>NC_141183.1:50015000-50640000 GCF_055505025.1 Bos grunniens | reverse complement strand
GAACAGGAAACATCTAGGAAAATATTTATTTGCGTTGGATCTTAGTTGCTGGAGAAGGCAATGGCACCCCACTCCAGTACTCTTGCCTGGAAAATCCCATGGACAGAGGAGCCTGGTGGGCTGCAGTCCATGGGGTTGCTAGGAGTCGGACACAACTGAGCTACTTCACTTTCACTTTTTACTTTCCTGCATTGGAGAAGGAAATGGCAACCCACTCCAGTGTTCTTGCCTGGAGAATCCCAGGGACAGGGGAGCCTGGTGGGCTGCCGTCTATGGGGTTGCACAGAGTCGGGCTGGGCTCAGTTGGCCCACAGCACATGGGATCTTAGTTCTCTGATCTGGCATTGAATTCACCCACCAAGGGAGTCCCGTCAGCCTTTTTTTCTCACAGTTCTGGAGGCTGGGAAGTCCAACATCAAGGTGCCACCAAATGTGGTGCCTGCTTCACAGACTGTTATTCATGAAAAGAGGGCACAAGAACCCTCTGGGGTGTCATATATAAGGGCACTAACACCATTCATGAGTGTTCCATTCTCATGACCTTATCACCTACCAAAGGCCCCACCCACTTCTTAATATTATCATATTGGGGGCTGGGATTTCAGCATATGAATTTTGAGGGGGGTGCAAATATCCAATTCATAGCAGCCTCTTTGCCAACACTCGGTATTGCCAATCTTTGTAATTTAGTTACTCTGGTATGTTTATGGTATTATTTTGTGATTTTAATTTGCTTCTGATATCATTTTCCTATTGCCTGAATAACTTTCCTGTGCAAATCTGCTGATGAAAGAGTCTCAAGGCTTTCATTTTTATTTGATTCCTTTGATCTCTGCTCTAGGGAATGTATGGTGAGAGATGTATGTATGTTGACTTGCAAGTGGGAGAAGGTGTGAGAAAATGAAAGTGTGGGGTTTGGGTGGCAGTGACCTTTAAGGTCTGTGCTCTTCTATCAGCTCTGCTGAGATAATGCAGTTACTCTCTCTCTCTTTAAAAAAAATTTTTTTTAAACTATATTTTTGACTATGTCGGGTCTTAGTCGCATAACACAGGCTCTTTGGTTGCAGCACTCAGACTCTAGTTGCAGTGCAGCAGCTTAATTGATTCATAGCACGTGGGAACTTAGTTCCCTGACCAGGAATCGGAAGCTGCGTCCCCTGCATTGCAAGGCAGATTGTTGACAACTGGCCCAGCAGGAAAGCCCCTATGTCTTCTGTTGTTTGGAAGTTCTCCTTGGAGTCTAATGGAAGGTCAGACTGTCACTGTCTCGAGTGGGGAATCAATGCCATTGCAAGATAAGATAACATGCAGAGAGTTGAAATCGGATAACTTGGAAACCACTCCACCAGAATCTCAGGCTGTCTTTATTTGATTCATACCAACAACCTCACCCCCTTTAAATTCTGAAGCACTCTCTCAGATACCAGAAAGTAAGTGGAAGGGAGGAGATGAAACCAGGAAGTATAGGTTCCTAAACACACCACTGTAGACACTTCCCTTGGTGCAACCAAGATGGTGGAGGGTTAGAGGTATTAGGACTGTAGAAAGAAGCTGAGATTGAGCACAGCTCCACAGGGAGCCCAGCTTTATCAACCTCTGGCCTCGGATACGGGCATCATGCAGCCTATATGTCCACCCCATCATGGCATCGGGAAAGACGCAGGGCACTGGGTGCGCCCTAGTTAGTGACCTGAAAGCTCCAGAAGTACTATTAAGCTTTCATCAAGCTAATATGGGGTGGCAAGCTTTCAGCTGGATCTCTACCCCAGGGGTTGCTAAGAGGCGTGGGCCGGGGCCAAGCCCGGGAACTCTCCCTGGACAGCCAGGTGCATTTGGAGCTCTCGGCTGGCCTGGTGTGGGCCTTGCTTTCATGGAGGAGTCACTGCTGTCCATCCGGTCGTCGGTTTCAACTCCGCACTCTTGACCCTCTTGTGCAGGCCAGGCCTGGGTTTGCTTTTCCCTGCGTGGTCAGTATTGCCTCCCACGCCAGGTGCAAAGTCGGGTGCGAGAGGCGCTGCAGACCTGCTCAGGCGCCGGCCGCGCCAGGACCAATCTCCATCTGGGGCGCCCTCTGGCGGTGCTAGGTGCGGGACCTGGGCCTCCAGGTTGAAGACAACGTCTCCTGTCTTCGGCGTCGGCGCCGGGCTGGGCTTGCCTGGAATGTGCTGGACAGAGCCTGCCAGGCAGCGGGGCTCTGGAAACCATTCTGCCTTGATTACTACCTCTCCTCTCTCCAGGTTCTGCTCCGCGCCTCAAGCTGACGCTGAGAAGACGTGAGGCAGCCTTAGCTGCTAGGAGAGCGTGATGGGGGACCATAGAAGCCAGGGCAAATCCGTGTGGACATCTAGTTGTTGGGCCCAGCGTCACTCCTGTCTTTCTGCTCTGAACTAGCCATTGCCCAGAGGAGCTGTACCAGGTTTCTGTCGCTGCTTCTTGGTTTTCCCCAACCTCCCCGCCATCACAGTTGAGCCACCTCCTTTCCTGGATATTGGAGCGGGAGGGATCGGTCCATGGAAGATGAGGGTCACCCAGAGTAGAAGAGGCATTTCTACTGAATGGAGTGTGCATGAGAGGAATTCCAGGAAGGTTTTTTTTTTTTTTTTTTTTTCTGGAGTACCATCTCTGAACCTGAAGGTAGGGGAGCCAGCATGGTATGGATGTGGATGGGGTCTGGTTGAGCCCCTGAAAATTGTGGAAACTCTGCATGGCCTCAGCCTCCAAACACAACTCACAGGAAAAGTCTGGGTGGGCAATGGTGATGTCCATAGTGGGGGAATTAGTACTGATGCCAGAGAGCACGGGATTCAAGTCACTGACCTCTGTCCTTCCCTGTTAAGCGTGGACTTTCTGGGACACTTCTGATTCAAATCAGCAGTGGTCACAACTGTTGAGGGATACAAGGAATGCTTCAGAGTATTGGATCAGTGGGAAAACATTGGATTTTGGTGTGAGTTCTGTTAGGAAGCTGGAGGCAGGGGCAGCTGCATGCTGGGGCAGGTAGGCAACCAGAAGGGCAGTGCTACTTCAGCACTGAGGACTGGACAGCACCCTCAACAGCCTGGCAAAGCTAGTCACTCCAGCCCAACCCCAGTGCAGCTCACTGAGGCTGGCAGTGGAACCCTTTTAGAGGAGCCTGAGGTCCAAGACCTCAGCCTCCAGGAACTCGGAGCCTGGAACCTGGGCTTATGGGGTTGGAACCAGAGCTCCAAAAGAGTTATAGACTCTAGATATCACATAAATAACCCTTTGTAGCACTGCAGATCACAAATCTTTTTACAGTCACCTCTCTGCCTTGCAATAGCTCAGAAAAGTAGGAACATCTACTCTAACAGATGAGGGAGCTCAGAGAGGATAGCCAGTCTCTCCAAGTCACACAGCCAGCAAGGGGTCCGAGCTGAGACTTGAATGGCTGCTTGGGGGCGCAGCAGATTCATCCCTACAGACTGTGACAGTGGAGCGGGGCCCTTGTAGTAAGGAGATCCTGAGGGCTGATGGACCAACGCAAAAGGGTTAGGGTTCAGATTAGGGGGTGAGGGTGACTTATGACCCCAAGACAGCACCGCACATGTGGAGTGGGAAGCCTGGTAAAGCTGGACAGTGCTCAGGGCTTTGAAGAGGAGCAGGGCTCCCAATAAAATGTGACTTTGTCTCTTCCTAAAGCCCGAGGTGGCATTCAAGCCCTTTTCTGGACCAGGATGTCCACCTTTGGGCCAGAGGTCACTCATCTGTAACCTGGCCAATCAGTCCCACTCAGGGATTCTCCCTCCTGCCTTCACTCTAAGCCTTAAGCTCCCAGAGACAGTGCCTGCTAATCCCTGGGTGTTCCCAGCCCAGCGTCTGGGAAGCAAAGGGCTCACAGTTAGAGCTCAATAAACATTTGTCAGTGGCCAAGGCTTGTCTTCCTTTCCTGTGAGAAAAATGGCTGGGAAGGGCACACGTGTGTCACGTGGCCTAGCTGAGTCTGGTTTGGCCAGTGTGTGGACTTCTTGTTTGCTGTGCTTAGTCGCTCAGTCACGCCTGACTCTTTGCCATGCCATGGACTGTGGCCCGCCAGGCTCCTCTGTCCATGGGGATTCTCCAGGCCAGAATACTGGGGTGGGCACCCTTTCCCTTCTCCAGGGGATCTTCCCAACCCAGAGATGGAACCCAGGTCTCCCGCACTGCAGGCGGATTCTTTTCCAGCTTAGCCACCAGGGAAGCCCTAATCAGGGAGCACCCCTGACAATGGGCTCTGGATGCGTATCGAGTGCATCGACTTTCTACTTCTCAGGCCTGGAACGATGAGCGGGATCAATCGATTGCTTTTGACGGCCAGTAAGTGCTGCGCGCTGATTGGTCCTGGTTGAGGAAACGGAAGAAAGGGCGGGCACGTGGGGCTCGGGGGCCCCGGGCTGGCGCGCAGGCGAGGGGCGCGTCCCGGGAGAGACCATGTCGTCGCTCAGCTGCGGTACCGCTGTCTGCGTTGTCTGTTTGGAGAAACCCAAATACCGCTGCCCCGCCTGCCGCGTGCCCTAGTGAGTGCCCGGGGTCGCGGGGCCGGGGGCGGGCGGCGGGGCGGCGGGAGGCTCCGCGCCGCCCTCGGGACTGACGCGCCCTGTGGCTTTGTTTTTGCAGCTGCTCCTTGCCCTGCTTCCGGAAGCACAAAGGTAAGGCGCCCTTCTTCGTGGACCGCAGCGCCCTCATCCTGCTGCGGTCTCGGGGACGTGAATCCCGGGGCCCGGCTATCAGCCTATCAGCCTTGCAACGCCCGACCCTGGGGACCGCCTCCCACCCACCGTGGGCAGACAGATACCTCTTCCTGCGAATGCGCCTCCACTCTACGGACAATCACAAACCTTTCCTCTGCTCCACTTTCCTTTCTGCGTGCCATCTTTTTCTTTTTTTTTTTAACAGTCTTTGGTTTTTGTCACAAAAGCCTCCCCTAGCTATGCCTTCCTCTTAGTTTTCAGCTCCGCGTTCTTTGGCAGAATCTTCTCTGGCTGAGGTTAACGACGTTTTCTTTCTTTTAAGTGATGTCTTTATAGAAACAGGGAGGTATACCAGTTTACGGTAAGGAGCAGCGTCCCTGGCTCTCACTGTTGTCAAGTCTACATTTTACGTCTTTTTCTATCCGGCGCCTCTTCTCAGTCTTCAGGGACCCTTTCCCGTGCCCTCTCTCTCTCAGTGACTTTTCTGTTAAGAGTTCCTCACTGGTGGTTTGCCTCTAGTTTTATGCCCTCCAGTCTCTGATTTTATAGCTGTTTGTTTCGAGCACCACCGTCCCCGCTCCAACTTTTTTTTTTTTTAATCCTAATGTCTTTGGAGCTCTTTGAAAAAAAACCCTTTCGCCTCAAGATAGGAACGAAGTAGAACTGCTTTGCTGGAATAGTTTAGGAGCTATGTCTGGAATGCTTCTCTCTGGTCCTGCAGCCCTGTGAGGCCCCTCCTAAGACTCCCTAGCGCAATCTGGGTAATTTTTCTGATACACAGATTTGAGTAGTTCACTCTGTGTTGGAAACTCCAGCCTCTCTGTTAGTGTGTTTTTTGGGGGGCGAGGGGATCGCTGCGTTGGTTCTTGTTTGCTGCTAATGGACTTTGTCTAGTTGCGGTGCTGGGGGCGGGGGCGGGGGGTGGGTCCTACTCTTTAGTTGCAGTGCTTGGGCTTATCATGCAGTAGCTTCTCTTGTTGCGGAGCACCGGCTCTAGGGTACATGGGCTCAGTAATTGTGACCCACAGGCTTCATTGCCCATGGCATGTGGCATCTTCTCAGACCAGGGATTGAACTGGTGTCCCCTGTATTAGCAGGTGGATTCTTAACACTGGACCACAGGGAAACCCTGCTTGGTTTGTTCTTATTAAAAAAATATTTTTTTAAATTGAAGTATAGTTGATTTACAATGTTTCAGGTATACAGCAAAGTGATTCAGTGATCTGTATCCTTTTTTGGTTCTTTTTCATTGTAAGTTATTCAGTTCAGTTCAGTTGCTCAGTCGTGTCCGACTTTTTGCGACCCCATGAATCGCAGCACGCCAGGCCTCCCTGTCCATCACCAACTCCCGGAGTTCACTCAGACTCATGTCCATCAAGTCGGTGATGCCATCCAGCCATCTCATCCTCTTTCGTCCCCTTTTCCTCCTTATTACAAGGTCATGAATATAGTTCTCTATGATATTCTTTCCTTGGTGGTTCAGTGGTAAAGAATCTGCCTGCCAGTGCAGGAGACACAGGTTAATTCCTTGAGTTGGGAAGATCTGCTGGAGAAGGACATGGCAACCCACTCCAGTATTCTTGCCTGGGACATCCCATGGACAGAGAAGCCTGGAGGGCTACAGTTCATGGGGTCACAAGAGTCAGCACCACTTAGCAACTAAATGAAACAATAATATATTTTAGGCCCGTGTTGTTTATCTGTTTATACATAGTAATGTGTTTCTGTTAATCCCATATTCCTAATTTAGCCTTCCTCACCCCTTCTCCTTTGGATCCATAAATTTGTTTTCTGTTTCTGAAGTCTTTCTGTTTTGTAAATAAATTCATTTGTACCATTTTTTTAGATTCTGTGTATAAGTGATATCATGATTATTTGTCTTTCTCTGACGGACTTCACTAGGTTTCATAATCTCTAGGTCCATGTATGTTGCTGCAAACGGCAGCATTTTGTTTTTATGGCTGAGTAGTATTCCACCACACACCACGTCTTATTCATTTCTCTGTTGATGGACATTTAGGTTGCTTCCATGTCTTGGCTGTTGTAAATAGTGCTGCTATGAACATTGGGGTGCATGTATCTTCAAATTTGAGGTTTTATTTTTTCTGGATGTATGTCCAGGAGTGGGATTGAGCACTATGGTAACTATTTTTAATTTTTTAGAGAATCTTCATACCGTTTTCCATAGTGGCTACACCAGTTTACATTCCCACCAACTGTGTAGGGGGGTTTCCTTTTTTTTTTTGGAGGAGTGCCTTTTTTCTGCAGCATTTATTTGTAGATTCTTTTTTATTTGGCTTACTGAATTATTATAAGGCGAACACCACCCAGGTCAGGAAAATAAAACTTGGACTTCCTGGTGGTTCAGTGGGTAAGAACCTGCCTGTGAATGCAGGGGATGCAGGTTCTACCCCTCGGAGCTTCTAAGCCCATGCACCACAACTGCTGAGCCCATGTTCTAGAACCTCTGCTCTGCAACAAGAGAAGCCACTGCAGTGAGAATCCTGTGCATTGAAAGAGGTGCCCCTGCCTGTTGCAACTAGAGAAAGTCCGTGTGCAGCAATAAAGACCCGGTGCAACCAAAATAAAAATAAATTATGTATGTATTTTAAAAAATATAAAAAACCTGCCTGTCAGTGCAGGGGCAGTGTGTTCCATCCCTGGTCTCTGAAGTTTCCATATGCCTCGGGGCAGCTAAGCCCGCATGCAACAGCTACTGAAGCCTATGCCCCTAGAACCTGTGCTTTCAGCAGGAGAGTAGCCCCCACTTGGTGCAAGCAGAGATAAGGCCTTGGAGAAAGAAAGACCCAGCACATCCAAGTTTTAAAAAAAATTTAAAAAGAAAATAGAACTTTGCCATCCACTCCAGAAACCCCTCCATATGCCCTGTCCTGACCCACTGTTCTCACTTCCTGTAAATGACCACTCTGTTGACCTTTATAGCAGTCACATCTTTGCTTTTTCAGTTTTATTATGCAAGGATGTATCCTGAAAGAGTATTGTTTCATCTTGTTCTTAGTTCCCTGACCAGGGATTGAACCTAACCTAACCAAAAGCACCAAGTCCCAACCACTGGACTGCCAGGGAATTCCCCCAAAATGTGATATTTCTTTTAAGTCTCTCTTAATTTGTAAATTGCTCCTCCATCCTCTGTTATTACTTTAAAAAAAAAATTTCTCTGTGGAAGAATTCAAGCCATTTGACTTGCAGAGTTCCCCACAGTCTGGGTTTTGCTGATTGCAAACTCACGCTGCGGTTAGGCATACTCCTTAGTCCTCTGTTTCTTACAAATTGACAGATTAGAGACTGGATCAGAGCTCAGGGTCAGTCTCTGGCAAAATTACAGGTGGTCTTAGGCACAACTATAAGTGGTGCATAATGTCTGGTGATTTTTTTTTTAATTGAAGTAAAGTTGATTTACAGTGTTACTAATCTCTGTACAGCAGAGTGACTCAGTTATGCACATGCATAGCATTCTTTTTTCTTTATATTCTTTTCTATTGTGGTTTATCATAGGATCCTGACTGTAATTGCCTGTGCTATATAGTAGGACTTTCTTGTTCATCCATTGTCCATCTAATATTTTGCATCTGCTAACCCCAACCTCCCGCTTAATCCCTCCCCCAGCCCCTCCCCTGCGGCAACTACCAGTCTGTCCTCTGCGTCTGGGAGCGTGCTGCTGCTTCATAGGTAGGTTCATTGTGTCATCTTAGATCCCACATTAGGGTGGTGTGGTATGAGACAGACTGGCGTCTTGCAGGCGCCTTCCTCCTCTTGTGCCCCATCCTCCTGCCAGGCCTGCTTTGCCCGTCAGCTGCCAGTTGCTTGTCACCGTATCCTTGCACCTGACTCGACTTGCTCAAGGGTCGGCTCCAGCCACGGGCCTTTCCTTTGGCCCGGAACGCTCCTTCCAGCTGGCAGCACCTCCCCCTCATCTCCCACCCTCTTGGGGTGACTGGGATCCGACTCTCCTTACCTCGGCCATCTCCCTGTCCTTTGTGAGGCGGAGCCCCTCCCAGGTGGTCCTGGTGAGTTGTGTGTGTGGACTCCCGGTGGCACGGGGACCAGCACATTCGGGATCTGAAACTGCTGAAGACACAGTTTGCGGCTAATCGAAGTCAGTGTGTTACTGAATCTTGGTGAAGTCTCTGTGGGATTAGGCAGGACAGGGAGGATGGAGATAGGCCCTCGGGGAGCGTGAGGTGGGCTTCCTCAGCCCTTCTGCTGGGCCCAGGTTTCTCCTGCCCCCTGACGGAATCTCTCACTTCCTCTCCTTCATCCCCCACCCAGCCCCTCACCCCTCCAGAGGATTCCCCCTAGATGCTGGATGCTGCTTGGGGGAGTGGTGCAGCCTTGTCACTCAAACGGAGGTGATGTACACCTGAGATTTGTGTCTTTCAGAGCAGTGCAGGCCTGCAGCTGGTCCTGTCGAGAAAAAAATAAGATCAGCTCTGACTGCAAAAACTAAAAAGCCTGTGGAAAACGAAGGTGGGTTGGTTGACTGCAAACACACAAACCGAGAAAAGGCTTTCAAATAGAATATGTCGAGAGAGGAGAAGAGACTTTTGCACTGGGGCCAGGAGGCAGGTTCATCAGGGAGCAGCAGCTTCCTCAGCCCTGTGCACCGGCGCCAGGAGCACACGTTGTCACGGGTGGTGATGTGGGGCCGCCTGAAGATGCAGAAGGGCAGGGGGGAAAGGCCGCAGCTGTGGTTTGGGTGAGCGGTGGACCCTGCTGGCAGGAGCCGCCTGCAGTCACGGCTTCGGGTCTCCCTCCCTGGGCCTGGCGGGGGTCACCTGACCTGGACCCGCGTGGCACGTGGCCTTTGGTCTTGCTGCTCCTGGCGGCCCTCAGAGCCTGCAGCGCGAGCGTGCTGCCGTCCTCCCCATCCATCTAGCCTTTTTAAAATATATTTTTTTTTCCTCTGGTATTAGGCCTTGGTTGCCGTGTGCAGGCTTTCTCTAGCTGCAGAGAGCAGCACAGGCTCTAGGGTGAGCGAGCTTCAGTGGGATGGCGCTCGGGTTCCAGAGTGCAGGCTTCATAGTTGTGGCGCAGCATTCGGGATCTGGGCATTGCAAGGCAGATTCTTAACCCCTGGGCCACCAGGCAAGCCCCACGTACCCTTTCTTTAACGCCTCCTGCGCACCATGCATCATGCTGGGCTCTGAAGACGGCCCCTCCCGGTGCCACCGAAAAGGTATTGAGCGGTCAGAGCCAGGGGATGGCCCACTTCTGCCCTTTGAGAAACTTCCTTGTTGGGTTCGGATGTTTCCGCCCATGCCGAGAACACAGGGGAGTCCTATCCGTGGGTTTTTACAGACAGGGCTGGAGCCGTAGTGAGCAGAGGTAGGCTGGGAAGAATTGGAAAACAAGGCCTTAAGCCCAAACATAGTTTAAGTGTGTGAACACTATCAGCAGCTCTTCACTTTCCTAAAATAGTGTTAGTGTAGTCACAAATTTCTCAGAAGTGGTTGTTTTGTCTGTTCCCACTTGCTTTATCTCTGTTCTTGTGTGTGTGCACACACATTTTTTATTTACTGGAGTTGTTAAAACCTGGCACCTAGGTTTCCTTTGCCCTCATAAACAGGTTCCTTAGATGATGATGACTCTGTGGCTGATTTTCTCAATAGTGATGAGGAAGAGGACAGAGTGTCTTTGCAGAATTTAAAGAATTTAGGTAAGTCTGCAGGTAAGACAATTTTTAAGCTAAGTCTGTGCAGGTACAGTAACTTTTTCTTGGGTGAATGGCATTAAGATATTTATAGAGGACTAATAAAGAATAAGATTCTGACAGCATTTAACTTGGAAACCATCTGACATGCTGACCTCACCTTACGTGAGCATGTATGCTCAGTCATACCTGATTCTTTGCAACCCCCTGAACTGTAGCCCACCAAGCTCCTCTGTCCATGGACTTTTCCAGGCAAGAATACTGGAGTGGGTAGCCATTCCCTTCTCCAGGGGATCTTCCTGACCCAGGGATCAAACCCACATCTCGTGTGTCTCTTGCGTTGGCAGGTGGATTCTCTACCACTGTCGCCACCTGGGAAGCCCCACCTCATGTGAAATGCTGGGTGAAGGGGTGCAGCGTGCTTGGTGTTTATTACGTTTGGAATATTTGGCTTTCAGCCGTCTCTGCCTGCACCCACTTGAGCTCAGCTTGGCTCTCCTCACTGTTCATTTTAAGGGGAGTCTGCAGCACTGAGGAGCTTACTGCTCAATCCACACCTCAGACAGCTGATGGTCGACCTCGATCAGGCGGACGACAAGGCCAAGCTTATGCGAGCCTGCATGCAGGAGCCCTTGTTTGTGGAGTTTGCTGACTGCTGCTTGAGTATCGTGGAGCCGTCTCAGAACGAGGATCCTTAAGGTGGATTATTGTGTTGCCCGCTCCTCCTGGGAGGCTGTCACATGGGGGGCCCTGCCCAGGGGTGGCGATGCCAGGACTCAGCGGCTGACGTCAGGTGGGCCCCCCAGACCCCTTCTGGCACTGTGGGGGTACTCACGATGGCAGACCCGTATGGAGAGAGAACTCGATGTTCAAATGGTGGTTTTTAAGTGTTTTATTTTTTATACAATTAAGACATAAATATTTACTGAATTTCCACACCCATTTGAGTAAAAACGTGCTGTTAATAAAATTTTGGTGTGGTATTTCTTTGGTATATTGCATTGATCATTCTTGATTTATAATCTAGTTGCTTGACATTAAATTAATCAAATATTTAAATAGTAAGGTTTTGTTCCTTTTAAAGGAACTCAAGGCAAAGTTTCCCCCAGCCACAATGTTAGAGCTGATTTCAAGCTGACTTTGCCTGTGGGGTGTCCACTGTAGTGATGGCCAGCACCGCTGAGTTAGATCTGTGAAGGTAGTGAAGGCCCTGACATTTCCTAATCCTGGTTTGGTCACTGCCAACCCTGATACCCATCAGGGTGTGGGGGCAGGGGATGTGTAGACTGCTGCCCCAGGCCACTGGTGCAGCCGCTGGCCCGCCTGCAGGCTGGAGCCATGGCTCCCTGAGTGCACTCGGAGTCCCTGTGGGAGTCGTCTGGCAGCCGGGTATTGATTACATGTCTCTGGTGAGGCTGCTGGCAGGAAAAGGCCTTGTGGGAAAAAAGGCACAGGGGATGGCCCAGCTGGTGAGGCTGGGAGGGGAGAAGAGGTCACACGTGGCCCGGCCTGTGTCTTTCCAGCAGGATCTGATTAAAGCCAGTAACACTGTCGGGCGAGGGTCCAGGGCAGGTGTCAGCGTAGCGCAGTGGAGACTTTCTGCAGTGAAATCTGATCGAGCCCTGGGGAGAGAGACGCAGCTCAGCCCCAGCTCCTGGGAGGTTGAAGGGACCTCTTGGAGTGAAGGCTAGGAATGCAGGGAGGTGGGGACACCCGAGGACCTGCCGGAGTCACAGCAGTGGCAGACTGACTTAGTGCACTTTTCCTCCTTACTAAGACGGGAGCAGACTCCAAAACAGTATTAAAGACAAAGTGTCACATCCACCCAGTGTGAGATAGATGAGGAAAGCTAGGAGGGAGCTCTTCCCTGCTAAGAATATCATCTGTCCCAGTCTTAGGACTGCTTAAAGCTGGAAGATCAAAGAGCTGCACTTCTGTTTACGCTCTGGCAGGCCCGTGTGTTGTCATGGCGATTTTACCCAGATTATGTCCTGTAGGAATTCCTCCGGGAGGAAATGCAGTGTTTCCTTCCTTCTCCCTTGTGTCACTTGATCCTTGTAAAAGGCGGGTATTAGCCCTTGTCTGTGCTCGCTGCCTCTTTACCTGGCGGCTGCCCACAATATAAAACCTTAAACCACTGACTCATGTGCTTGTCAGGAATAGGGTAAACCAAAGAATACAAGTGAGGGGAAAGTGTGTTAGTCTCGCTCAGTCGTGTCCGACTCTTTGCCACCCCGTGGACGTAGCCCACCAGGCTCCTCTGTCCCTGGGATTTTCTAGGCATGAATAGTGGAGTGGGGTGCCATTTCCTCCTCTAGGGGATCCCAACCCAGGGAACGAGCCTGGGTCTCCTGTATTGCAGCCGGATTCTTTACCGTCAGAGCCACCAGGGAAGCCCAAGTAGGGGGAAGCATGGGGCCAGATCCAGCGCCATTGGAGGGGAAAAGCTGCTGTTACCACAACCCATTTTTTTGGAAGTAGGACTAATTTAAAGATGACTCAGAAGAGATGCTAGAACACTTGGAGGCAGCTTTTTAACAGTGAAAGGACTTTGGAAAACCCTAATTGTAATGATGGGAACGACTCGACTGCTGCCAGCTGGGATGCGCAAGGTTCGGAGGCCTTCATCTCAGCCTCAGTCCTGCGGCTGCTGCTGCGACCCCCGGGGCTCCGCCCCCCCACCCCGCAGTGGGGCGGTCAGGACGCCAGCCCCATCGCATGGCCCACCTGAGGCAGCGCTCGGATGGACAGGACTCCGGCTTGTTCTTGGGCTGTCTGGACGGCGCAGCTCCTGGGGCTGCCCACGGGGAGCTGGAGGCAGGCGAAGACCACCAGCTTCCTCTGAAAGCCGTGAACACCCACAGCCGCGTTGGCCAGGGCCAGTCCCAGGGGCCAGAGGCGGGTTATTGCGCCCTGGAGCCTGGTCTGAGCCGGGGGCAGCGGACTGGAGCCCGGGGAGCAGGGAGCTTGAGGTGAGTGTTTTTCCTCCACACCATCCAGTTCTTCAGAAGCAAGGAAGGCCATTCTGATCTTAAAAAAGAACAGCATATCACAGCTCTTAATGGAAAACAGAAACCAAAAGTCTCTTTGGTGATTTGCCCTTAACAAGGTGAACTGAAGGGCACCTGGCTGGATGTGGCACAGGCCTATACACAGGGCAGCTGTGCTGAGGCTTCACATACTTTTAAAAAGTAACAGCCTTTGGGGTGTGCTCAGAGCAGGGGGTCTGAAGAAATGGCTCGTCTGTTTATAACACACCTGACAGGAATCTGGGTTCACTGTGACGAGAGGCACAAAATGTGTGGCCTTCCTATGAACAGAAACCCAACATGTGTCCCCCTGACCTCCACGTGGCTGCTGGGCAGGGCCAGTACTGGAGGGAAAGCCGCAGCACATAGTGGGGGAGCTTGCCGCCTGGAGCCTGTCTAGTCCACGCCTGGGTGGGCCAGGAGTGGTCTCATAAAGGGTCTGAACCTCTCATTTCGAGGAGAAAGAGATTCCACCTGTATGCCATTCTGGGAAAGGCAAAACTGTGGAGACGATAAAAAGATCAGTGGTTGTCAGGAGTTTGCAGAGAGGAATATACAGAGTACAGAAGTTTTCATGAGCAGTGAAAGTACTTTGAGCGACATTATAATGATGGATATACGTGGTCATACTTTTTGTCCAAACCCATAGAGTACGCAACACTGCTCTGCTCATTAAAGCGAGCCCTAGGTGAACTGGGGATGTTTTGATCACGTGTCAATGCAGTCATCCTTGGTCTAAAAAGTAGAGGTACCATTCTTTTGATAATGGCTGTTCATGTGAGGGGAGGCGGTATATGGGGAATTTCTGTACATTCCTGTCAAGTTTTATTGTAAACCTAAAACTGCTTTAAAAAAAGAAAAAGATCTCAAAAAAAAAATTTAACACTCGGGGTAGACACTTTTGGCAAAACTTTTGTTTCACTTTTATGTATGTATACATATTATATATGTGTATGTGTTTGTTGGATTGTGATATAAAATGTATTTTTTTAGATCAAAGAAGCCTGCAGGCCACTGTGGTTAATTATACTGGCAAATAAACGCATAAATTAACCTCAAAAAAAAATCCACCTTATTGAGATCTAATTGATAATACTGTAAAATTCATGCTTTTAAAGTGTACGGCTGTATGAGTTTTAGTGTATTCCCTGAGTGGCTTGTGCCCGTCACAGCCGTCCTGTCACATGGCTGGCATGGTGCCCACATCATTCGTGAGACCCTGCGGCCACCCGCCCCTCGGGCAGGGCCAGTCCCCAGCCCAGGCCCAATCACTGGCTGCCCTGACCTCTGGATCAGCACTCACCCTCCACTCTTGCCACGCACGCTTGATGACCGTGGCAGCCGCGTGCAGCTGCTGGACATGCTTCCGAGTCAGCCAGGAACGGACGGCTGAAGGGTTTGTCCAGAAACAGGAAACAAGAGTTAACATGCCAGTTAGAGCTCTTGGTAAACCAGGCTACACCAGCGCCAGAGCTGCCGTAAACGTAGGAATGAACGCCGGCAGCCACGTGAGGTCAGGGACCGAGTCAACGGGACGCGGACCTGGCTCTGAAAAACAGCGCTCAGACCTGCAGGCAGATGCCTACTGCCAAGGGAAACTGCCACCTCCCACCCTGGGCAACGCCCAGGGAACACGAGGGATCTGAACTGTCTGCACCTTTTAAAACGACCTCTATTTCTGGAAGCCCTCATTTGAATTTGCTCGCTCGCCTTATGGATCCACGAAGGACGCGACTGCACACCCACACCTGGTGAAGGTCATAGATGGGAGGCTGATCATGGGTGGGGCCACACCTGGTGAAGGTCAGAGCTACAGGATGGGAGGCTGGTCATGGATCGGGCAGCACCTGGTGAAGGTCATAGCTACAGGATGGGAGGCTGATCATGGATGGGGCCACACCTGGTGAAGGTCATAGATGGGAGGCTGATCATGGGTGCGGCAGTTTTAATTTTCTCCTTTTGAAATACGCATTTTCTGATTTTAATTTTCTCCTTTTGAAATACGCATTTTCTGATTTTTTGGTACAGTCATTCAGAAAAAGGGCTATTTGGTAAAGACACGAAAGTCACCTGTTACCAGCCCAGGTAGTTTTGCAGCACCCGTCACGTTTTTCAGGCCCCCCCCCCCGCCACACCCCTTAGGAAGGTGGCATCACCTTGCTGTGTAGCGCATCACCCAGGTTTAAGCATCATATTGGAAGTGGGGTTTCCATGAAACTAAAAATATTCTTCAAAAACACTTCTTAGCTGGATCACAAGGATGGGTCCATAATGTAGCCATGCCTCCACCAACTGTCAGATATTTGGGTTGTTTCTAGTATTTTTGCTTTTCAAAGTGAGGCTGTGTCATGGTTCATACATTGCTTCCTTGTTTCACCAGATCTTGTTGGTTTTTACCTTCTTAAGCTCAACAAGCCCAGGAACCCAGGTGATGATGAGAGTTGTCATCAAGGGGAATAATATATGACAAATATAGCTAGCTAGGACTGGGGGAGGGGAATTCAAGGCAACTTCTGAGCCTCTGCCACCTATAGAGAACCCTTACTTGGGGTGGGACGTGGTCTACGCTGAACTGGGGGTGCTCTGGGTGAGCTGGACAGGGAATTCGAGGCCCAGCACACCATGGGGACATGCAGTTAACATCTAGAGGCTGGGACACAGTCCGCTTTGGTCTGTGGGGACTCTAGGAGCAGGGTCTCAAGGGAAACAGGTATCCCGTAGGATCACGTGCAGCTGCAGAGACGGCCACTCCTGGGCCCACCTGCTGGCCGTGAGTGTGGGCTGTGTGCCCGGGCCCCCTTCCTACCTGCCTGGATGAGCACAGCTGCCCGCCTCCGCCTGGCCTGCGTGCGGCACCAGTGTCTCCTCCAGCCACGCTGGATGCGGCGGGCACACTGCTCCAGCACCTGGGCACGCCCACGCTCCAGGACCTCCAGCTGGGAGAAGGGCATCCGCTGAGGTCCTCAGCCTCCCGTGCTCCCCGTCCTCCACCCAGGCCCGTGGCCGCCAGCTCCTCACCCCAGACCCGCTTACCGTGGAGTCGGTCATGAACACCTTGGTCCTGCCGCAGTGCAGTGGGGCTGGCAGTGCGTGGAGGATCTCCTGGAGGAGGCCCTGCAGTGTGGCCGGCTCGGTGCATGGAGGGCACTCTGAGGATGGAGACAGGGCCCGTCAGTCTGTCACCATCCCCTCGGCGTCCCCCTGAAGCGCCACAGGCTTCCTTCCCGCTGCACATGCTTCTCAACATCCCTTCCTTCCTTTTGGGGAGAAGGCCAGAGGGGGCCTCTTCTCATTGTCCCTCAGGCTGCCCCGAGGGATCTTGGTGTCCCCCTGGAGGCTGTGCCCTGCACTGGCCGGCAGCCCCCACCCTGGAGGTCCCCTAGGGCAGAGGACACTTGATGCCTAGACTCCCACGCTGCTTTGCCAGCCCGTTTCCAAGGCCCCAAACATGCTGAGGGCCGCACAGGGCAGCCCAGCCTCCCCCTTTGCCCCCGAGCCCTCCCACCCCAGATGGAAAGCGGAGAACAGACCCCCAGACCCCAACGGGGGCCCTGCCTGCCCCCCACACCTGGCGGGGCAGCTCCTACAGACGGAGGGTTTACCTGAGGGCTCTGACCACCTTTAGCTGCCCAGGGCCTCTCTGGAGACAGTGGCGGCCAGAGGAAACGCTGCAGATGAGAAACAGCAGCAAAGCCGACCAGGGGCCCAGGGGGCTTTGGGCAAGAGACAGAACAGGAGAGCACACCGCAGGGAGAGCGGGGAGAGGTGGGGAGAAAGGATGAAAGGAGAGTGGGAAAACTGAAAGAGATGGGAGATACAAAGCAGAACTGTGCCTGCGGGTGCAGGGCCCTGGGGGAAGGGTTGTGTGTGTACTGGGGGCACGCACCCTGTCCTTGGCCTTTGCCCAGGTGTGTGTGTGTGTGTGTGTCTGTGTGTGTGTGGGTGTATTGGGGGGACTTGCCCCGTCCTTGGCCTTTGCCCAGGGTCTTCACACCTGCTCTCACAGCCTCAGTGACGCCAAGTGCGACAGACAACCCCCCGTAGAGCAGGCCTCTCCTGACATCCCCCTGGCCGGGCCTGGCCCGGCAGCTGCCCCAGAAAGAAAGCCCTTTCCCGACCTCTCTTCCCCACTGGCCAGGCCTGGCTAATCCTTTTCTCTCCTCCCTACATCGAATCCAATGCTAGCCAAGTCCGACCAATTTCTTCCCAACGTTTCCCAACTGTGCCCACATCTAGAGCCTCTCTCCCCTCTGGCCACCCAGGGCCCCACCCTGCGGTGGCCTCTGGAAAGCCCCAGGCTGGTATCACCCCCTCCCTTCCTGGAAGTGCCTCCCATCTATCTGGAGAATGTCCGGCTTCTGGGACTGGGCCCGCCTGCCCCCAGCCTCGCCTCCCACTGTCCTCTATGCCCAGGAGCCAGCAACCTTCAACAGCCTGGAGCTCCTCACACACAGGGTGCTGTCTCCTGTCCATGGAGTGCCTTCACCTGGCTAGTCCCACCCCACCTCAGATGCCACCTCCTCCAGGAAGCCTTCCTGGTTCATACCTCTCTACACCACCCACAGCATCCTGTTTCTGTCTCGCCACTTTCCTCACTGCTTAACTGCCTTCTTTTAGTCTCTCTCCCATTGGACCAAGAGCCATGAGGGCAGGACTGTGTCTTACTCATCTCTGAGGCCCCAGGCCCTCGCCCTGAGATGGTCCAAGTAGGTGCTCAGGGAACTGGGTGAACAGATGACTGGCCAGTGGGTGCCCTCACCTGAGCGCCCTCCATCTGGACACGGGTCGTGGGGGCTGGGGGTTATGGCAGGACGGAGCCTTCTCAGTAGCTGGTACCGCTCCATGAAGTTCCGGTGAGAGACCCTGGAAGCCGAGGCAGGCGGAAGGAGAAATAGTGACCAGTGGTGAGCCGACGTCACTGTTTACTCTGCTTGACCACCAGCGAGACGCTGCCCTGCCGTGCCCACTGCGTGGATGAGGTCACTGGGCTCCCTTGGCGGGAAGCCAGCCTTAGCCTTTCCCGGATGGAGCCTTGCTTTTCTCGGCAAGGCCTTCACAGAGCGCACTTGCTCTCAGCCTCCAGGATACCCGCAGCCCCGTTCCTCTTTCCCTGACTCCCTCCAGGCTGTTGCCGGCTTCTCATCCCTCAGGGAGTGGCCTCACACCTCCCACCTCCCCCTGGGGTCTCCTCCTTGCTTGTGCTGTTAAAAGTCACCAAGAACAGCCCCTCACGTGCCCCAACACTTCAAACCTGACTCCCCACCCCTGGGCGTCCCCCCAGGTCATCCTGTGTCAGGAACTGTCCCGATTCACCCATTTGCCTCAGATGGAAGCTGGACGTTGCTTCTGTGGCCTGGAAGTCGGCTGCTCCCCTCGCCAGTGACCCACCGTCCACCAGCCCAGGTCCCATCCCCACAGCCAGGCCAGAGTCCGCTTCTACCCCCTTTTCTTTCACCAGGCCATCCTCGCGCCCAGAGGATCGGTAATGGCGTCCCACTCACGTCCTCCCATCTCTCCTGACTCTAGGGCAGACCCGGTGCCTCCTCAAAACAGGGCACAGCAAGTGAGCGCAGCCCTAAAGCTCCAGGCTGACTTCCACAGGCCTGCCTCTCACTCCATCTCCACGTCCCGCTGACCCGCGGCCCAAGCACCTCCCTGGCTCTGCCCTGCCCCCACGCCGGACGGACAGACCGACCCACTCACCGGATGGGGAAGCCGGCAGCACTGATGTGGATGGTCTCCACGAGGCCACAGGCCTCCAGCTGGCTCAGGACCTGCGGGGAGGGGAGACGGCGTGGGCAGCAGGGGCCATAGGCCCCAGACGCCATGCCGTCAGTGGCCCCGCTGGCAGGGACCTGCGGGCTGCCCTGAGGGCAGACACTCTTCGGGGCAGCGAGCAGTCAAGGGACCTGGAGAGACCCTCCCTGCTAGAAGGGGTCCTGGTGGCCCCAGATCCCTTTACGTGAAGCCTGGCTTCTGGTACAGCCGAGGCCGGTGCTGGCCATCTTACTGCTTCCAACTGTGCTTCACAACGCAGCCCAATCCAGTTCCTCGTTTTTGTTTATTTTATATTCTGCAGACAACACCGTGCGTCACAGCTGAGAGGCGGGGGAGGTTGTACTGTGAAGACGCTTCCGGGACCCACCCAAGGTCTTTACCATAGAGCAGTGATCCTGGCCGTGGACCCTAAGGCCACATCAACCATGTGACTGTGGGACCCACTCCAGCACCGTCCAGCTCTCACACCTCACCCACATCCCTCCACAGGGCAAAGGGCAGCTGCTGGCCACAGAGTGCTTCTGAGCAAATTTTAGGAACTACACCCTCATCAGAACCGGCCCTGTGCCTGGTCTGTAAGGCGACTCAGACTCTCAGCTAATCGTAAAAGACACCCATTCCTCTGGGCCGCCTGTCCGTCAGGGCACGTGGCTTGGCGAGCAGAGAGCAAGATGCACTGTCACCCCTACTCGCCTCTGTGGCTGGGCCACTGTGCAGTGCACAAACCACACCACCGTACACGACTGTCCCGCCAGAGCTGGGGAGAGAAGCCCTTCCTCACGTCACTCCATCTGGAGCAGACGTCCCGTTTCTCACCCTGCCAGCGTCTCGGCACAATGGGACCCTCCACAAAGCAGCTCCAGCCCAGTGTGTTACCTCCTCTCGGTGGAATATCTGTGCCTGGGCCTGGCTGTTGGGCTTGATGCAGCGAATGTAGTGGGGTGTGGTGCCATGTAGGACCTGCAGGAGCTGCTCCAGGGAGGCCTGCAGAGGAGAGACTGCGGCTCAGGCTGTGGGGGGGCATCAGCTGGGCAACCCGGAGCCCAGGACCCTCACACACCCCGGATGACTCCCAGTGGCCCTCACTGGGTATACTCAGAGCACGCCCCCAGGGACCCTTCTTGACTTGTGACCCTCCACCTGGTCCATCTGCCTGCATCTAGTCTCAGGCTCCCCCCACACCAACCAGGGCAATTTTCCCAGAAGGGAACCCTCTCAGAACCCCTGTCGTTCATTCGGGCAACTCCCGTCATTACTAAGCCCGTACTGTGTGCTGGGGCTACGACACAGCTGTCCGCCGTCACCTCACAGTGCAGGGCCTCACAGATGGGGCGGGCCCTCAGGAGCGTGTCTGAGGCTAGACAGGGATGTGTTTCCCTGCCCCGGGAGGTGAAGAGAATGGTCGGAAGCAGGACAAGGAATAAACCTAAAGGGGCGGCACGAGGGTGGGAGTAACGCAGAGCTGAGGGGAGGGCCCAGGGGCGGGGCCGAGAGCAGCACACGGCCCGAGGACAGTCTGTCCGGAAGTGAGGGAGCTGGCAGCCGGCTGCCACGGAGGTTCAGCAGCCACTGCTCTGCTGTGATGACTCTGTCGGCGGTGGGCGAGAGGGCACACCGCCGCCCACGGGCCTGAGGCTTCCTGTCACGTCAACTACAGACCCCCAGTTCATCTGTCAGGTTCCCGTCTCTACCGCAGACCGGGACCACGGCTACGGGCCTCCGCTGTGCTCCGGGCGCACAGCCCCGATCCCAAGAGGTGCTCGGTAAACGCTGGACACTCATGAGCGAGCACGTGGTGTCAACACCGCTGGACCCACCTTGAACTTGGACACCACGGTCAATACAGGGGCCCGGTTCTGGCCGGAGGGCTCCTCCTGGGACTTGTCTTCGGGGTCGGCAGGAAAGAGCACCTTGAGCAGGGGGTCCTGGGACTGCTGCAGGAGCCTGGTCAGCTCCGGGGGGACGGGGTCCTATGGGGAAAGGACAGAGCAGCGGGTGAGGGCAGGGGGCTTGGGGGGAGCTACCGGCCCTGTCACTGGGGCCCCAGGAGGGCCGGCCCACGTCTGAACCTGGAGGCCAGGAGACGCGGTGTGAGGCGGGTTGTTTCCAGGCAGGTCATGCCGGAGTAGCAGAGACCTCAGAAAGGTGGGCCAGAGAGGTGACCCTGGACCCCGAGAGGATGTGCGGGCGGGCAGGGAACACAGTGGATGTTTCTGCACATGTGCGGCGACGCCTCCGCGTTTGGATTCACAGGTGACACAAGGCACGGCGCGGCCCTCACCTTGTTCTTCTCCACCAGGCCCGCGGTGCGGTACCGCACGGGCCCCGCGTAATGCAGCACAATGAAGCTGGGCTCCGGGCTCAGCCTGTCGCGCCCCAGGCGGGGGTGGCCGGTCAGGGCGCTCTCGATGCGCGTCTGGAGCTGGGCTGCGCTGCTTGGCCGATTAAGGCGGCACTCCTGTGTGGGGCGGGCAGTCAGCCACAGGGCAGAGGGGCACGGGAACCCACCCACGGGAGCATCATGGCACCCCTGTGACAGAGGGCTCACAGGGCAGGCGAACCCACTAAGCAGACAGAGAGAAAGAGGCGCAGGGTGGGCCTCGAGGTCCCAGGAAAAGGCCAAAGCCCCGCCCTGGGGGCTCCGCAGGCCAGCGACCCTCCAACCTCGTTCATGAGGGAGCAGATGCTGACGGGGCTCCCCTCGATGAGATCCAAGCAGGGCTGGTTGTCCTGGTAGCTGACAAACGACCACTCCAGGCCCTCCACTGCATACTCCTCCTGGGGGTGGAGGGCAGTCGGGGTCTGAGCTCTGGGGGGTCACCGCTTGCTGGCCTCGGCACTCACAGAGGGAACTGAAGGCGCCCAGTGGCACCCGGGACGGGGCTGGGGGCCGGGGAGAGGGCGAGGACGCGGGCAGTGCACCACGCACCTGCTGGGCCCGGAGGTAGTGAGCCACGAAGTGCTGCTGCAGCTTCTCGTTGGCGTAGTTGATGCAGAGCTGCTCCAGGCTGTTGTTGGGCAACGACTCAAACCCGTACACGTCCAGCAGGCCTGGGGGGCCGGGGGAACCCGTGGGGGCTACTGTGGGGCTACAGGGGCCTGGGGTGAAGCCTCACCCTTGGCAGCCTGAGGATGAAACTGAGTGGGTACTCTACCCCACCCCAAGGAGAGAGGCGGTTCCCATCACCGCCTCCTGCCCCTCAGAACTCAGCAGGAAGAGGCCGAAGGGGTGAGGGAACCAGGCCCCAGGGACCCCGTGTCCCACCCAGTCTGGATGGCCTGGGTCGTGGCCGCTCAGTGGGTGCTCGCTGTTTTGTGAGCCAACGTTACTGATGCCTCTGAGCTTTGCTTCCTTCCCTACCTGACTGTCTCACCCAGGTTCCCCTACCTGACTGTCCCATCCAGGTTCCAAAGATGTTCTCAAATCCCCCCTAAGGCCCTTTGAGCCCGTTCGCTGCTCCTCACTAATCTCCTGAGACTGGATCTGGGTCTCCAGGGGGTGAAGGGGCCCTCGTGGCCCGGGCACCAGCTGAGCCTGCCTGGAGAGCTAGGGATGCCGAGACACGGGCACTGGAGAAAGCGACATTGGCCCACACTGGTGGAGCAGCAGGGGATAGGTGCAGAATTGCCCGGAAGCCCCCAGGAGACCCAGGCTCTGCTCTCTGTCCGGGGCCCACCGACCTACCTATGAAAGTGGTCCAGGAGTCGGGGGCGGCACAGATGCTGCTGTTGATCACCGAGACCAGCCAGTCAAACAGCCTGTTGGTGTGTGTGGGGGGGGAGTGGGCTCGGGTGAGAGGGGTCCGGCTGAGCTGGAAGGGTGGCAGAACTGCCCTTCCAGCCTGGGTACCAACCCTCAGATGGAGGGCCTGTCTTCTGAGCCTGAAAAGTCAAGGGCTAAACCCTCTCCGCTGGTTTCCCGCCCATCCTGTCCCAGCCCACTACACCTGCAGGCTGGGGTCACGTGTGTTCCCAGGCACACGAAGGCCTGGCTTGTCCCCAGCAAGAGTGAGCAGGGGACCAGCTGCAGGCACATCACAGTAAGCTTCCTTTACTGCCTGGTTTACAGACTGAAAGTCTGTGCCAACCAGGCATCGAACAAGCCTATTGTGCTACTTTTCTGAAAGTGATATTTTAAAATTATTATACATTGTTCTTTTAGATGTAAAGCTATCGCACACTTAACAGACTACCATATAGTATAAATACATCTTATCTATGTACCAAGAAACCAATAAATTTGTGCGACTCGCTTTACTGCGGTGGTCTGAAAGTGACTCTACAATATTGCTGAGGTCTGCTGTGGAATGCTGGGGCTAGACAGGGTGTGGGTGCGCCCAGTCACTGGCCTGACACCCAGCTGCTGTCTAGACAAGGGTGGAGGGGCAGGCCTGGGTGGGATTATAAAGGCCTGAGTTCACTGGACTCCCCTGCAAACCTCGGCCAGTGGAGGCCAGAGCTCGAGGCCCCCCGACACCTGCCTACTCTGTCCTATGAGGGCACCCCATTACCCCAGCTGGACAGTGACACCCTGCACTCTGCAACCATCGCCCCTGAGATGATGGAATGGTTGCCGTCCAACGTGGTGACACGTATGACATGATTCAAGGGTTTTCTTCCTTACGATTTCTTTAAGTAACTGCTCTGCAAATTTTTAAACAGTTTCTATTTTTGCAATAAGGGCTTCAAATATCCATGTGAGGTAGTAAAAACAAGAGACCTAGTGATAGAAGGACCTGCTTGCTGTGTGTAAAATGATCCATGGTTAGAGGTTCACTGTGTCTGTAACCGGCACGCTTTATCTACCCATTTTGCCGTGATCTGACACAAAACCTTTAAAAATCCTTGTCCTGAAATTCTGACCTGAAATTTGCTTCGAGGGAGTGAGAACGGACTCCCTTGCTAAACTGGGTTCAGTCTGGGCCCAGGGGCCCTGGGCCACTTTCCCTCAGAGGTTCTGACTCCCTCAGTGGTACTGGTCCGGCTCTTAGCTCTTGAGAAGCTCATGAAAGCAACGGGACCTTCCCTCCTTCCCAAGCACTCGCATGTGTGCACACGCACACACAGAGGTGTTCTGTCCCATCGTTTCAGAGAATCCTGGGCCCCAGATACCCTCAGGGGCATTCTGAAGGGTCTGAGAGCCCAGGGTGAGAAACGCCCCCAAGTGCATGGCCGGAGGGTGGAGATGCCCACAGAACCAACAGGGAAAGGCCAAGACCCCCACCTTCCCCGTTCTGGGCTCCACTCCCTGCAGTGTTGCTCAAGGCTGTGGGCTAAACTCCCGGCTCTACCAGCAGCTATCAAAACCCCAGGTGGCTACAGAGAGCACAAGGGCAGGGACCCAGGAGCCTATTCATCCACAGGTCTGCGCCTGGACCTGGGAGGAACTCACGTCACCTCTGGGCTGGCCTTGCCAGCGGCCGGCCAGGCAGGCCTTCCTCGCCCATTGCCAAGGCGAAGGCAGGCTCCTGTCCCCGAACAACACGCTGAATCTAGGCCAGGCTGTGGCCACTTCCCCACGCAGAGCCCTCTGGAATCGAGCCAAGGGCTTTGCTTGGGGAAGCCCAGCAGCCACTCCCTCCTGTCCCCCCGGGGCTGGGGAACGGGGCAGGGAACCCGTCTGCTTCTGTCTGGTCCAACTCCAGACTGGGGGCATCTGGGAGGAGGGCAGGGCCCAGAGCACTCACCGTGCATAGACCAGTTTGGCCAGACAGTCTCTGCGGGTGTTGCACTCGGCCTGAGAGCAGGGCTTCTGGAATACCTGCTGGCCCCTGCCCGCCCGGATGGTTCGAATCTGTAGTGTCTCTAGCAGATGGTCTTCCGGGAGCCCCAGCAGCAAGGCCGACGTCCCAACAGAGCCTGGGAGGCAGAAATACCCTCCGTCCAAAAGGCCCTCTGCACAAGGCCCCGTGAAGTCATCATGGTGGAGCCGTGACCCCCTCAATGGGGCAGAGCAAACTCAGGAACGGGGAGAGAAGAGACTCAGCAGGGGCAGGGGCAGGACTTGAACCCAGGACTGCTGTGCCCCAGTCCACACGGCCAGGAGTGGGATAAAGCACTGCATAACCCACTCACCCCCACCCGCCCCTGCTCTCGTTTTCTCATCTGTAAGATGCAGAGGAAGCTGTCTGCCTCAGCTGAGCTGGGGTGAGGAGGAACCCCTCCAGGGCAGGGCCCTACAGCTGACAGCCCAGGGGCACAGATCCCAAACTGCACCCTCTGGCCTCCTTGCACCCGATCCCACCACACGCTGGCCCTCCTCTGGTCAGGGCCTGCCTCACGCCTGGGCGGTGTGACCAAGGCCCCCGGTCCTTGCCCTCACACTGAGCATCGTCCACCAGCAGGCAGGGCTGGGCTTCGTTCCCTGAGTCAGCAAACCGGGTGTTGCCGAGGTGCAGCAGTCCAGCCAGGGCCTGAGGGGGCAGGAGAGGACACCCAGTGGGCACCTTCTCAAGGGCTGGAGCCCAGCCTGGGAAGGGTCTCTCTCCTGCCGAACAGAATCACGAAAGCAGAATAGCAACAGCTCTCATTTACTGCCCACTTACTCCGGGACTCGGCCAGGCAGGGCTCTACCCAAGTGATACGCATCGTCTCGTGTAACCAGTGAGGCACGTGCTATGGTGATGCCCACGACAGAGACAAGACAGAGGTTAAAGCCCACACTTGGTAAAGGAGAAGGAACCCAGGATGAGAGCCCAGGCAGTCTGACTTCCGATCCCTCCTGGGGCAGCCAGAGGGAGCGCCACGCCACCCAGTCTGTCCCTCTGTCTCCCGCTCCAGGACCAGACTGTTTCCTGTGGTCCAGACCACTTCTGTGTGGCTGCTGGGGGCTTGGCTCTGGTGCCCTTTGGCCCTTTCCCGACACTGTTGGGCTCCGATAGCCCGGCCCAGTCCAGGGAAGGAGCTGTGATCTTGGTCTCTGTACAGTGGGTGATCTACTCGGGGGAGCCCCCGGGGGGCTGAAGGAAGAGGACCCCTGGGTCCAGCAACTTGGAAACCCTTGGACCAGGCACCGGTAGAGCAGGGCCTCTCCCCCCATCCCTGTCTGGTCCCAGAAAGGGTGGCTTCCAGGCCACAAGCACCGCAGGAGGAGACTGCCATGCTGATGGGCGTTGTGGATGGGCCAGGGCTCATGCTGCCTTCAAGCTCGCAGACTTGGCCAGACTCCTGGGTGGTCCACTTGCCCTGGGCTTGTCCCCCGTGCCGTCCCTCTGTATAAGCTGCCCGTACTGGCTGTGACCCCCCTCCCCTGCCTGAGCAACCCCCACATGGAGATGGAGGCCACACTTCACCCCACTGCTCTGCAGGGGTCACCACCTGCAGATGGAGGCCGCCAGTGGGGGTGACTGGGCCCGGCTCGCCTGGGCCAGCACTGAGTCCCAGCAAGAAGGAGAAGGAGGTGGGAAGTTGGAACCAGCATGTCTCCAAGAAACTATTTGTACCACCAAGTGCTGTCTGGCTTTGGGCAGGTCTCAACCATGGAATGGGAATAATCTCCATACCCATGGAACTGCTGAAAAAAACAAGTGAGCTAAGAGTGATGATTTGAAAGTTTTAACACGCTAGACAAACATGTGGCAGCATTGTTTTCTCTGCTCTGATTTAACAGAGCAACAACTGATCCAGGCACTTTCCCTCTGACCTCCGGGATCACCGTGCTGGTTTCTTCTACAGTGCTCTGTGCTCTGGCCCTGTCCACCCTGACACCCTGTCTCCAGGCTCCGCTGCGCAGAGAGGTGGTCGCCTCCTTGGTGATCGTGCCGTCGGAGCCTAGAGTCCTAGATCCTCAGGGAAAGAGACTCCCGAGTTGAGAGAAGGGCCCTACGAAGGGGGCTGCCCATCACCGCCACCACACGTGAGTGGTGTGGCTTTTCCTCTGACCTGAAAGATGTTGTTCTGGGTGGGGGCATCGATGCCCAAATGAAGCATGGCCTCCCTGGTCACCTCGAAACAATCCTCTGTAAAGGAATCCGAGCCACAGCCCTGCGTCAGGACCCAAGGTCAGCGGGGGCGGCGGGCCCTGGAGGGATGTGTGGGTGCTGCTGGGCTAGCCCAGGGCACCGGGCAAGGCTCCCCCTACCTTCCAAGGTCCTCTCTGGGTGGGGCAGCCAGGAGAAGGCGGCTCCCTCGGGGAGGCGCCACCGGACCCTCTCCTCCGCGTGGGCTCCTTTGTAGATCTGTGGGGGTGGGAACGGGTGGCTGAGCCAGGGGTACCGGGGATGCCCAGGACTGCATGGACTTGGGTGGGCGGCGGGGGGGAGTGGCAGCCACACCACAAGACCCAGAGGCCCCTGTAGGGAGCCAAGGGCGGGCAGGGGCGGGAAAGCAGTGGCAAATAGTTCTGGGCATCTCCATTCGGTGCAAAAAAACCCCACTCACTGAGGGGGCCTGTGGCATGAGGAGGAAACCCTAACCCTGTTTGGGGAGCCCCCGGTCCCGATCTGAGAGCAGCGAGACACTGTCCACGCCTCGGCGGACCCTTGGTCTAATGGAGGGGACACAGTTTAGGGAAGGCTTTGTTCGGTTGGTGGAGGCAGCTGCTGTTCCAGGACAGCCCTCCGTCTGAAGGTGAGTGCTTCCCGTGTGGAGACAGGCCCAGCCTCAAGGACCCTCTGATGGGAAAAGAAGGCAAGCGCACCTCCAGGCCTGGGACTGCCCAGGGAGCCAAGGGCTAGGGCGAGACGCGAGTGTGACGTGAGGTTTGTGGGAGTAAGTGGGGTGGCAGCGCTGAAAGCCCGGCGAAGAGGAGGCAGGAAGCAAGGCGGGCGGCGAGGCGGGTAGGCTGAGAGGCACAGACCCTTCTCCGCCCTGCACCTGGGCAGCTGTGGGCCCCGCCTGGGACTCACCTGGTAGAATATGTGGAAGTTCCTCTCACTGGGGGCCTGGCAGGCCACTCGAGTTTTCTCCAGGAGGTAGGTCTGAACTGCAGCTCCCGTCATCTGCTGGGCCCTGGGCACAAGCAGGTTGGAGCCCGTCAGTGGTCCGTTCACTCCAGAGCCGTTTATTGGGAACTTACTGTGTGCCAGGCTGCAGCCTCGCCCCAGCTCTTCCACTTAAGCAAAAGGGGTCATGAGGACTGGGGAGGACCTCTCAGCAGGTCCTGGGGTGGGGGCAGGGGCAGGGAGGGGAAGGGCTGGGACAGTCCCCTCCAACCAGCTCAGGGACAGGGCCCAGGCCTCGGTGCCTCACTTTGCCCCAGCCCAAGGCAGGAACAGAAGCCCCAGCCTTAGGCTCAGAGATGCGGCCGAGGTGACAGTTTTAAGTGACAGTTTTAACTAGAAGTCTCCGCGAAGGGCAGAAGCCAGAAGGCACGTGTCAGGACAGGCACAGTCCCTGGGTCCCTCAGGCTGGGGCACCTAGAGTTCCCCAGGTTCAAAGTGTACGCACAGGTTCACTCATCCCACATACGAACCTGCCAGGCACGGCAGGGTTCTGCCCGTGGCAGCAGCCCAGGCTGGGCACTGCCCCCCAGCTCGCCCGGCCCCCCAGCAGCCAGGGTGGCCGCAGAGATTACCCATTCAGCTGGAGCTGGATGAACTTCCCGAAGCGGCTGCTGTTGCTGTTCCTCAGCGTGCACGCGTTCCCTGCGGACCACAGCTTCTGTTCAGAGGCCCCGCGGGCTAAGGTGGCCGCAGGTCTGCCGGGGCCACGCCGCTATCCTCAATCCACCTACAGGCCCCTCTACTGGTTTCCGGGTCACAGGGGACAGGGCTCGGGACTGGGCACTTGGGCTTTTAGCAAGTGTGATTCAGTTGGGTTAGAACTTTCTGGCAAAGTGGGAAGAGCCAATCTAGGCAGTCAGGGATTTTTGTTTGAAGGGAAAGGATCAAAAACAAGGTGTCGGGACTTCCCTGGTGGTCCAGGGGTTAAAAATACTCCTGCTAATGCAGGAGACACAGGTTTTTGATCCCTGGTCCAGGGAGATTCCATGTGTCTCGGGGCAGCTAAGCCCATGTGCCACAACTACCGAAGCCTGCTCGCCTAGAGCCTGTGCTTCTCAAGAAGAGAAGTCACTGCAACGAGAAGCCTGGGCATTGCAACTGGAGAGCAGCCTCCACTTGCCACAACGAGAGAAGGCCCATCTGCAGCAGCAGAGACCGGTATGCCCCACCACCCCCCTCAAAAAAAACAAGCGTTACTACTGAGGTGGACAGTAAGGCGCAACATCTAGAGTGCCAACATGGACACGACTGCTGTGCATCCTCAGACATGTCCCCTTCTCTGAACCATCAGGGAGCTGTTCAGAAGGACGGGACACGGACTGGGTGAGCCTCTCCCGCACCTCTGCTCCCTCTGCCTGGGCGAGACGGAGAGGACGACAGAGTGATGCGACCACAGCCGGAAGGAGGCTAAGGGCACCCGGGAGGCATGGTTGGGGATCCAAGGCACTGAATGATGAGTCATTCTCCACCCCGCAAAGCGAGGGTCTCAAAACACTGCTCCCCTGCCCGGATGGTGGTAAATTCCAGAGGAGACGGGGCGGAGGAGCTGTGCGGAGGACGCTGGGCTTACCGAAAGCTTCCATGACGGGGTTGGAGTTCAAGATGCGCTGTTCGATCCTCTCGGCAACCTTGTGGCTTTCCCAGGACGTGGGTGAGGCGGCCACCACGGCGTAGAACTTCATCAGGCAGCGGGATGTCCATGTCTGCGGCAGAAATGGCCCCGTGGGAGCTGTGCCCGCGTTCCGTCCACGTGTGAGCCTGCCAGGGGGACTGGGGCCCGCGACCGCCCTCTTGTCCGCCATCCGTGTTGCTGATCAAAGGGCTGAAAGCTGAATTCAACTGTGTCCCTCATCTGACCGACTTCTGCTTCTCCTAGCTCCTGAGGGTGCATTTACGAATGGGGGGGCGGTGGTGAGGAACTTCTCCGGTGGTCTAGCGGTTAAGAATCTGCCTTCTAAGGCAGGGGATAAGGGTTCGATTCCTGGTTGAGGAACTGAGATCCCACGTGCCATGGGGCAACTAAGCCCAAGAGCCGCAACTAGAGAAGCCGGTAAGTGGCAACTACTGAGCCTGTGCTCCGTAACAAGAGAAGCCCGCAGGACACAACTAGGGGAACGCCTGCGAGCCGCAAGGCACCCTTGCGGCCAAAGAGGAAAAAAAGGAATGACGGGGGCTGGGATAGAGGAGGGCCACCCACACCGACCTGAGCAGGCTACTGAGCCACGTATGTTTTCACCAGCCCTACAGATGCAGTGCAGTTATATACTACCTGCTTTCAAAATGATGAAACTCGGGCATCAGGAAAACCTAAATTTTATTGAAGATGACATATTCAGTAAATGATAGGGCTCTGATTTATACTCAGGCAATCTAATTATAAAATCCCCACTGTTTTTATAATCAGCTGAGATGAGGTCTGTATGTGTTAAGTGTTAGTCGCTCAGTCGTGCCCGACTCTTTGCGACCCCACAGACTGCAGCCCACCAGGCTCCTCTGTCCATGACATTTTCCAGGCAAGGACACTGGAGTGGGTTGCCATTTCCTTCTCCATGTAAATAGATGAGGTCTATTTACATTTTAATTTCCAATTGTTCATTGTGAGGACAGAGAGCCACAAGAGATTTCCATATACTGACTCTGGATCTCGTCACTGCTCTAGATCTAAGTTTTTAGTTGTAGCTTTGTTTTGGGTTTTTTTTTTTTTTTGGTTGCTCTTTTGGTATATGTATTTTTAGGTCTCGCTCTGAGGTGGGAGGTGTTCCCTCTCTACTGTTTTCTAGAAGAACCTGTATGGAACTGGTAACATTAATTTTCAGAAACACTTGGTTGTAGCTGTCGTTCAGTGGCTCAGTCGTGTCCGACTCTTCATGACTCCAGGGACTGCAGCACACCAGGCTTCCCTGTCCTTCGCTGTCTCCTAGACTTTGCTCAGACTCACATCCATCGAGTCGGTGATGCCATCCAACCATCTTATCCTCTGTTGCCCCCTCTCCTCCCGCCCTCAATCTTTCCCAGCATCAGGGTCTTAAACACTTGGAAGAATCCACAAAGTGAAACCGCCTGAGCGTGGGGCTTTCTAAGAGGAAAGATTTTTAACTACGATTTAAATTTGCCTCAGAAATTTAGATATTCAGGTTATATATTTCTTCTTGTGTGAGCTGCAGCCGTTAACTGTTTCAAAATACTCTTTCATTAAATTGGAGAATTTATTGAAATAAAGTTAATGAAAAATCTCATCTGTGGGATCTTTTGTTATGCCTATTCTTTCATTTCTGACATTTGTAATTTGTCCTTTTCTCTCTCTAAGTCTGGTTAGAAGGGGACCTCCCTGGCGGTCGAGTCGTTAGGATTCTGTGCTTATACTGCAAGGGGTTCAGGTTTGATCCCTGGTCGGAGAACTAAGATCCTACAAGCTGTGCCTCATGGCCAATAAAAAAGTCTGACTAGAGGGTTACTGATTTTACTGATCTTTAAAAAAGACAGCCATTGATTTCATTTACTTCATTATTTTTTTCTGTTTCTACTTTAGTGTTTTGTTAAAAAAATATTTTTATTTATTTAAGAACTATGGACACCACTTTGTTGACAAAGGTCCGTATAGTCAAAGCTATGGTTTTTCCAGTAGTGATGTACAGATGTGAGTGAAAGCCAAAGAACTGATGCTTTCAAATTGTGGTGCTGGAGAAGACCCTTGAGAGTCCCTTGGACTGCAAGGAGATCAAACCAGTCAATCCTAAAGGAAATCAACCCTGAAGACTCATTGGAAGGACCGATGCTCCAATACTTTGGCCACCTGATGCAAAGAGCTGACTCACTGGAAAAGACCCTGATGCTGGGAAAGATTGAGGACAGGAGGAGAAGGTGACAACAGGGATGAGATGGTTGGATGGCGTAACCGACTCGATGGACATGAGTTTGAGCAAGCCCCGGAAGATAGCGAAGGACAGGGATACCTGGTATGCTGCGGTCTGTGGGGTCGCAGAGAGCTGGACATGACTTCAGCGATTCAACAGCGACAATTCACTCATTCTTGGCTGTGCTGGATCCTGGTGGCTGTGTGGGCTTTTCTCTAGGTGTGGCAAGTGGGGCTTCTTTCCAGGTGTGGTGCGCAAGCCTCTCGTGCTCTCTAACACAAGCTACAACAAATTTCCCTCCAGGCGCTGCTTTTTTTTTTTAAAGCACAGATTTTGATATGTTGTGCTTTCCTTTTCATTCAGTTCAAAGTGTTTTCTAACATGCATTGTGATTACTTCTTTGACCCAAAGGATATTTGGGTTTACCAAAGGGTATTTACAACACAGTTCATATTTTAATCTTTTCAAATTGAGATTTGTTTTATGGCTCAGAAGAATCCATATCAATTCCACGTGTACTTGAATGTACAAACATCAAACTACTAATTTTGACTTTATTTCTCCTTTCAATTGCATTTAAGAACAAGGATCTGTGGTTGCCAGCTTTTGGTAATTTTCTTAGGATGTTATTAATACTTCCGACCCACATTCTCTCTTCACCTGGGACACCAATTCCAAGTATGGAAAACCATCTGATGTTGCACCAAAGCTCCTGGACGCACTTTTTCTCTTTGTTTCTCAATTCCCTCTTTGTTTTTTGATTTGTATTGACCCACTCTCAAGTTCACTGATGTATTCTTCTGCATGTCTAACCTGCTGATAAGCATAAAGGAGTTGTTCATGTTTTTAATTTTTATCATTTCCATATAACTGTAGTTTCCATCTCTCAGGAAAGAGATTGGATGAAATCTTTTCTGGAGAAAAGATACTAACAAGCTCATGAGAACAAAGTTATGGGCATTCAGGGTCCCACAGGTTTAGAAAGCTACCCCTGGTGAGGTAGCTTTCTAAACTCTTTCATAATCTCTTATGTTTATGGTATCCTGTCCATAAACGTAGATTCTAATCAGTTGCTTAAGGCTTTACTCTTAAGTATGAACAGAAATTCAAAGATCATCAACTACTTGGTAAACTTCTTTTACATGATTGCAAATATCACAACAAAAGAGGAAAAGGAACTAGAAGGAAACAAATGAAAAGGGCAGGAGCCAAGTAAAAATCATGAAAGATCCTCAAAGAGAAGAGAAGAAATAAGACCAAGATGCTGGGGGGGGGGGGGGAATAATACTCAGAGAATAAGAAAGAACTCTTAGAAGTAAACTGCTTAATAAAAATTCAAAATTAAAAAGAATTGAAGGATAAATTAGAGAATATCTCCCAGAAGACAGGACAAAATATTAAGAGACAGAAGAATATGTAAGAAAAATAGGATATTAGACAATTTATCAAACTCCCTACTAATAGGAATTTCAGAAGGAGAAAACAAGTGGTGTAAATTATTAAATTATTAGATATAGCATTTTCCCAATCTAAAGGACATGAGTCTCAAGGTTAAAAAGACCTACACAAAGTATCCAGCACGGCAAGAGAGAAAAGACACATCACTGTGAATTTCAACACCTATCGAGATGACCCTAAAAACTTTTGGAAAGAAAATACAAACTGCCACTTAAGGACTGGGACTTTTAACATCAACACTCGAAGAATATATGAAGAAATAACTTCTAAATTCAGAAAGAAAATCATTTCCAACTTGAGATCAGAATATCCAGCCAAGATGTCAAATTAAGGCACAATAAACATTTGCAGATGTGCAACAACTCAAAATATGCCCTTCATGTAACCTTTGTCGAGAAGCTACTAAAGAAAACGCTCCAGTAAAACAAGGCAGTAAAGCAAGAGGAGGAAGCCACTGGCCTCCGACAACGGGATTTACCACAGGACGGACGGCACTCTGGATCCCCAGAGCGGGGCAGACAGCTCCTGGGTGACAGCTCCCCAGCAGCCCTTGGCAGCCACCAGTCCGGATGGAGGAGACATGAGAGCGCTAGCTAGGGCATCACCAGGGGAGAAAAAGCACTTGATGTACTGCCAGCTGGGCAGGTGTTTCCCAGTTCTGGTGACAAGTTTGATAATAAAGAACAGGTATGTAAAAACTATACAAGTGAATATATGTGGGAGTTATTAAGAAGAAAGTAAAAATCATACAAGAAAGAAAATATAATCATAGGATATTATAGTGCTTGGCTGTGAACAATACGTACATAGCACTATATATATTAACCTCCTTAGAAATCATAAGAGCACTATATATATTAACCTCCTTAGAAATCATAAGATAATTACATATGCATTTGGGGGCAGGGTAACAGGGCTACACCGTCAAAGTAGGAAGTGAACAGCGAAGGTTCAAAAGGGAAAAATCAGTAACTAATTACATAAGCACGTTGTTTAGAAACATGGATGGCCATACCCAAACAAACTGCTAAGATGGAAAGGCAGCTGTCCCTGAGACAGGGAACAGGGTTGAGAGACACGAGGCAGGGCCGCTGTTTTTCTTTGTAAGCCCTGTAGTATTGCTCGATTTTTGAACTATGTAGCTATATTGCTAGTTATTAAAAATAAATTTTAAAAAGATACCAGGCCCAGCCCATGACCACAGTAGCTATTCAATAAAGGGTTTCTGAGCTCTGGTTGCATGGGTCTAGGGCCAGGTCCAGCCTCAGCTCCCCAGAGCAATTCTGGAGGACAATGGGCTTCATCCAGGAGCCGAGCATCACCACCCCACCAGCAGCCTCGGCACAGCTCTCGAAGATCACCTGTGTACCCAAGTCCTAGCCTCATCCCTAGAGCGTGCAGTCTTCATCTGCTTCCTTGTCTGTCTTTCCCACTGGGCCAAGCATTGTTGTGGAAGTTGCTAAGTCATGTCCGACTCCTTGGGACCCCATGGACTATACATAGTCCATGGCATTCTCCAGGCCAGAATACTGGAGTGGGTAGCCTTTTCCTTTCCAGGGGATCTTCCCAACCTAGGGATTGAACCCAGGTCTTCCCCATTATGGGCAGATTCTTTATCAGCTGAGCCACAAGGGAAGCCCAAGAATACTGGAGTGGGTAGCCTATCCCTTCTCCAGTGGATCTTCCTGACCCAGGAATCGAACCAGGGTCTCCTGCATTGCAGGTGGATTCTTTACCAACTGGGCTATCTCTGTTTCTCCACTTGCCACTCCTCATGGCTAGCCCAGGGCCTAGAACCTGCCTAGGTGCTTGGCAATGCTTTCATGGGTGACTGTAGATAGAGTGGGTTTACGGTCCAAAGAATCCCTTGAGAAGGTAACGTGGAGGAAAGGGTTGGGTGGCTGGTGAGGCTTGACAAGAAGGGGGTGAGGCCCCGGCCAGCAGGCCTCTGACAGCCGTGCAACTCCTCACCCATCCGTGCACAATGTTCCGTGTCACCTGGACTGACTGTGCCGCCTGGGGACCGCATGACCACACAGGAGACTCTGTCCTTCCCCGAATCCGGCCCCATGCACCACCCTTGCCATCAACGGTGACCCAGAGATGCAGGCGGGGTGCTTCCTTACTGGAACCCCAACGACTCTGGAGGAGTGCTGCCGTGTGCCGAGCACGCCACCAAGCGCCTTACGTGCGCAGAAGGCCCCTGTGAGCTACGTGCCAGTCCTTCCCTCCTTGCCATTTTACACGTGGAAGAACTGAGGTCTGCAAGAGCTGAATACTGTTCTGATATGCTCTTCAACGCTATGCTGGAACCCCCAACTGCTGACTTTTGTTTCCAATGGCTGTCAGAGCTGGGAGAGTCCTCTGATGAGGACATGAAGGCTCAGAGAGGAAAGACTCTCCCCTCGGGTCAGGGCAGAGCTGGTGGAAGAGCCGGCCTAGAACCCCTGGCTCCTGACTTCCTGCCCAGGTCCCACCCAGCACTGCACGCTGACTCCAGGAGTGACACTCCCTGGAGCCCCAGCCCAGCCTGTCTGCCCGTCCAGCCAGTCATGAAGCTGCCAGGGTGGGAAGGAGGCCCGCCTACCTTTCCAGCGCCACTCTCTCCACTGACAACAACAGACTGGTTGACCGGCTCGATCAGGCTCTTGACATTCCTGTAGGTCTGTTCGCCCACAGTGAAGATGTGGGGCTTCAGTGTCTGAAACATCAAGGGGTGATAGGTCATGGCAGCAAACCCGTCTTCGAGGAGGGGTTGATCCAGCGATGGCTGCGACGGGGAGCCTGTCCACAGCAGCAGTGGAGGCTTCCTCTAGAAAAACTTCTTCGCATAACAACGTGAGGCCAGCTGCAGGCATGACCCATTCATCTTCTCTCAGTTTGGAAGCAGTGCTGGCCTTGACCAGTTTATGACATTAACACGTTATCCTCCCATCTTATGTCAATAGTTTTATTCTGCTACTTTTTTAATTTTATGTTATTACAATTTGCAAGAACTTTCTTACCAGTTATTGCCTAAGAAGTAACCCTATTTTATAGATGACAAACTGGAGGTTCATATGGGTTAAATAACCTTCTCAAGGCCACTCAGCAAATAAAGGCATCTGTGTGATTTGGATTCCAATGTTACTGTTCTCCTTTCCATCAACAAGGATTAATTGCTCTCAGTGTGCTGGGCATCAAGCTGGGCACTGAGGGAACAGAGGGGACCATCACGCGGCTTTGCCTTTGAGGAGGCAGTCGGTAAGACCGGCTCTCAGGCCAGACCTCCCTGGCTGCCCACCCAGACACGAACCCTGGATGAGCCGGGTTAGTCCATGCAGACCCAGTGCGGCTCTGCCAGCAATGACCGCTTGCCTACAGCTTCCTGAAGGGAGAGGGCATCATTCTGGAGGCTGTCAGAACCATCTCTCTCTAGGCCCTCACCCCACCCACTTCTCACCTGGAGAGTTACAAAGCCTCCAGCCATTCAGCCGCTGGTCTCACCTTCCTTAACCCAACTCCCCCAACTTCATCCCCACGGCGGGCTCTGTTCACAGCCCCACTCCCACCCCGATGAAGCAGCTCTGTGGACTCTCAGCTGCGGTGCAGACCCTCTGATGACAGCCCTGGAATAGCTCACCTTCCCACCCTCATCTGTGCTTCTCTCCACAACACCCTGCTCCTGCCGCCAAGTTTGCTCTGGCTTCTCCCTGCACGCTAACATCCTCTGGGCTGTTCCCTGCCTGTACCAGCTTCATCCCCACTTGCGTAAGAAGAGACCCCTCCTCCCAATCAGTGGAGACGAACATGTGCTGAATTTTCCAAGGCAATCCTAACTGCACGTAAGTTTATTCTTTTCCCCAAAAAGTGGTTTTTAAATACACAAATATGCCTTGGGAAATTCTTTCCAACTAATAAATTCACAAACAAGAAAAAAAAAAATCTGTCCATGTCCCTATTTTAGGATCCAAAATCAGTTAAGCAAATACTGCTTTCTCTCTCATTTTGCACCTCCTGGCACGTGTCCAAACTTCTGTGAGCTTCTGGTGGGAAGGTCACAGCCCCAGCAGTCTCTGAATGACAGCCCAGCTGACAACGACACGGATAAGGACAGCGAAGCTGCCAGGTGCCCGTGGGGAGGAGGGGGAGCCCTGATTCCCTGGGAAGCGGGGGTCTCACCTGGGGCTGAGAAGCAGCGTGGTACTCTCGCATCAGCTCGGGCGAGTAGAGCTGAGGGACGGGCTTGAAGGGGTTCATAGCCACCAGGGTGCAGCCGGCGTTGGTGTAGAACGTGTCGGCCATGTACCGGGCCTGCAGACACCTCAGGACTGAGGCAGGGATGCCGTTAGCAAACTCTGGCTCAGATGGAGACACAGCTGCACGTACAGACTAACACCCCACCTACCAGAGTTCCCTCTGCAATTAGCCAAGAGCCATGAGAGCCCAGCCTCTCCCTGATGAGCAGGTATGAGAAAGATCTAATTAAGATGAACCCCACATCTGGAGCAAAGCCTGTGTTGGGGAGTCTGAGGGCAGCCGCCAGGCGGGGGTCTGGAGCAGCCCACCTGGCTGTCCACGTCCTGTCTGACCCAAGGCAGCGGAGCCGAATACCCTCTGGGAGAAGGCGCACCCCTCTGGGGTGGGGTGGGTGGGCGGGGGAGGCATACCTGTCTCCAGCGTCACAGGATTCACCTTGGTGAGGTCATTGAGCTGCTGCGGTGGGACCTCCCCGCCCAGGAGCTCCTGCAGGTCTTCCCTCAGGGACTCCCCGCTGTGGGCAGCAGAGCCTGAACCGTGGCCATTAACCTGGGAGGGAAAAACAGGACCAGAAGCACTGGGACTCAGACCGGCTGGCAGCTCCGTCAGGGTGAGGGCTTGTACAAGAGACAGAAAACCGGCCTCTGGGATCACAGTCTGGTTGTTCAAATTGTACCTCCGCCATTAACTAGACCTGTGAGCCTGCATAAGCTTCTTAACCTCTCTGAGGTTAAGCGGAGGCTTCTTTATTTGTAAATAAAGGAAAACAGAATCAACTCACAAGGTTGTTTGGAAGAAAAACAAGAAAGAGATGGAAAGCGCTTAGTTGGGGACCTCCCTGGTGAAGCAGTGATTAAGAATCTGCCTTGCAAGGCTGGGGATGTGAGTTTGAGTCCTGGTCGGGGAACTAAGATCCCATGTTGCTGCAGAGCAACTAGGCCCGCAAGCCACAACTACTGAACCTGTGTGCTCTGGACGCAGTGGGCCACACCTGGAGAGCCCAAGTGTTGCACCTGCGTGCCACAACCAGAGATTCCGTGCTGCAAGGAAAGATACCAGACGATGCAATGAACATCCTGAGTGCAGCAACTGACACCTGATGCGGCCAAATAAATAAATGTTGGGGGGAAGAAAGCAAAGCCCTTGGTACCTGGCACAGAGAATGTACTCAAAGTGGAAGTGTTAGCTGTTTCAGTGGTGTCCAACTCTTTGTGACCCCATAGGGCTGAAGCCCGCCAGGCTCCTCTGTCCATGGGGTTCTCCAGGCAAGAGTACTGAGTGGGGTGCCATGCCCTCCTCCAGGGGATCTTCCCGACCCAGGGATCAAACTCTCATTCCCTCTGTCTCCAGCACTGCAGGCGCATTCTTTACCCGCTGAGCCATCAGGGAAGCATGTACTCAGGAAATCAATAAATGCGATCCCTTCTTCTCTGCCATTCGTTCCAGCTTTCAGGTGAGTCAGTGCCCGACCTTACTGGGCTGGCGGGGGTGAGGCCCGAGGTGGGGGGTACTGCGAAGGGAAAGAACCAGGGTTTGGGCCTTTTTTGATAGAGACGTTATCAGCTGTGAGGTAGTACCATGCCTTCATCACGTGCCTCTTGGGACTGAATTTAGGATCGCTAACTAATTAGCTCCTGCTGCCCTGGTCTAGTTGAGAGCAGATGAGGTCAAGAACAAGCACCAGTGGGGAAGAGGCCGTTTCTGCCTCGCCCTTGCCCATCCCTGATACCAACGCTTTACGTAACTTCTCCCCACTTTCCTCCTGTGATCCCACTTCTCCTCTCTTCTCCCAGGGGGCGGCAGGGAAGGTGTGCGGAGCAGGCAGTAACCTGGCTGAAATCTGCTTTTGGAAGAAGGGGTCCGTGATATAACATGTGTGGGTTTCTTTTTTCGAAAATTTTATGTATTTATTCGGCTGTGCTGGGTCTTCACTGCTGTGCGGGGGCTTTCTCTGGTTGCGGCGAGCAGGGGCTACTCTCTAGTTGGGGTGCGCAGGCTTCTCCTGTTGCCGAGCACGGGCTCTGGGGCAAGCGGGCTTCAGCAGTTGCAGCTCAAGAGCTCAGTCGCCTGTGGCAATATGGGATCTTTCTGGACAAACCCGTGTCCCCTGCAGGTGGATTCTTAACCGCCTGACCACCACGTAAGTTACTATGTGCGGGTTTCTAATGAGACCAGTGAACCTTAGAGTTCAAAAATCTCCAGCAAAAGTGGCAAGTGTCATTTGAGAGGCCCAGTGATAAGTTTCCTTCCAAAGATGCTGCCTGTTCTCTGAACTTAGGCCCACCACAAGGCATGCACAAGGCGGACTCTTATCTCCAGGATTAACTGCTGAGGTCAGAGCGTGACTATATCCATGCAAATCCCTCTACCCTAGTGGAAAAAGGAAATCACTCACACCCAGCCATAATTTATGAACAGATCTGATCCAACCAGACAGGCAGCTGAGTATCATGGTTCTTGAGCTGGACTTGAAAGCTAGATTGCCTGGGTTTGAATCCTGATTCCACCACGTCCTAGTTACAGAATCTTATGTAAGTTTCTTAGTCTCTCTGCACCCCAATGTTCCTCATCTGTAAAATGGGAATGGTGGTAGTAGTGGTAGATCTCATAGATACTAACAAGCACATAAAGTATTTAGAAAAACATCTGGTTTCTGCCACCAAAAGTTTGCTATTATCATTCTGTTAAAAAGTAGCTCTTATCATTAGGCAATAATATACTGATGGCTCAGATGACACCCAGGTTCAATCTCCGGGTCGGGAAGATCTCCTGGAGAAGGAAATGGCAACCCACTCCAGTACTCTTGCCTGAAAAATCCCATGGACGGAGGAACCTGGTAGGCTACAGTCCATGGGGTCGCAAAGAGTCGGACACGACTGAGCAACCTCACTTTCTTTCACTTTTCATACCAAGGGCCTTAAAACTACCCTGCAATTCTTTTAGAACATGATACTATATAAAGGCCATAAGAATGTTCTGTGTATATAGAAACATTTACAATGCAAAACAAACAAAAAAAAAAAACCCAAGTGTCCAAGTAGTAGCTTAAATTATAGTACCTCCTTACAATTGAATAAAGCAGGTTACAAAGAGAAAGATATCTTTAAATGTTTTCAAAATTTTTAGGGAGAAAAATCTAGGGTATTCTTTAAAATGTCAGTTATCTATGAGCAGTACAATTATGGGTAATTGTAATGTTCTTTTTGCTTATCTATATTTCCCACATCGTTGTAATGAACGTGACCTTGAATAAGTCACCTAACTGCTCTGAGCCCTATCTTCAAAATGGGGATATAATGGCATTGGGTATGTAATACTGTATCCTTCTCAAGTACTAAACAAAATTATATGTGTAAAATGCTTAGTATAGTGCTTACTATACAGCAAGAGCGCAACATGGAGCAGCTGCTAGTACAGTTTTGATAAACATGGTTGTTGTTTAGTTGCTAAGTCATGTCTGACTCTTTTGTGACCCCACAGACTGCAGCCTGGCAGACTCCTCTGTTCATAGGATTTCCCAGGCAAGAATACTAGAGTGAGTTGCCATTTCCTTCTCCAGGGGATGTTCCCAACCCAGGGATCGAACTGTCATCTCCTGCATTGCAGGTGGATTCTTTACTGCTGAGCCAACAAGGGAAGCCCTGATAAACATTACTGTTTTTTAAATGAGAAAGAAGTTAAAAATGCACAATAAAAAAGCTCCCTCTGCAAAAAAAAAAAAAAAGCCTGGAGCAGGTAGCTGTGCTGCCTGCTCTCTGGCCTCCAAGCCTGTTTCATGAGCCAAAGGATCAAGAGGTCAAGCAGCAGAGTCTACCAGGGTTCCTTTGAGGCTGGCTGACCTCACATTCAGTTATCTTGTCTTACTTGCCTGGGACTCCACTAGTCCAGGAATCATCTTAAACATCTGCCTTGGCCCAACGGCTGCTGCGGCTGCTGCTAAGTTGCTTCACTCGTGTCCAACTCTGTGCGACCTCATGGACTGTAGCCCACTAGGCTCCTCTGTCCATGGGATTCTCCAAGCAAGAATGCTGGAGTGGGTTGCCATTTCCTTCTCCATGGCCCAATGCCAACACTCAGTAAATAAAAAAATTCAGCTAACACCTGGCATTCTCTCTGGACCAAGAGCTGCAAGTGAAGGATGATATGGGTAGGAGGTGAGGCAGCACAGGGAAGGGTGATTTGGAATCCTGCAGGCCTGGGGCCATAGGAGCCTTTAGCGGCAGAGGCCCACAGTGAAGGGCGGGTTTCACATCCCATTCCCCATGTTCCCTGTGATCCATTCATCAGAATTCTTGTCTATTTCCACATAGGTCATCTTCTCCCACATTTCTGCACAGGCTGACTCTGCCTGGACTGCTTACTTTCCTTCTCCATTTGACTAATTCCTACTCTTTCTTTTTTCTGGCTGAGCCATGTGGCATGCAGGATCTGAGTTCCCCAACCAGGGTTTGAACCAGTGCCCTTTGCGATGGGAGTGCAGAGTCTTAACCACTGGACTGCCAAGGAAGTCCCAACTCTTACTTCTTTAAGGCTCAGCTTTAAAGAACACCTCCACTTGGAAGCCCCAGGCTTCCAACTTGTCTATACAATTCAGGCTGTGAGGAGCATCTCTCAGGACTCCCTCACAGGTTCAGGCTTGTAAGGTCACCAAAACACTCCAAGGATTCCCTCACCCAGCTTGTCTTACCCATCCTAGGGAAAACAGCTAAAAACCACAACAGGAGAGATTCAAATTAGGTATCAGGAAGAGCTTCTCAGCAACAGACAAAAGGCAGAGAGGTGCCTCTCTGAAGACAGAAAAGAAGAAAGGCCTTTAAAGGGGTCTTTCCCTCCATTCCAGGTCAGGGCAGTGGAAGCATCATTCGGGTAAACGAAAGAGGCCGAGCTGCCTTAGGTACTTGAGGGTCTGGGTTATCTTAGGGTGAGGACTTTACCTGCTGGAGCATCCTGCTTCAGTGTGGTCAGCCAGGATTCTGGGTTGCGGGTACGAGGAATGCTATCCACCTGGTCATGGGGGCACAGGCTGGGGCATGGATCCTGCGAAGGGCTCAGCTCCCAAGGAATCTCTGAGACAAGCCACCCCAGAGCCTGTGGTAGAAGAGAGAAGATAAGGGCCGCATACAGGTGATGAGGGTTTCTCCAAGGTGACTCAGTCCTGCTCCTCCCACCGAGCACCAGGAACTAAAATGAGACCCAGGGCGAGCCTGGGCAGAGAGGAAGACTCTGTCCTGCCCCCTGCCAATTAGGGAATGAAGGAAACTTTTACAAGAGCCTCCAGAGCCTCCTCGGGCTCCTTCAGGGCCAGTTTCACTACAGGGTTTGGGGTGGGGCTGCAAATCTTCTGGGTCAGTGTGCCATGGAGGGTGAGGACACTGGAAAGCAGAGAAGCCTCTCGGGCACACAGAAATATTTCATCTTAGTACAGCCAGTATTCAGTGGGGCAGGAAGGCTGGAGTCAATTCTTGATATTCCAGGAAAGCGGTTGTGTGGGACAGAAACCATAGCTCAGTCTTTCACCTGACCAGCCACCTCACCTTCCCTGCCTGCCTTCACTCCTCATTTGCAAAAGCTACTTTGCAGGGAGCGGCTGTGAAGGTCAATTGGGTGAAAGCACTCTACAAAGTCCAAATTTGAATATTCATTTAGAGGAGAAATATTGTTAGTAAGAAGAATGGATGATCCATTCGGGAGCACTGATTACGTGGAACAGTTCAGTGTCAGCTTTAAGAAGGCCAAGCTTTTGGAGGAGGAGAGTCCATCTGAGAGGGGGGTGTCTTGAGGCTGGGTTTGGGCCAATCTCTGAAAAACTGTGAGTGACTCTTAGAATTTCCCAGGCCCCACACATCCCCAGCAAGGAGGGATGAGGATGAGGGGTGCTGGTAATGGACTGACCTTGGAGGAAAGTTTCTTGAGACTCTGAATACATTGAGCCTTTCAAAGAACTCAGGAATGGGGGACCTCCAAGAAAACAGGAAAAAGGACAATGTAGGCAGAGGAGGGCATCAAGACTGTGGTGGACACATTCACTCTGGACACTGACTGTACCCCATCCAGGCGACAGCTGTGCAGAGGGCTCTGGAGACTCAAGGCCAACGAAGTTCCCTCAATGGAAAGTTCGTCTTAAGAGAAGGGATCAGAGGGGAATACAGCAGATTGTGTAGTTAGAATCCAGAGCCCACAACCCCTCAAAAATGCAGTTCACAGGACCTCTCTAAGCCTTATTCCGTGTTTTCCTTTGCAAAAAGGACTACTAATATCCAGACCTCACAAGGCCGAGTTAAGGATCAACGAGCGCTTGGCAAATGTTGGTTATTACGATACGGAGCCCACTTCCTGCCAGAATCAAGTCAGATGGAAGCGGTTTTCTCCAGGTTCCCCGAGCTCTTGTTCCGCGTCGGCTTCGCGATTACCAGCCGAGAATTTCTGAAAAGGGCGTGACCACTGTGGGCAGGAGGGAGACAGGAATGAATAGATGAAAGCCCCTAGGCAGGGCCAGGCAAGTGGCAACCTGATTATCAACTCCTCCCTCCCCCCCGCCCCCTCCCCCAGCCTCCGGGCAGACGAGACTGGCGGGGTAAGGGTCCCGGGAGCCCGGCCGGCCCCGCCCGCAGCTTCCCGGCGGGAACCGGGCACTCCCGGTCCCGGCAAGCTGCCGCCGGGCCCAGGACTGGGATGCCACTCCGGAAACACTGGGCACGGGGACAGTCCGTCCTTCTCGGGAAGGTGGACGTGACCCCCCAGCCAAGGGCGCAGCTGCCTGCACGTCTCCCGGGGCCCCCCTCCCAGGTCTCCAGGAGGGGAAAGGCGCGCAGCGGGAGTGGGACCTCCCTGCACCCCAGGCCGCCCCTGCAGGCACGGTAAGGCGTGACCCCGGAGGGTCCTTGTCCTGGAGCAAAAGGCAGAGAGCCGGGCTTCCTCCTCCTGGGATACGAGAGGGTCAAAACCGAAAGGGCGAAGTGAAGCCCGCGCTCTGGAAAGGGGAAAAGAGGGGCGCCCCCTTCTCCAGCGCCGCGGGGGCCCACTGGCCTCCCCGGTTCCTTCGGGCCCGGCTGCGGGGTGGCACTCACCGGTCCCACGGCCCCCGCCGGCCGGACAGGAAAGACAGACGGGCGGGCCGGGTGAGGGCGGCGGGAAGGGCCTGCGAAGCAGAGGGCGGGCGCCGGCCGGGGAGGCGCCGGGAAGGCTGCGGGCGCCGCGCCTCGGGCCGAGTGGCCGGGAGCCGGCGGGCTCCTCCCCGGGGGCGGGGCGCGCGACAGCCGGGCGCACGTGGCCCGCCCGGGACGCCAGGATCCGGAGCCGAGGACTTGCTCCGGGACTGGGTACTTTAGAGCCCGCGGTGAGGTGCGAGGGAACGGGGACGGACGGAGGGGCCCCGGGGCCCTCGCGGGACTGTGGGTCTCCCAACCGGGAGACCGGGCGCCCTGACGCTCGCCGCGGGGTCTGATGGCCAGTGGTGGGGTGCGGGACCCGTTTCCTCCCGGGCGCCTCTGACAGACCGGCTTGCCAGCGGCCCGGGCCACGGTGTCAGGACCTGGGCTGGCCGAGCCGGAGACCCAGAGGGCCTGAGGCGCGCGGGGAACAGGCGGGGCGTGGGAAACTGGCACCCTCTGGGGCGGGGCCGCGCGGTGGGCGGGGCCTGGGAGCGCGGGCCGCCCCGCCCCATCTCGGCCGGAAGCGCTGCTCGCGAGGCGGAAGTGGCGGGCTTCCGCGCTTCCCGCGGCGGCGGGGGTACCAGCTCTCCAGCCCAGTGACGCGGTGCGCTGAAACCCCAGGAGCACGTGAGGTTTGAGGACCGGTGCGCATGTCTGTTAGGAAAAGAGCTCTTTTTTTAAAGGCCAGCCGGTTCGGATCGGTTTCTTCTCGGGTGGTTGGGTCCCGATAGGCCATCCCTCAAACGTGCATTCTCGGGCTGGTTCTTGTTTGACTGACATGTGTGTTTCCCGTGTGCCGCTTTTCAGACATGGACGTGGGGCGGAGAGGCGTTTTGTAGCCGTTAAAACAATTAACACTAGCATGTATTTACGGTCCCTACTCCTCCGTGATTAGCGTCCGTTCCACTCTACCTACACCTTGTAAAGGAGGTGAGGAGCAAGCAGCCTGGGGAGCTCGGGGGATCCCTGGAGGGTTCGCATTTTGTGCTGGAGGCAGGAGGTTCAGAGAGGCTCGGGACAGAAACTGGGGCCCCCAAATCCAAAGTGTATTTAAGCACCTTCTCTTTCCTCATCCCTCTTCTCCCCCCACATATTGGACTCGAAATCATTAGTTAGGTGTGTTTAATTTTCATTACATTGTTTTCATGACAGTGTACTGTGTTTATTTTTTAGCAATTCTGGGTCTTCCTTGCTGTGGGAGGGCTTTCTCTCTTTGCAGAGTGTAGGGACTACTCTCTCTCTACTTGTGGGTGCGCAGGCTTCTCACTGCAGTGGCTTCTTTTTGTTGTGTAGGGGCTCCAGGACGTATCCGGCTTCAGTGCTTGTGGCCCAGGCCTAGTTGCCCTGTGGCATGTGGAATCTTCTGGGACCTGGGATCGAACCGGTATCCCCTGCACTCTTAAGGTGGACTCCCAACCACTGGACCACCAGGGAAGTCCCAGCTAAAGCTTTTTTTTTTTCCCCCAGCTAAAGCTTTTTAACCAGTAATTTCATTCTATTAGTAGGACATCCTTATCTTCATATATTAGGCTTCTTCCAACAATCCTTGGAGGGGAATCTCAAGTCCTAGATTCTGCTCTGAAATTCAGGAATAAGTAAAATCCAGTCAGGTGCATCTATATGCCAATCCCACAGAAAGGTTGGTTTTCACAAATGCATCCCTTTGCTCTTGTTTTCATAGGAAGAAGAAAAAATGTCTCAAAAGCAGATGAAGGAAGCTTTTGTCAGTAACCAGAATGGAACGAGCGTGCTGGAGATCACCGAGGGCTTGTGCCTGCCTGCACTCTGCATCCTGTGTAGAGGACTCCTGATCATTCTCTCACAGCAATTATGTTCTTCTTTACATAACTCGAGGACTCGATTCTTGGTTGACTTTGCTTTCCTGATAGTTCCCCTGGTCACCACTTTGACCATTTTCTCTTCATTTGTCCTCCTCGAGTATCTTGTTGCAATCATCCTTGGGGCAGGGCTGCTCTATGAAATATACTGCAGAAGAACTTGCTATGCCAGAATGCCTTTCCAGAAAATCTGTGAAAAATTCTTGAAAGTCAGTCTAGAATCAGAACACATTCCAGCCATCTCCTGTTTCCGTGTCGTTAACAGTGCCTTTACTGCTGTAGCCATTTTGGCTGTGGACTTCCCACTATTTCCTAGAAGATATGCCAAAACCGAGCTCTACGGGACAGGAGCAATGGATTATGGAGTAGGGGGCTTTATTTTTGGGTCTGCAATGGTTTCTCCAGAGGTTAGGAGAAAATATACAAAAGGCTCCAGATTCTGTTATCTTACAAAGTCACTGTACTCTCTTTGGCCATTGGTTTTCCTAGGAGTGGGGCGATTAGTTGCTATAAAATCCATAGACTATCAGGAACATTTAACTGAATATGGTGTTCACTGGAACTTTTTCTTCACCTTAATAGCTGTGAAATTGATAACATCACTGCTTTTGATTATTTTCCCCCTAAATAGGTCCTGGATTGTGGCCATCAGCATTACTGCATTATACCAGCTAGCCCTTGATTTTACCCCCCTGAAAAGTTTAATTTTGTATGGCACTGATGGTAGTGGCACAAGGGTTGGTTTATTAAATGCCAACCGAGAAGGAATCATCTCTATCTTGGGGTACGTGGCAGTACACATGGCTGGTGTTCAAACAGGGTTATATGTGCTTAAAAAAAGGTCACATATCAAAGACTGGATAAAAGTAGCATACTGTATTCTATTGACAGCTATTGGCCTCTTCATTTCTCTTTACATAGTTCAGGTAAATGTAGAAGTAGCATCTCGAAGAATGGCCAATTTAGCTTTTTGTATTTGGATAGTTGCTTCTTGCCTGATCCTTCTTAGTAGTTTATTACTGGGTGATATAATTTTGAGTTTTGCCAAATTTGTAATTAAAGAGGCAGCAGTACCATGTTCTTGGAAACTTATCCAGTCACCCACTGCAAATAAAAAGCATTTGGAATCCACAGTCTCTGACCCCAAAAGAAAGGAACCCACTCTCTGTTTAATCACAGCAATGAACAGAAACCAGTTACTTTTTTTCTTGCTGTCAAATGTAACAACTGGTCTAGTCAACCTTTCCATAGATACATTACACAGCAGTACCCCTTGGGCCTTGTGCCTGCTCAATCTCTACATGTTTACCAACTGCTTAATTATATATGTGCTACACTTGCAAGACAAGACAATCAAATTTTGGTGATCAATAGGGGTACTATATGTTTTGAGCAATATTATGTTAATGAGGAAGAATAAATATAAAGTGTGAAGAAAATGGGCGTCTGTCAATCCAGGGTTAGTTTCATTCCTGCTTTAACAGTAGTGATGCTTAATACTTTACATGTATGTCAACACTGTAAAATCAATATAGAAGAAACAAAGCCTTGTGACTTGTTAGAATACTTCTAAATTTTAGTTATTTTAAAGAAGCTGTTGTGTTTACAGTTGTGACACTGGAAGATTGGAGGGTAGGAAGGAGGATTTTTTACATTATATCTTTTTGGGGGGGGGGTTGAGAAGCACGAAGGATCTTAGTTCCTTCACCAGGGATTACCTTTGTCCCCTGCAGTGGAAGTGGGGAGTCTTAACCACTGGACTGCCAGGAAAGCCCCTTTTACTTTCTGTCTTGTATCACCTATTACCATTCTGTATTTTCTATTGTATGTATTTTATAATATTTACATTAAAATATCTCAGTTGTGGAACTGTCAACAGTACTGCTCAATTTTAATCTTTAAAAAAGACTCGGTATAAGAAAGCAAATGTTTAAAGTCAAATACTTAAAAGATCACAAAACAGCTAAATGCTCCAAAGAAGAATGTGTTAGTTGCTCAGGTGTCGAACTCTTTTTGACCCCAGGAGCTTGCCAGGCTCTTCTGTCCATGGAATTCTCCAGGCAAGAATATTGGAGTGGGTAGCCATTCCCTTCTGCAGGAGACCTTCCTGAATCAGGGATTGAACTCGGGTCTCTTGCATTGCAGGTGGATTCTTTACCTTCTGAGCCACGAGGGAGGACCCAAATGCCCTAAAGAATATATTGAATTATTTGTTGTGATTTACAAGCTTAATAATTATGAGACAATAGTTTTGCAGTGAGACTCATTTTTTTTAGCCTGCTCTCTGCTAGGGATTGGAGAAGGCAATGGCACCCCATTCCAGTACTCTTGCCTGGAAAATCCCATGGACAGAGAAGCCTGGTGGGCTGCAGTCCATGGGGTTGCTAAGAGTCGGACAGGACTGAGCAACTTCTTTCACTTTTCACTTTCATGCATTCACTTTTCATGCATTGGAGAAGGAATGGCAATCCACTTCAGTGTTCTTGCCTGGAGAATCCCAGCCCACCCAAGCCTGGTAGGCTGCTGTCTACGGGGTCGCACAGAGTCAGAGAGGACGGAAACAACTCAGCAGCAGCAGTTGCTAGTGATGATAAACAAAAGGTTCCTGATATCTTGGAGCTTGCAATCTAATGGGGGAAACACATTAAACTGTTATAAACTGTGCTAAGTCAATGAAATATAGGTTGCCAAAAGTGTCAAATCAAGAACTGACTTTACAGTAGAGTGAAGAAACTTTTCCCCACAGACGGTTAATTTTTTTTTTTTTTTTTGAGCTAGAGTCGATGGGTGGAATGAAGAGTTAGTGTTTGTGTGTCTAGGGAGCAGAGGGTCTGATGCTAGTAAGGGAGAGGGGTCAACAGCAAACATGATTATTGTACTAATGAGTTTAAATTTCTTAAGTTGATGAGGACTAATTTGGTCCTCATCAACTTAAAAAATTCTTCAACCAGTAATGCTGAAGAAGCTGAAGTTGAATGGTTCTATGAAGACCTACAAGACCTTTTAGAACTAACACCCAAAAAAGATGTCCTTTTCATTATAGGGGACTGGAATGCAAAAGTAGGAAGTCAAGAAACACCTGGAGTAACAGGCAAATTTGGCCTTGGAATAGGAAAGAAGCAGGGCAAAGAGTAATAGAGTTTTGCCAAGAAAATGCACTGGTCATAGCAAATACCCTCTTCCAACAACACAAGAGAAGACTCTACACATGGACATCACCAGATGGTCAACACCGAAATCAGATTGATTATATTCTTTGCAGCCAAAGATGGAGAAGCTCTATACAGTCAACAAAATCAAGACCAGGAGCTGACTGTGGCTCAGATCATGAACTCCTTATTGCCAAATTCAGACTGAAATTGAAGAAAGAAGGGAAAATTACTAGACCATTCAGGTATGACCTAAATCAAATCCTTTATACAGTGGAAGTGAGAAATAGATTTAAGGGACTAGATCTGCTACATAGAGTGCCTGATGAACTATGGAATGAGGTCCATGACATTGTACAGGAGACAGGGATCAAGACCATCCCCATGGAAAAGAAATGCAAAAAAGCAAAATGGCTGTCTGGGGAGGCCTTATAAATAGCTGTGAAAAGAAGAGAAGCGAAAAGCAAAGGAGAAAAGGAAAGATATAAGCATCTGAATGCAGAGTTCCAAAGAATAGCAAGAAGAGATAAGAAAGCCTTCTTCAGAGATCAATGCCAAGAAATAGAGGAAAACAACAGAATGGGAAAGACTAGAGATCTCTTCAAGAAAATTAGAGATACCGAGGGGACATTTCATGCAAAGACGGGCGCAGTAAAGGACAGAAATGGTATGGACCTAACAGAAGCAGAAGATATTAAGAAGAGGTGGCAAAAATACACAGAAGAACTGTACAAAAAAGATCTTCACGACCCAGATAATCACGATGGTGTGATCGCTCACCTAGAGCCAGATATCCTGGAATGTGAAGTCCAGTGGGCCTTAGAAAGCATCACTATGAACAAAGCTAGTGGAGGTGATGGAATTCCAGTTGAGCTATTCCAAATACTGAAAGATGATGCTGTGAAAGTGCTGCACTCAATATGCCAGCAAATTTGGAAAACTCAGCAGTGGCCACAGGACTGGAAAAGGTCAGTTTTCATTCCAATCCCAAAGAAAGGCAATGCCAAAGAATGCTCAAACTACCGCACAATTGCACTCATCTCACGTGTTAGTAAAGTAATGCTCAAAATTCTCCAAGCCAGGCTTCAGCAATATGTGAACCGTGAACTTCCAGATGTTCAAGCTGGTTTTAGAAAAGGCAGAGGAACCAGAGACCAAATTGCCAACATCTGCTGGATCATGAGAAAAGCAAGAGAGTTCCAGAAAAACATCTATTTCTGCTTTATTGACTATGCCAAAGCCTTTGACTGTGTGGATCACAAGAAACTGTGGAAAATTCTGAAAGAGATTGAGAATACCAGACCACCTGATCTGCCTCTTGAGAAATTTGTATGCAGGTCAGGAAGCAACAGTTAGAACTGGACATGGAACAACAGACTGGTTCCACATAGGAAAAGGAGTACGTCAAGGCTGTATATTATCACCCTGCTTATTTAACTTATATGCAGAGTACATCATGAGAAACGCTGGGCTGGAAGAAGCACAAGCTGGAATCAAGATTGCCAGGAGAAATATCAATAACCTCAGATATGTAGATGACACCATCCTTATGGCAGAAAGTGAAGAGGAACTAAAAAGCCTCTTGATGAAGGTGAAAGAGGAGAGTGAAAAAGTTGGCTTAAAACTCAATATTCAGAAAACGAAGATCATGACATCTGGTCCCATCACTTCATGGGAAATAGATGGAGAAACAGTGGAAACAGCGTCAGACTTTATTTTTGGGGGCTCCAAAATCACTGCAGATGGTGACTGCAGCCATGAAATTAAAAGACGCTTACTCCTTGGAAGAATAGTTATGACCAACCCAGATAGCATATTCAAAAGCAGAGACATTTCTTTGCCAACAAAGGTCCATCTAGTCAAGGCTATGGTTTTTCCTGTGGCCATGTATGGATGTGAGAGTTGGACTGTGAAGAAAGCTGAGTGCCGAAGAATTGATGCTTTTTGAACTGTGGTGTTGGAGAAGACTCTTGAGAGTCCCTCGGACTGCAAGGAGATCCAACCAGTCCATTCTGAAGGAGATCAGCCCTGGGATTTCTTTGGAAGGACTGATGCTAAAGCTGAAACTCCAGTACTTTGGCTACCTCATGCGAAGAGTTGACTCATTGGAAAGGACTCTGTTGCTGGGAGGGATTGGGGGCAGAAGGGGACGACAGAGGATGAGATGGCTGGATGGCATCACTGACTCAATAGATTTGAGTCTGAGTGAACTCTGGGAGTTTGTGATGGACAGGGAGACCTGGAGTGCAGCGATTCATGGGGTCGCAGTCGGACACGACTGAGCGACTAAACTGAACTGAACTGAATTTAGTGCTTCAGATCAGATCAGATCAGTCGCTCAGTGCTTAGGTAGCATTTTATCCTTGCTAACTACAGTTATATTTGGAGGTAATCTATTGAAAGAAATTTCCCCCTCAAAAAAGTCAACATATTGAATAGTTATGTTGCTATAAAAACAAAAGATTAGATTTTATTTCTGATTAATAAGGAAGACTTGAAATTTAACCAAGATTGTAGTATGTAAATTAAGCAGAGAAGGCGATGGCACCCCACTCCAGTACTCTTGCCTGGAAAATCCCATGGATGGAGGAGCCTGGTAGGCTGCAGTCCATGGGGTCGCTAAAAGTCGGAGACGACCGAGCGACTTCACTTTCACCTTTCACTTCCATGCATTGGAGAAGGAAATGGCAACCCACTCCGGTGTTCTTGCCTGGAGAATCCCAGGGACAGGGGACCCTGGTGGGCTGCCGTCTATGGGGTCGCACAGAGTCGGACTCAACTGAAGCGACGCAGCAGCAGCAGCAATGGTAACTGGTTTTCCTGCCGTGTCACAGTACTAATATCCTACAATTGACCTGTTCAAAGCATTTTAGGAGGGCTGAGAGGCTCTAACCATATTGTTCTCACTAAAAGAGTAATTTTAAAAGTATTTGGTGACTTAATGACCATGTGTCTAATTGGTCTGCTGCTTCTTGTCCCAGGTCTTAAATATCTTTCAGTAAGTCTGTCTCCCAATTATAGATACTGAATCATAACTAAGAACAAAATGTACTATATGTTTTTTCCACCTCCAATTAGGAAAGTCATGGAAGAGAAAGTTAATGAAATTACATTCATAAAAAATAACAAAGTAAACCAATCTGATTTGATTTTACTTTACAGAAGAGAAAGAGATCATTAAATAAATATTTACTAAGTTCCAATGTGCTAGATACGGGTGCTGGGGAAACAACAGAAAATAACACCCTGCCCTAATGTGGCTTCTATTTTAACTTGTGGACATTATTTTTCCTTTACAAATTTCTTTTAGTGGGGAAAATCTGTCCCTATTTTTGACAGATATAATAGAACTTCCCACTGTCAGGTCACGAAAAAGAAAACCCAATTCACAAATACTCAGATCTGGACAACTGTGGTAAATTAAGTAATAAGATTTTGCTGTTGATTTTACTACCACATAAAACAATGAGGTTATTATAGTGAAAACAACAGTAGGTATTTTAATCTTCAACTATCAATTTTTGAGGAGAGAAGTGAGGGACAAAGAAGAGAGAATATAATCTAGTTTAGGACTTATTTGTGACCTTCGGAAAGTGACTCATTCCCATGACTTTAATTTTACACTATTATAAACTGGGGATGTCTACTACATATGTATTAATAGTTTTGTGTTCAGTAGATGACAATGTTTCATTTTTATTGAGCACCTTGTCCAATATGTTGTGTAAATTATATAAGAACATACTTTGCTCCCTAGGAATTCCTCTATGAACACAGGAATATAAGGAACAAATCAGTATCCTTTATTGCTTTTAAACCCAGGTAGCTTGGAGACTAGTCATATCTCATCATGTCTGAGTTTTGCCCTTGGCTTCTCACACATCGTGGACCTGCCAAAGAAGAAAAAGAATGGTATTTTTATGGAGAATGTGATATGATATCGCATCTCCATCGCACCAACTGTTCCTTATGAGGTACCAGCAAAAGGTCTTCTGTTGTTAACTGCCTTTAAAAATTTTCAGCTTTGCCCTTCACAATGCCAGTATTGAAATTTAAAAAGGCAACAACTGGCTCTTTTAAAAATGCAATCGTTTTATCAAAGATAAGCTCTCTGAAGGCAGATCCTTAGTCATGAAACATTTGCTGTAGCACTAAATACATTTGCTTCAGCTAAATATAGCTGCAGACCAATAGTGAAAAAAATGAATGCCTGCTCTAAACTGAAGAAGATACAAGGTTAAAAATTCTAAAAAGTTGTTTTGCAGTGAAGTAATTTGCTAAGCATTTTCCCCTCAAATGTTGATTTTGTCTTATTTGTAGCACCCAGGGACCTCCCTGAGAAAGAGCAATTTATCAAGTATATTAACTCTTTAGCCTTATAAGAAGTCCATTATTAAATAGTATGTGAAACATTGTCCAAAAATACTACACGGTGTGCTCGGTGGATCTAGAAGACAAATCCAAATCATGGGAAGTAATCTCAGATGGAAAGACATTGCTGTAGTCTCCTCATTTTAAGTTTTATATCTGGGTTTTAATGCCTTTTTTTAAACTTATAAACCCCCAAGGTGAATACTCTTTGCTAGTACCCAGTGTGTACTCAGTCATGAAAGTTATTAAAATTAGCACCTATACATTGAACTTATATTTTCAATGCCCTTTACCAACCATCATCCAAAGAAAGTTTGAAAGGTATACCATAGGTACATTAATTGACAGTCGTTATAGGAGCACTTTCAGATTTTAGAAGCCACCTTATTCTTTTTCCTTAGGGGTGTTTTACATAAAACACAAGATTCTCTAAAACTGTCCATATTTTGGCTATGTAGTCTAATTTGTCAGAACTTAATGCAATCCTATATGCCTACTGAATTTAAGCTAAAGACCACACACTCTTCTGCTCTCCTAACATGGCTAAGGACATAAATACTTACTGGATAATCACACCTTTGGGACTGAACAATGGTTCTTCCAGTTTATTATGTCACCTACCCTAACAGTGACCACACAATGTCATAAGTCAACATGGCTAAGGGGTTGCATGCACTATGGGTTTTTTTGTTGCGAATCTCTAAGACTTAATGTGATGACCAAAATACTTTTTAAAGTCAGTATCACAGCTCTAGCCTATTCTACCAGGAAATACAGATCACCAGGATTAGTTAGTTGTAAGAGCATCCGATGGAGTGAGTCTTAAAATCGTCAAGACTTTTCACAGGCAAAAAAATATTCCCGACAACTATATTGGCTTTACAAACAGGACTCTAACGCCTCCAAGGTAAGAACCGAGTATACCATGGCACGCAGTGTGTGCATGAATTTGTCTTGACGGTAGCTCTGATTCTCGGAAGAGGGTCAGAGGGAAGGGCCTTTGGCCAGCACCAGCACTTTGCCCGAGGGATCTGTTGTCCTTTCTGAGTGTCTAGGTTAATATTAACCGGACCCAATAAGTTTCTCTGCCCAGGACGCGTACACAAGCCACTACCGGCACAGTGTAACAACAACAAAAAACTGTCAGCACTTAATGTATTTTCTGCCCCTGTCGGAGGGATCTCAACCTGAGTCTGGGAAGCGGCTAGCTTCTGAAGAACCAGGGCGTCAGGGAAAGCGGCGTCAAGGGCCTGGAAACCCAGCCTAGTCTGTCGTTCAGTCCCCAGATGCACGTCTCCCCTCCGCCGACTCCCACCTTTTGCTCTCACTGGTTTTGAAAAGTCTCGGCTCCCCCCTGACTTCACTTACCCAAGTCCTCACTGGGCCCCGACTCTCGGCGGAGTCCCCTCGGCTCCGCTCCCTTCTACCCTCCGCCCTCGGGAGGGCGGTTCCCGGGCCCCACACAGCGGAGGACTGAGGGGAGGCCTACTCACCCCTCCTAACAGCCCTATTTCGGGTTTATTTGAGTAGCTAGACTCCCGGGAGGGCGCAGGTCACGCGTCAGGAGGCTGCCGGGGGAGCACCCCACCCCCTCCGCCAGGGTTTCGAAAGGGGCGATCCTGGAGCGCGCCTGGAGTCTCGCGAGAGGAGGCGGGGCCCCGCCCGGCTCGCTCGGCCCCGCCCCGCCCCACCCTCCCCACGTCCCCCCCACCCTCCCTCCCCCACTCCCCCGTGGCGCGAGCGGCTGACTGAGCCTGGAGAGGAAACGGCATTCTGAGCCGCGCTCCCGCCCAGGCCGGCCCCGACGCGGGCCTCGTCAGCCGGTAACGGGGAGCCGAGGTGGGGGGTCAGGGAGGCGACCACGCAAGCGGTGAAGGTCAGAAGCGGGAGGCCTCCTCCGAGAAGGGTGAGGAGGGGAGGGTCTGTGCCTCCCCCGCGGACTCCGCAGAGCTGAGGCGGGGTCGACCCCTCCCAGGGGCGGGGTCGCGCTGGGCAACTGCAGCCCAGGGGACTGATGGGGCGGGGCCCGCCCTTAAAGGGGGAGAAGGGGTCAGCTGTGTGTGGGGGGTGGGCTGAGGGCTCCTGGGCGGCGGGCCGTGGGCTGAGGAGCGGAAGCTGGGGGTGGCGTCCTAGACCCGGGACTCCGCTGACCCGCTGGGGGAAGCCCCGGAGCCGCCAGGTCCCTTCCGCCTCTCCTTTGGACCCTGACTGGAGGCCGGCGGGCTGGGTCGGGGGGGGGGGTAGGGAGAACGGCGCGAGGGGGCGGGTCCCCGCGCTGCTCGCCGCTGATTGGTTGAGCGCGTGTGGAATCGGGTGATGGGAAACGCAGCCCAGCTCTCCCGTCCCCTCCTGCTGCTCTCCCTCTCCCCCCGCCTCCTCCCCGTGGCGAATGTGCTGCGCGGCGGCGGGTGCTTACGCTCGCGGGGTTTGGCTGTTGCAGGCAGGAGCTGGGAGGAGGCGGCAGCGGCAGCGGCAGGAGCGGCGGCGGCAGCAGCAGCAGCAGCAGCAGCTGGGAGGAGGTGGTGACGGTGGCAACGGCAGCGTCAGGGACGATGGCGCGACTGGTGGCTGTGTGCAGGGACGGGGAGGAGGAATTCCCCTTCGAGAGGAGGCAGATTCCCCTCTACATAGACGACACCCTCACGGTGAGCGGGCCGGGCCGGGCCGGGCTCGCCGCTCCCCTGGCAGCTGTTTCCCCTCCTCCCCCTCCCCCAGGCCGAGCGCTGCGCACTGGAGAAAAGAGTGTGTTGCAACTCCTAGGCGAGGCCTTCTCTCCGGCAGGCCCCACAAACTCGCCTTTGCAGTGGGTCGTTTGGTAACGTCCGCGGGCCCCTAGGTTGGCGCTCCACCCGCACTGAGAGCCCCTCTCTCCGGCTCTTACTCCTCCTTTGCCGCTCTCTTCCTTCACCCTTTCCCTTTCGGAGATGGTGCTTTTACCCAAAGCACGCTCCTCGGAGAGGGGCTGAAGGATCTCGGGCGTCCAGGGCCTATTCCTTACAGAAACCACCTACCCTCGGGGAGGCTTAATTATCTGGAAATGTCGCAGCTGCACTGCTACCTGTCTATTTTCTAGCTTAATACTACAGCTCTCACTCCATAAAGCATAATTACGGAGGGCAGGGTGACATGCTCTTGTACAGGAAAGATCCCACTAAAAGGATCTGATTTCGCTAGAGTCTCAATATGCCTAGTCCATTAAAACTGTTGGAAATGATTGTATTGCGAGGCCATGACTCTTCAAAACGGGCTTTCTTGGTATTAATGATTATTGAATTTACAGGTAGCTTTTCCTAAAGAAGCCACAATATTGAATGTGTAAGGGCATTATAAAAGGCTGATGGCTCATCTTGAATGTCAAAACCCAGTTCTGAGTAGTTTTCCTTTTTTAGAGTTGATGGTGGTACAGCATTACAGACCCTCTGCCCTGGGTTGCTGTAGTGTTTCCTTTAGAAGGAAATGGCAGAAATTTGAATCTGAACAGGAAATGAGTGCAGTCGCTTATCACAATTTCTTAAGAAATGAAATGGACCTTTTCTGAGAATCTTGAAATGTGCATTTTGATGATGCTGAAGCTTTGGATTATACATTTGCGTTTTGATAAGGTGTTAACTAAGTGTCTTCATCATACCGCCTTTGCCTTTTTTCCTTTTCAAAGGTGGTTGGTGTGTTTTGCTCCTGAATTTCTTTTTTGCAAATACCTACTGAACTTTTTTCAAATTTTGTGTAAAATGCAAGTCATTGTAGAGATGTCACTCTATGCCTTTCTGTTTGCCAGTCTCAATTAAGACTTGATTGAGCTGCAGTACCTTTAAAAAGCATTAGAAGAGCTATTGAATGACTTAATTTGTTAGAACTTTTTAAGTGAAAGCATCTATAATTACCTAAGTGCATTTTTCTTTTTTCATGGAAAAAGAATAATTGGGCTCACATAAGGTACATAGACTTTGTGTTTCATTAGAAAGTGTACTTGTATGCTTTGGTCATGATTACTGCACCTTTTGCATTAAAAGTATAATGGACTTGTATTTTAAAAAGTTTTTTAAAAAATTAGCACTCTGATCAAATTAAATGAAGGATTTCTCAATTTGAAAATTAATATGAGTTCATTTATTGGTAATTTTCTTTCTTCTCTCTCCCTCCAACACAGATACTTTTCTAGAGCTTATAGTTTGGTATCAACCTTTTGTGTTTATTGTCCTAGATAATCTTTGAAGTTAAAAAAAATTTGGATGTAAGGTTACTATTGAGTGTACACTATCAAAACAGGGGAAATCAACCTAAGATTTGAGTATTTACAAAAATTTAAGACACTTATGAGTCTCTTCTTATGTTCACAGAGTCACCTTTAATATGGACGTGGCATTGATATATCCATTAAATAGTTTTTTAAAATAGGCAACTTTGGGGTGTTCTTAAACTCTCTTCTGAATGAATTTCCAAAATTTTCCTTAGAAAAAGATGTAACCTGCACTGTGATTTATTATTGTTACTTCTCTAGGGAAGTTGGGATTGGACTGACCTGGCAATAGAGTTTTGCTTTTATTGTATGGTGGACTTGTGACCCAGGCAAATAAAATTTAGGCTTGCTTAATTTAAGTATCTTAAGCAGCATCTTATTTTTTTATGTATCTTTACTCTGGAAAGGTTTTTATCACTAGGAAATGAGTGGGACTCTTCATTGCTTTGTTATGGAACTTACATATGTCACTGAATGCTGGTTTGTGTAAAATCTTGTCAAGTGTCCATTATATTTAGGGAAACAAGTTTCTTTCAGAACTGTTCTACCAGACAATACTTAAAGGAAGAGTGTAGAACAAACACCTGTTGAGGAAGAGGGAGGAAGCAAGCTTGCAACAGAGGGTTATGCTCAGCACTGGGTCCTTGATAGTTTGATGACATTGTATCCCTGAAGGTAACTTTTGGTTTGATCTTTGTTCCTAGACTCCATAGGTAATCCTCTGAGGAAACATTGTGTGATTATTTCAAATCTTAGAACCTTGTTAACTTCTAGGTGTTAAGTCTAGTTACAATGTTTACAGTCAGTTACAAATGTTTATCCTTGCAGAAGCCAAAAGCTCTAGCCTGGGGTAAACTAGCGATTTTAAGTTGGATTTGTAAAATGAAATTAACAAGCTTGTAGATGAGGAAGTAGCCTCCTCTTTTATGTGGTATGTTGCAGCCACATTTAAAAGACTCATGGCAGTTCATTGGATTTGAGTACTTGAGTACAGTGCTGATATAGGTGTGTTTGAGAAAAATCCCAAGTAAGTAAACTGGTGGAATATTTAGGAAAATGGTATGCTGTGTAGCTAAAATGCTTTTCAGTGTTATTAGAATTATAGAATAGCAGATAGACAGAATACAGATTTTATTTTAAAGACATCTTTGAAGAATTGGGGCTTCCCTAGTGGCTTAGATGGTAAAGAATCTGCCTGCAATGCAGGAGACCCAGATTTGATCCCTGGGTCGGGAAGATCCCCTGGAGAAGGATATGGCACCCCACTCCAGTATTCTTGCCTAGATAATTCTATGGACAGAGGAGCCCAGTGGGCTACAGTCTATGGGGTTGCGGACAAGACTGAGCGGCTAACACACTTTCTTTGAAGAATTACCGTTTTTAAAGTATTTTTAGAAGGAATTAATAGTCAGAATATATACTCCTTATAATATAATCTTGAAAAATAGTTGCAAAACAAAACAAATTATCCTTTACCCTGCTTCCCAGAGATAGCTGAGATTATAGAGCAGCATTTCATGTAGTTCCCGTCATAGAAACATACAGATTCAGAGTTGAGATATGTCATCTTCTGTAACACTTCCTATCTTGCTGCTTCTCACTGAATGTAATATTAAGAACATTTTCTTTTGTTATTCTTAAGCAGTGTTAATGGCCTTGCAATACTTTGTTGTATGACATTCCAGGATGTAATCATTCCTCCTTTGTTGGACTTAGAGGTAGTCCTAGTTTTTGCTATGAATAACATTCTTAATATGAATTATGCATAAATAATGCATTGTTTGCATTAACAATTTTTTCTGGCTTTTCAAAGGAAAATTAGTGGATCAAAGGATAAAAATCTTCTATAAAATTCTTGATACATACTGTCAAGTTACTACAATGTGGAACACAGTTTACCCTCCTAATTCAAACCAATCTAAATGGACTAGAAGCTCTGATAAGGGTTTTTGAGACTTTAAAAAGATGAAAAATGTAGTGTGTCCTTTTGAGGATTAGGTAGTTAGCATCAGTTAGAAGTTTAGTATTGTTTGCTTAAAAAAAAAACAAAAAACCCCAAACTTAGATCTTTATTTATTTATTTTATATTTTAAGCTAGGCCATGTGTGTCATGGCATGAGGGATCTTAGTTCCCTGACCAGGGATTGAACCCATGCCCCCTGCATTGGGAGCTCAGAGTCTTAACCACTGGCCCACCAGGGAAATTCACCTGTTTTCAATTCTTGATTAAGTTTTTAATTTACCAAAGGTGATAGATGTTACAGATGGCTGTGAAGATGAAGAAGTAAAAAAGTAAAACTAAAGGGACAGGGATTTTTAATAAATACAAACAGTATAGTTGGATTAGAGCTTGTGAGAATACGCTAGGAACAGATTATTTGTGGTCAGAAGAAACCAGGACAGGTACTTAAGAGTGAAAGTGGGTAATGGATTCAATAAACTTTATAAAGCAGTAATTGCAGGACAATGACTTGTTCTATTTTTGGCAAGCCTAGGGATAGGCAACCTCATCATGAAGCCAGACATTAATGATTCCTCTGTGAGACCACACCTGAAGTACTTTACGTGACTCTTCCTTTGGGTAACCTAGGATCTGAAGAATAAGTCAGGGAAGTGATTTTATTTTATTTTATTTTTTTTTTTAGGGAAGTGATTTTAAAGAATGAGGAAAAATAGTTCCACTGTCCTCTTACCTTTCTCTTTTTATTTTTTCCCTTTTTCTTATTTTGTTGTCATCATTGAAGAGCATATAGTGATTGGCCAGTAAACAGCAAAGTAAAAAGCCATTGTTGAAAGGGAAAGGCAAGGACAATAATTATTTAGTGTGAGCGTGGAGTTTCTAATTGGGGCGGTATTGGATATGTGTGTGAGTGTGTGCATGCCTGCTCAGGAGCCCAGTTGTGTATGTACAAGGGAAAATTTAGTATTATTCAAGCCAGTGAAACACAGGAAAGACACAGTAATATACTTGATCTTTACATTTGTCTGTACTAGTTAGGTAAAAATGAAATGGTTGGAAATGAGGGTTCTGTTTCAAACATTTTAACCTTGTTCTTTATTGACTTTTTAAAAAGGATTCGAGAATTAGGTATTATTCATTAAATTTTATTTATTTATTTATGGCTATGCTGGGTCTTCATTGCTGCATGGGCTTTTCTCTAGTTGTGGCCAGCTGGGGCTACTTTTTGTTGTAGTGTGCAAGCTTCTTATTGCGGTGGCTTCTCTTGCTTACGGAGCACACACCGTAGGGTGCGTGGTCCTTAGCGTTACGGCTCCCAGGCTCTAGAGCATGGGGTCAGTAGTTGTGGCATGCAGGCTTCGTTGCCCTGAGGCTTGATCCTTCTGGATCAGGGATTGAACCCGTGTCTCCTGCATTGGAAGCCGGATTCTTTATCACAGGGAAGCCCCTATTAAATTTTATAAACATATATATTTTAAAGGTCAGCTGGTGGATTTTAAGATACAGGTGTGCACTCAGTCCTCTGCTTTAATTATTAAAACAATAAAGTACAGCTGATCAGAATAAAAATGATTTACTTATACAGAGTCAGAATTTAGGATTTCACCTATGAACTGGAGAGACATTGATTTGGTAAATTGAATAACTTTGATTTTAAAATAGTATAGGTAATTGTCTCAGTTGTTTTTTGTTTAATGGTGGCAATTAATATGTAGTGAAATGATGTATATATGGATCAAGCAAGTGAAAATGTAAATCAAAGTATTAGTTGTTTAAATGGTAGATTGGAGTGACTTGCAGTGTTCTAGTGAGTTACATGGTTTATTTTGTACCTTTTTTTATGACTTGATGAGTTAAATTTATTTGTGTTTTAAACCATGTAGTGACTCCAGAGAACATGTGAGTTAATTGTACTGTTCTTTTTTCAGTTTTTATGGGCCAGGATTTCTAATACCAGGATTGTTGAGACTAGTAACCAATTTTATTTTGTATTGTTGGCAAAGTTAATATATGACAGTGCTCAGAACCATGGCTAGTATACATAAAGCTACGTTAAATGTCTTTATTATTACTACCATCAGTCTTTGGGGATAAGACACCAAAAACTGGTGACAAGTTGGTTAGCCTAAAAATTGGGTAATTGATCCTAAAACCATGAGCTATGGACATGCAGTCTATATGTATGGAAGAAGAAACTTCCAACATAGTAAAAGCTATTGAGGTGGAAGCATGAGCATATCTCTGAACTTGATATAATAAATATAGAATTGGAAACAAGGAACACTAGCTCTTTCCCTGGTAATAAGTGGTATATGTGTGTTACAATACATTTGGGAAAGTCATCTATCTTTTCACCTAGAGATAGCCACATCTGTAGGAAAATATACACATGAAAATTTGAATCATATTGTACATGCAGTTTTTGGTTCTGTGAAATAAACGCAAGTCCTCTGGATTGTTGAATAGGTGTTTGCATCCATCCTTAGTATCTACTTGCCTTTCTAGCACACATATCCAGTAGTCCCCTCTTCACAAATCAAGAAAAGGTCATATATCTGTTGTTTATACTGGCCTTGATTGTTTCGTCCTCTGTTTACTGTTAGAACAAGCATGTGTTTAGGTTCTCATTTCTGATGTGGAGGGAAAGAGTGGTCACTTGGTTAAAGAAGCAGGTCTTTGTGACGCTGGTTGGTGAAGGGAGGAGTCTTTTTAAGATCCCGTTCAGCTGAGTGGGTTTTTTAGCTTTTTAGTTTTTGCCTCAAATGGTGTCTTGGTCTTGACTTCACTCTTTGAGCGTGTAGGAGTTTGTGGCCCTTGTCACCTGGAAATAGAAGTTTGTCCTCGCGTAGTATGTTTGATACACTTAACAATGCTTTAGTTAAGATATAAATGTGTTACTTTATTCCATTGTTTTGAAGGCATACTTTTTTCATATTCAACATCTCTAAAATTGGGATACTTCTTTCATTTGGTGACATCTTCCAGTTACAATGGTTCTTTCCTAGTGGTACATAACCTAGTGGTGTCTAGTGGTGCGTAAGGTACTCCTTAAAATTAGTGTGTCACACATCAGTGAAATGTGGTGATTAGTGATTCCCGTTGTCTGACATCCCGAAACAGCCTTAAGCTTTATGTGTCTCTCATCCTCTGCAATGAATTTTGAGAACTGAATAAATATTTCAGTGTATTTTTTTCTGTTCATGATTAGAGCCAGCATTCGCTATGTGTTGGGTATTATTCTGAGTGTGTATCTGTGTGTGTGTGTATATGTGAAGTGAAGTCATTACATATATAGTCGTATATGTCTATATAGTTATTTACGTGATAAGATTTACTGTATTTTGGAGCTGTGAGGACTAACTGAAAATGTCAGGATTCTTAATGTAAGATATCAGGTTATTTCACTTACTAAGTGCTTTCATTAGCTACTACAACACACATTTTTAAATATAAGTTTTAAATATAAGTCACAACCCGTTCTATAAGAGATACTAAAAGTTACTGCTTAATCTCATTTTACAAATAAGGAAGCTGAAAATCAGACTTGTTAAGTAACTTGCCCAGAATTATGACATAAATTGTAAATTATAATAGAAGTGCATTTGAATTCAGGTCTGCCTGAATTCAGTGCCCTTGCTTCTAATGACTATACCATTTCTGGCTTTAGAAACTGTAATTTGGATTTTTTTTTTTTTTTTAACTTTTTGATGGAGGTGGGAGGGAGCAAATCTGGCTTTAGGGGAGTCTATTTTTGTCCTAGGATATTATAAAATAGTCTGTATCAATGCTTTCAAAGAAGGCAAAATAATTGATTTATATTCTTTTATATATTAAGATGGTGATGGAATTTCCTGACAATGTGTTAAATCTTGATGGGCATCAAAATAATGGTACACAGCTGAAGCAGTTCATTCAGGTAAGTTTTAAAAATTAATGTTGTAAATGGCTTGTGTGTGCATGAACATGTGTGTGTATGTGTGTGTTTTAAGGAGTCAGAGATGTGAGCAGTCATTTTATCTTACCTAGGGCTCTCTAGGTCGTAAGGTTCAGTGTGGTTGTTTTCTTTTACTGTTGCTCCAGTTACATTTACATCCCTGTGATGCGAAAGCTTTGGTGGTGGTTGGTGTGTTACCATTTTACATGTCCGTAAGGCATTAGTTTCACTGGTTTAATTTTAAATTTAATTTCCCTGTTTTTAAAGGATAGGACAGACAACTTTTCTTTGAGAACTTTGTTATTTTCTGTAATTGTTTTCTTTGGTTTAAAAAAAAAACTTTGTATTGTGAATTTTCTGATTTTTATTTAATTCTTTTTTAAATTTTATTTTATTTTTTTATGGAAGTATAGTTGATATACAATGTCATGCTAATTTTTGCTGTACAGCAGAGTGACTAGTTGTACACATGTATGCATTCTTTACATTCTTTTCCTTTGTGGTTTATCCCAGAAGATTGGCTATAGTTCCCTGTGCTGTACAGTAGGATCTTGTTGTTTATGCATTTTAAATGTAATAGTTTGCGGGACTTCCCTGGATGTCCAGTGGTTAAGACTTTACTTTCTAATACAAAGGGTGTGGTGTGAGTTCTGTCTCTGATGAGCTGAGATCCTGCATGCCTCATGGCCAAAAAACCAGAATATAAAAAACAGAAGCAATATTGTAACAAATGCAATAAAGACTTTTAAAAAAATGTAATAGTTTGTGGCTACTAATTCCAAACTCCTAGTCCTATTTAATTTTTAAACAGTGTGATACTTTGTAAATATACTATATATGATCAGTATAAAGGAAGATAAATGGCTAATTTATTTCAAAATTGTTTCAACTTTTGGAGAAAACTGAATTAAAGGTTAGTGGTAAATATGATAATATCCTTCTTGGGAGTTACCTTTCTCACCTTTATTTATTTATTTATTTATTTTGGTAAACTGGATTATTGGCAAAGAAGGCAGTGGCACCCCACTCCAGTACTCTTGCCTGGAAAATCCCATGGACGGAGGAGCCTGGTAGGCTGCAGTCCATGGGGTCGCTAAGAGTCAGATCCGACTGAGTGACTTCACTTTCACTTTTCACTTTCATGCATTGGAGAAGGAAATGGCAACCCACTCCTGTGTTCTTGCATGGAGAATCCCAGGGACGGGGGAGCCTAGTGGGCTGCTGTCTATGGGGTCACACAGAGTCGGACACGACTGAGGTGACTTAGCAGCAGCACACTACATTACTTGTAGTATAACTATAGCTCCAGCCAAGTAGAAGTTACTTCCTGGAGTTTTTGTCTATTTCCCTACATTCATATGCACCAGCATTTTACTCATTGCTGCTGCTGCTGCTGCTAAGTCGCTTCAGTCGTGTCCGACTCTGTGCGACCCCATAGATGGCAGCCTACCAGGCTCCGCTGTCCATGGGATTTTTCAGGCAAGAACACTGGAGTGGGTTGCCATTGCCTTCTCCAGTGCATGAAGATGAAAAGTGAAAGTGAAGTCACTCAGTCGTATCCGACTCTTAGCGACCCCATGGACTGCAGCCTACCAGGCTCCTCCGTCCATGGGATTTTCCAGGCAAGAGTACTGGAGTGGGGTGCCATCGCCTTCTCCGACTCACTCACTGCAGGCTCCTCCATAGGTGAGATGGGCCTTGTTCTCTCCCACTGATCCGTAACACACCTGCTCACGCCTCCAGGTTGAGAACTGCTGCCCTACATGATCACCATCCTAACTTGACTCATGCAGCTAAACATAGTGTGTTGTTAAAGGTTGACAAGGAGACATAGTAAAGCTACATTGTTTTTATTCTTTTTTCTTTTAAAGCTTTTTGTTTTAAGTGAGAGTACTACTCTTAATACTCACATTGAACAAGCACTGGATTTCCAGATGCAGGGTTTCTTTTGGCTGTGCTGGTCACCTACTGCACAGCCCTGGCATCCCAAGCAGCGTTTGTTTATTTTAGCTGTGCCGTGCAGCATGCGGGATCTTAGTTCCCCAGCTCAGGACTGAACCTGTGCCCCCTGCACTGGGAGCTCAGGGTCTTAGCCATTAGACCACCAGGGAAAGTCCGTAAGCAGAGTTTTTCATACTTGAGATTCTAAAACTGGGCTCCGGGGAGGGCAGTGTAAGGGTTGTGGAATAAACTCAGTGCAGCATGGGTAAGGCTGACCCATCTTGCCTTTCTGACTCAGTTGCAGGTAGATGGCAGGCCCTGCCCGGGTTGTACTTACTGCACAAGGACAAGGAATCAGAAGGAGTAGTGAAAGTCATTTTATGTCTTCCTTATGAACTCTTCTTTATCTTTCTTTCCCTTTTTTCTCAGCGACATAGTATGCTTAAGCAACAAGATCTAAGTATTGCCATGGTGGTGACATCACGTGAAGTCTTGAGCGCACTTTCTCAGCTTGTGCCATGTGTGGGTTGTCGTCGCAGTGTGGAACGCCTCTTTTCCCAGCTTGTGGAGTCTGGAAATCCTGCCCTTGAACCCCTGACAGTGGGGCCCAAGGGAGTCCTGTCTGTAACTCGAAGCTGCATGACTGATGCAAAGAAGCTTTATACATTATTTTACGTACATGGGTGAGTATAATCAATTAGGAAACAATGGGTTTGCTTAAGTTTTTAAACTCAGTGACAGTGGGTAGCTTTTTTCTAACTTTGGGGCAAAGCTTAAGTTCAGATTTACCACAAGTAACTTCTGTGTGCCAATGACTGTAAAGTTTCTTTTCTTGAGGGAGAGACAGGCAGTAAACAAATATATACTTTGTGAAGAAAGTTGTTATGAAGACAAACCAGTAAGGGAGATAGAGAATGAGTGGGTAGAACTCACGTGGAGAGTGGTCAGGGAAGACCTCTCTAATAAAATGACATTGCATATAGGCTAGAATAGAGTGAGGGAGTGAGCCATGTAGTTATTTGGGTGAAGCAGAGAAAGGGCAGCAGGGTAAAGGTTCAGAGATTGGAGTTTCCCCGGCGTGTTTGAAGAATAGCAAGGAAGCCATTGTGACTGGGGGCAGATGAATGAAGGAAACAGTAATAAAAGATGAGGTCAGAGGAGCACCGAGAGGCCTAATTATGTGGTGCTATGCTGAGGTCTTTTATCTTAACTCTGAGACGGGAAGATTTGGGAAGGTTTTGAGCAGAGGAGTACGTGGTCTACCTTGGAGTTATGCTTCCTTTTACCTCTGTGTTACGAGTAAGTGGAAAGCAGAGAAACAAGCTGTTCAATAGTCCATGCAAGAAAGAATAGTGACCAGTATAGTGGCCACAGAGATAATGGGAAATGGCTGGATCCAGTAGTTGCAGTGCCTGGACTAAGTTGCCCCGAGGCATGTGGGATTTTAGTTCCCCAACCAGGGATGGAACCTGAGTCCCCTGCACTGAAAGGCAGATTCTTAATCACTAGACCACCTTGGAAGCCCTAGGAGGAGCAATTTCGCAGAGCTGACTTTTGGACATGTTAATTTGAGGTAGCAATTGGGAGTGCAGGTAGAGTTCAGAGAGTTCTGGCCTAGGGATATAAATTTGTGTCATCAGCATATGCATATATATATACACATACATATGTATATACACATACACACACGCACATGTATCCACACACCCACCTATAAGGTGAAATGTGATCACCAAAGGGTAAGTGGTATGAATAGGAAAAGAGAAGCTGTCTGAAGGTGGTGGTAGAGATTATGGATTTTTATTCTGCCTAAGAAAAGAAGCTTTGAAGGATTTCTAAATAGAGATAGAAGAATATGATTTTTGTGTTGGAAAGATGACTCCAGCTGCTAAGTGAAACGTAGAATGTAAAGGCAAAGGGTAGACGGCAAGGAGACCATTTGGGAGGCCAACTGTTGGAATTGACTAAGCTAGAGAGGCAAGTTGGACAAGGGTCGTAACAGTGGCGGTGATGAGAAATGATCTAATTCTGGATATATTTAAGAGTTGACAACCTATGCTTATTGGTTGGATTCAGGGTTTGGATGTTTAGCATTATGTATTTCTATATTTGCATAAAATTTCTGTTGAAGGCTCTTCATCAAGGATAATGTATGTTTATTTATTTTTTAAAAACTTATTAGCTATATGAGCTAGGACTTTTAACAATTATTTTTATTTTGACTGTGCTGGGTCTTCGTTACTACTTGAGCTTTATGCTAGTTGCAGAGAGTGGGGCTCTTCTCTAGTTGTGGTGCGCGGGCTTCCCATTGCAGTGGTTTCTCTTACAGAGCACGGGCTCTTCGGCTTGTGAGCTTTCATAGTTGCTGCTCCCGGTTTCTAGAGCATAGGCTTAATAGTTGTGGCTCATGGGCTTAGTTGCTCCATGGCATGTGGGATCTTGGCAGAACAGGGATTGAACCCATGTCTCCTGCATTGGCACTCAGATTCTTTACCATTGAGCCACCAGGGAATCCCCTGTTTATTTTATTTTTAATTAACCTCCCCCGCCTCTTTTTTTTTTTTGGCCATACTGCACAGCTTGTGGGATTTTAGATCCCTGAGCAGCGATTGAACCTGGGCTCTTGGTAGTGAGCGCTCAGAGTCCTAACCACTGGACCACCAGGGAATTGTCAAGGATAGTGTAAGTTTGGATAAGGGAGTATGGCTGAGTGTCAGGTAGCAATAAGTCATAAAATATTGGAGTGCCAGGCACACTGCTATATACAATGCAGACGTAGGGATGAATGAGATGGATGCAGACTAAGGGAAAGAGTATGTTGAATAGAGCAGGCCTCCTTCAACATTCTGATAGTCTGGGAATGGAATAGGAATATTGTATAGACCCTTGGGTTAGAGTTCATTTGAAGAGAATTTTTCAAAGTGATACGTCTGTAATACTTTAAATATACTTCTCATTAAAGAGCATAAAGATTTTGAAAATTCTCAAGAAAAATTAATGTTAATCAGACCTTTAATGGTTTATTTATTTTTTATTATTTGTTTATTTATTAGGTCCAAACTAAATGACATGATAGATGCTATTCCAAAAAGTAAAAAGAACAAGAGATGTCAGTTGCACTCCTTAGACACGCACAAACCAAAACCTTTGGGGTAAGTAAAATTGATTATCAAGATACTTTGTTAGTGTTAAGATTATAAATGTTGATCCTATTTGGTAAAAAGAGAAGAAACAATGCTAGTTTTATTTCATTAATTGTTTACACTGTAAAATAGAACACCATATAATTGGTCAAAATAAATATGTCTCCTAGTTCTTTTTGCATTGGGTCTATATAGGGTCTCAGTATAAGTTTGACTTCTAAAAATTTTTTTCCCTTGTATTAAATGTGTTTCAGGGAAAGGAGGTTGAGATCTTTGGTTAATTTATGTAGCCAGTATTAATTTTTTAAAGTAGTGGTGTCATTTTTTAACCTAATAGTTGTATAAATTATTTTTCTTGTCTTTCTTGTCTTTAGGTCTCCCTAATAATTTATCAAGGATTTACCAAAAAACCCTTGAGTTAGTTAAAGCAATGTGAATTTATGTAACTAATTTGCAGTTTTCTTCTTGGTTAGATGCTACAGTGCCCAAGGCTGCCCCCTTCTCCCAGCTCAGTGTCAAGTTTCCCCTTGAAAATTGCTTGGGGTTGGGGGTGGGTGGTAAGGAGAAGTCATGGAATTTGAAGGGAGTTTCTAAGAAGTAACTTTTGGGGAGAATGGGATGATATAAAACTGTGCTCCTGAATTAATTTTAGAAGTTAGTTTTTTGAACATCTCGTTAGTATTGTTGACATTTTCCTCCCTGGTAAAAAGATCTGGATGACCAGGTGGTGGTATGTTAATCTCTTTTTTGCCCCCATACTCAGGAACAAAAAAATTTTTTTAAACTTTCATCATGAAGACTGTCAAACACATAGAAAAGTAGAGAGACTATACAAGGACCCTGTTGCCCCCAAATACCTTTACCCAGACTCACTTGTTACCAGGATTTGCCACATTTATTTCATTTGTTTGCCTTTTCCTTTGCTGAAGTATTTTAAAGCAAATTCCAGACATCATGTTATTTTACTACTACATTCATCTCTAAATACAGTGACATTTTCTTTCATGACAGTGCCATTATAACACCTAACAAAAACTTAACTACAATAATGTAATACCCAGTTGATATTCACGTTTCACCGACTCTCTCTGAAAGTGTCTTCTTACATTGATTTGTTAGAATCAAGATTTACATAAGAATCACACATGATTTCTAAATGTGAGAACTCTAAACGCAGTAAAGCTCTGTACAACCTCAAATGGTTATCTAAGGATAATTATTTCACATACCTGATTTACCAGTATCTTTAAAGAATTCCTGACTCTCTGAGTGCAGAATTTAGTCTGATTTTCATTGGACAGTAACCTTTATCTGAATAACCTGTTGACTAAAACCACAGAATAGTCTGATACAATACAAAGCCTGCCTTCTGTTTCTTGATTATGAATGTTTGTCACTGAGGAACTGAAAAGCAAGAGCTACCCCACATGGTAAACATCTGTGCCCACTGCTACCTTCCTGCAAAGACCAGTCGTTCCATTTTTGCTCTGGATTCCATTGCTCTCTTGTTCTTGACTTTGCTTCATCGATTACTTTCATTAAATTGACATATAGCTGTGTCTGCCTATGTTTTAGCTTAGAAATAAAAAACATAACCTCCACAGGCTTCACATCCAATGTCAGCTCTAGCCCCACCACGTAGGAAGCCAGATGTTTTGGAAGGTTGTTTGCCGAATTACGCAATCAGTGTGAGTGGAGTTAGTTGATCTTAAGCAACACCTCCTAAGGTAGTTTCAGTTATTCCCCGTGCCACGTGGATAGCTGGTCAGAGTATAGTCTGCTTAGCCAAGACTTCTCCTCCTCCACTGTGGATGGTCACCGCCATTCTGTGCTACTATGACTTTTTGTATTTTTCCTCTGTTGTTCCCCCCTTTCATTTTCTTCAGGGGAAGGTATAATACAGTTAATTAGGTTTTAGCCTAACCAATAGTAACAGTCCAGTTCAGTCTTTCTTAGAGTATTCTCATATTCATACAAGCAAACCTAGGTTATTGTCTGGGAGTAAGTGTGTGGTCTGAAAGAAAGGTCTAGGCCCAGGTTGTAGGCCTGTAGCTGATGGGTGGTGTACCGCTGACTCTTGAACAGCACAGGGGTTAGGAGCACAGATCCTCCACACAGTGGAAAATTTGAGTGTAACTGCTAGTTGGCAACTTCATATATTATACATGGTTCCTTCATGTCCTCATATTCAGTAACTGCAGATTGTGTAGTGCGGTGGTATTTACTATTGAAAAAAATCCACGTGTAAGTTGACCTGCGCAAGTCAGCCTCGTGTTGTTCAGTGGTCAGCCGTATAAGATCACCTACAGGAAGAGTAGGGTAACAGAAAGGAATGCTGAGGACTTCAGTTTAATGGTAAGAAAGAATAAGTCTAAAGAAACTTGAGAGAGTGGCTGGAGAGGCAGGAGGAAACCACGGGAAAAGAGTGTTTTGGGGGGCAGGGAGTTGGACAGCTGTGTTGAAGGTTGCTGAGTTATCAAGGACCTCAGAGTCCATTGGATATAGCAACACCAAGATAATTGGTGATCTTGATGAGCGGATCTGTGGTTGAATGCATCAGAATCCAGATCAGAATGTGTAGAAAAATGCATGCATTGCAGGGTCTTAATGGACTAAGCTGTCAGTGGAAAGTATGGAAGTAGAACAAAGAAGTGAAAAGACTCCCTTTTTCAGAAAGCTTGATCTTGACAGGAAGAAGAAGTATAAAGACATTTGGTTTGGAGAGATTATGGATAAAATCTTGATTTGAGTTATAGAATTTCAAGTTGTTTTAGAATAATGCTTTCACATTCTGATGGTATAATAGTCATTCCCCAGCCCTTTTCATCAAAACTGAGAATTTGAGAGTTATGTGGATCACTGAAGCATAATTAGAAAATTTGAAATTTGGGAGATGAGAGTAGAAGGATGTAACATGCAAGGCAGAGCAGGAGTTGAGGTGTTTGCTTCAAAAACAAGAACCATTCACCCTTTCTTAAGCCCTTGTGAGATGAGACTAGGGAGCTGAATTGTATGTCTGATCTTATATGGTGGGCAGGGGGTTGAGAAATACCTATTTAGCTATAGAAAGTAGGTTAAGTAAAGATTCAGAAGTGTTTCCATCTCAAGCATCCCAGGTAATGAATTTCTAGGACTAGTGAGACCTGCAGAAGAACAGGCAGGAGCCAGTTGTTCAGAATCATGAAAAATCAAGAAGACTATCATTGAATGGAAAATAGAAACACATTTCTCTTGGAATGCACATCTGCAACAAAGCAAAATGCGTGACCAGCGCCACATTGAAACCTGTGGGGGAGGGAGAGTCTGGGAAGTTTTTAGTAAGTTTTTAAAAAATTATTTGTGTAGTACTACTAATTTAGGCTGTGTTAAGTGTTCATCTTAGTATGCTATCTTTATTTTCAAAAATGTAAAATTTTATTTAATTAGATTAATTTGTGACTTTCCCAGCTACTTGTAAATATGAAGGTAGATAAGAATTTTGTTGCCATGGGCTAGCTATAAAATCACATTAAGTAGATCAACACTTGTTAGCATTTTCAATTTGTGGAAAGTTGATCCGTGTATAGAAGTGAAAATATTTTGCAATTTTTTCAGCCCTTTTGACTTTAACATTTCAAGTAGATATGCTCATAAAATGCTTACTATATTAAACAGTTACTATCTTGATAAATGTAAATGTTAAATTATTATCAAGTAAACGTAATAGTTGAGCACACGTTTTTGTGTAAAGATATGAGCTCCTGTATAAATAACATTTTAATATGGTTAAAGTAAATATGTAATTATATACAAATTTGCAAACTTACCCTACTAATATATCTTAATGTATTAAAGAGTTCATGATCTTAATTTAGACTATAGAAATTATTCCTTCAGATCATCTCAGTGTCACTAAGCTTTGTACTGTACTATACTACAGTGAAGGGAGCAGTAGCAGTGTCAGTTCAGAGAAGTTAAGTACAGATAAGAGGAGTAGTGAAGACCACAGGAAGGACAGCAAGTGTAGGATCATTTTCCATTATGGACCTTTCCAGGGAACAGCCAGGTAAAATCAAGCACTCCTTTACTCCGCTTTTTAAAATGTTTTTCCATTATATATTCCTCCATCTCACTAAGATTTATTTCTTTCTGCAGAGGTTGTTGGATGGATGTATGGGAACTCATGTCCCAAGAATGCAGGGATGAAGTAGTTTTAATCGACTCTAGTTGTCTTTTAGAAACGCTAGAAACGTATCTGCGAAAACACAGGTAAGTCCAAAGGTCATGATGATGTAGTGGGAAGATGCTTTAGGTGTCAGTCACCTTCTTCCTGTAATAGTACTCTGCTGCTGCTGCTAAGTCGCTTCAGTCGTGTCGACTCTGTGCGACCCCATAGACGGCAGTCCACCAGGCCCCCCTATCCCTAGGATTCTCCAGGCAAGAACACTGGAGTGGGTTGCCATTTCCCTCTCCAATGCGTGAAAGTGAAAAGTCAAAGTGAAGTCGCTCAGTCGTGTCCGACTCTTAGCGACCCCGTGGACTGCAGCCTACCAGTCTCCTCCGTCCATGGGATTTTCCAGGCAGGAGTACTGGAGTGGGGTGCCATAGTACTCCAGCCCTCCTGTTAATACCTGCCACCAGGCGGAGCTTAGTGCTAGGGCAGGAAGTTCCTTTATGGCACGATGCTCAGTGTTGACCTTCTTGTGTTTTACCTGTTGGTTCCAGGCCAGCCTTTCAAGGAACACAGAGTGACTGTGAATTGAATAAAGTGTACTTAATCACTGTGGAAATTCTTATATTCCTTGTTTTTGATGGACGTGTTTCATGGTATCATTTTCAAAATTAAAGTTAAAGTAGCAGCTTTTACTTAGTAATATTTTCAATTATTTTTTCTTTGTCAAGAGCTAAAAATAGAGTTGGAAATCATGTGCTTCGTGTATTATAAAAGTAACTTCAGATTTTTCTTTTTAGAATACTACTTTACAAAGAATTTTCCAAGTGTCATTAACATTTGCAAATTCATAGGGAGGGAGAGTACAGTAGGAAAGGAAACCCATAAAGGAGGCATCTAGAGGTGGCGTTGTGCTGTTTGTCACGTGTTGGGTTTGTGGTTATGTGTCTTATGTCTTTGGGACAGATATACACAATTACTTTGGGGACGCTTCTAGAAAACACACGTAAATTATAAAAACTGGCATTATCAAGGTTGGTGTTCATATGGCAATGAGCTAATGACTTAATCTGCATACTAAGTTTATTAAGTGTTTTTCTTTTTTCAATTACAACTTTCTTGTTTTTTGCCTTATTGGTTGATTGTACCAAAAAGAATAGAGAATGTCAGTTATTTGGAGTTTGGGAAGTAAATGTAAAACAAATGAATGTGTAGGTCCGTCATAGATACCTTTCTTTTTCAATATATATTTCCTTGTATTCAGTATGAATTGGCCCATCCAAAAGAGCTTTTTTGGGTGATAAATTAGTAGTTACTAGAGCTAACATTTTGAAATTTCCTATATTGGTTGCAGATATTTCCTGTGTTTGGGGGGCAGTATTTTATAGGAAAGGTGGAGTCCGTTTTATAAATATATTAAGGATTCAGGGGAAGAAGTACAATTAGGAGCAGTTAAGGAAGATTGCAGTGAATCTGGGTTCTACTGATTATAACTTTGTACAGATTACTTTTCTGTGCTTCCGTGTTTTTCTGTTTTAAGAAAAAATAGTATTCCTATAGAACTTATTATAAGATTAAATTTGTTAGGATTGATGATACATAATAAGACTTACTTAGAACAGTATCTGGCACATAGTAAGCACATCAGGGAATATGCGTCTGCCAGATTTGCAAGTCCTTGTTATTCCTGTGTAACTAGTTCTTATTTTAGGTACAGTTTGAGTTTTTGAGGTACAGTCAGTTGAAAATGATTTCTAAAGGTCTGAATAGTGGATGTTCTTGGCACATCTATTTTTATTTAATAGATTTTTCTGAGCAGTGTATAATAAAGATTTTATAACACTATTTAAATTATAATAGTGCATTATTAGAAATTAGGTGTTAGAAACTCTGAAACCTCTGTCTTAAGAAACTTTTTTTTTTTAATTTGTGTGCAAGGTTACTTTTGAAAACAGGAAAAATCACTTTCATTCTTACAGCTTCTGTATAAAATTTTAAATGACTGTTTGCTTATGTTTATGCTACTTAACGATCATGTACAGTCAAACATATTAAACTGATGATTTAAAGCAGTAAGATATAGGGAAAATATTTCAAGCTTTATTATTGGTACTATATGATATTTAACCATTTATTTACTAAAAAAATGTAGACTTACCATTTATAGCCTCAAAATGTGGAAGTAATTTTATTTCTGTGTCTAAGACCATTTCTCCCACCAAGGGGAAGACTTTTTAAAAATTGTGATAAAAAATACATAACATGCGTTTACTTCTTAACAGTTTTTAAGTGTATAGCACACTACTGTCAACTATTTACTAGCTATTGTGCACTGGATCTCTAGAACTTTTTCATCTTGTGTGACTGAAGCTAAACCCACCTATTGACTAAAAACTCCTCGTTTCCGTCTCCCTGCACCTCCTGCCAGCCACCGTTCTGTTTTCTGTTTGAGTTCAGTTACTTCATATAACTCATATAGGTGGAATCATGCCATATTTGTCTTTTGTGTTTAGCTTGTTTCACTTAGCATAATGTCCTCAAGGTTTATCCATGTTTTAACACATGACAGAATTATCTCTTTTTAAGGATGAATAATGTCCCATTGTATGTATACACTGTGTCCATCTATCAGTGGACATTTAGGTTGTTCTCACATATTGGCTTTTGTGAAAAATGCTGTAGTGAACATGGATGTGTGCCAAAAGCTCTTGGAGATTCCGTTTTTAATTCTTTTGTATGTGTTCCCAGAATTGGGATTGCTGGATTATATGGTAATTCTATTCTTAATTTTTTAAGGAAATGCTATACTATTTGCCATGCTGGCAGCCACTTTATAATCTTGTCAACAGTGTGCAAGGAAGGGTTCCAGTATTTCCAGATCCTTGACAACACTTGTTATTTTCTAATTTAAAAAAAAAAAAATATATATATATATTTGGTTGTGCTGGGTCTTAGTTGATGCACTTGGGGTCTTCAGTCTTCATTGCGGCATTAGGGCTCTTTAGTTGGAGCCTGTGAACTCTAGTTGTGGTGTGTGAAATCTGGTTCCCAGACCAGGGATTGAACCTGGGCTCCCTGCATTGGGAGTGCAGTCTTAGCTGCCGAGCCACCAGGGAAGTCTCTCTTTTCTAATTTTTGATAGTGGCCATACAGTGGGCTTGAGGTGATCTCATGTGGTTTTGATTAGCATCTCCCTGATGATTAGTGATGTTGAGCATTTTATCATGTACTTACTAGCCTCTCTTTGAAGTGTCTGTTCATGTCCTTTGTCCACTTTTTAATCCTACTTTTTTTTTGTCTGTTATTGAATTGTGAGAGTGCCGTGTTCTATACATTAACCCCTTGTCCAGTGTGTGGTCTGTAAATACTTTCTCTGTTCCATAGGTTGGCCTTCACTCTGTTGTTTCCTTTACTGCACAGAAGTTTTTAGGTTTGATGCAGTCTCATTTGTCTTTTTTATTTTGTTCCTTGTGCTTTTGATTCCATATGCGAGAAGTCATCACCTATTCCATTGTTACATGTTCTCTAACAGTTTTACAGTTTCAGGTCTTAATATTTAGGTCTTTAACACATTTTGAATTAATTTTTGTATATTTCTGTGTCTCTTTTTTAACTGTTAGTGAAACAGTGATTTAACTTTACTTGCCAACATGATTGCATCTGTTTACAAAGTGGGCTTAGAGCTTCTGTTTTAACAAATATTCATTTCAAGAAACAGAGTTATCTGCTATTGGGTCAAAAAGATGTGCATAACAAAATAATTGTATGACATTGTAAGGGTAAATGCTATAATGATAAGTGTAAGTCAGAGATAATGGGAATACAGGAAGGTTGAATTTTAGTTATGGAAATTGCAAGAGGCTTTTTTAAGGATGGGTATGATTTAGGCAAATGGAGATGGATGTGGAGGGGAGTGGGGAGGAAGCAGAAGCAAAAAAAGACTTTGTAGTAGGGACGCATCAGTTATGTACAAAGTAATCCATTGTCCATGGAAGCGACCTAAATGTTCATTGACAGGTGAGTGGATTAGGGAAATGATGTGTGTGCCCATGCATGCACACAGTGGAGTACTGCTCAGCCAGAAGAAGGACCAAAATAATGCCATTTGTAGCAGCATGGATGGACCTGGAGATGATCATGTTCTGTGCTTAGTTGCTCAGTTTTGTCTGACTCTCTGTGGCCAGGCTCCTCTGTCCATGGAATTTTCTAGGCAAAAATACTGAAGTGGGTTACCATTTTCCTCCTCCACGGGATCTTCCCGACTTGGTGATCAAACCTGCATCTCTTGTGTCTCCTGCATTAGCAGGTGGATTCTTCACCACAGAGCCACCTGGGAAACCCCAGAGATTATCACATTAAGTGAAGTAAATCACAAAGGCAAATTCCATATGATATCACTTATATGTGGAATCTAAAATATGATACAAATCAACTTACTTACAAAACAGAAACGGACTCACAGACATAGAAAACCAGCTTACAGTTACCAGAGGGGGAAGAAAACAGGGGAGGGATAAATTAGGAGTTTGGGATTAGCAGGTACACACATTGCTATGTATAAAATAGATAAACAACAAGATCCTACTGTATATATAGCACAGGAACTATATTCAATATTCTGTAATAAACCATTATGGAAAAGACTATGGGAAAGAACCTGTGTGTGTGTCTGTGTGTGTATCTGAATCACTGTGGTATACACCAGAAACTAACACAACATCATACATCAGCTATACTTCAATTAAAGAAAAATGAAAGTAGTCCATTTGTATATATTGTATATGTACGGGGGCAGGGCAGTGTAGAGGGACCATGAAGGGAGAGGCGGGTCTTGGGAAAAAGTCTGGAAATAGTAGGTTGGGTAAGAGAAGAAAGCACCGGAGGCCTTAACAAGTTTGAACTTTATTTGTAGATGGTGGGGAGGTTTTTAAGCTGAGAGTGAGGTAATGAGATGTTTTAAAAAATTATTTTGGTATGAGAGCTGCATTAGAGCTAGTAAGAGTGGAAGCAGGGAAATGTATTAGGAAGCATTTTTTTTTTTTTAATTGACTAGGCAATTTAAAACAGAGCAGAGGGAGTTGAAAAGAAGTAACCTTCCTCAGTGTAAGAAAGAGTTGATACCAATTGGCTCCACCCCTAAAAGCAGGAGTTGCAATTAACTAAGGAGTTGGAATTACCTGAGGTTCCATCCTGGGTGACTGTGTAAATGGTGATTTCTTCACACCTATGGAAGATAACATAGGAAGGGGACTGTGTTGCCCTTGGTTTTGGACATCTATGTTGTCCCGCATTTTTCAGCATGGGTCTGGCCTTCAGGCAAGGACAGAGCCTTGAGCGGAGCTGTGGAGTTGATATGTTGACGGGAACCGCTGTGGGAGTAGATAAGCTCACCTGGATAGATAAATTTAAATCATAGAGAGCAAAATTTCCTCATTCCATCACAGCCAATCTTCTCAGAGAGCCAATTACTAATATTGTGAGCCTGACCGAATTCTTCCTTATTTTAGGAATTCAAAAATAGACCAGACTCTTATTTTTTCTTTTCTGATTGAATGATGTTTGGTTTCTAGAAGAAAATATTGTTATCCTTCTACTTCACATGCTCTTCTACACTTTTACCGCATTTAGTTCAGTTCAGTCGCTCAGTCGTGTCCGACTCTTTGCAACCCCATGAATCACAGCACGCCAGGCCTCCCTGTCCATCACCAGCTACCGGAGTTCACTCAGACTCATGTCCATCGAGTCAGTGATGCCATCCAGCCATCTCATCCTCTGTCGTCCCCTTCTCCTCCTGCCCCCAATCCCTCCCAGCATCAGAGTCTTTTCCAATGAGTCAACTCTTCGCATGAGGTGGCCAAAGTAGTGGAGTTTCAGCTTTAGCATCATTCCTTCCAAAGAAATCCCAGGGCTGATCTCCTTCAGAATGGACTGGCTGGATCTCCTTGCAGTCCAAGGGACTCTCAAGAGTCTTCTCCAACACCACAGTTCAAAAGCATTAATTCTTCGGCACTCAGCCTTCTTCACAGTCCAACTCTCTCAGTACACTTAAGTTGAAACCACATTTCTACATATATGTTGTATATATTATTTATGTGTGTGTTGAGAAACATACTTTTTTGTGTGTGTGGAAGAAAGAATTTGACATTTAGGAAATTACCAGTAAACTAAAAATACATGTACCACTTTCCTATTCTTCTTGCCCTCCCCACCCTACATATTAATACTTAGTTGGTGATGTATTTATTAAAATGTCAACATTTGAATCAAGGTGTACTGGTTGAAGGGCTTCCCTTGTAGCTCAGTCAGTAAAGAATCTGCCTGCAGTGCAGGAGACCCAGGTTCAATCCCTGAGTTAGGAAGATCCCCTGGAGAAGGAAATGGCAACCCACTCCAATATCCTTGCCTGGAAAATCTCATGGACCGAGGAGCCTGGTGGGCTGCAGTCCATGGGGTAACAAAGAGTCGGGCACGACTGAGCAACTAACACTTTACTGGTTGAAGATACCAACTATTTTCAGAGACTGAAAGGAGAGGGATCCTAGAGTCATTGGTTGGTAGCCTCTGTTGTTCTATTTCTGACCTGCACAGATAGCTCGTGAAGTGACGATACAAAGTCCTTGGCAACTAATATCTTCTGGGCATGTATTTTATCAACTAACAGATATTTATCTGCTTCATTCTTTTAGGCCCATGTGTTTCTCTAGTTTAAAAATCATTTGCAAGTGGAGAACTAGCTATAGCTGTGTAATCCCTAAATGTGTATTTACCTTATATGTGTATGACTTCAGTGTGTGGAGGCTTTTTTTAATACTCAATATGGGAGGGGAGTGTCATTGTCTAGTAAACTGTTAAATACCTCATGAAATAATTACACAGCCAGTTCTTAATTTTGAAATTTTTCTTTTCAACAGGTTTTGTACTGATTGCAAAAATAAAGTCCTGCGAGCCTATAATATCCTTATCGGTGAACTTGATTGCAGCAAAGAGAAGGGCTACTGTGCTGCACTTTATGAAGGCTTGCGGTGCTGTCCACACGAGCGACACATTCATGTTTGCTGTGAGACAGACTTCATTGCACATCTTCTGGGTCGTGCTGAGCCAGAGTTCGCAGGAGGGTATGAGTATGTAATTTGCTAGAATGGGCTATCTAGCGCTTTGCTTCATTTTATCCTTCTGCCTCAGTACATATGTGTGTAAATTAAAGTGTGCCTGTACAGATTTTGCTTTTTTTTAAATATGCATTTAGTTGAGTAAAAAAAGGGAGAAAGTATTGATCCATTGTCTGCTTATTGTTGCTTGAAGTAGGAATTCCGGCTTTTTTTGGCTTTTATTATTATAGCTTATCATTTTCACTTGAAAATGATTAGAAGGGATTTTTTCCTCCCCTCCATCCATGCATTTCCATGTTTAAATTTTGTTTATAATGATGGTTTTTGCATAGGAAACAAGATCTTTGCAACAGGGGTTTAAGAAATACTTTACTGAATGTAATTCATGAACTGTGGATGTTATTATTAAATTACAGAGGAACCTAAAATTTTATCTCTGGCTTTGTTGTAAAAGTCAGGAAAAATTGTTCACAGAATACATTGAACCCACTCCCCCTCTGTTTTGTGTATTAGCTGTCATTTGAGTGCCTGTTTTCTGCTAGGCATTTAGAATACAAAAACCACTTCTGTCACTGAAGTTGGTGATCATTTCTAGTGAAGACTAGCCTAGAGGGCTTTTGCCCGGAATTGAATCACTTTGGCATTGTCTTTCTCCATTCCCCATCAAAAAGAACAAAAACCAAGTAGGCATTTGGTATAATTGGAAGGTGAACTGTCATGCCTGCTATGAGCTGGACACTTAAATATGTGACGTCTTTGTGCCCCCAAAAACATTTCTTTAGGGCCAGTTCCTGAATTACCTTCTTTTTAGCAGTATTAGGACTAAGTTCTACTTGCATGTGTATTTTGCATTGGTAATATACATGTGTGCTTGTGTATTTATATATATGTTGAGTTTGAATGTATAAATGTCTTGTTATTAGTTTGTTTACTAGATATGCAGATTATGTTTAAAACCTGAACCTGCAGAGAGGTGTTATCAATCTCTTACTGTTTCAGCTTAAGAGTTGTAGGAAACATGTGTGATTTATTCTTCTTTACAGGAGAAGAGAAAGGCATGCTAAGACAATAGATATAGCTCAAGAAGAAGTTCTGACCTGCTTGGGAATTCATCTTTATGAAAGACTGCATCGAATCTGGCAAAAACTGCGGGCAGAAGAGCAGACATGGCAGATGCTTTTCTATCTTGGTGTTGATGCTTTACGCAAGAGTTTTGAGGTAAGAACAGTGGACTGCTTCAGTGTCTGGACTGCTTAGTTATTAGATGGAATCTTTTTTTTTTTTTTTTTTTAATTATTTCTTGATTGTACTGGGTCTCTTTGCTACATGAGGGCTTTTTTCTTGTGGCCTTCTCACTGTGGTAGCCTCTCTTGTCGCACAGCACAGGCTCTAGGTGCGTGGGCTTCAGTGGTTGCAGCCTGCAGGTTCAGTGGTTGGGTCTCTGGGTCTCTAGGGTGCGGGCGCAGTAGTTGTGGTGCATGGGCTTATCTGCCCTGCCGCATGTGGAATCTTCCCAGACCAGGGATCAAACCCATGTCCGCTGCGTTCGCAGGCCGATTCTTACCCACTGGACCACCACGGGAGTTGTGAACTGTGGACTGAATCTTAATGTTAATTGCTGCTCTCGCCTTGCCTTAGAGAGCTGTGATCCACTGGTCATGGCTCTGGAGGGTTAGGAGAGGAGTTGGCTGGAGAACTGGAATTTAGAACAAGTTTGTGGATTTTTCTTTGTTTTTTAAACCTGTCACACTGCCAGCCTTGATTTTTTTAGACATTTTCAGAGTAGAGAACTGAAATTGACGATTATTTAATGAGAAGCTGCTATGAAACATAGCTATTGGCAAGTTAAAAGCAGCCCAAAAATAAGCATCAAAATTAGAAACATTTAATGAGTCCCAGTTTGCCTGCTTCTTTCCAGTAATATGAAGTAAATGCTGTCTGAATGCCATGATATGAGAGCTACTTTTTAGAAGCACACTGAAGGCTCTTTATAATGCTGGTATTGGGTTTTGTGTTGTGATTTAGTAATATCTTTTTTCAGTTATGCTCTGTAGAATATAAATTTTTGGCTAGTGAATATTCTGTTATAGTCTAGGGCAGGGTCATAACTGTTTAACTGGTCACCTGTCCCTTTTGAGAATGGTATGTGAACTATAAACTCTTTTTCAAAAGCCTATCCTTGGACTTTAAACATTGTTCTGGGGAGTCTGAGGAGATGTGTGTTTGTTTTTGCCGAAAAGATTTCTTATTCCTTTCTCTTTGTATATTTGTGTCTTCAGAAACTAGATCATTTAATCAGGTTAAATAGTGTTCTCATTGTATGAAGAAATAGGATGAATGTTTACTTTGTTGTGTTAAAATTCTGAAATTTAAAACTAGAATATTTCTGGATTCAAACTGGAGTATGTGTAAGTCTCCCTTTCCCATTGGAGTTAGTTGTACATTCATTTCCTGATATTTTAAGACTGTCATCATTTAAGGTATTAAAATTTAAAATTCTTTTTGGGGACTGCTGGACAAAATTACAGCATGAAATGCCAGTTTCTGTGTGTGTGATATCATTTAAAATTAACAAGTGAGAATTTCCTTGGAGAATAAAGGGAAGTTTGAGCCAGTATTCAGTCTCAGCTTTGTTTTTTATAATAGATGACTGTGGAAAAAGTACAGGGTATTAGTCGATTGGAACAACTTTGTGAAGAATTTTCAGAAGAGGAACGAGTAAGAGAACTCAAGCAAGAAAAGAAGCGCCAGAAACGGAAGAATAGACGAAAAAACAAATGTGTATGTGATATCCCTACTCCCTTACAAACAGCAGATGAAAAGGAAGTAAGCCAAGAGAAGGTAGTACTCCTTAATATTGACTTGACAATATATGGCTTTTTTTCTAGATTTCAGCACTTTCACTGTGCTTTCTCAGAACATGGGTTCCTCTGGCTTGTACGTTGGCTTTTTTTCTTACTGTAGTCTGTATAACAACCTCTTTAATGTCATTTGTTTTATAAAGACAATGTTCAATAATTAGTAGTATCTTACTACCTGACCTTAGTATTCTGTTAGATCAAAGCCCAAATGTGAAAAGTTATCTCCATGCATGACCTAGAGCAGTTCTCAACTTTTGGTCTCAGGATCTCTTTTCATTCTTAAAAATTAGGGTGCCTAGTGAGCTTTTGTTTATGTGAGTTATACTTATCAGCATTTATTGTATTAGAAATTAAAGTGGAGAAATTTAAAGTTATTTGTTAATTCTTTTAAAAATAATAAGCCTATTTAATGTTAACATGAATAACATAATTTTGAAAAAGAACTGCTTTCTAGGAAAATTTGAGAAGGGTGGCTTTACTTTATATTTTTACAAATCTCTTTAATATTTGGCTTAAAAGGAATCAGATAGATTCTCTTTATCTGTTTCTGCATTCAGTCTGTTTGCATATGTTGCTTGGTCAAAGCATGTGAATAAAGTCTTACTTCACTCATATATGGTAGGAAAAGGGGAGAGGAATATTCCTTTTTAGATAGTTGTGGATATTCTTCTTTGGCATTATAACTTGACAGGTGGTAAGATTTTTTATAGTGTGGAACCTGACACCTTAAAGTGACCTTTCATACTTTTAAAATCCATCAGCAGTTTGAACAGATTTTATTCATGCATGATTCTGTAACATCATGCACTGGTCATTTGAAAACATAATGGTTCACTGAGGTGAACCATCTCCCCAGATGCTGACATTTCATTACATAGTATCAGACAACAATGTTAAAACCACTGTTCTTCCCATTAGAAAGGTCTTAAGCTTCAATCTCATTGTGCTTGTATATACAAGTTTTCAAAATTCTAATTATAGTTTGAAAGTTTAAATTTTATCAGTGACAACAAATACTGTCTGTTTTTTTCTTTTAAGAGCTGGACTGACTTCATTTATTTTTGAGAAAATGTCTTTTAAATATTCAAGTCTGAATAACCATAGTTTGTCTCTTACCCTCTCTTTCAAGTGAAGTTGGTGTTCTAGCTAGTTTAGCTTGCAACTCAAACTGTTGCACAGGCACTTCTTGAGACAGTCATACATTGGTATTCATCAAAAATGCTTTAAGCATTCTTCTCATTTCTCACAGACTAATAAAAAGACCTCTACTTCATGAGTTGGTATTTAATAAAATTAATATTTTTAGTGCTGCATGCGTCAAAGACATTTATAAGTGAAATATCCTTTTATCTCTGTTTATTTCCACTGAGAATGCTTGACAAGTGAAGAGTACAGTGACTGTTGGTACACACTTGGGTTGCTTCTGTCTTGGTTTGTGCTAAAGTACCAGCAGCTTTTCCCACCACTGCTTTTATACCATCAGCGTAAGTGTCAAGACAATGAAAAAGGCAAATCACATCTTAGTGTTAGGATGAAAGTGGTTTTGACCTAGGGAACCCCTGGAGCCAGCAGACCACACTTTTGAGAACAGTTGTCCTAGACTTTCCTGATACCATTAAGGTCTTGACTTGGTTCTAGTTGATTCCTAGTTTTTAAATGAATTAATGATCTTCATGAGAATAGTTTTTTTTTTTCTTTAATTTTTATCTAATTAGTTAATGTTGAGGAAATTAAAATATAGCCATATGGAGGTAAAGATTTTTACCATCTCTTAATATTAATCCTTAAAGGAAACAGACTTCATAGAAAACAGCTGCAAAGCCTGTGGCAGCACTGAAGATGGTAATAGTTGTGTAGAAGTAATTGTTACCAATGAAAACACATCCTGTACCTGTCCTACCAGTGGCAATCTTTTGGGGTCCCCTAAAATAAAGAAAGGTAAGTAAACAGTTTAAAAAATATTAACTCTTAAGTTTATTCTTTCTTTCTTTTAAATACAAGAGCTTTTAGAGAGCCTGTAACCTAAAGGTTAGGAAGTGCTTTATAGACCCAAGAATATCATATAATTTAGTCAAACACTTAGGGTATTTGATTTGTTAAACAATAATGAAATAAAAAACCGTAAGTCTCCAGTCACATTTTCATTATTTAATGTACTTTTTACTTTCAGTAAGCCATTGGTTTTGAAATTTTTAAGTAGTCCCCATTTGGGTTATCCTTTGTCTCAATATATTTATTGGCATGTTAATAGTAACTCACTCGATTTGTTCTCAGGCTTATCGCCACACTGTAATGGTAGTGATTGTGGATATTCATCTAGCATGGAAGGCAGTGAAACAGGCTCTCGGGAGGGTTCAGACGTCGCCTGCACTGAAGGCATTTGTAATCATGACGAACATGGTAGGTTCAGATTAAGCTTCCCAATTATTTCTGCTACATGGCTGAGTTAAGCACATAAATAAAAAATTACTGATTTCTTCAGGTGATGACTCCTGTGTTCATCACTGTGAAGACAAAGAGGATGATGGTGATAGTTGTGTTGAATGTTGGGCAAATTCAGAAGAGAACAGCACCAAAGGAAAAAATAAAAAGAAGAAAAAGAAAAGCAAGATGTTGAAATGTGATGAACATGTAAGTGTCATAAAATGTCATTCTTAAACCTTTGCTCTTTTCCTTGGAGTGGCTTAGTCGCTACACACCTTAGTCTCTAGGCTTTTTTGTTTTTAGAATGAATACCTCTGCAGTTCCGTTGGTTGCTCATCCTGTGATTTTTATAGGCATGTGTGTCTGATGTGTGGTTGTTTGTCCAACAGTCCGTGTGCGACATAAATCCAATTCCTTTTTTCACAGTAGTTTTTAATGTTAGCTCTGTGATCTTGAGCAGTTTGCTTGATCTGTTTTCCCTGCTGTAAAATGGGGATAATAGTCCCTGTCAGATCAGATTCTGTGAAGATTAAATGAGATTATATTGATGGGTTAGCATAGTGTTTGTGTGTGCGTGCTCAGTTGTGTCTGAGCACAGACCCGCCCTGGGTGACCCGCCCTGGACTGTAGCCCACCAGGCTCCTCTGTTAATGGAATTTCCCAAGCAAGAGTACTGGAGTGGGTTGCCATTTTCTACTCTAGGGGATCTTCCTGACTGGAGGATTGAACCCTTATCTCTTGTGTTTCTTGTGTTGGCAGGCGGATTCTCTACCACTGAGCCACCTGGGAAGTGTAGTGTTCGCTGTGTAGTAAATGCCTAGAAACTGCCAGCTGTTGCTGCTGTTCTGTATTCCTGGTGAAATCTTAACATACTCTCAGGGCATTTATTTTTTCTTTAAAAAAGAGTCATTGCTATTATGCTCTGCCTTTTGGGGCTTCCCTGGCTCAGTGGTAAAGAACCTGCCTGTCAGGCAGGAGACTCGGGTTCGATCCCTGGATTAGGAAAATTCCCCTGGAGAAGGAAATGGCAGCCCACTCCAGTATTCTTGTCTAAGAAATCCCATGGACAGAGGAGCCTGGCGCGCTGCAGTCCATGGGGTTGCAAAGAGTCATACACGACTTGACAACTAAACAACCACCACCTGCCTTTTTACCTGAGAGATACTTTTGCTGTGGTTTCAGATCCAAAAGCTTGGAAGCTGTATCACAGATCCAGGTACTCGAGAGACCTCAGGAAATACCGTGCACACAGTGTTTCACCGTGACAAGACCAAAGATGCACATCCTGAAAGCTGCTGCAGCTCTGAAAAGGGCGGGCAGCCCCTGGCTTGGTTTGAGCATAGGAAAAACGTACCACAGTTTGCAGAACCCACAGAAACATCGTTTGGTCCTGATTCTGGAAAAGGTGCCAAGAGCTTAGTTGAACTCCTTGTAAGTAAGCCATGATATCTTTTTGTGGATAATTGATTGCTCATGGGTAGATGTGGGAGGAGACAGTATTTGAGGGTTTCGCATTGGGAATGGGAGGAGGCTCTTAAGCAGTATTTTATTATTTTTTGGTGACTTCATTCCTGCCCTTCCACTGTGTAACTGTTCTGGAGCACATTTCCTTGTCCTCCTTTGTCTCAAAGGTAGAAGAGCCTATTTGGGAGAGGTACAGAGAGTTGGCATCAAGTCTAAGAGTCTGACTCCTTGGTGGGGATTGTTATAAGCAAGCTACCTTTCTGAGTGCTAATTAATGGTAGCCAACCTTCCAGACCAGGAAAGTATATAGAATCTGAACTAGAGTCCATTTTCCGGGTTACTTCCTTCATGTAACCTTCATGTCATGTAGGATAAAAGCCTAACTGAACTTGGGACATCTTTTATAATTGATTTGCAGTCTTTATACTTTAGATGAATTATACCTGATTCCAAGCAACCCAGGGCATAGTTCGTGTGGAATTTGCAGGAGGGGCAAGGAAAGAAAAGGGTGGCATCTTTCCTGTAGTCATCACAGGATTCCAAGGGAAACAAATCCTTTAGAATGCTAGCTTTTTTCTTTTTTATATAGTTGTAAAGTTTATTGGTGATACTGTATATTTCATAAGTTTTAAAAAGGTTATATTTTACCTAACTTGTGGAGATAAATGTTTCAACATAGAACCAGCCAGAGAAAAGTCAGATTATTTAAAATTTGGAAGCTATTTATAACCATCTCTAATTAATCTCTTTTTAAGGCTAAGGTGTGTTAGTAGTCTGCTTGTAGGCTTCTAGGACAAATTATAGATCGAGTTTTAAATCAAGTTGAGTTGCATTTTATTCTTACTTAGTACTTTCCAAGGCAGAATGACATTTTGTTATCCTGTAAACATTCTATTTAAAGCCTTTATGTGACTGAATTAAAACTAAAAACTAGCCTGCTTTAGTTTTTAGCTGTCTTCTATTAGGATAGCATTTTGCATTCTTCATTTAAGTCATAGTCTTAACTACTGCTTTAATTTGCAGGATGAGTCTGAATGTACTTCAGATGAGGAAATCTTTATCTCACAAGATGAAATACAGTCATTTATGGCTAATAACCAGTCTTTCTACAGCAATAGAGAACAATACCGACAGCATCTGAAGGAGAAATTTAATAAATACTGCCGCTTAAATGATCACAAGAGGCCCATTTGTAGTGGCTGGTTGACAACGGCTGGAGCAAATTAAATAAATAAAATAGCTCTGTCTTTCAATGAAACACTCAAGATGACTACTGCGCCTTCTCTTTCAAAAAAACTCTTTAATTTTAGTGACTTATGGCAAAATTTTATCTTAAATCAATGTGATTCTTTCTTGTTTTGGGAGACGGTGGAGGTAACCTCATTAGTTTGTTCTTTCTTCAGGCTTGTGTCTTTAGTTGTGTGGCTGCGCAGGCCTGCCATATGATTTAAGCCATCTCTTTTCATTAAATGTTTCTCTTCCTGTGAGACTTACTAAAAAGCAACTTAGTGGCAAAAAGTAATGTTGTACTTATACTTCTGTACAGAAATGACAATGAGCTGAATATATGGTTTTACAAAGTAGACATCCACTTGCGAAATGTTTGGATGTAATGTTAAAGCGCAATGTGCAAAATTTAAAATAAAGAATATTTATTAATACGCATAGTAAAATTTGGTGTACATGTTTCTACTTAATGTGTGGCAGTATTTTAATTAGCCACCTGTGGTCTTGGTATTTGACCAGTGATGATGTTAGAGAGGATGAAGAGCAAATAAGGAGAGGGATACAGGCTGTTGAAGACAAAAATTCTTCCCCTTCGTCAGAGTTGACAGCTGAGAAGAGCAGGGTCCAGTCTTTTGTTCTGAAAGAATAAATTTGCTGCGACACCTTTAAATACTGACTAGCATCATACTTCCTTGTGAGATTTTTTAACTGCTGTTATTTATAATGTTCCTTGATAACATAACATAGAGCACCTTAAATTCAGAGGTTCAGATTGAACTAGAAGAGTGAAGCAAAACTTGGCAGAATTTCAACCAGGGGTTGCCTGATCAGTAGTTACTTGGTGCGTAGAGAACTGGGAGCAGAAGGCTCCACTGAGAGCTGACCACACTGCGGTCTGTGTGAGTGCCTGTTCCTTATCTGGTTTCCAACAATAAAGCCACTCTGGCTTTACAGTTACTGTTTTCACAAGCTGTCTGTGAGTACTGAAGGTGAGATTCCCCGAGGAGTAGCATTTGGCTGCCATTTAAAAGGTTGAGTCAATAGTTAAGTAAAATCATGTGCTTACAGCTTTGTGTCTACATGTTGATAATACTTGGTGGGCAGCAGACAAATGGTGGGACGGTCAGTACCTCTCTGCAGTGGGGATGGAGTGAACCTTGTGGATTTTCTACCACTTAATCAGATTTCTAATCAGATTTCAAGTGGGCAACAGCAGAAGCTTAGTGAGATTTTAACTTTTGTAGTTGGTATTTTTTTGAGCCACCCCGAGTTGTCTTTTCAAATCAAAGTGTGGTACAGGGACTAGAGCAGAGATGAAATGAGTAATTCCTTTCTGATCCTTGTTTGCTTTCATCCTGGAATCCATAAAAAAATGACTAAGGGTTCTCCCAACAGCCCTTGGCTCTGAGCCCAATCCTCCTTCCACCACCTGTTGCAGTCAACTTTTCTCTTGAGATTCCTAAATTAAGCAAGGGCTGGTTTTATTTTAATCTTTGCCCTTGGGGACCCCAGCCACATTCACGGCTTATTCCATTGGTTGCAGTGGTGGGATTCCAGCAGAGATGTTTTCTCTTTGAAAGGACGGCTATATAAAGAATGCAGAAGGGAGGCAGTATTCAGTGTTTTGATGGAATATCCTTAGTGGTCAGCAAAGTGACTTCTACTTTGAATAGAACCAACAACCTAAGAAGAGACAAGGGAGGACACAGTGAAGGCAGTTTCAGAACACATCCCCTGGCCTAATACTGGACTGCTTGCCATCCAAGCCAGGCTCCTCGTCTGTCTCGGTATATCCTATAAAATGACAGTGTTAATAGGTTCTATCTCATAGGGCTCTTGTGCACATTAATATATTTGAGATGCTTAAAATGTATTTTACTGTGCCTGTCACAGTAAGCGCTCAATAAACAGCTATTGCTTTAATTTTTCGCATACACCGTGATATATTTGCTCCAGTGGGAGTAGGGGGGCTTAGAGGAGTTGTAGGCTATAGGTCATGAGGGATACAATCCCCTCCACCCCAATACACATGTACTTGGGACTGTTTGCCTTTTTAACCATGAGTTCTTCTCGGTTGGAAAGGCCAAGCGATCAGGCAGGGTTGAAAGGTCACCCCGCCCCAAGGTCACCCAGCGTCGACCGCTGAGACGCTCAACCTTGTCTGAGCTGAACCGTTCCCATCAGCCGCCGGCTGGTTGAGGAAGGCGGTGGCGTCACCTTAAGTGCCCCGTAACTTCTCTTCCTGGCCTTTGGGTCAGGATAGGGAAGGCGGACAGAGCAAGAGGCGAGTACGCGCGTCCTCAGGCCTGGTGCAAGCCTGCACCGAGCCTCGTTCTCTTCCAAGGATAAGAGCTCACAGAGGGGAAACTACAAACTCCCGGGACCCTCCCGCCCAGTCCCGCGAGAAGCGGTTTTGTCCGGGCTAGGGCCGGAAGGGGTGGGGTGGGGCGGGGACCGGGCGAGAGCCGGAAGGGGCGGGGCCGTGCTGGAAGGAACGGAGCGGAGTCCGGGATCCGGCGAGAGCCGGATGGGGCGGGGCCGTGCCCTCGCGGCAGGGGTGGGGAGGGGTGGGGGCGGGGCCGTGCTCTCGCGGCAGGGGCGGGGCGGGGCGGGGCCGCCGGCCCGCATCGTCCTCCAGCCGGGATGTGGCCGATCGCCGAGGAGCGGAGGGTGGAGCAGGGGGCGGAGGCCGGCCAGAGTGGAGGCAGGTCCTGGCGTACCTCTGACGCGGGCAGGTCGACTGCGGGCGCCGCGGGGGTGACAAGAGAGCGGCCGGGCCCCTACGACCTAGGGCGGAGCTCGGCGATCCAAGGGCTCTGCTCCCAGAGCGAGGTGGCCGGGCGGCTCGGGACCGTGGCCAGAGCCGGCATGGAGCGGTGGCGTGACCGGCTGGCACTGGTGACGGGAGCCTCGGGAGGTATCGGCGCGGCCGTGGCCCGGGCCCTGGTCCAGCAGGGTCTGAAGGTGGTGGGTTGTGCCCGCACCGTGGGCAACATCGAGGTAAGGCCCTGCGGGGGAGCGAGTGGCTCCGGGTGGCGTCGTTTCCGCCGGGCTTGGGTCCAGGTGGGGGATGGGGAGCGGTCGGAGCCAAGGTGTCACGCTGCACTCTTACCCGCCACCCCAGGGCCACTTGCAGCGGGCTCAGGGGCAAGAGAGGTGGATGCCTAGTTGGTGGAGGAGGCTTTTGGATCCCTCAGGGCAGGACTCTCTCTTTGCTTTTTAAAGTCTTGTCCGTTAGGGAGCTTTTTTCCTGACAGCCTCTGCTCTAGTATACCAAGTCTCTGACTCCCTGGCATCTTTTCTCCTGCTTCCCTACCTGCCTGCTCAGGTTGGCTGAGAAAAGGAGAAGCCAGGGAGAAGGGAAGAAAGCTTTCTGGCCTCAGTGGCGAAGCTGGCTACTGGGTTGCTTCCTCTGGTTCCCAGACCTAGTCCACAAAGCCAAACAAAGCGAGTAGGAGCTAGAGGACTTGATCCTGCTCATTTTTCACCCAGGACTGAGAGTGGGGTTGGAGTGGGAGTGGAGCTTTTCTGAAGAGGCTCAGCTCCACCTTCTCCTGAAGGTGAGGGTTAACCTTCTCGATGGACATAAGGGACAAATGGGATGTATATATAAAGTAGACCTTTTTTCCAGTTTCACTGTCACAGGTGGGACTGAGGAGGTAAACCAGGGCATTGAACCTGTGTGCTCTGGGGGACAAAGCAATGTGGAACTGAACCCCCTGGTTCTTCTCTTAATGTGGGTTGGGAGCCCCAAGGGTTGTGAGCAATGAGAGCTCAGAGAAGAAGGAAATGAAGTTGGCTGTGTTGGAGCAGGGAGGAAGAAGGATGAGCAGTTTCCATCATAGGAGCTTTGGATTTACCCCAGCCAGGACCCCCCTCAGGGTTTGGGCTGGTGCTGAGCTTGACCTCCACCCTTGCTCAAAGTCCCTGGGGCAGGGAGAGGGCGAGGAGGCCTTGGGTGGGGCTGAGCTGGAAGGTGTGCAGGAGGGAGGCCTGTCCCCTCCCCTGTTGCCGACCAAAGGTTCGCTTTATAGCCTCCTAGATGGTTCCAAGGTCACCTGGCTATACCCTTGCCCCACACTGCCCCTCCCTTTCCCCTGTTCTGAGGTGCTCAGGGCCCGCCTCCACTCCGGAGCCTAGAGGATCAGACCAGGGATTAAGCCACTTGATTCTCTGATTCTAAAGCCACTCTTGCCTTCTGTTCCTACTTCCACCCCAACTGCAAACCATCCAGAAGGGTCCCTGAACCCTGAGGAGAGCCCCCGATTGATCACTCACCCCCCAGGAGGCCTCCTTTAATGAGGGGGGATGGCTCAGCTGTGAGGGGACTGACATGATTTCAGGTCCTTTTTGAGGATAGATGCGGACAGGTAGGGCAATGAGAAAACAGCAACAGAGAGACATGTATTATCAGTCCCTCCATTGTGGCTTTGCTGCAGGGCTTTGAGTCTGGAGGAGGAATGGAGAGTTTCGTGCCAGGAGAGGGCAGAATTCCAGGCTGCTTTGCCCACCATCTGCTTTTCTTGATTGGTTGATGGATTCATTCATTGACACTCAAACAAAATTTGAGTTCCAACCTCCTACAGTGAGAAGCCCTGTTTCCCGAGGGGGTTGTTGAGCAGGTGAAATGTTGAGTAGGTGAAATTGGGTGAAGGGGGACTTCTGAGACCCAGAAGACTGTACTGCTTAAACTCATGGAAAGTTAAAGCAGAAAAGAATTTCCTAGGTCACCTGACTGAGCCCTTTATTCCTGACTTGGTTTGGGGGTAGGATGGTGTTCCAGGGCAGGAGACCAAGCTGGCCCTCCTCTAGGGCTCCCTGCCCTGGCACCCCTGGCCCACCGACACATGTCCATAGTCACCTTGAGGAGGCTCTGGTGCCCGGTCACTGGCCTCCAAAGCAACCACACAGCTGGTTTTCTTCCTGCTTCTGAATGGCTGCTTACCTCAGCCATCTCCCAGTGGCCTTTCTGTCTTAGGGATCTTTAGTGTCTCGAGGGCCCTGGCAGTGCCCAGGGGGGTGCCCAGTGTCACCTACTACCTGGCTTGGCTCACAGTCTCCAGAGAAACTGGGGTGGAGGGTGGTGCCCCGTGGGTCAGAGAGAAAGACTCTCCTGACTTCCTGACGATTTCTATAAGCAGGGCGAGGGGAGACCAGCTGTTGAGCTCAACTGAAAAGTGAAAAGTCTGTGTGAGGGTTCTGAGCCAGCTGGCTGCAGCTTGTGGAGGGACAGTGATCGTTTAGATATAAGCCCTTCTGAGAGGGGTTGGTAGAGTGATGGGAGAGAAGTGAATTGAGGTCCTGGTGACCCTGGGCGCTGGTGGAAGAAGCATGGGGTGGAGTATGGCTATGAGCGGAGGTGTGTTCCTGTTGGGAAAGAGTCAGAAAAGAGACATCTCTCCATTCCCGGGATCCCCAGGCCCCTTCTCTGACCTCCCCACCTCACCCCAGAGCCCCAGAAACTTCTCCCTTCTTGAACGGAAGACTCGAGTTTATTTGGGAGGTTCCTCCACTGATGATCTCAGCCTCCCCCACCCTCGCTCAGGGACTGCTCTCACCCCTGGACTTTGACCTGAGAGGTCAGGCTGTGAGGATGGCCACCAGAGGCGAGAGCTCTGAGCGGTGACAGCGGCGGGAGGTGGAGTCTGAGGGCGTGGGGTGGGTTGTGTGTGGAGTGAGCAGCTCATCCCAGTTAGACCCCTGTTGGGTTTCATAGGAGCTGGCTGCCGAATGTAAGAGTGCAGGCTACCCCGGGACTTTGATCCCCTACAGATGTGACCTGTCGAACGAGGAGGACATCCTCTCCATGTTCTCAGCGGTCCGCTCTCAGCACAGCGGTGTGGACATCTGCATCAACAATGCTGGCCTGGCCCGGCCGGACACCCTGCTCTCAGGCAGCACCAGCGGCTGGAAGGAAATGTTCAATGTAAGGCCTGGGGGCAGGGTCTGTTGGTGGGGAGAAGCGGGTCACAGCAGCTGGGAGGAAAGCAGGAAGATAGACCTCTATGGCCAGGAGGAAAGCAGGAAAATAGACATATATCTACAGCCAGGAGGAAAGCAGGAAGATAGACATCTATAGCCAGGAGGAAAGCAGAAAGATAGACATCTAGGGAGAGGAGGCTTCAGGTTTCTGCCTGGGGCACTTTGAGTCTCACCTGCTTCTCCTCCCCAGAGGGAGAGGGAGTGGAGGAAAGGCCAAATCTTTCCCATTCTTCTTTCCTCTGAGCCCCTGGGGGCAGTGCTTAAAAGCTGGTTTCTTTCTGTTGGAAGAGAGATTGGTAGGAAAGAAAACTGCCCTCAATCGGATGTCCCCAAGTGGCAGCTTTGTGCTTGGGGACACGGTCTGATGGGAAGAACAGGAACCCAGAGGCTGAAGATGATGGTCTCATTCAGCCCCTCCAGTAACCATGTGGCTTCAGGCAGGTCATCACCCTCTCTGAACTTCAGTCTTGTCACATGGTAATTGGGATGAACTGCACCCAGACCATCAATGTCTGAGATCACAAATTCCAGTGTCTCCTGAGGCCAGGTAGGAACCCAAAGAGTGGGGCGGGTCGCACGGGGAAGCACTTGGCCATGGAGGGCCCCGCCCCTCCCATCCTCTGTGGGCAAGCACAGGCCTCCCCACCCCACCCCCGCTGCCCGGTGTGTGGCCAGATCTGTGACTTCGCTGAGAGCAGCGGGGGCATCAATTTCCATGGAGACCCCCACCCACCCCATTCACCAAAACCTCAGCTCCAGGAATGCAAGGACTTTTGTCTATTTTATTTTTAGAATGTTTTAAAACCACGTGTAGACCAAGCACAGCCTTCAGGGCATGGATTTTCAACCTCTAGACTGTAATATGGGGCAGTACCTTCAGGGTATGAAACTAATTCTGAGAAGTGGAAAGCAGTGTGTAAATGGAATGTTTCTATCCCCCGCCCCCCACCAGACTTTTCATATGTGCTCACAATAACACCTGACAGGTGCTTGGGCCCCGAAATGAGCAACGAACGTTGAAACGTTGAACGGGGATATGCAGCCCTGCCCTTGCCCTCGGAGAACCTTCTGAGAGATCCAAGTTGTGGACGTCACTTGCAGTCAGGGCGTCTCTAAAACTAGACCTCAGCTTGCCTGACTGTAAAGCGAGGCATGTATATGAAATCCCTAAGCCCCGTTCAGCTGGAACATTATGTCATTCTCTTCAGTTCAGTTCAGTCGCTCAGTCGTGTCCAACTCTTTGCGACACCATGAATCGTAGCACGCCAGGCCTCCCTGTCCATCACCAACTCCCAGAGTTCACTCAGACTCACATCTATCGAGTCAGTGATGCCATCCAGCCATCTCATCCTCTGTCGTCCCCTTCTCCTCCTGCCCCCAATCCCTCCCAGCATCAGAGTCTTTTCCAATGAGTCAACTCTTCGCATGAGGTGGCCAAAGTACTGGAGTTTCAGCTTCAGCATCATTCCTTCCAAAGAAATCCCAGGGCTGATCTCCTTCAGAATGGACTGGTTGGATCTCCTTGCAGTCCAAGGGACTCTCAAGAGTCTTCTCCAACACCACAGTTCAAAAGCATCAATTCTTCAGTGCTCAGCCTTCTTCAGAGTCCAACTCTCACATCCATACATGACCACAGGAAAAACCATAGCCTTGACCAGACGAACTTTTGTTGGCAAAGTAATGTCTCTGCTTTTGAATATGCTGTCTAGGTTGGTCATAACTTTCCTTCCAAGGAGTAAGCGTCTTTTAATTTCATGGCTGCAGTCACCATCTGCAGTGATTTTGGAGTCCAAAATAATAAAGTCTGACACTGTCTCCACTGTTTCCCCATCTATTTCCCATGAAGTGATGGGACCGGATGCCATGATCTTCGTTTTCTGAATGTTGAGCTTTAAGCCAACATTTTTACTCTCCATTTGTACTTTCATCAAGAGACTTTTTAGTTCTTCTTCACTTTCTGCCATAAGGGTGGTGTCATCTGCATATCTGAGGTTATTGATATTTCTCCTGCCAATCTTGATTCCAGCTTGTGTTTCTTCCAGTCCAGCGTTTCTCATGATGTACTCTGCATATAAGTTAAATAGGCAGGGTGACAATATACAGCCTTGACGTACTCCTTTTCCTATTTGGAACCAGTCTGTTGTTCCATGTCCAGGTCTAACTGTTGCTACCTGACCTGCATATAGGTTTCTCAAGAGGCAGGTCAAGTGGTCTGATATTCCCATCTCTTTCAGAATTTTCCACAGTTTATTGTGATCCACACAGTCAAACACTTTGGCATAGCCAATAAAGCAGAAATAGATGTTTTTCTGGAACTCTCTTGCTTTTTCCATGATCCAGCGAATGTTGGCAATTTGGTCTCTGGTTCCTCTGCCTTTTTTAAAACCAGCTTGAACATCAGGAAGTTCACGGTTCACGTATTGCTGAAGCCTGGCTTGGAGAATTTGAGCATTACTTTACTAGCATGTGAGATGAGTGCAATTGTGCGGTAGTTTGAGCATTCTTAGGCATTGCCTTTCTTTGGGATTGGCATGAAAACTGACCTTTTCCAGTCCTATGGGCACTGCTGAGTTTTCCAAATTTGCTAGCATATTGAGTGCAGCACTTTCACAGCATCATCTTTCAGGATTTGAAATAGCTCAACTGGATTCCATCACCTCCACTAGCTTTGTTCGTAGTGATGCTTTCTAAGGCCCACTTGACTTCACATTCCAGGATGTCTGGCTCTATGTCAGTGATCACACCATCGTGATTATCTGGGTCGTGAAGATCTTTTTTGTACAGTTCTTCTGTGTATTCTTGCCATCTCTTCTTAATATCTTCTGCTTCTGTTAGGTCCATACCATTTCTGTCCTTTATCGAGCCCATCTTTCATTCTCTTAGGATTGTCTTATGAGGCATTTCCCAAGAGAACCACGTCAGTGATCACAGAGGGAACACTCGACCTCCAGATCTAGAAGATTCGCTCCCCTGGCCCGAGGGGATCTGTTTCTCCTAGTTTCTCCTCCTCCATCCCTCCATCCCCAAGAGCTGAGTTCTCTGCCCCACAAACCCACATTGTTAAGAGGACCAAAAGCAGGGCTGGAAACCGCCTGTGTCCTGCCGTGAACGCCGGGCCAGGTTTATAGCAGGAGTGTTCTGTCCCGATGCCTGGCGCTGACACCTGATAAAGATAAACGTCTGACCTCCCAGCTGGTCTCCCCTCTTCCCCAGAGGAGAGAGTGAAGGCCCGTTGAAAGTTTTATCTCTGCTTGCCCTCCTGGCTGAGCCTAAGTGGTGGGGCTGGGCGGGCGCTTTTAGCAGAGACCCTTCCGTTGGGCCTCTGTTCCCTGCAGGTTGGGGTCTGGGGGTCACCTCTGCCAGAGGAGGAGAAGTGGGCAGGGTGCAGGAAGCTTCATGCCCTTGGGAGGCCCCTTGCCACAGTGACACGTGACTGTACCCCCTGTGCCCAGTCCTGTAAACAGGATGGAGGTTGGAGGACGGCGTGGAAGGACGGAGGGCCAGCCTTCTCCCGTCCACTCTAGTCTCAAGGGAGGGGCCGGAAAGGCAGAGAGCAGTGGGGTGAAAGGCTGAGCTTGGTCCGGAGGAGAGAGATTTTCAAAGGAAGGATTTTAGGCTGTTTCGGAGAGAGGAAAGCCCGTGACTCTGTCCCAGAGAAGAGTAGGGCATTTGGGGAAGAAAAGGGGGTGAATTCCCTAAGGCAGAGGAGACAGCCAAGATGGGGAGCGCTCCTGGGTGGATTCTGGGGAGGGGTGGTGTCTGTTTCTGAATACACGGGAACTTGAGGGCATCACCCAGCGAGGGGAGCCACCTCTGCTGTCCGCTGGGGCTGGTGGCTGGACGGGGAGCAGCACGTAAGGCCCGCGGCCCTGGCATGTCCTTGGTCTCGGGTAGGACCCAGCCCTGTTTGGGATGCCCCCCACCCCGGGGTGCTCTGGGGCTCCATCACCTGCTCAGACGGGCCCAAAGATGCAGACACGCATTGCCCCCCACCCCGCCTGCAGGTGAACGTGCTGGCCCTCAGCATCTGCACGCGGGAAGCCTGCCAGTCCATGAGGGAGCGGAAGGTGGATGACGGGCACATCATCAACATCAACAGGTGTGGCGGCCGGGGCTGGTCAGAGTGCCCCCGCCCCCCAGCGGGGCGATCTGCTGCGGCTCCTTTGACCTCTTTGGACCTCAGAATTCCCCGGTGGTAGAGCAGGGATCTCACACCCAGTTAACACCCAGAGAGCACGACTAGGGGGCGGGGAAGAACGTTGTTGTGGTTGTTTAGTTGCTTAGTCCCGTCTGACCCTTTGTGACCCCGTGGACTGTAGCCCGCCAGGCTCCTCAGTCTGTGGGATTCTCCAGGCAAGAAAACTGGAGTGAGCTGCCATGCCCTCCTCCAGCAGGGGAAGAAGAGTACGTGGCAAACACCAGCCCCTCGTTGGCTGGAAGGGGTAGCTCGGCCCCTTGGCGGCTGAGGCCTGGGGGCCCTCCCAGGACTGGGGTTCTGCATTCCTTAGGCCGCAGCAGGAACCTCACCCTGTGGCACAGAGACTGCAGTCTCTGTCATGGGGGTGCCCGCGGAGACACGGCCTCCGTGCCCTAGACTCTAAGGAGAACCCTTTCAGTGAACCACACGGGTGAAAGGGAGAGAGCTTTGACAGCCTGCGTGGACTGAAGAGGGAATCCTGGGGTCCACGGAGGGAGGCCTTGGAGGAGGAGGGGGCCTGGAGGAGCTGTCGATGTGGACAAGCCGGATGAGTGGCGGGAGGACAGTCCCTGATGTTCAGGAGGCACCTGGGGGGGAGCTGGTCAGGCAGGCAGCCCGGCATCACTCTCTCCTTCCCCTTCCCTTCCTGCGCCCAGCATGTGTGGCCACCGAGTGCCACCCCCGGCTGAGACCCATTTCTACAGTGCTACCAAGTACGCTGTCACCGCGCTGACGGAGGGGCTGAGGCAAGAGCTCCGGGAGGCCCGGAGCCACATCCGAGCCACGGTGAGGGGCGACCTGACCCCGGCCCCTCCCCACCACACACACTCGCGGCCCCAGAGCCCGGCGTCCGTCCTGGGCACAGGCCTCCCGGGCTCTGCTGCTGCCTGCGGGGCCCTGCTCAGTCCTTGAGTCCCTGCGCGTCTCTGCCTTTAAGGCGGGAGGGGGGCTGACTTGAACCTAGAGAAGGGGGCGAGGGCGGAGGGGTGAGGCTGAGGGAGCACAAGGGACCTTGGGAGGCCACGGCTGGAAAGCAGGACTGGGGCTCTCCCCGGGAAGGCTGCCCGAGCTTGGGTGGCTTGCTCAGCCTCTCCATGCCTCAGTCTTCCCAGCTGTAAAATGGAGATGAAAACACCTAGGGTATGAGGGTATGAGGCTTCCCTTAGGAAGCCACTTTGTAAAGCTGACCTGGCTTTTGGTAATGGCCCAGTAGCTGGTAGGAATCATTCTGATAACCCCCCTGTGGCAGCTTTGGAGGGTGGAGGTGGCCGCTGGACCTTGGGTGGCCGTCCCTGTGAGGCTGGGGCCCTGTGGCCTCTGTCCTTTCCCTCCCAGCCCCCTGCCCCAGGCTGGCCTCTGGCCGGGGCTCAGCTCCTGAGCAGGCTCTCTCTTTTGGCCCAGTGCATTTCTCCAGGAGTGGTGGAGACACAGTTCGCCTTCAAACTCCACGACAAGGACCCCGAGAAGGCAGCCGCCACCTATGAACACATGAAGGTGGGGCCCAGTGAAGCCACCCACTCCCTAAATGAAGGCAGAGGGTGCCCTGGCCTTCAGACCTTGCCCTTCTAGCCAGCCTGTCGCCTCTCCTGGGTTGGGGGAACACGGATGCTGGAGAGGACCTCCCTGGTTGGGGGGAGGACCTTGGATCATTCTGTCCTCACCTCTCTCCTTTCCCCCGGTGCTCCCAGTGTCTCAAACCTGAGGATGTGGCCGAGGCCGTGATCTATGTTCTCAGCACGCCCCCTCATGTCCAGGTGAGTCTGGCCTTGGCTGTCTGTCTCCTGGAGGAGCCTAGCCAGCCCAGAGGTGGAGAGTGGGAAGGCCTTAAGAGGGTGGGGAGAGCGTCCTGGCTTCCTCAAGCCTTGTTTGTGCCTTCTGCAGATCGGAGACATCCAGATGAGGCCCACAGAGCAGGTGACCTAGCGCCCTGTGGGGAGCTCCTCCTTCCCACATCCCCCTTACAGCTGGGCACCTGCCCCTGGACTGGGGGTGTTGATTTCTGAACCCCTGGATTTCACTTCCTTTCCCCACCCCCACCAGGGGCTAGAAAACTTGAGGTTTTTATATGTCAAATTGTTGCCACCATGAATGGGTGAGGGGAGAGGAGGTGGTGCCCCCTGATTGTTTTACCTGCTCCTGCTTTCTCAGTCCTCTTCTTGGGCTCCCTGGCCTTTGTCTGCTGCCCTTGCCTTCTTCCCTTTGGCCTGGGGAAGGGACTGTGGCCAAAAGTGGGGCTTTCCCCTATCTTCCTGAACCCCCACCCACACTGTCCCTGAAGGATGAGGCCGCGGAGGGAAGCCCTCACCTTCCATCTGAATGCTTACTGGGGCTCCGGGCTTCCTTCTGCCCTCCCCCACCGCCCCTTCTTTGCCCCATCTCAGTTCTCCAGCCCCACTGCGGCTTCTCCATCCCTCGTGGGGTCCTCCCTCCACTCTGACTATGCCAGCAGAAGACCAGGGCCTGCCTCCCAAGTGGGTTTCACTGTGATCATTAAAAAAAGAAAAATTGCATTAAAAAATCTTGGCTGCAGAAGTGTCTTTCAGTTCTTCCCCCTTCTTGTGATGAGGAATGGTTGTCTCAGAGTTCCTTGCAGGAGAGCGGGAAGGTGGGTGGATTGGGGGCATCCTTCCTGGAGTGTGAATTACCTTTCAGTTGGGTCTGGAAAATGGGTAGGAATTTCCGGCCAGAAAAAGAGGACAGCGGGGCGCGCCAGGCAGGGAGGCCCCGAAGAGCACGCAGGGCTGGAATAGCACAGAACTTAGTGCAGGAGTGACAGTGAGACTGAAAAGGCAGCTCCTGCCTGGATCCCAGGGTGGGGGTGGGGATGGGGGTCGTGAGCAAGGAGTCTGGCCCTTAACCTGTGGGGCCAAGGGCATCAGCTGGCTTGTCAGTATGCCAGAGCTGTCACTCAGAGAATCAGGGCCGTGGGATCGGAAGTCGTCGGTGGGGTTTCTGCTGACGGGTGCTAAGGTCTGACAGGCAGTGGAGGTGTCGCGGAGGGGCTGGATGCAGAAGCAGCTCCGGAGGAAAACCGCCAGCACCCAGTGGCGGAGGGCCGTCACCAAGCCCGGCCAGGTTGGACAGGAAACGCAACACATCTCCTTAAAGTGTCCTTTGCTGGCGCCGGGGTGAAAGGTCCTTCAGCCTCCCGGGACCTTGGAGGGTGCACGACGCCAGCCGGCCCGACGTCGGGTCAGCTCAGCGGCGAGCACCCCCTCCCTCCGGCGCCTCGACGGTGGATGGTGGTCGCTCCGCCGGCCCTGCAGGGGGCACTGTGGGAACGGCTTAGCCTCCGCGCATGCGCCTTGCGGCAACCCGGGCGGGGGCGGGGCGTCCGGACGCGGAAGCGGAGCTGCTCCCTTGAGGGACGGCGCCGGTGGGAGTAGCCGCCTTTGCGGACGCAGCCGGGTTATCGACCATGGCGCTGCCCCCGGCCGTCGGGACCGCGACCTGGCCCTGCTGCAGCCTCCCCCTCACGCGTCCTTTCTCCCAAGCGACGCGGCGCTGGGGGCGGCCCGGCGGGGAGGAGCTCGGCCGCCTGCCCCTGGATGACCTGGCGTCGATGCCGCGGTCGGCCGGGGGCCCGGAGCTCCTGTTTGGCCTGTCCCCGTGCCTCCTGGCGCTGCGGGCCGCCCGCCGCCGCGTCGCCCGGCTCCTGCTCCAGGCTTGCAGGTCTGGGCTGCAGGGGCAGCGGGCCGAGCTGCTGCGCGCGGCCGAGGAGCGGGCCATCCCAGTGCTGCGGCCCCGGCGGCGGGAGCTGGATGTCCTGTGCCGTCACCAGGTTCACCAGGGCGTCTGCATGGAAGTGAGCCCCCTGCGGCCCCGGCCCTGGGCCGAGGCCGAGGTGGCCCGGCCAGGAGACGACCCCCAGCAGCTGTGGCTCGTCCTCGAGGGGCTGCAGGATCCCCGGAATCTTGGGGCTGTGCTGCGCTCCGCTCACTTCCTCGGAGTGGATAAGGTCATCACCAGCCGGAGAAACAGGCATGGACGCCCCTTATTTCCCGTGCGTCCCCATCTGGAGGCACAGCCGAGTTCCTAAGCACCTTGACCCTTGGGTGGTCCCTCAACCAGGCCTCCCCGACTCCAGAATTCTTACCCCCTAACCCTTGGGGTATGGGGGAGGGCACAGCACCGGGCCTGAGGTTACCCGGCTTCATATGGTGGCATGGGGAAACCTTGCAGCTGCCCGCTCACTCCAGTAGTCAGCAAGGCCAGCGCCGGGGCTATGGAGGTGATGGACGTGTTCTCCACTGATGACCTGGCCGGTTTTTTACAGGTAATGGCGCGGGGGAAGCGGGGGTGTGTTAGTAAAGGAGAAGAAATGAACCAAGCTCAGTCTCCAAGAGCCTCCTGGCCAGCAGCTGAGGGAGGAAGGGGTTGGGGGCGGTGGTATCGCTTCCTTGTTTGTTTAGTCACTAAGTCGTGTCCACTCTTTTCGACCTCACGGACTGCAGCACGCCAGGCTTCCCTGTCCAAAATATTGTGGCCATTGGAGCTTCAGCATTATTAGCCCTTCCAGTGAATATTTAGGGTTGATTTCCTTTGGGATGGACTGGTTTGCTCTCCTTGCAGTCCAAGGGACTCTCAAGAGTCTTCTCCAGTTCCACAATTTGAAGGCATTAATTCTTCGGAGCTCAGCCTTTATGGTCCAACTCTCGCATCCATACATGACTACTGGAAAAACTGTAGTTTTGGCTATATGGACCTTTGTCAACAAAGTGATGTCTCTGCTTTTTAATACGCTGTCTAGGTTGGTCATAGGTTTTCTTCCAAGGAGCAAGCATCTTTTAATTTCATAGTTAAAGTCACCATTTGCAGTGATTTTGGAGCCTCCAAAATAAAACCTGTCGCTGTTTCCACTTTTTCCCCTTCTATTTGTCATGAAGTAATGAGACAGGTGCCATGATCTTTTGTTTTTTGAATGTTGAGTTTTAAGCCAGCCTTTTCACTCTTTCACCCTCCTCAAGAAGCACTTTACTTCCTCTTAGTTTCTGCCATTAGAGTGGTATCAGCTGCATGTCTGAGGTTGATGATATTTCTCCTGGCAGTCTTGATTCCAGCTTGTGATTCATCCAGCCGTCTAAATCGCTTTGAGGAGAGAAGGATCTGGAGTTTTACAAAGGATACATGGAGCAGAATCTGACGTTAGGGACTTCCACTGCAGTCCTTTCAGAGGCGTACTTTTTGCTCCTCCTGCAGGTTTACTCAGTGCTCCACTGCCTAGGGGCTTCCTGATAGCTCAGTTGGTGAAGAATACGCCTGCAATGCAGGAGACCCTGGTTTGATTCCTAGGTCTGGAAGATCCACTGGAGAAGGGATAGGCTACCCATTCCAGTATTCTGGCCTGGAGAATTCCATGGACTGTATAGTCCATGGAGACGCAAAGAGTCGACATGACTGAGTGACTTTCAGTTCACTGCCTAGTAAGTAAAGTGTTAGTTGCTCAGTCGTGTCCAACTCTTTGGGGCCCCATGGACTGTAGCCTGCCAGGCTCATCTGTCCATGGGATTCTTCAGGCAAGAATAATGGCATGGGTAGCCATTCCCTTCTCCAGGGGATCTTCTCAACCCAGGGGATCGAACCCAGGTCTCCTGCATTGCAGGCAGGTTCTTTACCATCTGAGCTACCAGGGAAGCCCATCTAGTAAGTAGGTCTTGAGTAAATGTTCACTCGTGAGAAACCAGTGGTTCCTGCTTCCTCCTGTAGGGAAGCAGTTTGAAAGGCTCTTTGAACAAGGACTAGTCTATCCCTTCCCCCTGGTCCCTCCCACAAAAGAAGAAACAAACAAAACAAACCCCCCAAACCACTACCACCAGCAGCATCATCACCACCACCAAAAAAACCCACTTTGATGTCTAGGAAGGGACAGTTCAGTTCAGTCGCTCAGTCCTGTCCAACTCTTTGCGACCCCATGAATTGCAGCACGCCAGGCCTCCCGGTCCATCACCAACTCCCGGAGTTCACCCAAACTCATGTCCATTGATTGGGTGATGGCATCCAGCCATCTCATCCTCTGTCAGTTCAGTTCAGTTCAGTTCAGTCTCTCAGTCGTGTCCGACTCTGCGACCCCATGAATCGCAGCACGCCAGACCTCCCTGTCCATCACCAACTCCCGGACTTCACTCAGACTCACGTCCATCGAGTCAGTGATGCCATCCAGCCATCTCATCCTCTGACGTCCCCTTCTCCTCCTGCCCCCAATCCCTCCCAGCAACAGAGTCTTTTCCAATGAGTCAACTCTTCGCATGAGGTGGCCAAAGTATTGGAGTTTCAGCTTCAGCATCAGTCCTTCCAATAAACATTCAGGACTGATATCCTTTAGGATGGACTGGTTGGATCTCCTTGCAGTCCAAGGGACTGTCAAGAGTCTTCTCCAACACCACAGTTCAAAAGCATCAATTCTTCGGCGCTCAGCCTTCTTCACAGTCCAACTCTCACATCCATGCATGACCACTGGAAAAACCGTAGCCTTGACTAGACAGACCTTTGTTGGCAAAGTAATGTCTCTGCTTTTCAGTATGCTATCTAGGTTGGTCATAACTTTTCTTCCAAGGAGTAAGCGTCTTTTAATTTCATGGCTGCAGTCACCATCTGCAGTGATTTTGGAGTCCAAAATAATAAAGTCTGACACTGTTTCCACTGTTTCCCCATCTATTTCCCATGAAGTGATGGGACCGGATGCCATGATCTTCATTTTCTGAATGTTGAGCTTTAAGCCAGCATTTTCACTCTCCACTTTCACCTTCATCAAGAGGCTTTTTAGTTCTTCTTCACTTTCTGCCATAAGGGTGGTGTCATCTGCATATCTGAGGTTATTGATATTTCTCCCGGCAATCTTGATTCCAGCTTGTGTTTCTTCCAGTCCAGCGTTTCTCATGATGTACTCTGCATATAAGTTAAATAAGCAGGGTGACAATATACAACCATGACGTACTCCTTTTCCTATTTGGAACCAGTCTGTTGTTCCATGTCCAGGTCTAACTGTAGCTTCCTGACCTGCATACAGATTTCTCAAGAGGCAGGTCAAGTGGTCTGGTATTCCCATCTCTCAGAATTTTCCACAGTTTATTGTGATCCACACAGTCAAAGACTTTGGCATAGTCAATAAAGCAGAAATAGATGTTTTTCTGGAACTCTTGCTTTTTCCATGGTCCAGCAGATGTTGGCAATTTGGTCTCTGGTTCCTCTGCCTTTTCTAAAACCAGCTTGAACATCAGGAAGTTCACGGTTCACATATTGCTGAAGCCTGGCTTGGAGAATTTTGAGCATTACTTTACTAACACGTGACATGAGTGCAATTGTGCGGTAGTTTGAGCATTCTTTGGCATTGCCTTTCTTTGGGATTGGCATGAAAACTGACCTTTTCCAGTCCTGTGGCCACTTCTGAGTTTTCCAAATTTGCTGGCATATTGAGTGCAGCACTTTCACAGCATCATCTTTCAGGATTTGAGATAGCTCAACTGGAATTCCATCACCTCCACTAGCTTTGTTCGTAGTGATGCTTTCTAAGGCCCACTTGACTTCACATTCCAGGATGTCTGGCTCTAGATGAGTGATCACACCATCATGATTATCTGCATCATGAAGATCTTTTTTGTACAGTTCTTCTGTGTATTCTTGCCATCTCTTCTTAATATCTTCTGCTTCTGTTAGGTCCATACCATTTCTGTCCTTTATCGAGCCCGTCTTTGCATGAAATGTTCCCTTGGTATCTCTAATTTTCTTGAAGAGATCTCTAGTTTTTCCCATTCTGTTGTTTTCCTCTATTTCTTTGCATTGATTGCTGAGGAAGGCTTTTCTATCTCTCCTTGCTATTGTTTGGAACTCTGCATTCAGATGCTTATATCTTTCCTTTTCTTCTTTGCGTTTCGCTTCTCTTCTTTTCACAGCTATTTGTAAGGCCTCCCCAGACAGCCATTTTACTTTTTTGCATTTCTTTTCCATGGGGATGGTCTTGATCCCTGTCTCCTGTACAATGTCACGAACCTCAGTCCATAGTTCATCAGGCACTCTATCAGATCTAGTCCCTTAAATCTATTTCTCACTTCCACTGTATAATCATAAGGAATTTGATTTAAGTCGTACCTGAATGGTCTAGTGTTTTTCTCTACTTTCTTCAATTTGAGTCTGAATTTGGTAATAAGGAGTTCATGATCTGAGCCACAGTCAGCTCCTGGTCTTGATTTTGTTGACTGTATAAAGCTTCTCCATCTTTGGCTGCAAAGAATATAATCAATCTGATTTCGGTGTTGACCATCTGGTGATGTCCAAGTGTAGAGTCTTCTCTTGTGTTGTTGGAAGAGGGTGTTTGCTATGACCAGTGCATTTTCTTGGCAGAACTCTATTAGTCTTCACCCTGCTTCATTCCATATTCCAAGGCCAAATTTGCCTGTTACTCCAGGTGTTTCTTGACTTCCTACTTCTGCATTCCAGTCCCCTATAATGAAAAGGCCATCTTCTTTGGGTGTTAGTTCTAAAAGATCTTGTAGGTCTTCATAGAACCGTTCAACTTCAGCTACTTCAGTGTTACTAGTTGGGGCATAGACTTGGATTACTGTGATATTGAATGGTTTGCCTTGGAAACGAACAGAGATCATGCTGTCGTTTTTGAGATTGCATCCAAGTACTGCATTTCGGACTCTTTTGTTGACCATGATGGCTGCTCCATTTCTTCTGAGGGATTCCTGCCCGCAGTGGTAGATATAATGGTCATCTGAGTTAAATTCATCCATTCCAGTCCATTTTAGTTCGCTGATTCCTAGAATGTTGACATTCACTCTTGCCATCTCTTGTTTGACCACTTCCAATTTGCTTTGATTCATGGACCTGACATTCCAGGTTCCTATGCAATATTGCTCTTTACAGCATCGGACCTTGCTTCTATCACCAGTCACATCCACAGCTGGGTGGTATTTTTGCTTTGGCTCCATCCCTTCATTCTTTCTGGAGTTATTTCTCCACTGATCTCCAGTAGCGTATTGGGCACCTACTGACCTGGGGAGTTCCTCTTTCAATATCTTATCATTTTGCCTTTTCATACTGTTCATGGGGTTCTCAAGGCAAGAATACTGAAGTGGTTTGCCATTCCCTTCTCCAGTGGACCACATTCTGTCAGATCTCTCCACCATGACCCACCTGTCTTGGGTTGTCCCACGAGCATGGCTTAGTTTCATTGAGTTAGACAAGCCTGTGGTCCTAGTGTGATTAGATTGACTAGTTTTCTGGGAGTATGGTTTCAGTGTGTTTGCCCTCTGATGCCCTCTTGCAACACCTACTGTCTTACTTGGGTTTCTCTTACCTTGGGCGTGGGGTATCTCTTCACGGCTGCTCCAGCAAAGCGCAGCCACTGCTCCTTACCTTGGACGAGGGGTATCTCCTCACTGCCACCCTTCCTGACCTTCAACGTGGGATAGCTCCTCTAGGCCCTCCTGTGCCCGCGCAGCCACTGCTCCTTGGATGTGGGGTTGCTCCTCCTGGCTGCCACCCCTGACCTCGGACTTGGGTAGCTCCTCTCGGCCATTCCTGCGCCGTCGCAGCCTGGCACTCTCGGCCACTGCCCCTGACCTCGGACGTGGGGTAACTCCTCTTGGCCGCCGCCCTTCGGGCATGGGGCCCTCCCAGCTTCTGCCCCTGACCTCGGACGTGGGGTAGCTCCTCTCGGCCGCGCTTAGTGCGCCGGTCGCATCCTCTGTCAAATCTTAGCAAAACCCGTGGTCCATCAGCATTTGTCTTCAGCTGTGCTTCCCTTGCTGGACACAAGGGGGCAGTATTGCCCTGTATTTAGCAGTTTCCCTGACCGTCCCCCAGGGCTCCTCTCAGTCCTTGGGTCCCTGTTCTATACTTATTTCTTGTTTGTCACATGCAATCTGATGGTTTTAAATTGCCATTTAGATACGAATGCCTCCCAAATATATATCCTTCTGGGTTTTGCTCCTGAACCTCAGATTCACATATCTAGTTGCCAACTCAACAGCTCTTTTTTCTGTCTAATGGGCGTTTCAAACAAGATTTCCAAATGTTCCTGTTCCTTTTGCAGAGTTAGCCAGCTCAGTTGATGGCAGCTCTTCCTGCCTTCAGTTGCTTAGGCCTTGGCGTCCTCCTTGGGTCTTCTGCTCTCTCACCCCACATCCCACCTGTCTTACGAGGACGTGATTGTCTAGTCCTGCACGTGCAGCTGACGACAAAGGCACCGCTAGTTCAGGTTTGCCCAGAGATTAGAAAGGATTTAGAATACACAGATATTTTTAAGGCACAGCCTTTCATTTTTACCTTGGCCTTATTTCCATACTTACCTGGCAGGAAATGGCAACCCACTCCAGTACTCTTGCCTAGAAAATCCCATGGACAGAAGAGCCTGGTAGGCTACAGTCCAAGGGGTCGCAAAGAGTCAGACACGACTGAGCAACTTTCTTTCTTTCTTTCTTTCTATTTCCACATTCTGACCATTGCTAACCATCTCCACTGTTACCACTGTGGTCCAAGCCACCATCATCTCTCCCTGTGTCACTGCAGAAACCTAACTGGTCTGCTTGCTTCTGCTCTCAACATAGAGTGATTCTGTAGAGACGTAAGTCAGACCGTGTCCCGGCTTCTCTGCTCAAAACCCTTCAAAGGCTTTGCCTCTCTCAGAGTGAAAGCCAAAGGCCTTCCAGTCGCCTTTGAGGTCCTACCTCCTGTGGCCTCTTTTTTCCTTTCTTGTCTCAGCAGCTCCCTTTCCACTGGCTACTTGGCTGTTCTGCTGTTCCTCACGCTTGCCTGGTAAGCGCCTGCCTCTTGGCCTTTGCCCTTACTGATCTCTGCCTAGAGTATCTCCTCCCCCAGGTGTCTGCGTGGTGCTCCCTCCCCTCACCTCCCGCAGGTCTACACTTCAGTGAGGCTTCCCTGACCTCCCTGCTACGAGGCTGGGGTTTGGGCCTGTTTTGTTCATCCCCTTATCCCCAGTGCTGAGCACAGAGCCTGTCCACTCTAGGTACTTGATAACTACTGACTGAATCCAGCGGCTTAACGAGGGGATGACTAGATGTGCAAGGCCAGGCTCCTCCTGGCTGGTGCTCCGCTGAAGAATTGATTTCACCTCTCCCCTTTCAGGCCAGAGCCCGGCAGGGCTGGCTCGTGGCTGGCACAGTGGGCTGCCCGGGGCCTGAGATCGCCCTGTCCTCCAAGATCCCCATCACTCGCTGCTTGGATTTCCTCTGGGACCGGCCTACCCTCCTCGTGCTAGGTAGGTAGATGTCCCTGCTCTTTGCTGAGATGCAAGCTTCCTGAGTGCCTGCCTGCGCAGCTGGGTCCTCCGTAACCCTCCGGCCCCCTTGCTCTGCAGGGAACGAGGGCTCTGGTCTGTCCCGGGCAGTGCAGGCCTCCTGCCAGCTTCTCCTCACCATCCTGCCCGGCCGGCAGCTGCCTCCTGGACTCGAGTCCTTAAACGTCTCCGTGGCCGCAGGTGAGTTTCCACTCCCCTTTCTTCTCTCCTTCTGATCACATGCATACAGCTGCTTCAATTCATCCTAAATACCTTTCTCAATCTTGCTGTGTCCGAATTGCTTATATATGCCGAATGAGGAAAATATCTACATCTTTTAAAAAATTAATAATGTTTGACTGCTCTGGTTCATCATTGCTGTCCAAGGACTTTCTCTAGTTAAAGTCAGTAGAGCAGAGGTCACTGTCTAGTTGCAGGCTTCTCATTGCAGTGGCTTCTCTTTGTGTGCGGGCTTAGTAGCTGTGGTGCATGGGCTTCATCGCCCTGCAGAGCATGTGGGAATCTTCCCGAACTAGGGATGGAACCCGTGTCCCCCGCATTGGCAGGCAGGTTCTTAATCACTGGACCACCAGGGAAGCCCCCTACAGCCTCTTGAGGATGGAGTGAAGAAGTGCCTGGCCCATGGTCCCTCCTCTGTTCCACCCTTGTCCTTCTATCTGTCTGTGCAGGAATCCTTCTTCACTCCATTTGCAGCCAGAGGAAGGGGTTCCCAGTGGAACGGAGGAGAGAGCAACTTCTCCATGACCCCCAGGATCCCTTGGCCTCATCTGAAGCAGCCAGAGTGGCTCAGCACCCAGGACTGTCCTCAGGATCAGAAAAGAAGAGACAAGACAGGGGCTAACCAGGACTGTCCACGGTGTCTGTGTGCTGGGGAGCGCACGCACCCACACCCTCGAATGTGCTGGAGTCTCTTTGTCTTCTTATGAGTGGGCATCAGGCCTCTGTTTATAAACCGCTATCCTGGGGAGCCAGGAGCTTTGCAGTAGAGACCACAGGAAGTTCAGTTTCCCGTTTTTTTGGACTTTCGGTTGGAGATGGCAGCCTATTGATTTCTACGCTGTGCTGGGACAGAGGGTCTCTTTCTTCCCAGGTCCCGCCTGGAAGCAAGGGGGAGTTTTGGACATCAGAAGGGGATCAGGCAGCCCCATCCAGGGTCCTCTTCCTCTTGGATGGGTGTGAGAAGGCAGAGGAAAGCCCGGGGCACTCCTGTGGGCCAGACAGGTGCAAATCCAGGCTCAAACCCTCTGAACACACGACTTCATCTTTCTAACCCCCAGGGCTGTTGTCAGGATCCAGTGAAACATCACTTGATATCCAGCAGGCACCCCTTCTCTCTGGTTCGTCCACTAGGTGGCAGCCTTGTTCTTTGGTCCACGGTCGCTTTGGCAAGCTTTCGCAGCCACCTGGGGAGATTCCTGGCTGTGGCCCACCCCAGAGACGCAGGGCAAAGATTAGCAAATACCTATCAACTCACTGGCCCTCCAGTACCCACCATGGGTGAGTTAGTCGGCCTCCATGGAAAGACCTGCCGAACCAGAGTTCTGGCCTTTGATTCTGGGAGGTGGTGAGGACCTTGCAGATTTGCCGTTTGTTGTACAACCCAGACAGATTCGGTACTACTCTCCCAGGCTCCCGTGAGCAGAGCAGAAGCCACTAGGATAAGTAGCTTAGGGCAGTCTTGGCTGCTGACTGGAACCACCTGGCAAGCTTTGAAAAGCAGCTGACACCCCCTCAGCCTGATGTAATTGGTCAGTGTGCAACGTGAACATCCGACTTTTTTTTTTTTAAGGATTTTATTTATTTTCTTTTTTGGCCGTGCTGGGTCTTCATTGCTGCTCGGGCTCTTCTCTGGTTGCGGAGAGCAGGGGCTGCTCTAGCTGCAGTGCACGGGCTTCAGTAGTTGTGGCAAAGGGCTCAGTGGTTGCAGCTCCCCGGCTCTAGAGCACAGGCTCAGTAGTTGGGGTGAATGGGCTTAGTTGCCCCGCGGCATGTGGGATCTTCCCGGATCAGGGATCCAACCCTTGTCCCCTGCGTTGGCAGGTGGATTCTTTACCGCTGAGCCACCAGGGATTTCCAAACATCCGAATTTTTAAAGCTCCCCCAGTTGGGTCTCAGTTGCAGCCCAGGTCGGGACCCATTAGGTTTCTACTGATGTTCTGGGCTGGGTAACTCAGGGCATTTAGCAGCATCTCTGGCCTCTGTCTACAAGATGACAATAAGCACCCTCTCCCCCAAGTTGTGACAACCGAAAACGTCTCCAGACGCCGCCGCCGTGTGTCCCTAGGGGGATGGAATGAGCCCTTGAGCAGCACTGCTTAGGAGCGTGGGTCTGGGGGATGGCTGCCGAGGCACAGGTCCTGATGCTCTGACTGGCCAGTTCCTCCCCCTCCTGCTCCTCAGTGGGCGGGGATAATCCTGCCTCCCTGGGTGGCGGGGAGGAGAGAGGCCGGAGAACTCAGGGCCTTACACACTGCAGGTGCTTGGTAAGTAGTACTGCCCTATTCTCTGTGGGGTGGAGTCAGCTCGAATTCTAATGGTGATGCCAGTTAGAAAGACACTGAACTTCAATTTTTAAAAGGCCAAAGATGGGACTTCCCTGGCGGTCCAGTACTTAAGACTCTGTGCTCCTAAGGCAGGGGGCCTGGGTTTGATCCCTAGTCAGGGAACTAGATCCCACGTGCTGAAGCTAAATCTGGTGCAGCCAAATAAATATTTTTTTAAAAAAATAGTATAATTCCAGCTGATTTGGATAGTTGCACAGCAGAAAACAACGCAACCTTGTGAAGCAGTTTTCCTCCAGTTAAGTGAAAGTGAAGTCGCTCAGTCATGTCCGACTCTTTGTGACCCCAGGAACTGCAGCCCGCCAGGCTCCTCCATTCCTGGGGTTTTCCAGGCAAGGATACTGAAGTGGGTTGCCATTTCCTGCTCCAGGGGATCTTCCTGACCCAGGGATTGAACCCGGGTCTCTCTGCATTGCAGGCAGACTCTACCATCTGAGCCACCAGGGAGTCCCTCCAATTAAAAAGTAAATTATAAATGAATGAAAGGGACAAAGATGGCTTTAAAGTCAGAGCTTTTCCTCTCAAAAAGGAGGAAGAACCCCTCCTTCATACACTCCATAGATCTCCATCACACAGGTTTCTCCCTGAGCTCTGTCCCTGACTGCCACACAGATGTGACCTCCATCCAGCTCAGGTGTACGACCCCACCTCCCGCATCACCTCTGCTCTCTCCACGAAGAGGCTAGTGTGTTTTTGTTTTTCTTCTGTTTTCTGGCTGCACCACATGGTAAGTGAGATCTTAGTTCCCCGCCCAGGGATCAAGCCCATGCCCGCTGTAGTGGAAGCGCTGAGTCTTAACCTCTGACCACCAGGGCGGTCCCCCTTGTGTGGTTTCTGGCTGTGGCCATCCTTAGCCTCGTGGGGTCAGGGAACAGGAGGGGCACTTGAATAGTCCAGGTGTGCAGAGGTACAGGCTGACTGAATCAGCATCTCTCGGGAAGAAGCCAGGCACCAGCATTTTTTTTTTTAGAACTATCCCGCTGATGGCCAGTATACAGCCAGTTGGAGAATCACTGGCTGTCACATTACTACATATGTCCAACTGCTTCCAAGTCGTTCACACTCGTGCTTTTGAATGCATACCAGAAAGTTTGGGCCAAGCAAGCTTTTACCTGTCCCCAAGGTTCTTCAGAAGATGCTGGATCTCCAGCCCTGACTCTGGCTTCCTCCCTGGGTGGTGTCTCGGTCTCCTCATCTATACAATGGGGATAGTGCCATCTACACCTGCTCCAGCTACCCTCTCCCCAACAGGGAAGTTGTAAAGATAAAAAAGCATTGTGTAAACTGCAGGACTGTGTGCCCAGGCCTGGCATGTCATAATTCAAACCTGGGTGTGAGGGTTCAGATCAATGTGTCAACTTGAGTGGGCCACAGGGTGCCCAGATACTTGGTCAAGCATTATCCTGGGTGGTTCTGTGAGGGTATTTTTGGATGAGATTAGCACTGCTGGACTGAGTAAAGCAGATCGCACTCCCCTGTGTGGTGGGCCTTGTCTAATCCGTTGAGACCCCCAGTAGAACAGAAAGGCTGACCCTTCCCAAGTGAGAGAATATGCCTGCCTTTTGGAACTGGAACATGGCCTCTTCCAGGTCTCAAGCCTGCTAGCCCTCAGATGGTCACTGTATCATCAGCTCTCCTGGGGTTTCCAGCCCTACCCTGCAGAACTTGGGGCTTCTCAGCCTCTGTAATCACATGACCCAATTCCTTATAACATATAGTGTGTATGTGTATGTGGGTGTGCATATATGTGTGTGTGTGTGCACAAGCTTGCCTGCATGCTTGGTCATGTCTGACTCTGTGCAACCCTATGGACTGTAGCCCACCAGGCTCCTCTGTCCATGGGATTTTTCAGGCAAGAATACTGGAGTGAGTGGTCCTTTCCTTTTCCAGGGGATCTTCCTCACCCAGGGATCAAACCTGCATCTTGTATCTCCTGCATTGGCAGATCCTTTACCACTGTACACCTGGGAAGTCAAATCGACTTAGCAGCAGCAGCATAGAGAGAGAGAGGTTCTGTTTCTCCTATTGGGTCTGTTTCTCTGGAGATCCCAGAGTAACAGATCTGGTGAAAACTGAGGTGTCCTGGTGCTCCCCTCCATCCTGGGGTGCAGAATTGAGCTTTGCTCTCCAGAACTAAAGCCAGCATGAAACCTAGAGGTAGGGTTGGGTGTTCTCGGGGTCTGGAGCCCTCTCCTGCCCACCGACTCCTCTGTGGTGTCCGGAGCCCTATCTAACCTTGGGCCTGCTATCCGTCAGCGCTCTGTGGTCTGGGTCACCTCCAGGGCCACTCCCCCAGGGAAACAGCCGGGCCCAGGTGGCTCCTTCCTGCTTCATCCCCCCAGGCAGCAGGCTGGCTGTCCTCTGGAAGACAGGTTCACTTGAACCAAAGGGAATTGCGGCTGTAATTACCTGCCCAGGACATACAGATACGTAATTGTCATGCAACCCAGACACTCCCCAAATGAAGAAAGGCCCCGAGGCCAAGGCTGAGGCCTGCTTCTCTGCACGTGACCTCAGGTGCCAGGTGCATAGAAGCTGCTGAGCTCAGCTAGTGTGGTTCAACACCCGGGAGCTGGGGCGACAGGCCATGGGTACGAAGGGCAGCAGGGTCAGGGTGCGGCTGGAGGAGAGCACGGTGCTGGCTGAGGACATGACCTTGGCTGGCAAGCAGTGGGCGCTTTGAGCTCCAGCTCTGACTTTGGCAGTGGTGTCAAGGTGGCCATGTTCTTAACTTTTTCAAGCCTTGGCTTTCTTCATCTGTAAATAGGGACGACAACAGTGTCCACGTGGGGGGATCGTGCATGTAAAGCCCTCGGCCCTGTTTCCTCGGACTTTGAGATGCTCTCACAGCTGACATGGGGGGCCGACCTAGAGGTCAGGACACTGGACCCTGCCCTCCCACCACCCTGGCCTCAATTTCCCCAGAGGCTCTAGGACCCCTTTTAGCTGCAAGACACAATGGTTTACCGGGGAGAACAGAGGTGGGTTGGAAGAGGCAGGGGCTGAAATGACATTCCTAGGCTCCTCCTTTATCAGGGTCTCCAAGCCAATAGGGGCAGGGTCTCAGAAGGTTGGGGTTCCCAGAGAACCCTACCCCCTCCAGGGCTGGCGTCTTTTTTTTCCCCCTACAGAAGGCTAAATTTCCAGTTTCACCCTGCCCCAGGCTGGGATCCTCAACTAGAGCCCCTCTACTCCTCCAGGGAGAGTCGGGCGCCAGGGAGCCCCACAGTTTGTAAATGTAATCAACCTTGAGGTCTCTGACTTCCACAGGTGCAATTAGCATGCCCATCTGCTAATCCCTGATTGATGATGTTTACAAACACAGGACTCTGCTCTCAGAGCTGCTCAGCGCCCTCCTCTAGGGCCAGGAGGCAGGGGTCTTCCGAGCACCGCCCCCCACCACCCCACCCCATGTAGCCCACTACTTCGGGCCTCCCCACTCAACAGCCCTTCCATCCCCTCCTCCAGGCAGTGAGCAGAGCTGGAGGTCCTTCCAGATCCCTTGGCCCAGTCCTCACTGCACACAGTTAGAGCAGAGACGCCGTGAGAGCACAGGGAGCCCAGAGGCTGCGGGGCTGGGGCCTTGCTCTCCTTTCTCCCCAGTTCTGGACTTCCTGGGACACACGATGTTGCTTTCACTCTCCAGCCCAGCGCTAGCCCTGAGGCACACACGCCTCCCTTCCTGGAGGAGTGGGCCTGGCCCTGGCACCCTGAGGCCTCTCCCCAGACAGGGAGGCATTTCAACCCCACCTACCCTCCTGAGGACTGCCTGGGTCCTCTCACAGGCAAAGTAGCTAAAGCATCAGGAACACACTTCTAGGGGACTTCCCTGCTGGTCCAGTGGTTAAGGATCTGCCTTCTAATGCAGGGAACGTGGGTTCCATCCCTGGTCTGGGAACTAATCTCCTACTTTGTTTTGTTCTTGTTGTTAAGTCGTTCAGTCATATCTGACTCTGTGCATCCCCATGGACTGTAGCCCGCTAGGCTCCTCTGTCCATGGGATTTCCCAGGGAATTATACTGGAGTGGGTTGTCATTTCCCTCTCCAGGGGATCTTTCCAACCCAGAGATTGAACCCAAGTCTCCTGCATTGGCAGGTGGGTTCTTTTATCACTGAGCCACCACACGCCGCAGGGCAGCTAAGGGATTGCACCGCGACTGCTGAGCCTGTTGCTCTGGAGCCCACGTGCCACAACGAGAGAACTTGTCTGCTGCCCACAGACCCTGCAGAGATCCTGTGGGCAGCAACTAAGACCCCACGCAGCCAAATAATGAATATTAAAACACACACATTTCTGAGTCAGACTGTCCTGGGTCAGCCTCAGGCCCATCCCTTAACCTGATTTAATCACAGTTTCTTCATCTGTGAAGTGGAGATAGGAACAGTACCTTTCATAGGGGTCGTTGTGAGCATTAACGATGGGATGTATAAAAAGGACTCAGCACGGTTCTGGGGACACAGTAGGTGCTCAATAAAGGTGAACACTTTCAGGGCAGCAGAAATAATGATAATGGTGATGATGTTGATAGGAAAAGAGGTCTCTGAAGCTCCAGGATGTCTCCTTCTCCTGCTGCCCCACCCCCACCACGCCCCTCTGGGGAGAAGGGCAGGTCCTGGCTCATTACTGGCGGGGGGCTGGGGTGGAGGTGTCAGATTGGAATCCCTCCTGGGTCTGTTCGCAGCTTCTCTGTTTCATTAACACCTCCCTGGTGGTCTTCAGCTCATCCTGCTGGGGGAGATGCTCCAGAAAGTTCTAACTCCCCAGCCCAGAGCTCACTGCTTCCCGCTGCTAGGTCTGTGCTCAGACCCGCGTAGACAGGGTTTTATGTGGGAGAGAGGTGGCCGCTGGCCCAGAGGCTGTCTCTGTCCCTGCACCCCAGGATCCTGGGGGCCTGGTGAGGGGGTCTGGCACCTGAAGCTGCCCCTTGCTCCTCAAGCAGCCTCTCTTCCCCAGTGCGTCCCACCCAGTCCAGCCACTTCTTCCTTCCTTTTGGATCTCCGTGACTGTGAACACGGCTTGGTCCTGGGCTCTCATCCTGACCCACCACTTCCTAGCTCGATGACCAGAGGCAAGTCGCTCTCCTCCAGGACATCTATCCAGTTCTGCAAAACGGGGACACGACGCCACAGCCCGGAAGCCCACAGCCCGCTAAATCGGTCAGCTCTCTGCAACGGGCAGCTGTTGTGATTTCACAGGGAATGACAGTCGCTCTCAGAACGATCATTCTACACCCCAGGACTTGGTTTAGCCAGCTGGGGGGTCGGGGAGTGGAGGCCAGAGTCCCAAGGACCTGTCAGGTTCCAGGAAGCAGGAGAGGGCGTGAGCTTTGCCCCCATGAATTGTTCCAGCTCCGTCCTCAGACTGGGGGAGGGAGTGGGGCTGGTCAATGAACTGGGACCAGGAGATTTATTCCTCGGGCTCTGGGAAGGCCGCTTCTAAACAAGGTTCCTCTCCACTACACTCCAAGAAGGCTTCTTATGGAAATGCCTGTCCTTCGCCCCGCTCTGCCCTCTCGGTCACAATGGTCCATTTCTGAGGATGCTCTTCACCAGCTGCGGTGGCCCAGGGGAGGAGGGGCTCAGTTGGAGGTGGGGCTGGGCCCGAGCCCCTCTCCACTCCCCCTCCGCGCCCCCCCAATCCAGGCAGTCTAGTTGAACTTGACCCCTTCTGCTTTCTCCTGCCACCTCTCACCCTCCTGGCCCCCCTCCCGTGCCCTGCTTTTTGCTGAGGTTTGTGGATGTCAGAAGGGAGAGACGATGGAAAGTGGTCCCTTTTGTGGTTTGTATGTCAACTCAAAAAAATGTCAGTGGGCTCAACAGTTTCCTTCAGAAAGAAGAAAATGAGAAGTCAGCAAACAAGGGAGGCAGTAAAGGGGTTGGTGGGGGGGGCTTGCTTCCTTCTTCCTAGCAGCCTTAAGGCCCTTCCCCCAGCCTCTCGGCCCCCAGAGTCCTCTGAAGACCCTAAGCACCCCCCACGCCCCCAGGAAGGCCCACCCCGTCCTTGAGTCTTTGGGGCAGGAATTATTAATAGCTTCCTAGGTCCCCCACACAGGGCCAGGCACTTACGGGGAGAGGGAGGGTAGTTTATAAACAATGAATGAACAAGCAAATAGGTCCTGAGGTCGGAGACTAATTGCCTCCTGTTTCTCTTTGGTGGGGTGGGTTGTGGGGGGCAAATCTCTCAGCGTGTTTCCAGCTGGCCCTGCCCCTCCACTTTTCAGAGGAGGCAAGATGCAAATGATCCCCCAGCCACAGCTGCTCTCCATTCTCTGAAACAAAGGAGCTCATCGAAGGCTGAGGGGACAGCTCTGCAAAAGCCCTCAGCCCTTCACCCCGCTGAGATCCATCAGCACCCAGGCCCGGCGTGGAAGCCCCTCCCCTCGACGGGGGTACTAGCCATAGGGCTGGATCTTGCTTAAATCGGAGCCCCGAGGCTAACACACACACACGCCCCGCTCTCAGCGTGGTGGGTGTGGGACCCGGGAGCTGGCAGCAGGGCGACGATGTTGATGATGGGAACGATAACGATGCTGACGGTGGTGATAGTACTAATGTTTATTATGTACGTGCCGTGTGCTGGAAGTTTTACGTGTCTCCTTGAATCCTTTCGATGCTTTTGGGGCGGCCACCGTTACTACCTTTGCTTTATAGATAGCAAACGGGCACGGAGGGGTTGAGGAACTTGCCCAGGGTCATGGTCGGGCAGTCAGAAGGGTGTAGGAAGGAAGGAGGAGCCAGGGTGGGCAGGAGAGGACCTGCAGCCCAAGCATCCCCTCGGAGGCTGCCTCCCGGGAGGCCAAGCCACGGGGGCATGCGGCCACGCTCTCAACCCCCAACACCAAGCCCCTCCGCCCATGCAGCACCCCACCCTGTCTCCCCTCTCCGCCTCTCCCCAGCTCTCCTGACAAGCTCAAAGTGGGGCCCCCAGTGCAGGGCACCTCCACCCACTCCCCGCTCGGCTGTGGGTATTAGGCTGGGTGGGCTGCAGCGGGTGGCATGGCTCCTAGAGACACCCAGACTTGGGTTTAAATCCTGCCCCTGCTCCTGTGTCTAAAGCCTTGGACCTGGGCTGAGTTTCTGAGCCTCTCTGCTTAGTTTTCTCCCTGTAAAATGGTGCCCACGGGACTTCCCTGGCAGTCCAGTGGTTAGGGCTTCGCCTTCCAAGGCAGGGGGTGTGGGTTTGATTCCTGACCGGGGAGCTAAGATCCACATGACTCGTGGCCACAAAAACCAAAACACAGAACAGAAGCAGCATTGTAACAAATTCAACAATGAGTTTAAAAATGGTCCACATCAGAAAAGTAAAATGGTGCCCAAACTGGCTTTGAATATTCACTGGAAGGACTGAGGTTGAAGCTGAAACTCCAATACTTTGGCCACCTGATTCGAAGAGCTGACTCACTGGAAAAGACCCTGCTGCTGGGAGAGATTGAAGGCAGGAGAAGGGGACAACAAAAGATGAGATGGTTGGATGGCATCACCGATTGTATGGACATGAGTCTGAGCAAGCTCCAGGAGTTGGTGATGGATAGGGAGGCCTGGCATGATGCAGTCCATGGGGTCGCAAAGAGTTGGACATGACTGAACGACTGAACTGAACTGAGACTGGCTTTATCCTGAGGGTGTGCTGGGGCTTGAAAGCAGATGCCCATGGCACGAGGTAGGTCTTCAGGGCTCTGGGTCTCCCGCCTCCTCTCCTCCTCAGCTCTGCCTCTGTGTTCCCATGTTGTCCATCCTGTCTGCTGTCACCGGGGGTCCCTGCCGCTGTTCCCTCTCCGGGGCTGCGTCTCCACACACCGGATGTCCCTCTCTTTGCCTCTCCTCTGGCTCCACCCCTTGGGGCTGATCGATGGCAGCCGCTGGTTATCGACTGGGGTGGGCATCCAAATGAGGCTGCCGGAGGCCAGGATTAATGGACGGGATCGGTGCCCAGGCTGAGGGGGAGGCAGTTGGGGAGCCCGGAGCTGCAAGGCCCCAGGGCTCTGGCCTCTCCTGCCAGGACCTGGGAGTGGAAGTCCGTCCAGCTGCAAGGCCCTGCCGCTCAGATGGGAGTAGAGGGCGGGGCAGAGGTCTTCTGGGGACAGACTGCTGAGGCTTAGCTCGTGCTGTCACTGGACAAGTATTTATTGAGCATCTAGTATGGGTCAGCTGGGGATACAGCAGTGTGGGAGTCAGTGAAAATCAGTCAGTAAAATTATATAGTGTGTTATGTAAGAAGTGGAGCAGGAAGAGGTGGGTGAGCGTGCAGTGTGGGGGAGGCGCCACTTTGAATAGTGTGGTCAGAGACTGGCCCCCTTGCAAAGATGACCTGTACACAAAGACCCGGGAAAGGGAAGGAGTGAGCGCTCTGAGTGTTCTGTGCTGTGGAAACCACGAGAAGGGCCAGACGCCTTCTGGCAGGGGCAGAGCGGTGTGCTTTGGGCTCCCAAGGAAGCCAGGTGGCCGGAGTGAGGGATAAGGAGGGAAGGAGTAAAGGAGGGGAGCTGGATGGGGTGGGGGGGCAGTGGGGGGCCAGGCCCGGGCACAGCGGGGCACACAGTCAGTCCAGGCCGAGAGGCCCGAGCAGCTTCCGCACAGGGCAGCTTCTAGAGCACGACTCTGCTGCTCCAGCCATGTCAGGAGTTTCTGTTTACTTATTTGTGACTTCTACTGAAGTGTAGTTGAAGTATGTAGTGGGCTTCCTGGGTGGCTCAGTGGTAAAGAACCTGCCTGCCAATGCAGGAGGTGCTGGTTCCATCCCAGGGTCGGGAAGATCCCCCTGGAGGAGGAAATGGCAACCCACTCCAGTATTCTTGCCTGGAGAATCTCCTGGACAGAGGAGCCTGGCGGGGTGCAATCCATGGGGTTGCAAAGAGTTGGACAGAACTGAGCGACTAAATGACAACAATAACGAACATAGCGGAAGTATAGTTGACTTATGACGCTGTCTTAATTTCAGGTGTACAGTGCAGCGATCCAGTTACACATATGTATGTGTGTGTATACTTTTTCCGATTCTTTTTCCTTATCAGATCAGATCAGTTGCTCAGTCATGTTCAACTCTTTGCGACCCCATGAATCGCAGCACGCCAGGCCTCCCTGTCCACCACCAACTCCTGGAGTTCATTCAGACTCACGTCCATCGAGTCAGTGATGCCATCCAGCCATCTCATCCTCTGTCGTCCCCTTCTCCTCCTGCCCCCAATCCCTCCCAGCATCAGAGTCTTTTCCAATGAGTCAACTCTTCGCATGAGGTGGCCAAAGTACTGGAGTTTCAGCTTCAGCATCATTCCTTCCAAAGAAATCCCAGGGCTGATCTCCTTCAGAATGGACTGGTTGGATCTCCTTGCAGTCCAAGGGACTCTCAAGAGTCTTCTCCAACACCACAGTTCAAAAGCATCAATTCTTCGGCGCTCAGCCTTCTTCACAGTCCAACATCCATACATGACCACAGGAAAAACCATAGCCTTGACTAGACGGACCTTTGTTGGCAAAGTAATGTCTCTGCTTTTGAATATGCTATCTAGGTTGGTCATAACTTTCCTTCTAAGGAGTAAGCGTCTTTTAATTTCAATTTTAAATTTTCCTTATAGGTTATTGCAAAATATTGAGTATCATTCCCTGTGCTATACAGAAGGTCTTTGTGGGTTATCTATTTTTATTTTACCTATTTTTTAGCGGGTGTTTAAGAAATGGTTTCATTGATTGATTGATTGATATCCTGGCTGCACTGGGTGCTCACTGCTGGGCACGGCCTTCTCAAGTTGCTTCCGGTTGGGGTGACTCTAGTTGCAGTGCACGGGTTTCTCATTGCGGTGGCTTCTCTTGTTAAGGAGCTCAGTCTCTAGGGAGCCTGGGCTTCAGTAGTTGCCATGCACAGGCTTAGATGCCCCTTGGCACGTGGAATCTTTTCCAACCAAGGATCGAACCTGTGTCCCCTGCATTGGCAGGTGATTCTTCACCACTGGACCACCAGGGAAGGCCAGTTATCTATTTTATACAAGCCACTAAAAGCCACTAAAGTGAAGTTGCTCAGTCATGTCCGACTCTTTGCAACCATGGACTGTAGCCTACCAAGCTCCTCTGTCCATGGGATTTTCCAGGCAAGAGAACTGGAATGGGTTGCCATTTCCTTCTCCAGGGGATCTTCCTGACCCAGGAATCAAACAATGTGGGTCTCCCACATTGTAAGCATATGTTTTACCGTCTGAGCCACCAGGTAATTTTATACATAGTAGTATGTATATGTTAATCACTTCCTACTAATGTATCCCTCCAATAGTGACCATGTCCAGGGTCCTCCACTGACTTTGCCAGGAAGATAACGCTCTTCTCAGACTCTCTCAAGTCCCTCGTCTGGTTTGGGGGACAGAGGCTCACAGACATTCAGCAGCTTGCCCAGGGTCATGCAGCTAGGAAATGACAGAGCTGGAAATCAAAGCCAATTTTGCCTGACTCCAAAATCATTTCTCTTTCCTTCTTTTTTGGTTACCATCCTTATCACTTTTATGTGTACATTCCAGGAGTTAAGTATTTTCGCACTCTTATGAAATAGATCTGCAGATCTTTCCCATCTTACAGAACTGAAACTCTCTACCCATTAAACCGTCATTCCTCATCCCCAGTCCCTGACGATCACCATTCTGTTTTCTGTTTCTGTGAATTTGACAACCTCAGATACTCATCGAAGTGGTATCATACAGTATTTTTTTTTATGACCGCGTTATTTCTGTTAGTACAATGTCTTCAGTGTTCGTTCATGTAGCATGTGACAGGATTTCCTTCCCTTTTTAAGGCTGAATAATATTTCAGAGAGTGTATCTACCACGTTTTGTTTATCCATTCATCAGTTGATGGGCACTGGATTGCTTCTGTCTCTTGGCTGTGGTGAATAACGCTGCATTGAACATGAAGGCGCAAATCTCTCTGTGAGATCCTGTGTTTTAATTCTTATGGATACACACCTAGAAGTGGGATTACTGGATCGTATGGTGTGTGCGTGCTAAGTCGCTTCAGTCGTGTCTGCTTCTTTGCAACCCTATGGACTGTAGCCTTCCAGGCTTCTCTGTCCATGGGTTCTCCAGGCAAGAATTACTGGAGTGGGTAGCCATGCACTTCTCCAGGGCATCTTCTTGAGCCCGCCTCTCTTATGTCTCCTGCATTAGCAGGCGTGTTCTTTACTACTAGTGCCTCCTAGGAAGCCCAGATCATATGGTAGTTCTGTTTTTAATCTTTGTTTTATTTGAATACTGGAGTGGGTGGCCAGTCCCTTCTCCAGGGGATCTTCCCGACCTAGGGATTGAATCCACGTCTGCTGTGTCTCCTGTATTGGCAGGCAGATTCTTTTATCATCGCACCACTTGGAAGTCCTCTCTGATACATAGAAGTTTTAAATTTTGATGTAGTCTTATTTACCTTCTTTTATTGTCTGTGCCTTCATTGCCAAGTCCATCCAAAATGGTTGTTTTTAACCACTCCTGTGTGTCAACAATGCTGCTGACAACTTTGGGTGGGTAGGAGGGATGGGGGAAGACAGTTTGCAGTGGTTGAGGAAATGAGGAAGAGTTTAGCCAGGAGAGTGGGGGTGATGGTTGTTGTGGGAGCAGTGGTCGTGGTATTCCACTTACAGAAGAGCTTTTCATGGGCCAGACTGATAACCCAGAGGGCAGGATGGGCCCAGTGGGAGGCCCAGGGAGTCAAATAGCAGCTCAGTCTTAACAGGATTCCAAAGATTGAATGGGGGTACTTTGTAGGTAGTGAGCTCCCCATCACTGGAGGAATGCAAGCACTCAGATGACCACTCAGGTAGGATATTGCCAGGGGCTTCAGGCACATGATATTAAGATTGGGTTGATGGCCTCTGATCCCTTTGGTTATTCAGTAGGGAAGGAGGGAACTCAAACTTTAGCCAGTGGGGTAGACACCTGGCCCCAGCAGACACCTAAACCAGCCCAGGGTAGACAGGATTTCAGCTGACAGATGTCCTCTGTTTTGTGCCTGGGGTACGTCCTGTAATTTGGGGTTGAGATGTGGAGAAGATTCCCTGAGTTCCCGTCACTCTGGAGCCTGAACCCAAGCTCTGACCCAGATGGCCCAAGTATCTGGAAGAGGAGAAGACAGGTGACGATGTGGCACCTTCATGGCCTGCGAGGTGCTGCTTGCCAGCAGAACGGGGAAAACACAGACTTCTGGGCCTGGCAGACCTTGGTTCAGGTGCTGCCTCGGGCACTTGCCACCTGGGCGGCTGTGGGCAATTTCTTCAGCTTCTCTGATCCTCACTCTCCTCATCTGAGCAAAGGGGCCATTGTGTCTCTTGCAGGGTTTTCTGCAGAATGATGATAACAGGTGCTTGGAGCCAGGCAGCTGCTCAATAACTGCTCATCATCACCGTCCAAAGCCAATGACCCTGAGTGGGCTGTACAACCCCCACCCTCTGTTGCCGCTTCCTGCTCTTCTTTGCCACAAGCAGCTCCTCTGATCTGGGTGGATCTCAGCCCCACTTCCTTCTGAGGTTGGGAGTCCAGAGTCCTGGATCCAGAACGCAGCCTGGCCCCAGCAGACACCCAAGCCGGCCCAGGGGCCCTCTCGGCCCAGGAGGCTGGGGCCGGGTGGCAGCCTGATCGCCTATCTGTTGGTCCTCTGTCTTGGCCTGTCCTCGAGGCTGCTGGCCCTGGAGCCTCCCCGCCGCTCATTGCCCAGTCCCTCCCTGCCCTGTAAGCTGTGTCTGTCCCCATCTCCTAGCGTGCTGCACCCAGAGAGCTCCCACATCACCCCCAGCTCAGCACCCCTCGTTGGGGCAAAAACTCAAATCTCATTAAAGGTTGTTGATTTTCCGCCAAATTTGCAGCGAGTATACTCTGAGGCTTCTTAAGAGAATGAGAGGGCTGGGGAGCTGTCTTCCAGAGCCCCTAGCCCGCTCTGACTCTTCAAGGCAACAAGATTCTAGATATGCCCCTGATTTCTGGGGAGTGAGTATTCTCCTGTCTGGCTGACCCCATCTTCTGGGTTTGGGCAGAGCAGTGTGTGTTTCTGCTTGTGTATGTCTGTCTTTGCATGTCAGTATGTGACTATGTCTATGTGTGTGTCCCTGGGTGTTGATGGTGTATCTCTGTGTATCTGAGTCCATTTGTCTCTGTATCTGTGTGTGAGTCTGTGTGTGTGTGTGTGTGTGCACGCTTGCATGACTGCAGTATGGGGGATGGGGCTTGGCAGGCAGTTGAACTCTGGATGTTCTGCTGCCTGTGCACCAGCCAGACTTGACTTGGGGTGTGTGCATGTGCGTGCTAAGTCACTTCAGTTGTGTCTGACTCTTTACGACCCCATGGACTGTAGCCCGCCAGGCTCCTGTCCATGGATTCTCCCGGCAAGAATACTGGAGTGGGTTGCCATGCCCTCCTCTAGGGGACCTTCCCGATCCAGGGATTGAACCCTCATCTCTTACATCTCCTGCATTGGTAGGCAGGGTCTTTACCACTAGTGCCACCTGGGAAGCCCTACTTGGGATAAACCAATGGATCTGTTCCCAGGGGCCACGGACTGGGAGGGCTCTGGATGGGGCATAGGCATCCCTGTCCTCTCCTCTCTATCCCTGCTGTCCCAATGTCATCTTGGAAATGGGACGCCTTGCTGGTTTTGTTGTTCCCCAACAAAAAACTGGGGCTTGGGGGAACTGGTGGAAAAGATTTGCAGCCTGATGTTGAGAGTGTCTGAACTAAGAGCCCCAGGTGAGAGTGTTTAGAGTAGGATGGACATATGTTCACCTGAGCAAATTCTGGGGGACAGTGAAGGATGGAGGAGCCTGGTGAGCTGCAGTCCACAGGGCTGTAAAGGGTCGGACACGACTTAGCGACCGAACAACAACCATGTGTGCACCTGGTGAGTCTGGAGGGAAGGTTGGTGAGTAAGGACGCCAGAGAGAGGGTGGGCACAGAGAGCATCCCTGTCCGCCTGAGCCAAAGACTGCCTTAATGGGGATGAAGCTCACACGGGCCCTTTGGCTTTCGTGGTGTGGAGTGGCTTATGGCCTGGCTGCAGGGAGCTTCTCTGGTGGCTCAGACATTAAAGAATCTGCCCACAATGCGGGAGACCTGGGTTTGATCCCTGGGTTGGAAAGATCCCCTAGAGAAGGAAATGGCAACCCACTCCAGTATTCTTGCCTAGAGAATCCGATGGACAGAGAAGCCTAGTGGGCTACAGTCCATGGGCTTGCAACGAGTCGGACTCGACAGAGCGACTCACACACAACATCACCGCCTGCCAGGGACAGAGGTCAGCCATGATGCTGGCCTGGCCTTCTAAGCCCTGGGACACGGCTGAGATGCCCCAGCAAGCAGCCTCAATGGGGTCTCCCACACATTTGGGGGTGGGACGGTCCCTGGATGCGTGCCCTCAATGAAGCCTCGCCTGTACCCCCAGCCCTTCACAGGCGTGTCCTGTGTGAGTTCAAGGATGTGCATGCGTGTTCTCACTGCGGCCTCTGCCGGGAGAGCTGGGAGCAGCTCTCTGGGTTCTGGGGACAGGCCAGATTTATGGTGCTGGGAGAAATATTTAGGCCTGAGACAGTTTGGTTGTGTTAATTATGGAAATCTAAAGATAATCTATATTTAATGCTGAATTTTGTCAAATTTGCTAAAGAATTAGGGGAGCATGTGCAAACAGTGACACTTCAATGAAGAACAAGGTGCAATTAAACTCTGAAATTTACAGTGGAATAATTGGAGAGCATGACAAATATAGTTATCAGCAGCAACTAATTAGGGGTCTGCTCGAGGTTTCTGGGCTTGATTAATCTCGCCTAGATGCTAATACGTTATGCTGGGCAGCTGATTCCGTTTGTAGCCCCCTCTTTCCACTCTGCCTCCAGAGCATTTGCGGGGCGGGAATGTAGCCCATTGGGTCATCCCGGGTACAAGTACAACCTGGCCTGAAGGGGACCACGGGGGTACCACAGATCCCCTGCTGAGACTGCCCTCCCCTGCCAAGGACGGCGTGAACCGCTTGAGCTGCTCAGGCATTCTGGGGTCTCACTGGGGTTGGGAAGTTCTTCTCACTTGAGCTTGTTGAGGTTGAGGGAGGGAGGTATTGGAGGCAGAGTTTTAGGGTCTGACTCAGCCTCAGTGGGTCAGATCTGTGCCCTCCAAGCTGACATAGCTGTCTGTCTCCTACCTCCACTTCCCACTCCATGTCTTGTGGGAAGGGGTGCTGAACCCCCTTTCCCTCCCCAAGATAGATTCCATGCACGTTATTCCTTGCCCAGGCACCCCCCTCCTCCTCCTCTCCCTGGTCTTGGCTAATCTTCTTTGCAGCTGATTGCGCCCAAGCCTTAGATGGATTGATTCAAGTTTAGGCCTGAACTGGTGCTATTACTGGGCTGGTGTGTGGCCAGCACCCTGGGCTTCACGGCAGGTGAACCAGAACCATCTGCTTCCTCTCTGCCTCTCGGCCTGCCCGTGTCTCCTGCCCAGATGCCCCCTCTAACCTGCTGTCCTTGTCCGCCTTCAGGGGCCCAGCCTTCCCTCAGCACTTCTCCTGTCTGCCATGTCCCCACCCCGGGGAGGCGGTCCCCCAGGGCTGGCGGGGCATGGACCCCATCCTGGGGACCCCCTCTGCTGTCTCCTGCCTTTACTTAACATCATCTGGCACAGGCCAGGGACTCCGGTTGGCGTCCTCAGATGAGGTTGGTGAATCTAAACTGGGAAGCTGGATGAACTGTGATGTTCTCTGTGGACGTCTGTGATGCCCCAAGAACTCAAAGCATGAGTGCGTGAGCATGTGTCCTAGGAGGCTGGTGGAGAGACTGCTGGGGCAGGGGCGGGGGATGGGGTCCCACAGAACGCCTCCCCTTGGTGTCTGGGCCAGAGTGGTCCTCCTCCCGGGAGGAGGAGGTTTGCTTCCTTGAGGCCTCCGTTTCTCTTCCTGCTTGTGGTCGGAGGAGCTTTGAGGTCAGACCCACCTGGGCTTGTATTCTGGCCCTGGAGCTCCCGGGCTGTTCCCAACCGTCTCGGGCTTGGTTTCCTTCTTTGGAACAGAGATAATTATTTCAGGGCACTTACCCCCATGGTCACCGGGACCGGTGATAAAGGGTGAGGACTGAGCAGACCTTCAGTAAAGGGGCTCCCTCCCAGCCCCCTTCTGATCTCCTGCCCCTTCACCTTTTGGGGGACTTACATACTCCTCAGGCAGTGTTGGGGCCCTGTCTGAGGAGGCCAGTGTGGGAACCAGCGCCTGGAGTTTCACTGTCCCCAGCGACTGTCTTCGGGCTGGGAACCCACACAGCTTGAGGCCTACGTGCAGTGGTTAAAAAAGAGCTTATAAGGTCTCCTTACAAGAATTGATTCCTTCGAGTTGTAGTGCTAGAGAAGACTCTTGAGAGTCCCTTGGATTGCAAAGAGATCAAACCAGTCAATCCTAAAGGAAATCAACCCTGGATATTCATTGGAAGGACTGATGCTGAAGCTCCAATACTTCGGCCACCTGATGCAAAGAGCTAACTCATTGGAAAAGACCCTGATGCTGGGGAAGACTGAAGGGAAAAGGAGAAGAATGCAGCAGAGGATGAGATGGTCAGATAGCATCACTGACTCAATGGACATGAATCTGAGCAAACTCCAGGAGATGCTAAAGGACAGGGGAGCCTGGGGTGCTGCAGTTCATGAGGTTGGAAAGAACTGGACACAACTTAGCAACTGAACAACGAAAGGTCTCCAGTCAGGCCATAAGCTGTTGCTTTTGTTAATGGAGGGAGGTGGCTCCCATAAAAATTGTTTATTAATGGCTACACTGGGCTTCCTCTAGTTAGGACAAGCAGGGGCTACTCTCTCGTTGCGGTTCACGGGCTTCTCATTGTGGTGGCTTCTTTTGCTGTGGAGCACGGGCTTAGCTGCTCCGTGGCATGTGGAATCTTCCTGGACCAGGATCAAACCCATGTCCCCTGAATTGGCAGGTGGATTCTTTTTTTTTTTTCTGTAATAAAGTTTTATTAAAGTATAAAGGAGACAGAGAAAGCTTCTGACATAGGCATCAGAAGGGGGCAGAAAGAGTACCCCCTTGGCTAGTCTTCAGCTGGATATATAGTCACTGCTGCTGCTAAGTCGCTTCAGTCGTGTCCAACTCTGTGCAACCCCATAGACGGCAGCCCACCAGGCTCCCGCATCCCTGGGATTCTCCAAGCAAGAACACTGGAGTGGGTTGCCATTTCCTTCTCCAGGCAGGTGGATTCTTAACCACGGGATCACCAGGGAAGTCCTCGGATAGCCTTTTTGTCTCCACTCCCTCTCCAAAGGGTAATCCTAAAATGCAAATCAGATCTTTCCTGTCCCAGCTCAGAAAACTTCAATGGCTCCTGTTTCCTCCAAGATAAAGTGCAGGTTTCTTAGCCTCAAGGTCAAAGCTATCCACAATCTGCCCCAATCTGGCTCCTACATCCTCCTGGGTCCCTTGAAGTTCCTTCACTCTGCCCTCAATCCCTACTCAAACCCTCTTCCCTCCAAACCCCTGCTGCACTTGACACTTTGAAGGCTTTTACTGGGGGTAGTTTCCACTGCTGGAAATGTCTTCCCTCCTGCTCTCATCCCCACGTCCACCTTCTGGGAGACGCAGCTCAAGCCTCACTGCCCCTCTCCCCACAAAGCCTGCCCAGATGCTCCCTTAGAACCTGTCAGCCCCTCCACCACCCCACCTGAATTCCTTCTGGTTGCGGTTGTCCCTTGGTGGTTCAGACAGTAAAGAATCTGTCTGTAATGCAGGAGACCTGGATGTGATCCCTAGGTCGGGAAGATCCCCTGGAGAACGGAATGGCTACCCCTTCCAGTATTCTCACCTGGAAAGTTCCACAGACGGAGAAGCCTGGCAGCCTGTAGTCCATGGGGTGTCAAAGAGTCTGGACACGACTGAGTGTCTAACACTTTCACTTTCTCGTACCTGTGTCACACTTCTCTACCAGGGCACGGTAGATGTTATGTGGTTGTTGTTCAGTCGCTCAGTAGTGTCCAACTCTTTGCAACCCCATGGACTGCAGCACGCCAGGCTTCCCTGTCCTTCAGCATCTCCCGAAGCTTGCTCAAACTCATGTCATTGAGTCGGTGATGCCATCCAACCATCTCGTCCCCTTCTCCTCCTGTCTTCAATCTTTCCCAGCAGCAGAATCTTTTCCAATATGTTGGCTCTTTGCATCAGGTGGCCAAAGTATTGGAGCTTCAGCTTCAGCATCAGTCCTTCCAGTGACTATTCAGGACTGATTTCCTTTAGGATTGACTGGTTTGATCTCCTTGCCGTTCAAGCGACTCTCAAGAGTCTTCTCTAACACCACAGTTCAAAAGCATCAATTCTTCAGTGCTCAACCTTCTTTATGGTCCAACTCTCACATCTGTACATGACTACTGGAAAAAACGTGGCTTTGACTATACGGACCTTTGTTGGCAAAGTGATGTCTCTGCTTTTTAATACACTGTCTAGGTTTGTTGTAGCTTTTCTTCCAAGGAGCAAGTGTCTTTTAATTTCATGGCTGCAGTCACCATCTGCAGTGATTTTGGAGCCCGAGAAAATAAAGTCTGTCACTGTTTCCATTGTTTCCCCATCTATTTGCCATGAACTGGTGGGACCAGGTGCCATGGTCTTTGTTTTTTGAACGTTGAATTTTAAGCCAGCTTTTTCAGCCTCTTCTTTCACCTTCATCAAGAGGCGCTTTAGTTCCTCTTTGCTTTTGGGGCACAAGCCAAGGGGACCCCAACAGCCTGGCTCTACCTGGCCTTAGACCTGCCTCTGCTGTGGTGTCTCCTGGACTTCAGGGCTGGAGGATTTGGGGTCAGGCTGCCTCGCCTGACCATTTCACAGACCACTGTGGCTCCGAGGGGTTAGTGACCTGTCCACAGACACACAGAACTTGGAGGTTTTGGGGCCGGAAGCCTGAAGCACCACTCGCAGTTGGTGTTAACTCTTCTCTGCAGAGTTAAAACACTCTTTGAGATTTGGATGGAGATAAACTAGGTGTCAATCAGCAGCCCAGTGGTAAAGAATCTGCCTGCTAAGCAGGAGACTCGGATTTGATCCCTGGGTTGGAAAGATCCCCTGGAGAAGGAAATGGCAACTCCTCTATTCTTGCCTGGAGAATCCCATGGACAGGAGCCTGGTGGGCTACCATCCATGGGGTTGCAAAGAGTCGTTCACCTGACTTAATGACTAAACAACCAGAACACCAGAACTAGAGTCTTACATTTGTGTACACTGGGGCAAATTTACCTGGGTCCCCAGGACAGGCCGTTACTGGCCCATTTTACAGATGGAGAAACACGTCTTGGTCATTGCTTGAACTTGCAGAGTCTGACAAGTCACAGTTGCAGAATGCCTTGGGTAAATGGAGGCTCAGAGCACATTTGCTGTGGGTAATGTGACCTGCGAGGGGGGGACTGGGACTCAAACCCGGGCCTCTGATTTTACTTTAGCAACTTTTCCTCCACACCAGTTTCGTGGTGATTCAAGACCCCGGTCCGGTCCCTCCCTGTCGATCTCACAGCCCCTGGCTCTGAGGCATCCGCGAGTGGTGCTTCACGCTTCCGGCCCCGAAACCGCCAAGCTCTGTGTGTCTGTGGACAGGTTACTAACCCCTCTGAGCCGCAGAGGTCTGTGAAATGGTCAGGCGATGCTCAGTCACTTCGTGGCAGGGTTATTATGGGGTGAAAAGGGATGACGGATGCCAAGGTCTCTCTCCCCTAAGATGGAGCCCCTGTGAACCTGGGCTGGGGTGTCTCCCAAGGAGTCTTGGTCTGCCACTTGGGGCGTGGAGGGGAACGCAGACACCGGCCGGTGTAGTTCAGCCCTTCTCTGGGGGAGGAGAAGAGAGGCCTGGGGGGCTTGTTCCTTAGGAGCCTCCTCCAGCCCTTGCTGCTGCTGGAAGCGATCACGTTCTGTTGCCATGGCAACTCGGCGGGCCAGCGGCTGACCTCACTTAGGATGATTACCTTTTGGCAAATAAAATAATTGTGTTAATAAAGAGGCTGTTCACCCCCTCCTCCCCCACTGCACTGGCCCATTCCCCATCCCCAGCCCAGGAGAAAGAGAGGACCCCCCACCCAGTTGTTCCTGGCCTGTGGGATGTCTTCTCCGTAGATCAGCTGTTGGCTGAGACCCTGGCTGGGCTTTCATTTTTGCCTGTTTCAAGCATTTCTCACTCGGGCCCGGCTTGCCCTCAGCCTCCTTGCCCTGATGTCTCTGGTGCACGGAGGTGACACAGCTCTTTCTGTTTTCCTTTGATGTAGCTTTTTTAAAAAAAATTCAATTAATTATTTTATTTTTGGCTGTGTCAGGTTGCAGCACGTGGGACCTTGTGTTGTGGCAAGCAGGCTCTAGAGCGCATGGGTTCAGTAGTTGTGGCTCGAAGTCTCAGTTGCCTTGCAGTATGTGGGCTCTTAGTTCCCCGACCGGGGATTGAATGTGCGTCCCCTGCGTTGGAAAGCGGATTCTCAACCCCTGGACCACCAGGGAAGTCCCGCCGTTGACATTGCTTTGAAAACCAACTGGGCCTCCCAGCGATCAGCATAATACATTCTACCTGTTATTCTACTTGCTGGGTGTGACACCCTTTACCAGGGCCTTCATATACGTCTTCTTTATGTCCTAACACACTGTTCAAGTCAGGAGCTTCAACACCACTTCAGATCGGGGAGAAGCCTGAGGCTCTGGAACAGGGCGTGTTTGTTTGGACAGGACTAGAAAGCTGGATTGGTTTCGCCTCTGAACTGAAGAACGGGCTCTTCCCACAGGTGTGGCCGTTTGGCCTGAGAACATTCTGTCGAGTGGCTGGTTAATATACACTCGCTGTTGGCTTGGCGCCAGGATGGGTAGATGGACACGTTCATGGAAAACAGAGGCAACGTGCCTGTGACGTGTTCTCGGAGACCGAGAAAACAGCGGAGACCTGGCTTGAGGTGTTGTGGAGTCCCCACGGGAGACGAGGAAGACGAGTCTGGCTGTTACAGAGACTCGGGTGAGTGGCTGGCACTGCTGAAGGCCACGTTTGTTATCTCATACGATGCTCGTTACAACCCCATCTCACAGGTGGGAAAAGTGAGGCTCAGAGAGCCTAGGTGAGTTTTTCTTTAAAAAAATTTTTTTTTTTTTATTGGAGTATAGTTGCCTTACAATGTTGTATTAGTTTCTGCTGTATGGCAGAGTGAATCAGCTGAGTGTACACATATATCCCCTCTTTTTTGGATTTCCTTCCTGATTAGGCCATTATTATTAGGCCATTATTAGGCCATTATTCCCCAGGGCATTATTAAGTGAATTTTTCAAGGTCACACAGCTGGTATGGAGCAAGGCTTCAAACCTGGACTTTGGCCTGACCTCCCTGCCCATGCTGTGTGCTCATTTGAACTGTTTGGAGGCCGGGGTGGGATGGAGCACAGGCCCCACACTGCTCATTGTTTGAGGCTCTTGTGCAACATCAGGGCTGGAAGGGGATGGCAAGTCACTCCACCGTTCTTGCCTGGAAAATCCCATGGACAGAGGAGCCTGGCGGGCTTCAGTCCGTGGGGTCACCAAGAGGACACAACTGAGCGCATAGAAAGAGGGTTTATCAAAATTGTGGCTAATTTGGGAAATTTGCTTTTCACCAATGGACACAAAATAATGCAATTTGATTAAACTACTGGAAAGCTCACTTTAAGCCTTACAGGCAGGATGAAGCCAGGGCTTTGCGGGCAGTGCTGTCTCATGATGGGGCAAAGCTTTTGAATTGTGAGGGGACTGCCCTCACTAGGTGCCAGGGTCTCTCTGTGACTGGAGGAATAGTTTCACAGCACAGAACATCAGCAGGTAGGATTTGAGGCTATTTGGAAGCAAGTCCCAGCCAGGGTAGAGACTCTTCCTGGTGTTTGACCTGCCCTAGAGGAGAAGTGATGGCACCCCACTCCAGTACTCTTGCCTGGAAAATCCCATGGACGGAGGAGCCTGGTGGGCTGCAGTCCATGGGGTCACAAGGAGTCAGACACGACTGAGCGACTTCCCTTTCACTTTTCACTTTCATGCATTGGAGAAGGAAATGACAACCCACTCCAGTGTTCTTGCCTGGAGAATCCCAGGGACGGGGGAGCCTGGTGGGCTGCCGTCTATGGGGTCGCCCAGGGTTGGACACTACTGAAGCGACTTAGCAGCAGCAGCAGCAGAGTGAACCCAGCAAGTCCTGGGCAGGGTCCGGGGCGCCCACCAGGCACACTAGGTGGCGCTCTGACATCGGTCAATCCCCGGAGCGCCTGGCGGGGCCTGGCCAGAGGGCACGGCAGGGGTGACTTGGAGGGGAAGGGAGTCTGGCTGGACCTGACGCCCGGCTGGGGCTAGGTGACAGGCACTGGAGAGGTCCCAGCCAGGCTGGGGGTCAGGAGTGTGGTTCCTCCCACTCTGGTCTCCTGGTCATCCTCGGGGCTACAGGCAGTGGGGACTGGAAGCGTGGCAGCAGGAAGCACAGAGAGATGTGTGCTGCGTGGGGGTGAAGGTCGGGTGGGGGGCCTGAGCCAGGTGTCCTGTTTTTGTTCAGTCGCTGTTGTGTCTGATTCTTTGCGACTCTGTGGACTATAGCACACCAGGCTTTCCCGTCCTTCACTATCTCCTGGAGTTTGCTCAAACTCACGTCCAGTGATTCAGTGATGCCATCCAACCATCTCATCCTCGTCGCCCCCTTCTCCTCCTACCCTCAATCTTTCCCAGCATCAGAATCTTTTCCAATGAGTTAGCTCTTCTCATCAGGTGGCCAGAGTATTGGAGCTTCAGCCTCAGTCCTTCCAATGAATATTCAGGGTTGATTTCCTTTAGGGTTGACTGGTTTGATCTCCTTGCAGTCCAAGGGACTCTCAAGAGTCTCCTCCAGTCCTGTCATTGACCACTAAAGCTCAGGGTTCTAAACCCAGGGCCCACCTCATCTGCTCTTGGACCCCAGGACAGGTCAGAGGCTGGGGGGGAGGAGGAGTGTGTAAGTCATCCAGCCTCTATCAAAGGAAGCCTGGGGGACGTCCCTGGTGGTCCCATGGTTAAGAATCTGCCTGCCAATGCAGGGGACATGGGTTTGATCTCTGGTCCAGAAGATTCTACTTGCCATAGGACAAAGAGGCCCATGTGCCCCAACTATTGAGCCCACGCTCTAGAGCCTGTTCTCTGCAACCAGAGAAGCCACCATAATGAGAAGCCTGTGAACGGCAACTAGAGCATAGTCCTTGCTCGAGGCTGCTAGAGAAAGCCTGCACACGGCAATGAAGACCCAGCACAGCCAAAAATAAATAATTACAAATATTTAAAAAAGGAAGGCTTGAGAAATGTTGGTGAGGAAACAGCTTTGTTCTCAGAAAAAGATGCGGGCACAGGCCCCAAAAGCCTTGCATTTGTCTCTAGTTTAGCCGTGTCCCAACCATGTGACTGGGGCTCCCCTGGTGGCTCAGATGGTAAAGAATCTGCCTGCAGTGTGGGATACCCAGGTTCAATCCCTGGGTTGCGAAGATCCCCTGGAGAAGGAGATGGCTGCCCACTCCAGTATTCTTGCCTGAAAAGTCCCATGGACAGAGGAGCCTGGGTGCTAGAGTTCATGGGGTTGCAAAGAGTCAGATATGACTGAGCAGTTAACACACACACACACACAGACACACACAGACACACACACACAGCCATGTGATGAGGGGCAGGCCACTGAGACCTCTGCTTCACTCTGTGATATGGACATAATTCTCAGAGTTGCTGGCAAGCTTAAACAAGAGTGTGTCCAGAGAAGCACTCAGTGTGCCCAAGTGAAGCATCTCTCTTGGCTGGTGGTTGGCAGGAGTTGCATCTTGCACCCTTTCTTTGCCTGCAGACCAGTGAACTCTCAGTGATGTTGGTTGATTAACTCCTGGGGTTGGGGCAGCTGGAGTTGGCAGTGTTCCAAAGGGACCTTCAAACCTCAGCCTGTGGGGGATCTTCCCTGAGAGGCCCCTGCCCTCAGATATTAGCATCTTCCCTGTTTAGGAATGCACACTCTGAAGGTGGGCCTGACCAGTCCTCATACCTGTCCTGCTCTCTCCCCTTGCAGGTCCCTCACTGCATGTCTGGGGTTCTGTGGGGCTCGAGAGAGAAAGACAATCCTGGCACCCCCTGGGGTGGAAGGAGGTAGAGGGCCTCTTTTCCAGCAGCCTGCTTGCCTACAGCTCTGGTACAGGTGGGGAAACTGAGGCAAGGGGTGTCATTGCATCAAACCACAAATCCCTGAAAGCTGGTAGGTGCAGAGAGGGAGGTGGCAGATTGTCTTTCCAGCCTCCTTAGGGGGCCTGGGGGTTCCGTGACCCTGAACTCCTGGGGGAGATATGTCAAATGTCTGGCTGGAGCCGTCTAAGGAGACAGGAGAGGGAAGGACGAGAACGGTCCTGAAGGAGAAGTAAGATCAAGCAAGTGGGGGACAACTCAGTGGACAAACGTGCTGCAGACGTTCAGTGAGCCCCTTAGCGGGTCACACACTGTCACAGGTGCCGGGGACTCAGGGGAGCCACCCTGGGGAGGGGCCATGGGGCCAGGCAGTTTGGGGCTTGGCTCCAAGTGGCTTCCCCAAATCACCTAACAACTCTAAGTGCATGTTTCATCATCTGTGAAATGGGGAGATGGGGATGATAACAACATCTCCCCCCGTGGGGCTGAATGAATGTCAGATGCATGGAAAGCGCTCAGTGCTGCTCTGGGCACTGAATGGCTGTGGGGTTGTCAGTAATGTGGTCACCAGCTCTGGACAGTGAGACCTTGATTCAGTTGCTTGCCTTCCTTGAATCTCAGGTTCCTCATCTAAGAAATGGGTTCAAGACATCTGCCCTGCCCACCTCCCAGGACCCTGTTCTGAGGTTTAAACCAGTTAAGATAATGCATGGGGAAGGGTCAGTTTAAACTGTGTTTGTGTGTATGTAACAGAGATGCCAGCGTTTGCGCTCCATCCATCCTGCAGGCTACCTGAGTTCAGGTAAGCCATCAGACGGCTTTGTGGTGCCTGGCAATTCATGTCGGCATGTCTGTTCCAGAGCCTTGGGGATGGGACTGAAACGCAGGCCGAGATGTGAAGATAAGGCCCCAGGGGAGAATTGTAGCATTTCTCCAAAGGCCTAGGAAGTCAACGGCTTTCCAGGTGGCGCAGTGGTAAAGAATCCACCTGCTAACACAAGAGATACAAGAGACACGGGTTCAATCCCTGGGTTGGGAAGATCCTCTGGAGTAAGAAATGGAAACCCACGCCAGTATTCTTGCCTGGAGAATCCCATGGACAGAGGAGCCTGGTGGGTCCCAGTCCATGGGGTCACAGAGAATCGGACATGACTGAGCAACTGAGCGCACACACAGGAAGTCAAGAAAGAAATTTCAGAGACTGAGTTGGGATCAACCCCTCTCCCCATCCCAGCTCAGAATGAGGGGCTGGCAAGGAAGCCTGTAGAGGTCAGGGGGTCCTTTCTCCCCTCTGTGAGCGTCTCTTTCTGCATGAGCCTCCCTCTCCCCCAGCAGCCTCTCCCTCCAGGCTAATTCCTGCTGCTAAGCTGCGGACTGACCCAGGAATAAGTAATACAGTGGAGCTCCATCCCAGAAGATTTTTTTGGCCATGCCACATGAGGGATCTCAGCTCCCTGATCAGGGATCGAACACATGCCCCTGCATTAGAAACATGGAGTCTAAACCCCCGGACCACCAGGAAAGTCCTTTCCAGAGGTTTTCGATGTCTGTGCCTCCTAGCTCCTTGTGCCCGTAAGAAGGTGCTTGGTCACTCCCATTAATGTTGTTAGTGCCCAGGACTCCCCAGCCCCCACCCACCCCACCTGCCCAGCAGCTGGCTGAGTGGTGGAGCTGGTCAGAGTTCAGCTTGAACGAGACTGAAGAAGCAAAGAGGAATCATCTCCCTTCTGGGAGAATTTGGATTGGGGGCGGCTCCTTCTTCCCCTAGAAAAGACCAGTAGGAGGCAGTGTGACAAAATAGGAAGAACGTGGGTCTTGGGGTTGGCCAGCCTGGGGTTCCGATCCTTTACCAGCTGGGGGCTGGGTCCTGGGCAGGATGGGATGGCAGCAGGGTCTGCTCTGCAGGGTGGAATGCGACTTTCAGGGGGTGACGTGTGTGATGTGCCTCAGACTGTGAATCCAAACTTTGTTGATAGGATCAGTTACCTGGGATTTGGGCAATTTTGTGGCCTCCCATCCCCAACCCCAACTACTTTTCCTAGCTTGTTGATTGATTGATTAGGTAAAAGGCAGCACAGGGAATGAGCAAGATGCCATTCAGCTGGGGGATCGGGGTGTGAGCAGAAAATCCCAGAGTGTGATTCCTTTCCTAGACAGCAGAGACAAAAAGGAGCATTTCTAGTTGAGAGATTGCCTGGCCTTGTGAAGGAGGGGCTGCTATGAGACTCTGACTGGTGGGGAAGGGGAGGGGTGCCTGGTGGAAGGAATTAGCAGGAGCAGAGCCTAGAGGTGGACACGCTGGGGACACGTGCACCGAAGTGCAAAGAGGCTGCTTTCCTAGAGCAGAGGGCGAGTGAGATGAGGCTGAAAGGGCCTTGACCCAGTTCCTGGCTTATTAGAAGTGGGACTTCCCTGGTGGTCAAGAATCTGTCTGCCAATACAGTGGACATGGGCTCGATCCCTGGTCTGGGAAGATCCCATGTGCCTCGGAGCAGCTGAGCCCGTGTGCCATGCGGCAACTCCGAAGCCCACACACTCAGAGCCCACTCCGTGCAACAGAGCAGTCTCCGGTTGCCGCAACTAGAGGAAGCCCACACAGAAATGAAGACCCAGTGCAGCCAAAAATAAAGAACTGAAAAAACAAATAAAAAACTAGAAGAGAGTTTTTTCTGGGAAGAGAGGAGGAGGCTGAATTACTTGGATCCTTACTAAAATGCTGTCAGTTCCTACATTTGAGGAATCTGCTCGCTCAAGGTGACCCGCCTCTTTTTTTCCCTTTCCCCTTAAAAACAACAGTGGAGGAAAACGTTTCTCCACCGCCTCCCCCCAAAGAGCATCCCTTTCCCTTCTTCATCCTCCCCTCCTTCAGCTTCATCTTGTGTCTTTAACCCCATCCCCACTCCTTGAAGAAAGAAGGTGGTGTGGGAGGAAGTTCAGACAGGGAGGCAAGGTGGTCCCCAGGCTGTGCTAGGATAATAAAGAGGGACAGTCTAGCCTTGGGGGTGTCTGGGGTCCCACGTCTTTCTTAAGTCCCCAAGGCAGATACACATTGGGGAGGACCCTGTTCTCTGCCAGAAATACTCAGGTCGAGTGATTCACATTACACTGGGCTTACTAGCCTCTTCCTTCTTCAAATGGATACCCAGGGAAGGGATGCTGTTTGGGCAGCAGGAGAGGAGGAGGAGGTGGTGGCCACCAGCTAGCAGAGATGCCCCTTTATTTCTCATTCCTGGAGCCGGCTGGCAGAGCCCGTCGCTCACGCTGACGGGGGCAGGCCGCAAGCTACAGGAGGAGATGCTTGGGCCCTCCTCCCTCCCTGTTTCCAGCTCTCGCCCCTTCCCTCCCGCTGCCTCTCTCCCCCTCTTCTCCCGTGTGACTCCTTAGGCTCCTTGGTGCTTCCTGAGGGCTGAGCCGGGTGGGAATGATTTTTGTTCCTTCTCATTTTAGATGGACAAAGTTCTTGTGCCCAGCCACAGAGTGTGGCTTTGGTCCTCTCTGGGGGCCCCAGTGGCGGGGAACCCACACGTCTTTTCCCCTCCTTTCTTTCCTTCCTTTTTAAAATTGTATTTATTTATTTTTGGCTGTGTTGGGTCTTCATTGCTGCGTGTGGGATTTCTCTGGCTGTGGCAAGCGGGGGCTGCTCCCCATTGCTGTGCTCAGGCTTCTCTTGTTTCAGAGCATGGGCTCAGGAGTGGTGGCCCGCGGGCTCAGTTGCTCCTCGGCGTGTGGAACCTGTGTCTGTCTTCTGCCTTGGCAGGTGGACTCTCAACCGCTGGCCCGCCTGGGAAGTCCCTCTCTCTCTTTCTTCCAGAGCCCAGCCAATCCTTCCCGGGTCTCCTGTCCCCCACGGGGAAGCTTCAAAGCTCTGGAGCCCTTCCTCTCAAACCATATCTTGTCTTTTTTCTTTCTTTCTCTTTTTAAAATGGACTTATTCCAAAAAGGATCTAAAGAATTTTTTTTTTTTTTTGCTGCACCATAGCCTGTGGGATCTTTGTTCCCCCATCAGGGACCAGGTATTGAAACTGGCTACCCCTGCCCCCAGCAGTGACAGCATGGAGTCCTAACCACTGGACTGCCAGGGAATTCCAAGAACTTTCACATTTTGTCAGTTTAAATGTTCACATTTTGGTCAGTTCTTTCTTGATGTTTACTGCCTTCGGGGAGTGTTTTTTGTGTTTTTTGTTAGCTAATTTTGGAATCTGATTTAACCCTCCCACAACACCATGCCACGAGCAGGGGTGTTGATTGCCTTTTACCAATGGAACAATCAAGGCTCATGAACAGCGTTAACCAATGAGGTTGGATTGGAACCCAGTTCTCCCCTGCGCTGGTGCAGGGCACTCTTCCTGGGGGCTGTGTGCCCTCTGGATTTCCTGCTTTCACCTAACGTCCAGGCACACAGATGTTTTCAGGGTGGCAGAGTCTGAAACATGGTCATTTTAACGTCCACGTGGTGTCCCATCACTTCGATGGGTGCCGCCTCTTTCAGTCACTCCCTCCTTGCTGGGTATGTGAGGGGTGTCTAATTTCTTACTGTAATAAATGCAGCTGCTGTGAGCATTTTGCTCTAATTGCCTCCACCATGGTCTTCATCCCCAGTATGTTCCATGAGTAGGCATAGGTAGGGTACCATGGCTCAGTCTCGCAGTCGGGGTTTTGGTGGTAATCAGTCCTTGGTATCTTGACTTAGAGCACGATCAATGCAGAGGAGGCTCCAACCACCTCTTTTTTTTTTTTTTTTTTCTCTCTCCTTACTTAGATTTTTTTTTCTAATTTTATTTTATTTTTAAACTTTACATAATTGTATTAGTTTTGCCAAATATCAAAATGAATCCGCCACAGGTATACATGTGTTCCCCATCCTGAACCCTCCTCCCTCCTCCATCCCCACACCATCCCTCTGGGTCGTCCCAGTGCACTAGCCCCAAGCATCCAGTATCGTGCATCGAACCTGGCTTACTTAGATTTTGACTGCACCAAGTCTCGGTTGTGGTAGTCAGGATCTTGGATCCTTGCTATGGCATGTGGGGTCTTTAGCTGTAACACGCAAGATCTTTAGTTGCAGCGAGTGGGATCTAGTTCCCTGACTGGGGGTCGAACCCATGCCCCCTGCATTGGGAGCTTGGCGTCTTAGCCACTAGACCCCTAGGGAAGTCACTCAACCATCTCTTGTGGTTTTAAATTCACCTCCACCCAGAAGAAGTTACACCACCTCTTTGGGGACTGGTATATTGGTAATTACCAGTAACTTACCAGCCGGGTAAAGTCCCTGTGTGCACGTGGTCTGGGCCCATTTCACTACTGCATAGCCACCACCACATCAAAAACCAAGAGCTGAAGTGACCCGGAGAATAAATCTACTTCAAACCTTGTCCAGGGGATTTAGTGTTAGCCAAATGGCCAAGGTTATCAATAGCCAGCTTAACGCGAAATTGCTAATGCATTTTCCCAAACAGGTAGCAAGATTTAGAGACTGAGAATGGGTAAGTGGGAGAACCATGAAGTTCAGGTTTTAGCCTTAACACGTCTGTTTGGGGGTAGAGCATACATTTTATGAACAAATTGGACGGAATGGGAAAAGGGATCAACTATAGGAAGAGACCCTTATTTCAGCTCCAGTGGGAGGAAGGTCAGTGGTTCAGGTGGCAAATGGGTTTGGGAATTTAGGTGGACCTCTCGGGGTGTGAGTCTCTCATGAGTGGGCAAAGAAGGGAAGCAGAGGGCAGTGGTCACTGCAGAGGGATGAGGAAGGGGCAAGTCTTCCCAGTTCGGGGGAGGTGAAGGCACAAGTCAGGAAGGGACGTGCCTGGGGTCAGGATTGGACTCCTGTGGAGTTCCAAGCATCCCAGCCAAGCTGCCTTGTGGTTTTGAAAAGCATGGATATTAATAAGGGTGATTAGTAATCATGACGTGTGAATAATAAGGGATGGTTAATTGTCCTGGTTATGATGAACAGCAGTCACTGGGAGAAGGTGGGGGAGTTGGGACCCCCCCAACACACACACACACACACACACACACGTATGTGATCTGTTCTTGGCTGATGCTTATGAGGCCATGGAGCCAGCAAGCTAAAGGGCATCAATATTTTAAAAACTGTAACCTAATAAGGCAAATTTAGAAATTCACTGAACACATGTTCTCAACAGAAAATTTGGAAAATACAGAAATATTAAAGAAGGAAACAAAAGCACTATAAATAGTTTGGTGTATATCCTTCTAGCCTTCTGTGCTCAGTCGCTCTTACTCTTTGTGACCCCCTGGACTGGAGCCCGCCAGGCTCCTCTGTCCATGGGGATTCTCCAGGCAGGAATACTGGAGAGGGTTGATTTTCCAGGTGATCTCTCCAACCCAGGGATCAAACCCATGTCTCCCACATTGCAGGCAGATTCTTTACCACTGAGCCACCAGGGAAGCTCAAGAATACTGGAGTGGGTAGCCTATCCGTTCTCCAGGGGAACTTCCTGACCCAGGAATCAAACCAGGGCCTCCTGCATTGCAGGCGGATTCTTTTCCAGCTGAGCTACCCTGGGACAGAAATATAGCCATAAACTACATTTGAAATGAAACATAATTAGGATTATATTCTGCACGACATTTGGTAGCTTGATTTCTTTTTAACTTACAAACACTTCTCGTGTGCTTCTCCATGATGTCAAGTGATCTTTGAGAGTGTGTTGTTTTGATGAGGGAAACAATATTTGGGGCAAGAAGTCCATCCTTTCGAGCCTCCTCCAGTCTTCAGAAATACAGAAGGGCGATACTGGGGTGGGGCAGGGCCACTCAGTGAGCCCAGTGGACGGGGAAGTGGGGCAAGGAGGCAACAGGGTTGCTTCACAACCTGAGCTTGATAGAGGAAAATATCTTCTGAAAACATAATTTTTTTTTCATACTCAGTTGAGGATAGACAACAGTCAGAATCCTTCACTGGGCATTGATGCCAGGGTTAGTATGTGGTCCTGGAGACAATTTGAGCCCGTCTAAGCCTCGGTTTCCCCATCTGTATGTAGAGGAAAGAGCACCTGCCTCCTACCCATCTCCTGGAAGGCTGTTACCAAGGCCTGAGACACAAGAAAACTTAGGATGTGAAAGAATACTGATTCTGGGACTCTCATCAGAATAACAAAAGACAGAGCAAACCTCTAGGTATGGAGAGGGGACCAACTGTGTGACCAAGGGAAGCCCGTCCTCTCCTTGGGCCCGACTTTTCTCTGCTGTGAAACTTCCGGACACCTGGCTGGTGCCAGGGTACAGGAGGCTCAATTATGCTGCTGCCTAGGGGCTCCTGTTCTTGGGAAGAGGTTACAGCTGGAGCCATAGAGCCTCTGTCTCCTGTTTGGAACTCTGTGAGAAGGACATCTGGTTTGAGAGAGATGAGGGATCGAGTGTGATTCCATCCTTCCTAAAAATGGGACAGAAATCATGCGACAGCGAATGTTGACTTGAGCTCAAGGTCTTTCCCACCAACACGGAGAAGCCTCTGCTCCACAGGGCTCTGAGGTCAGCTGCCTCTGCCTTGCTCTGCAACCCCAGTGTTCATGGGCTCAGTGTGTGTGGGAGGGACTCCAGGACCACTGGCAATATGTCAGCATTCTGAAAGTTTCATTCACTCATTAATTCATCCATTAAAAAAAAAAGATTTATTTATTTCTGGTTGTGCCGGGTCTTTGTTGCTGCACGCGGGCTTTCTCGAGTTGCGGCATGCGGACTTCTCATGGCAGTGGCTTCTTTTGTTGCAAAGCACGGGCTTACTAATTGTGACACACGGGCTTATTTGCTCCGCAGCGTGTGGGATCTTCCTGGAGCAGGGATCAAACCAGGGTCTTCTGCATTGGTAGGTGGATTTTTTTGTTGTTGTTGCCACTGAAGCCCTTTATCCACCCACTTAAAAAAATATATTTTTTAAAATTTATTTGGTTCCCCTGGATCTTCGTTGCAGCATGCTCGGTCTTTTAGTTGGAGCATGCAGGATCTAGTTCCCCGACCAGGGATCGAAGCCCAGGCCCCCCGAATTGGGAGCGTGCAGTCTTAGCCCCTGGACCACGAGGGATGACCTTATCCACTTGATAAGTAAGAATTATCCACATCTGTTTCCTGAATAACACTCCTGCCACCCACAAGCTCTATAACTGTGGTCAAGGGGCTTCAGCTCTCTGTCCTCAATCTCCTTATCTGTAAAATGGGTCTTTGTAACAGTACCTATCTCATAGCATCGATGGGAAGAATAAGATGAAATTGTATAAGGACAATGCTGGAGCAATGATCCTGATACCATCATTATCAGATCAGCATCACTATTATGTGTCAGGTACCAGTAAGTAGTAATAGTGTTAATCGCTCAGTGTCCAACTCTTTGCAACCCCATAGACTGCAGCCTGCCAGGCTCCTCTGTCCATGGGATGCTCCAGGCAAGAATACTGGAGTGAGTTGCCATGTCCTCCTCCATGGGATCTTCCCGACCTAGGGATCGAATCCAGGTCTCCTGCGTTGTAGACAGACTCTTTATGGTCTGAGCCACTAGGGGTTATGTGTCAGGTACCAGATAAAGGGATGATTAAAATCATCCAGACCCAGGTCCTACTCTCAGGGTGCACAGAATCAGGCTGCTGGACAGGCTGCTCTGGGAGCACAAACAAAACAGTGCCTCCTGGGTAAGGTTTTGGCAGGCAGCCTCCCACCCCTAACTCCTGCCTGCTCCCAGCTGCAGCACCCATGACAGGTAGCCCCCTCCTCATCACCCCCCTCCCCCAAGACCCAGCCTACAGCACAGCTTCTTCTTGCCCTTAAAAAGCCAGGCCAGCCTCACAGCCCCCTATCCCTCCACTGTAGCAGCACGCAGGCTGTTTGGAGAGGTGACAAAAAATTAAAATTAAAGCTAAATTAAAAAGAAGATTCCCATTTCCTCTCCCCATCGCACTTTCCACCTTAATTTTATCGCATCTTCCTTCTCGTTTTATTGACTTTTAGAAGCATTGCCACAAGATTTAGTGTGGAGCAGGAGGGGAGGTAATAAATGTGGTACTGCTCAGGCCTCCAATTAATGCTGTCAGGGGGTGGGGGCCGGTGGGGGAACAGGGGGGCGGCCTCTGGGTGTGAAGCCCCTGCGGGGGAAGCCGAGACCCCAGAGGTGGGGGAGATTACCTTAACCCATCCCAAGGTGGGGGTGATGGTTGCTTTTGGCTTTTGTCCCCTCCCTGGGCCCGTTTCCTGGTGACCCAGAGAAAAAAGAATCACGTTCAACTTTGCTCATCAGGCCAGACAACAGAAATCAGAATTTCATCTCCTCAGTCTGGCTTTACAAAAATAAAATAAAATAAATAACAACTCTCCTCTCCCCCGAAGACTCCACCCATATTTCCCAGGATGAAGATTCCCCACCCACCAAACAGATCTTTATTTAATTTTATTTTATTTCATGCTCTGTTGGTGCAAGGCAGTTTTCCCTCCTCTCCCCACCCTCTCTCCGTCCTTCTTCTATTTATTCCACCCCCCCATCTCTAATATCATTTTCACCCACCCACAGCGACGCCGCGTGCTTGTAATTTTCTTCTGACCCTAATGGCTCCCGTTTCCCCTCAGTATTTAAGCGGAACAAGACAGAGGTAAGTGGCAAATAAACAGCGGTTCCTATTTACGCTGCCAATTTCTGTTGATGGTGAAGAGGCTGCCTTGAAATGAACTCTGCCGCTGTCTGCGCGGAGGCCTGTCTGCCAGACGCTGGGGGCGGTCGGCTATTCCCGGTTATCCGCTGGGGTTACACTGGAGGCGGGGTGGAGGCCGGGTGGAGAGGTGTGCCCAGGATGGTGTCCTTGTTCGTGTTGTTGTTGTTTTAACAGGCTCCTCCCCTTCCTGGCTTTGGCCTTTCACCTCTGTAGGCCAGCAGTCCTCCCACTGGGGTGGGACCTCCTCCCACTGGGGTGGAAGGGCCTTAGCTGTCACCAGATAATAGGGTTGATTCTCCAACCATCTCAAACCTACTGAATCAGAAACTGTGGGAATGCTTCAGCAATCCGTGTTTTTTTTTTTTTTTAAAACAACTTTATTGAAGTATAATTCACATACCATAAAATTCACCCTTTTAAAGCGTGCTATTCAATGATTTTTTAGGAAATTTATCGAGTTGTGCAACCATCGCCACAACCCAGTTATAGAACATTTCTATCACCCCAATAAGATCCCTGACGTCTGTTTACAGTTCATCCTCTCCCTCCCTCAAGCCCTGGGCAACTACTAATCTACTTTCTGTCTGTATAGATTTGCTTATTTTGGACGATCTTTTGAGTCTAGCTTCTTTTACTTAGCATAAAGTTTTGTTAACAGCTCTGTTGAGATACACAATTTACCCTTTTAAACTCTACAGTTCAGGACTTCTCCGATGGTCCAGTGGTTAAGACTCTACCCTTCCAATGCTGGAGGCTAGGGTTGGAACCCTGGTTAGGGAACTAAGATCCCACATGCTGTCAGGTACAGTAAAGAAAAAAAAAATGTGTACAGTTCAATAGCTTTTAATGTATTCACAGAGATGTACAACATTGATTTGAGAACATTTTCATTACCCCAGAAAGAAATGTGTTGTCACTTCCAAATTCTCTTATCCTCCAACCCCAAATCTATCCAGTAGATTTGCCTATTCTGGACATTTCCAGAATGTTATATAATAGATTCATATAACATGTGGGCCTCTGTGACTGGCTGTTTTTCACTTCGCATGATGTCTTCAAGGTTCATACATATGGTAGCAGTATAAAAGCAGCTTAGTCTTTTTATTGCTGAATACTATTCTATTGTATGTATATGCCACATTTTGTTTATCCATTCATCACTTGATAGACATTTGTGTTGTTTCTCCTTTTTGGCTATCAGAATAATTGTATTGCTGATCCTGTTCATGACGCCAATGGTCTTGCTGTTCACACTGTTTCCTGAACCCAGGGTAGGCAAGGTGAGTAGGAGCTAAATGTGTCTGCATTTCCTATGGCTCCTCAAGTCTCCTTCCAGCCTCTTAGCTCGCCTTGCCTACCCTGGGTTCAGGAGACAGTGTGAACAGCCTCCCTCCTGGTTGACACAGCAGCTGTAGCAGCAGCCATAACATAACCATAACAGCCATAACATAACCTCATATAACATAACCATGATGTTGCTCCAATGCAGCTCCAATGCAGCAGCAGCCAGGGCTTTCATGGTGAAGCTCATACCTTTGGTGTACCACACAAAGTAGCCTGTGGCCAAGCGGCTATCTCCTGACGCGCATGTGCAGTGCTATAAGTGAGCTCAGCTGCTTACGGTACAAAGTCATTGGTTACAGAACATGGGGTGAGAGGGCGTGAAAGCATGGGGGAGAGAGGCTGACTGGTGCCATCCTGTTCATTTCCCCACAATAATACTACGGAAATTTGATCCAAAAAATTCTGTGTGCATAACTAAGAAATCCTTATTCAATTCTGATTATGCTACACTTGAGCACCACTGGTCTAGGCTTCACCCCCCATCTCTCTTCTGGATCGTTCCTTTGCTCTTCATCTTCCCACATTAAGTCCCCTGTTTCCAGTCTCTACCTTCTTTCATTCTTTAAAAAAAAATTTTATTTTTAATTTTTTGACCATGTCACACAGCTTGTGGGAACTTAGTTCCCTGTCCAGGGACTGAACTCATGCCCCTTGCAGTGGAAGCTGAGTCCTAACCATAGGACCACCAGGGAATTCCCCCTTCTTTCATTACTTGAACAAACATTAAGGCAGCTCCTTCTATGTGTGCCCCGTGCAGGGTATGGTGGATGCCAGGGCCAACAAGCGGCCAGGGTGCTTGTGCTTCGCACCGTCCTTCTTACCTAAGCTTCCTGCGGCAGCGGGACTGTGGCCCTTTCCTTCCTGCTGGCCCTCAGGGGTCCCCAGAGCATCACTGGAAGCATGGAGTCTCAACCACTGGACCACCAGGGAAGTCCCTCCTAGGGGTTTCCTAATGTGTGTGCCTCCCAGCTCCTTGCATGGATGAGAAGGTGCCTGGCCACTTCTGTTAATGTGTTACTGTCCTTAGCGTCCAGCTAATAGGGCGGCCTGTCCTCTACCCTGTCCCTCTCTACTGAAAAGGGCACCTGGTAGGTCAGCTGGTGGACTTTAAGTCCCTTTCGCTTCTATATCCTGCTCTTCATTGGGGCTGCCTTCCTTCCCTGGAGCTCACGGCCACCTCCTCCCCACTGCCTCAGCGCCGGCCTCGGGTACCCGGTGCCTGGGCCCAGAGCGCTCCAGGCATTCCTTCCACCCTTCCTAGGAGGACAAGGCTGGGGCTGCCTTAGGCCCTGTGCCTGCTGAGTCGCTTCAGTGTCCGACTCTTAGCTACCCCGTGGACTGTGGCCCGCCAGGTTCCTCTGTCCATGAGTCTCCAGACAAGAATACTGGAGTGGGGTGCCATTTCCTTCTTCAAGGGATCTTCCCCAGCCAGGGATCGAACTTGGGCCTCCTGTATTGCAGGCGAGTTTTTTTTTTTTTTTTTTTTTTTTTACCACGGAGACCCCTGGGAAGCCCCTCTGTGTCTCTACATAGGCCCTGGGCAATCCGCAAAAACCTTTAAAAATGCAGTCTTTTGGAATCCACTGGTCCAGCGAGGCCGGGGCTCGGGGCGCACCGGCCGCTTCGGCGTCCCATCCTGGGGCCGGGCCTGTGTAGCCCTAACTCCCGGGGTTTCAGGAGCCCCTGCTCGAGTCTGGGACTCCCTCCCCAGAGGTGTCTCCGCGGTGTGAAAGCGCACAGCGGCCGCCCTCCGGGGACAGGGTTCCTTGGGGCGCCCCCCCTCTCGCTTTTGCTCCCCTTCTCCTAGACCCATCTCACACCCTTCTCGGGGGTCGCTCCTTTCCGTCCCCAGCGCCCTGGTCGTGCTCCCGGTTCCCACTCCGGGCCAGGCGAGGGGCGCGCTGGGGTCCTCCCCACCCGCGCCGCCAGCCCTGCATTAGAGCCGCTCATTAGCGTGTTTGTTTTCATTGGACGCACAATAACCATCATGGGCGCCGGGCGCGCTAATTACAGCTATGAATATTCATAGCGCGGGGGTGGCTCTCGGTAGGGGGGACGCCCCAGGGAGATGCGCCCGGGGGACTGGGCGCCGGGAGAGACGGGGGTGTGTGGGGAGGGGGCGGGGGTGCTGTCGCTAGTCCCGGGTTAGGAGGGTGGGTGGGCCCCCGGCCGGAATCAAGGGGTCCCGGAGCCCACAAATCAAAGCACTAGCTAAAAACTTCCCTCCCGTGCAGTTCCTTCCCTTCTTTCACCTTGGCTGCTGGGCAGAGTAAATAGTGGTGGATTTGGGATCCTGACGATCCCACCGCACAGTGCGGACTCCGAAGGGCGTCCTACTTCCCAGGCCTCCTAGCTAGATCTTGCCCGCCGCCTGGGTTCCCTCTTTCGCTCCCGCTCTATTATTCTGTCATCTGGTCTCGGTTTTGGCTTTGTCTTCCCGCCCACCGTTCTCTGCCACGGAAAGTTCCCGTGACACAAAACTCCTGGCGGAGACAACGGAGCTGGGCGCCGTAACGGGAAGCGTGTGCCTTGTGAATTAAGAGATTTAGTCACTTGTGGAATGACTTTATTTTATAGCGACTTCCTCCCCGACTGAGTGATGTTGCATGCATTGGTTGTATTTATAACTTAATAGCTTTTCTCAATTTTATTATACTTTTTATGATACTTGTGGCTTTATGGGACTTCATAATTTTTCTCAGATTCATTAAATCCAGCTGAGGGTGGAGCTAATGGAAGGAGCAGGTACCAGGTTCCAAGATGGCAGGTGAGACGGTAGGGTGCCACCCCCCATCTCCTGCTGCCCCCTCAAGCATTCCGCCTTCTGCCAACTGATGCCCATGGGTCTGTGGGGTCATTTCGTTTACTCCTCTGAGCCTGACATTTCCAGGAGAACCTGCCAGAGAGACAAAGCCCCATCCAGGGACATCCCAGCTTTGGTCAAGGACTGTAGCTGGTCCCCTCTTGTCCTGAGCCCTGTCTCATTCCAACACTAATTTCTAGAACCAGAGACACTTCCAGCCCAGATATCCCAACCTTTTCATCGAACAGATGGGGAAACTGAGGCTCGGGGAGAGAGGCCGTTACAGAGCTAGGGACTGGCAGATGGAGACTTGGTCTCCTACTTTCTGCTGCCAGCAACAGGTTCGGATACTCTGTAGCTTTGCCCCCACGTTCTCTCCTGCCCCGGATTTTATGTTCTCTTGAAGGCAATAATCATAATAGTTAACATTTACCGAGCACATGCCTTGTGTCCTTGTCTTCACAACAGCCCTGCTAGAGCAGCTGCTAGTGTTTATCTCCATTTTACAGATGAGGCAAAAGAGTTGCAGTGAGATGAAAACATTTTGCTCAGGTTTACACAGTCTATGGCCATGCTGGGGTGGAGAGACTCAAGGCTTCTGTTCTCTGCAGTGACCTCATCCATGCAGTCATAGCTAAGTGGATTATTTGCAAATTTCCCCGATACTTTCCCTCTCCAGGAATTCTTTTTTTGAGAGGTGGTGGGCAGGACGAGCAAGTAGTCTGGGGGACTAACCAATCAGAGCAGGGGCTCTTAACTCCAGAACCTCGATGTTGGCCGAAGGAGGGGAAGAAAGGCAGGAGGCAGAGGTGGGTCAGCCGTGGGTGGAGAGGCCGGTGGGTGTCAGCGCCTTCCGGCTGGTGACTGCATCACCCTGGCCACCTCTGGCATCCAGGAGGGTAGCAGCTACATTTTGTGAGATGGATGACTTTGAGTGCCCTGCCCTGCCCAGAATCTCCCTATAGGCCTCTTCTATTTCTGAGGTTCCAATACATTAAAAAGAAATTTTTTTTAATCTTTAAAAAATTTATTTATTTTTAATTGAAGGATAATTGTTTTACAGAATATTGTTGTTTTCTGTCAAACATCAACATGAATCAGCCATAAGTGTACATATGTCCCATCCCTCTTGAACCTTCCTCCCATCTCCCTCCCCATCCCACACTTCCAGTTGTTACAGAGCCCCTGAGTTCCCCCAAGTCATACAGCAAATTCCCATGGTCTATCTATTTTCCATACGGTATTGTAAGTTTCCACGTTACTCTCTCCATATGTCTCACCCTCTCCCTGGGTCCATAAGTCTGTTCTCTATGTTCTCCATTGCTGCCATGCAAATGAATTCATCAGTATCATCTTTCTAGATTCCGTATATATGTGTCAATATACAATATTTATCTTTCTGACTTACTTCATGCTATATAATAGGCTCTAGAACTCACTAGAACTGACTCAAATGAATTTTTTAAAATTTTATTTATTTATTTAGCTGCCTCAGGTCTTAGTTACAGCATGTGGGATCTTTCTTCATGGCACTTGGACTCCCTAGCTGTGAAGCGCAGGCTCTAGAGTTCACGGACTTAGTTGCTCCTCAGTCTGTGGGATCTGAGTTCCCCCACCAGGGATCGAACCCATGTCCCCTGCATGGCAAGGCAGATTCTTAACCCCTGGACCACCAGGGAAATCCCTCCAGTGCATTTAAAGAGGAAGAAATGCCAAGAAGTATTGCAGAAGGGTTATGTGAGTTACATTCCGTAAGTTAACACTTTTAACTCACGAAAGACAAGGCATATAATTGTGCCTCTCACAAAATCATTTCAAGACTGAGAAAATGATGAATGCAAAGTGAGCTCCAGGACAGCGGGCTTTTGGTCCCCTGTTTTGTTTGCCACTGTAACTCTGGCCTCTAGAGCCGTGCTCAGCACAGGGTAGGAGCCTGGGCACCCTGCTGCTCCTCTGAGGAGTGAATGGCGCACTCCAGGCAGTGTGGGCAGGTGAGACTCCAGTTTAAAGCTGTAAGAGAAACACCTTCCAGCTCTGCTGGAGTGGCCCTGTGGCTGTCAACATAACCCCCCTTTGGAGATCATGACAAAAGTGTAGACTGCAGGACTTCTGTCTTATTTGCCTGCGTTTTAATTTTTTTCCCCCAAGAATATGGTGATGAAAATTAAAATTCCTTTAAAAGTGTGCTTGGGTTTGTTGTAGCTTTGGGTCATTGGGCGCTTTTCTCAATTTACAGGTGTTTAGAAATAGAACCATCCAGTGCGCTTGTGACTGCCTGTGGTTGGTGGGGTGTCAAGTGATTTTGAGAAGCTAAAAAAGATCCTTGGAATCTGGAGAGCTGGACTTTCCTGCTTCAGAAGAATGGTATCTTGTTCTGTTCACAGCTTGTCAGGTTTGCCATTCACGCGACGTAGTGGTGGTGTGACAGGTGTGTGCTCGAAGAATGTGTGTAGTTCCTCAAATGAAGCTGGTAGGAATAAGCTCCTTGAAGGCAGTGGTGGAAAGGATGTGGAGTTAGTGAGCCTAGGTTCAAATCCATGCTCTTCTTGTTAAGGAGCAAATTTTCTTGAGCCAAAATCACAGCCTCTCCAAGCCTCAGTTTCCTCACCTGTAAAATGGGTGGAATAAAAACCTAGTTCCCTCCAGGGGTGGCGATGACCAGGAAAAACCTTAGCAAGTGCCCCATCAGTTGTCACGGTGGTCACCCCCATTCTTTAGGTCCTTCACGTGGATTGTAGTGTGCACTCCGCGTGTCTGCCATATAAAATTGGAGACACAGAATGAGCGGCCACACAGATAACGTTCCTACGGCTTCCACCTTGAAGCTCCCCTGGCTTGAGTGAAGGCTGTGCCCCAAGCTCACCCTGCTCGGTGCCTCCATTACAGACCTCGGGGACAGGGTCCTCAAGATGCATTTGTAATTTTTATTGTTATATCTTTTAATTTTATTTTGCTCTCCCCGCTGTCTTGAGCAGGGGAGATAGGGAGCTGGTATTTATAGCTGCTCCTGCGACCTACCTCTTGGAATGTATGTATCAGTTAATTTAATCTCCCCTGGTTTTATTTAAACTGTTTTTCCTGATTCACTCTCTTTTCTCTCCATCCACAACTTCCCCCTCCCCTCTCATCCCAGCCTCTTTTTTGTGTGTGTCTGTTTCTGGGCTCTGTCCTTTTCCTCCTTCCTCTCCCGGCTTCTCCTAACTCCTCCTTCTCCCCTCCCTGCCCACCCCCCTCACCCCAAACCTTCTGCCTTGACTTTGGCCTGGCCCTTTCCATTGCTGGCTTGGGGAGGGTGAAGAAGCCTCTTACACTGAGGTTGCTACAGTCTTTTCCTGGCTCCTCTTTTTCTGTCTCTCTCTCTGCCCTGTTGCCTGATTGACATTTACAAATTACCCAGCTGAAAGTGTTCAATCCCTGACCCGCCTGTTTCTGTTCAGCAATGAGTGAGATTTGCAAGCATTTTGTCATATAATTACTGCAAATCCCTTGAAAATTTCCACAACAAGGCCAGATGAATGGTAATTTGGGGGCCTCCAGCTCCCAGTCGCCTTCGCAGGTTGAGGCCAGAAACGCAAACCCGCCCCCAAGTCCTTCATATGTGTTTATTTATTTACTGGGGTGGGGGGCAATGGTTGGGGCGATGCGGGGCGGAGGAGGGGGGACCTCGCTGGTCGTTTTGTTTTTTTCCCCTAGAGATTTCTGGGAAAATCTTGAACAGCCCAGACACACTCACTTCTCCGCCTTCCTCTTTGTGGTGCGCGTGCTGTAAAATGTTTGGATTGGGAGATTTATTTGCTTTACACGGGTGTATTTGTGCTGATTTTATTGTATTGACTGGGCGCATTTTTTCTGCCCTCCTCTACAGTTTTATTGTGAGCCGGTCTCTGGCATACATCACTTGCACTGTTTTCTGCGAAAATTACGCCCCTTTTCACTGTGACTTGATAGGACTTTACTGCATTAGTACCTAAGTGGGGAGATTTGCTGCCGCCAAAGATGCTCCCATGCCTGGGCACCCCCCCTCTCCGGGCCCCCCTCCTGTAGCTGGGCAGCACCAGCACTTTGGGCTGAGGACACAGGCCCCTGGGTTTCTGTGCCTTGAGGACCCTGGACCCAGGGAAGAGGCTGGATGATGGAGGAGGGGGTTAGAGTTGGCCAGGGGGAAAGGTCAGAGGTCATGGGGTTGAGGGTGGAAGAAGCCACAGCTGGGCAGTCAGATGAAGAGAGGTGCTGTGCTAAGTCGCTTCGGTCGTGTCCGATTCTGTGTGACCCCATGGACTGTAGCCCGCCGGGCTCCTCTGTCCTTGGGATTCTCCATGCAAGAATTCTGGAATGCGTTGCTGTGGTCTCTTCCAGGGGACCTTCCCGACCTAGGGATTAAACCCCCATCTCTTGTGTCTCCTGCATTGGCAAGCGGGCTCTTTACCACTAGCGCCACCTGGGGTCCTGTTAATGTCTCTGCTTCCTGCCAATACTGGCTATATTCACCCCTGGGGAGCATTCGTGGGCCTTTCATGGTCTCTCCTGGGGACCAGTGAGCACGACAGAGACCCTGAGTCCCACACTTCAACAGTAGGCAGAAGGTTGGGCTGGCATCTTATGGCATAGTTGCTCTCCCCACTTTACAGTTGGGGACATGGTGGCGTGGAGACACATGGTCCCTTGCCTGGGGTTACATACTTAGCAAGTGGTGGGTGGGCATTGGAGCTGATGACTGCCTGATACCAGGGCCTGCTACCCACCCTTGGGAAAGTCCAGGAGGAAGAATGCGTGTACAAAGGATGATGATTCAAGGCACGGGGGTTAAAGCTGGAAAGACTCTTAGAAACCATCTATCCCACCTTCCACAAAGACGGGGAAACTGCAGCCTGGGAGGGGTCAGCAACTTGTCCAAAGCCAAGAAGGCTGTTCAGTAGTTAACTGGAGGAGCCTCATTTTCCTTCTTCTCCCAGGACTGTTTAGACGGTTGGGGGTCTGGTCTGGGTGACTGCCTGGACTGCCTGGCCGCTCCATGGTGTAAGTGTTTTTTGTGGGTGTGTATGTGTATGAGTCTATGTGTACTTGTGTGTCAAGCAGAGGCCAGGAGGAGTGTACCACGGCCTGATCTGGACGTGAGATGGATCGCCTGCGTGAGCCCAGGCCCTCCCCCTCCCCCGAGGGCCGCTCCATGGTGTAAGTGTTTTTTGTGGGTGTGTATGTGTGTGAGTCTATGTGTACTTGTGTGTCAAGCAGAGGCCAGGAGGAATGTACCACGGCCTGATCTGGCCGTGAGATGGATCGCCTGCGTGAGCCCAGGCCCTCCCCCTCCCCCGAGGCGGCGGTGGATTTGGCCTGTGGTTTCCCTTCCCAGTTCTGCCCCGTGGTCCCTAGAGCCACCCCAGTATTATACTGGGGGCTCCAGGATGGATCTGGGTCTGCAGCATCCCCGGGACGTCCGCAGTCACCTCCTCATTTCCACTTCCGTACTGTGTCCCAGGGGTCACACACCGGAAGCAAAGGATGCATTCCAACATCTCAGCCCCTCCCCCACTCCATACCGCTTAAAAAAAAACCCCAAAGATTACATAATTAAATTAAAAAATGTGTCTTCTAATAAACTGTCTTTCCTCGTGGTAAAGTCCCACATTTTTGAGGGCGAGGCTGTAATATCGTATCTGGAAATGTTTTCCTTTGGGTATGAGCTGTCTCTTCCAGTTAATTGTTTCTACCATCGCACCAGCAGCTTGGCCTCCTCCGGGAGGGTCCTCTGGCAGGAAGCGGCTGAACGGAAGAGCTTGGGGCCAGGGGGTCTGCCCAGGCCCAGCCAGCTCCCGGGGAGCAGCTCTGGGAGGAGCTCTGGGCACAGGGACCCCTGCCAGTGGGGCGGTGGAGGCTGCTGCTCCCCAACCTTCAGGGAGGGACTTGGGCCCCGCCCTCCACACACACCCGTGAGTGTGACCCAGCCCCACGTGCACAGACAGGCTCACGCCCACAAACATCATGAAGACGTAGACAGACAAACTGCCACATGCAGACACCATGTGTGAGCAGTTGTGTGAGCGAATACGTCCGGGCTCCTGCACATGCTGGGCACGGCTTGCACTTGTGGGTGTGCCAACTGTACATAGAGAACTCTTTCCAGGGACTTTCCTCGTGGTCCAGTGGCTAAGACTTCACTTTCCAATGCAGGGGGTGCAGGTTTGACCCCTGCTCAGAGAGCTAAGATCCCACATGCCGCCAGACCTAAAAATCAGGACATAAACAACAAAAGCACTATTGTAACCAATTCAATAAAGACTTAAAAAAAAATGGTCCACATAAAAAATCTTAAACCAAAAAACTCTTTCCGTCAAATTGAAGTCAGCCTGTGGCTTCAGAGTCAAGAGCCCAGGTTCCCGCCTTCTCCTCCCAGCTGTGACGCTGTGTGACAGAAGGCAATGCCGTTCCCTCTCTGGGCCCTTCTCTGTCTCAGCAGAGGCTCTCCGAGCCCCAGCTGTCCGTGAATCCTCCTCTCCTCGTGGTCGTTCGCTTCTCTCTCGCTCAGGGTTTTTTCTCGGAAGGAGGCAGGAGGGGTCTCTCCCCTTCCCTGACCTCCAGCCCCCACTCTGTCTCGTGCACTCAAGGTCCCCACACTTGCTCCGACCACTCTTGGTCCCAGAGGCCTTTCCTCCCACGCCAAGAGCCCCGTGGTGTCCAGAGGGGAGCCCGGTGTGGGCCATAAGCACAGGAATAGGCAGTGGGTGAACTGACCACGGGCTTCCCTGGTGGCTCAGGTGGTGAAGAACATGCCTGCCAATGCAGGAGGGATAAGAAATGCAAGTTTGATCCCTGGGTCGGGGAGATCCCCTAGAGGAGGGCATGGCTACCACTCCAGGATTCTTGCCTGGAGAATCCCATGGACAGTGGAGCCTGGTGGGCTACGATCCATGGAGTTGCAAAGAGTCGGACACGACTGAGTGACTAACACTTGCACTTTCTTTCTGAACTGACCTTGGCTGTCCTCTCTTCTCAACAGCTGACTGTCAAGGGCATGAGCAGACAAGCCTGAAATTTGGGTCTGGCTGGGAAGCTTTAATGGGTCTCCTGGATGCCCCACCCCAATCCCAAACCTCCTTTCCCTGTGCCACCTCCATGCAGCATCCGGCAAAGACAGCTCATCCTAGCCAACATGGAGCAGCAAAGATCTACCTGGGTGGGGGGCTTGGTGGGGCGGCAGAGGGGGAGAAGCAGGAAGGAGGAGGCGGGGCCCACAGGCAGTGTTGGGGAATCTCTACCCCTGTGTCTATCTTGGGATGAAGCTCTTGACTCAGTTTCTCCTGATAAAGCCAGAAACAGAAGTGAAAAAGAAAGTTTGGGGGCAGGTAAACGTGTTCTGGATGGAGTTACATAGCATCTCCTTATCTCCCCCTAAATTAACACCCTCATTGGTTAGTGGGGAGGAAGAGGGGAGAGCAGGGTGGTAGCCAGGGGCAACCCTCCTCTCATCCGGAGTTAATGCCTACTGCTGAAGAGCCCTCCAGGGCCAGCGAATCACCCACATAATTATCCCGGGAGGTAATGGGTTTAGAGAGGTGGGGGTGGGGATGGAGCTCAGGATGAAGGATTTGCTGATGCTGGGGAGAAAAGGGATCTTCCTGTCTGTGGGAGGGGGGCAGGGCCAGGATGTGGGTGCTGGGTAGGTGGGGGTCCCAGCTGCCAACTTCCATCCCCTACCCTGCGACTGTGTTTCCCACAAGAATTGGATTTGAGGGCTGGGTTTGTCTTCTGTTGTCTAGTTGGAAACCTGGTGTGTGTGTGTGTGTGTGTGTGAGAGAGAGAGAGAGAGAGAGGTATTCAAGGTTTTCTGGTTTGGGGAGGGGTAGGAGACATAGAGGCTTCCCTGGTAGCTCAGATGGTAAAGAATCCACCTGCAATGCAGGAGATCCCAGTTTGATTCCTGGGTAGGGAAGATCCCCCTGAGAAGGGATAGGCTACCGGCTCCAGTATTCTTGGCTTTCCCTGGTGGCTCTGTTGGTAAAGAATCCACCTGCAATGCAGGAGATGCAGAAGATGCTGGTTTGATCCCTGGGTTGGAAAGGTCCTCTGGAGGAGGGCATGGCAACCCGCTCCAGTATTCTTTCCAGGAGAATCCCCAAGGACAGAGGAGCCTGGTGGGTTACAGTCCGTGGTGTTGCAGAGTCGGACAGGACTCAGCAACTCAGCACAGCACAGCACAGCACAGGAGATATAGAGGGTTGGGCCAAAAGTAGATACAAGTGTATAAGTTCTGCTTCTTCTTTTCAAACTGAAGTTATTTTCTTGGAGGAAGGTGTGTGGAGGAGGGATAGGATCCCCGCCTTTCTGGATTTAGGGAGAAAACTGTAATCTAGGCTTACAGCTTGCCACCCTTTCTCCAATGACACATTTTTCTTTCTTTTTTTAACTGAAGTATAATTGATAAGTACTGTTTAGTTTCAAGTGTACAGCATAGTGATTTCAGATTTTTTTTTGTAGATTATACTCCATTATATGTTATTATAAGATACTGGGTATAATTCCTTGTGCTCCACATATTTCTATTTATAGCTTACAGGGAGTGTGTGTGTGTGTGTGTGTGTGTGTGTGTGTGTGTGTGTATGTGACAGATACAAAGAGAGACAGCGAGGTGGTGAGGGGTTAAGCTGAACCAGGCTTTCCTGGGAAGTGGGGAGGGTGCGATCTTTGGGGATGAAGCTAACTTCTGGGCACAGGGCCCCAGACTGCGAGGTGAGCCTGGGGAGAAGGTTCAATGGCGGGTCTGTATCAGTGTCTGGATACTTCTCTGCCTCCCGCCAACCCATCCCAGCTCCAGCACAAATTTGCATTTAAATAGAGATTTTTTTCTTTTTTTAATGAGAAGGACCCAAGGGAGCCCCCAGACTATTAAGTTTTCTTCTGGGGGCTGTGTGGATCCTTCTTCATTTGCCCCTCCGCCCCAGCCTCCCACCTCTCCACCCCCTACCGTCATATTATTCTGTGGCCATATATTCTGAGGGCCAGATGAGGCTCTGGCTCTGACAATCTGAGGGCACTTGTGGGGACAATGGGGCCGGCGCTCCTGGGAAGATAGAGGATGCTTAGTGCTCGACCCTGATCCCTCCTTCCTCTTTGTCTGCCGAGGCCGGCCAACCCGCCCTCAAAGCTTGCACCTCCCTCTGCTGGCCCTGGGGAGTGGAAGGGCCTGCCCTGGGAGTCCTGCTGCCAGCTCTAGGCTGCAGGCAGTAGCGGCACGATCCGTGTTTTCATCACACTGGGCAAAGCGTGTTCACTGGGTATCAGGAGACCCAGTCTGTGTCCTGGCCCCGCCATTCCCATGCTGCATAACCTTGGGCGAGTCGCTCAGCTGCTCTGAGCCTCAGTTTCCTCGTCTGTGGAATGGGGATACTCATAGCTACTCCTTACGGGTGAGTGTAGTGTTGAATGAGATCATGCAGTAATTTGTTTAGCCCAGTGCCTGGCACGGGGTAGGCCCTCAGTGATCAGATTGAGAAGATTAGGGAGAAAGAGATTTCCAGGAAAGAGTCTGATGCTGTAGTGGAAAGAGCAGGATTTAAGTCAAGAGACCAGGGTTGCTTTTCCTGCTTTCTGGGGAAGCTGCGAGGCTTTCCCATCTATTAACTGGAGATTCTGAATTAAAACTCATCTCAAAGGGTTCTTGTGAGCATCAAATGGTACAGTGGGTACTCAGTAAAGGTCAGCTCTCTTCCACTTTCACTTCCATAGAGGGGGCAGACTTGAAAGGTGTTCCAGGGCCTTGGAAAATGTTTGGGAGGACTGGTTGGGGGTAGGGTGTTGTTGGGGGGTGCTGTGGGGTGGGGATTAAAGATCTGAAGCTCTGGGTGGGGGGGCCTTTGGGTAGACTCCAGGGTGCCCACCTGGGGAAGCTCAGAGATTGAAAGCCCCAGATAAAGGAAGCTAGCTCTGCCCTGCCCCGTCTCCCAGACGGCCCTGATGGGGGGTGACACGGCTCTGTGCGTGTCGGGGGGGTTATGGAATCTGAAGGTGTCAGCACACCCATGGCTGATGGCTGAGGAGCTTGGGAGGGAAATTGAAGGAGAAAAGGTCAGCTCAGGAGGGTTCCCCCCACCTCTCCACAGCTCCCATCACTAGGTCTAGGAGGAGGAAATGAGACATGACAGGTCCCTGGCCACCTGGCATAGTCTGAGAAGGGAGACAGGGTGGGCAAGGGAGATGTGTGTGTGTGTGTGTGTGTGTGTGTGTGACCTGTTAGTTCTAATTCACCCCTCACCCCCAGCCCTGGATGCTGGCGGGCCCAGATTAGTCCTGGCATCTCAACTAGCAGAGTGACAGTGACAAGTTCTTTGATTAGAAAAGCTCTGTGGTTTGATGCCCCTCTTCCTCTTCTTTCTTTCTTCCTTCCCTTCTTTCCCTCTTTCTTTTCCTTTTTCTCCTCTGTCTCACTTTCTACTTTTCTTCACCTTTTTATTGTTTTAAAATTAATCTTCTAAGCTTCTTTTTATTTATTTGGCCAGCCAGGCCCTGGCTATGGCATGCAAGATCTTCTGTTGCAGTTCACGTGCCTCTCTTTGGTTGTGACTCGTGGGCTCAGGTTGTGGCCGTGGGCTTAGTTGCCCTGAGGTATGTGGGATCCCAGCTCCCCAACCAGGGATTGAACCCATGTCCCTCACATTAGAGGGTGGACTCTAAACCACTGGAGCACGAGGGAGGTCTGTGTTTTTTTTTTTTAAAGCAAATGATATCTCCTAGACACAGTTGAAGAAGCCCCACCTCTCAGGGCCTGGCTGGTCCAAGAGGCATCTCTGTAAGAATTAGGAAAATGTGACTGCTCTGGGAGGGCCCAGCCTTCCAGAGGGTACAGCCTTCCTGTGGGTACAGGGCAAGACTGGTGGAGGGCGCTCTCTGTGAACCACAGCCTCATAGCAGGGTGTGGCTTGGTCAGTAGAGCAAAGACTGGACTTTAGCTGCTGCCTGCCCTTTGGGCAGTCAACAACCTGTACTCCCATACAGGGCAGTCCTCTACACCTAGCCCCACCTCTCCTCCCCACTAGGGGCTACCTCTATCCTGGTGCAGTTGTACATCCTTTACATCCATGTTTTTGTATTTTTAAATATTTCTTTCCTTCTCTGGGCTTCTTCAAGTCTTTTCTCCTCTTCCTCCTCTTCCTAGAACTCATGTCTTCCCAGAACAAGTCTTACATACAAGTCTTTCTGCACACCTGCTTGTGTCTTTATTGTTAGCAAGTATTGTGTGTGTGTTCATGGTTCTCTCTGCACGGGATATGTGTCTATTGTGTCTTTCTCTTTGGGCTTGGCACATAGTAGGTGCTGAAAATTATGTGACTGGGTATGTGTCCACATGTGTTTCTCCAAGTGTCTCAGCTCTCTGGAGCCCCTCAATTGTCCCCTCACTTGAGCGTAGAAAGGAAAGGGAGTTAGAAAGGGAACCCCACAAGATGGAGGCCGCGTACTCCCCACCCCCTCTCAGCTGACACTCCGTCTTCCACAGAGCATCGAGGAAGGGCAAGCTGAGGGCCATCCTGACTTGACGGCACTGGCCTTGGGGTGCGTGCCCTCCACTCCCCTTCCCAGGCCTCCCAAACCCTCCAAGACCAGAGCTGGGAGGGCAGGGGCGGGGGAGGGAGTAGAGAGGAGGGAGCTTGAGGAAGCCAGGCAGGGGCTGCCGCCCCTGGGACCCCTTTCCACAAGGACAGAGGCGGCACCAGCTGCTCCACAGAAGAAATATTCCCCAAAGTCAGAGTGGTCGTCTCATATTTTAAGTGGCCCTTATTTATCACCGTCCTCCTGGGCTCCCTTTCGTGGCAAATGATGATAAAAGACAGCAGGGAGGGGGCATGGGGGCTGTTCCCGGCTGGCCCTGCAGCTGTTGGAGGTGGCAGCGCCAGGGGACGTGCAGATAGCAACACATGGGCACAGTGACATGCACACACAGACAGTGGCACCAGCACACACGCACAATGGTGCGTGCCCACAGACACAGCAGCAAGCACACACAATGGTGCATGCAGACACAGCAGCACACATGCACAATGGTGCACACCCATAGACACAGCAGCACACACGCACAATGGTGAGTGCCTGCAGACACACCAGCACACACGCACAATGGTGCGTGCAGACACACCAGCACACACACACAATGGTGCGTGCCCACAGACACAGCAGCACACACGCACAATGGTGAGTGCCTGCAGACACACCAGCACACACACACAATGGTGCATGCCCACAGACACAGCAGCACACATGTGCAATGGTGCATGCCCGCAGACACACCAGCACACACACACAATGGTGCGTGCAGACACACCAGCACACACACACAATGGTGCATGCCCACAGACACAGCAGCACACATGCACAATGGTGTGTGCACACAGACACACCAGCACACACACAATGGTGCGTGTAGACACACCAGCACACACACACAATGGTGCGTGCCTACAGACACAGCAGCACACATGCACAATGGTGTGTGCACACAGACACAGCAGCACACATGCACAATGGTGTGTGCACACAGACACACCAGCACACACACACAATGGTGCGTGCCCACAGACACACCACCACACATGCACAATGGTGTGCACACACAGACACACCAGCACACATGCACAATAGTGCACATAGACACACCAGCACAAAGGCACGATGATGCATGCATTCGGACACACCAGCACACATGCACAATGGTGCGTGCCCACAGACATAGTGGCATGCACACACAATGGTGTGTGCAGACACACTAGCACACATACACAATGGTGCGTGCCCACAGACACAGCAGCACGCACACACAATGGTGCACATAGACACACCAGCACACATGCACGATGGTGCATGCCCACAGACACACCAGCACACACACAGTGGTGCGCATGTACAGACATACACACACACAAACAGCACATACGCACAATGGGGTGCACACAAACCCAGACATGCCAACAACCTCACACACACACACACACAGACACATACACACACACAAACAGATTCAGCTACAACCATGACATGCCCACAAATGCTGACCACACACATGTATGCTAAGTGACACCCACAGCTGTGAGCATACACATAGTCTGATCTATGCCTGGGGACACCCATTTACCAACACAGGTACAGTGACAGACACAGCCATATGCCAGCACACACTCACACGATGCTCCCCTAAACAAGCCTGTGTCACGGCCTCTCTGGGGTACTTGCTGGCTTCTCCTGCCCACTGTGCTCACACACCCTTGACCTTCAGCGTGTCTCTATATGTGTCTTCCTTGGGCTTCCCTGGTGGCTCAGTGGGTAAAGAATCTGCCTGCAATGCGGGAGACCTGGGTTTGATCCCTGGGTTGGGAAGATCCCCTGGAGAAGGGAATGGCTGCCCACTCCAGTATTCTGGCCTGGAGAATTCCATGGACAGAGGAGACTGGCAGCCTACAGTCATGGGGTCACAAAGCGTTGGATATGACCAAGTGACTTTCACTTTCACTTTAGCCTCTATGTGTGTGCCCTCAGATTAGGCAACTTCTGTGTGGAAGCCAGCACATGTGTGTGTACTCCAGTCCAGACACACCTATCCACACACATGGATGTGCAAACACACTCATGGTCCAACTGAAAGAAATGAACATCAACTCTTACCTCAGATCATACCCAGAAGTTAATTCAAAATGGATCAATGACCTCAATGTAAGATGTGGAAACAATAAAACTTCTGGAAGCAAACATAAGAGAAGGGACTTTCCCTGGTAGTCCGGTGCCATTGCAGGGAACACGGGTTCAGTCCCTGGTCCTGGAAGATCCCACGTGCCATGGGGCAACAAAGCCTGGGGGTCATGACTATAGAGCTCACACACCACAACGACCAAGCCTCCCTAGAGCCTGTGCTCCACAACTAGAGAGTGGCCCCCACTCACCACACGAGAGAAAGCCTGCAGGTAGCAGTGAAGACCTAGCAGAGCCAATGAATAAATACATTTAGAAGAAGAAGAAGGAAACATAAGAGAAGACCTTTGTGACCTTGGAGCAGGCGGGTAGAACGCTCATAAGCTAAAGTGGCCTGGCTTTAAGCACAGGCTTTGAAATAAGAAAACCTCTTGTTGATCCCTGTTTTATGACACAATTGGCAGAATTAACTTTCTGTAAGTTACTTGCTGTCTCTGATTCACATATCTTCGTCCACTGAAGGTCTGCTACCACCTGTCTCTCTGGATGCTTGTCAACTCGAGAACTAATGCATGTGAAATACCCTTTAAAAGCCGTAATGCATCATACAAAGATCTGCTAAACAGAAGAAAAATTATTTTTGTGTGTTGTACTTATTCACACATGTACACCTGGGCACACCTTCTAAGCAGCAGTCCATACCCAGGCATCTCCCTGCCCTCTCAGTCAGGGGAGCCAGGGCTGGGGTTCATGTTGATCTTGGCCCTGCCCAGCGAAGCCTCCCCCAACCCGGATCCCCCCACCCTTTTCCGCATTAGCCACCCGGTTGCCAATCAACCTCCCTCCCCAGCCTCAGCCCATTAGTACAGCTCCCTGGGGGAATCTATTTTTTAAAGGTTATTAGCAGATTATTGGTTCTTTATCAACCTCAGGCCCCAGTCTCCAATCTCCCAATGAAGCCATTGTCGCCTAATAAGATGCACTTGATAATCTTGGCATGAAGGTAGTGGAGGGCCTGGTGGGGGTAGGGACAGCTGGAAGGAGGGAAGGGTTAATAGCACTGCCCCACCCCCACCCCCTCAGTTCTCAAATAGCTGAACTACTGTATGTTGTAGTTTTCAACTGCAAATCATCTTTAATAGCAGACATCACGGGATGGCTCATTACATTAAGCTATTTTTCATGCTATCTCCTGTAATATCCTTTAATCCAATGCGTTTCAAATCACCTCGGGCTAAAATAAGAGACATAGCGATGTAATAGCCTAGTGTATTAGTGGGTTAATTGCCCTGTTGTACTCTTTCTAGTAGCTATCTCTGGAATGACTTCTATATTAATTGTAAATTGCTTAATACATTTAACTCCTTGCCACCGCCCCATCCCCTAAAGAAGGAGGCCACTACCCAGTTGCTTGATGGGATTGTGTGTGTGTGTGTGTGTGTGTGTGTGTTTTGTGGGCACTCTTTTCCAACTCTGGTTCCCCTCTGTCCTCTCAGGCTGAGCTGGCTTGAGATGTACTTCTCAGCTTAGTGAGGGGAAGAGAGACAGCATTTATTGAATACCTGCTGTATGCCAGACGCTGGCCTTGGCCCTTTCACCACATACTGTCTCCTTGAAGCCTCATAAGACCCTGAGTACTTGCAGTATGCGCCCCAGAGGTCATGTGACTTGTTCAAGGTCACAGAACAAAACCACAATGAAGCTGGGTTTGAATCCATCCTTGAAGACTAGAGCATCCTAGAGCCTCAGTGCCTGAGAACTGGGGAGGACCCAGGGCTTTTGAACGTGAGCTCACCTGAGGTCAGCAGGATCTTGGGGGGTGGGGTGGGAGGGATGGGGACTCCCAGTCTGCAGAGGAGAGACTCCCTTGACCTGGGGGAGTTCTTAGTCTGATGGCAGGGGACAGAAGCCTCTATTCTGGGGAGCTCCGAATCTGATGGGGGGACAGATCCCCTGCCAAAGGAAAGGTCTCAGGCAAATGGAGGAGGCTCCCCTATTCTGGGGAGCAAGCAATCTAATGCGGGGCGGCGGGTGGCGTGGGAGGAATACAGCTCTGCCCTGGCGGTGGGGGAGGGTGCCTCTGGTCTGATGAGAAAGCGTAGTCTCCGTCAGTCAGATGAGACGCCAATCTAACCGATCCACACAGAGAAAAAAGGAAAAGGGTGCAAATGAGTGAGATTCGAGGCAGAGCGAATGGACACTGCAAACAGAGCTCGGAGCACAAGGGCAGAACCCCAGCACTGGTGTGGCCAGCGCCTCACTTCCGGGTTAGGGCGGGGCCTAAGCGGGGCGGGGGTGGGGTGGGGACGGGTCATCACCTCCCCCCTGCTCCTTCCCTCCGTGTGCGTTTCCCCCTGGGCTGACCTCTCCCGTGACTGGCAGGTGGGGGAACGTCAGGCCTTGGCAGGGACGGAGACCTCCTCGCCACGGTCCTGGTTCTCTGCGCCAACAGCTCCCCGTTTTCCAAACAGCCGCCCCACCCTGTGTCCTGTGTGCCCAGAACTTGGACTCTCTCCCGTCTCCCCCTCCCTTGTCTCTTTGCACGGAAGACAAATGGAGATCCTGGAGGACAGGAAAGAAAGATCAGGGAGGGAAAGATCGCGGAGGGGAAGGAAGGGAGCAGGGCTAATGAAGCCATGTCACAGCAGAGCCACAGAGATGGGTGAAGTGTTTGCGGCTGCAGGTGAGAAGCGCACGCGGTCCTGCGTTATCAGTGACACTCGCGAGGCCGTCTCTGCATCAAAGACTCTGCAGTCCGGGGACTCCCGGGGCAGAGGGACCCAAGCGTAAAGTAGCTACACAGTTAAGAGCCTCCTTCACTCAAGCCGGTGTTCCTCACTCCGTCCATTTACCGTAGGGGAGTGAACTTGAGGTTTCTTGGTGAGTTTGGACCGAGAGCCTCTGGATGCCTCGTCCCGGAGATAGGGCCTTGGGACAAAAAAATGGAGGGACAGACACAGAAGGAAAGAGGAAGGCGGCGGGGGCGCAGCGGACCAGGCGGGGAGCGGGCCCTTCCCGGTCTTCGCGGCCGCGGGGGTCCGGGCGTGGAGGGGGGCTGAGGCTCGGTGCCAGGGTCCCGGGCGGAGGCGGAGGCGGCGGCGGCTTTGTTGGCGGCCGGCTCCGGGAGCAACCTTGAGCGCGGGCGCGGAGACAGTGATTTAGGGGCTGGCATTGAAGCGTGAAGGTAAATGGCCACATTTCACCGTCAGAAGGTGAGCGGGAGGCGCCCGCCCCTTCCCTTCCCCCAAGGCCCCCGGGGGTGGGGGGTGCGGGGGATCGGCCTGTCGCGGGCACCCGCCGAGATCCGGGCTGAATCCCTGAGGCCCTGCGGCCGCAGCCGCGCCAGAGGAGGGAAGCCGGACGCCCAGCACCTCTTTCCTGACCCGTTCATATCTGGGGAAGTTAAGCGATCTGGGGCCCGAAGCTGCTTCAGGGGAGAATCTGAGAGGCAAAGGCCCACAGCCCGGGGACCTGAGGGACCCTCTGCTGGTCAGGACGGGGTGCGGGAGGCAGTTTAACTCTTCACAGGGGTCCTGAGGTCTGGTCGGCCTTCTGCTCACAGTGCAGATGTGGAAACAGAGGCTCAGGAGGTTAAGTGACCTGCTGCAGACCCTGCATCTGGGGAGGGATGAGCAGGGAGGGATCTAGGTCTGCGGGACCCCCCAGCCTGTGTCACTGAACCCTAAACCCCCAGCAGGTTGCCTCCAAGAGCTCTGGGATCTGGGCACTGGATGTGGGGGAGCTTGTGGGTGCAGGAAATGTCGGCATCCAGCAACCTCCTGCTGTTTTGAAAATAATACAGGAAAATAATCATGAAAATAACTTCTGCTCTTCATGTTCCGAGGTGGCTGAGACAGAAAAGAATCCACCTGAAATGCTGGAGACCTGGGTTCAATCTCTGGGTTGGGAAGATCTCCTGGAGGAGGGCATGTCAACCCACTCTACTGTTCTTGCCTGGGAAACCCCATGGACAGAGGAGCCTGGCGGGCTACAGTCCATGGGGTCGCAAAGAGTTGGACACGACTGAAGTGACTAACACTTTCACTAACACGTCATATTAAAAAAATACAGAAATTTGGCTGTGATTTGATAACCCTTCTTTTTGACCCGTCTACCTGTCCCTCCTTTGGGCAAAGCTTCCTTCCCGGAGACCCCTTAATCTCTCCCACAGTTTTGAGCCAAGCGCATGTGAGTGGAGTGTTGAGATGATTAATTTGATTCATTTTGTTATTTTGCTGAGAAAAAGAGGCCTAGGCTGGGGCATGCGTGCCCTGTTGGAGTAGGGGCATGACATTGCAGACTGGCCCCGCCCCCTGCCCTGCCCCAGCATCATTTCCCAGGCTCAAGTGGCAGAGAGAGGCAGAGTCAGGAGGAGGGGCTGGGGGGAGTAAGCCCAGGGCACCAGGGCTGGGTCAGAGAGACCCCCAGAGGGTGGAAGGAAACAGTTCCCTGGCTCTACTTGGGGCAGCTTTGGTGGTTTTTATTCATAACAGCTGCTTTTTCTTGGATGCCTACTAAGTGTTCAGCATACCTTTAATCATGCCAGCAACCCTACGTAATACATATTGTTATCCCTGTTTTATAGATATGAACACTGAGGCTGGGCCCCTGATCTAAAAATCCACTGCTGAGAGGTGGTGGAGCTGGGATTGGACCTGAGTCCCGTTGACCGTAGAGAGATTCTTCTGCGGCCGCTCTCTTTCACTGGGAAGGGGACTGCAGAGGCCTTGAGGAGATGACCCAGCACTCAATGGTAAAGGAGGCTGGCATTCACCTCCCTCTTGTGGTTTTCCTTGGGCCAGTTCTCCTACGGAGTCTGGGTGGGACTGCAGGTCAAGGCAGAGGGTAGTCAGGTGTGGGAGGTGGAGGTCAGACCTCTCAGCTAACACTTGCCCTCAACCCTGGGCAGACAGAAGAGGGTCCCTGGGGGTGGGGGCTGTGTATCCTCAGGTTCCAGTGGAAGGTGCCCTGGATGGTGGGAGAGAGATTACCTTCCATGGTCTGAATTACTCCTGGAGAGGCCAAAGACCCCCTACTAGAGAAATTCTATGGGGCTGGGGGGCAGGTGCAGGCATCCCAGGGGTTCATCCTTTCTAGGACGGGGCCCTGGTGGGAGCAAAACCAGCCATGGGACCCAGGTGAACACAGGCTGAGGCTTTGGGGAAGTGAGGCCCGTTTTCAGAAAGCCCTGGTTCCTCAGACCCCAGTTCCTATGACAACTTCAAATAGCCGTTATCATTGAACACTGACTACGTGCCCCAAACTGTGCTAAGCCTTCTCTTAATCCTGACAGCCGCCGTGTACAGTAGGAACTATATTAACTCCATCTGACCGATGAGTAAATAGAGGCAGAAGCTCCCCTGGGCCAACAAGCTCTCCTAGACCTGCTTCCTCCCCTATGGGGGTGGGGCAGGAGGACATAGCACATGGAGAGGGGTCTCCAAACCCTTATAATCTCAGCATAGGGCCTGGCCCCTGGAAGCCCTCAATACACGTAGCTTCTTTATCATTCTTTTGTTTGTTTGTTTGTTTTATTTTTAATTGGAGATAATTGCTTTACATTAGTGAGTAGGTTTCTGCCATACATCAATGTGAATCAGCCATAGGTCTGCTATTATTAGGGCTTCCTTGGTGGCTCAGACAGTAAAGAATCTGCCTGCAATGCAGGAGACCCAGGTTTGATCCCTGAGTTGGGAAGATCCCCTGGAGAAGGGAATGGATACATACTCCGTACTCCGGTATTATTGCCTGGAGAATCCCAAGGACAGAGGAGCCTGGCAGGCTACAGTCCATGGGGTCACAAAGAGTCGGACATGACTGAGCAACTAACACACACACCATTATTATTCTTGATGTTTGGTGGGTGGAGGCATTGGGTGGTGGCACCTTGCCTTTCAGCCCATTATTTTTGGGGCCAAGGTCTTACCTTCTAAACTGGGGTCTCAGGGTACACATCTTTCTCCCAGCTCCTTCTGAGTCTGCCTTTACCTCCAGGTGGCCCTTGATCTAGGGGAGACGCATGTGGGAGCCTGTGTGTGTGAATGTGATGAAAAGATGTCTCTTGTTCTGTGAAGAGCAGAGTAGGGGGTCCCAGAAAGGCCCTTCCTTCCCAGGACAGGGTCCTATCCTGGGTCGCTTCAGGAACCATCCCCCACGCCCCGTCCATTTCTGCATTGGTCACCTGGATGGAGGTGGGTGGTGTCAGGCTAACCTCTCTTCCCTTCATCAACCTTCATAGTGGTGACCAGACCAGGGGTCTGTCCTCTTTCTGGGTTCTCGGCCTTCTGCACCCCTACCCTGGTCCTTGGCAGGGATCCCAGATTCCAGCCGGTCCAACCCCACCTTTTGACAGATAAGGGCAGGGAAGCTCAGAGAAGGGGAGCGACCTGAACAAGGTCACACAGCGAGTGATGATGCTGGGGTAGGCAACCCGAGGGGAATCTCCTAGGGCTTCCAGTTTGGGGGGGGTCAAGAAATGAGGGGTGCCCGCCCTCTCCTCTTGCCTGGGGTGTTGTCAGCTTGAGCACTAGCCACCCGCCCCCATCCCCATCCACACACCAGGTGGAATTGTCTTAATGCAGCAAATTGTTCATACACATGTAAGCAAATATCTCCTCAAATTATCTCTTATCACCAAATAGGCCACGATGCTCACCGGCTGGAGGGCTGAGGTTGTCTTTCAATCCACTGATGATGAGGGGGAGGCAGGGGAGGGGGCCCGGCTGACACCAAAAATAAGCCAGCTGAGCGGGGATGGTTGTCGCAAGGGGCAGAGCGAAGTTGTCAGGCGGCGAGAGCGTGTGAGGCGGCAGGACGATAATGTGGCATGACACTTCTGAAATGAGCGGCCCGTTGCCATGGTGAGCAGCCAGGAGGGACCGGCTCTCCCGAGGCTGAAATAAAACACGCTTTAAATGATGTTTGATTAGAATTTAGATCATGTAACCGAATACCTCAGTCCTTCTCGTCCCTGTGCTTTTCTTCTTTTCTTCTTTTCTTCTCTTCTTCTCAATTCTCCCCTTCTCCCCTCCATCCCCTCCCCACCCTACCCTGGGGCACATGTACACTCCTGTGCCACACTCACACAGGCACACACACACACTTGCACACACACGCCCTTCTTCTCTCTCTCTCTCTCCTCTCCCCAGTTGTTCTCTGCCTTGGTTGGACCTCATTTCAGAAAATTTGGCTCAGAGCAGATGCCGGGGGCCCCTTGGCGGAGTCACAGCACTGGCCTCGGGGTCCTGGTTTGAGTCTCTGCTGTTGTGCTCTGATAATAGTAACGCTAAAACAATCCACAGGGTCCAAGCCTCTTCTTTGTGCCCTTTACAAAGCTCTGCTGCTGCCCTTTGCCGGCTTGTCATCATACCCATTTTCTGGATGGGGAAGCTGAGGCTCAAAGAGGCCAAATGTCTTATCCAAGATCACACAAGATGTGAATTCAGCACTGCTATGGGCTCCTCTTGGGGCTCTGGGGAGAACCCTCCTAAACACCTTTAGGAGGAAGGGAGTGGAGCCCGCTCTCTGTCCTCTGGGTCCTCGACCTTGACTGGTCCAGCTTGTTTTGAAGATCTACGCTGCTCTTGTTCTGCCTGTGTGAACCATCCCAGGGATGGGCAAAGCCCCGACTTGGTTCCAGAGGGCACTGGGACAAACTCTGATTTTCTTGTCATATGCTCCTGCTCGTTTGTTTGGAAATGGATGTATGTTTTATTTGTGGTGGTTTTTCCAGGGCATGCTGCCCAGATGGGGAAGACAGCCAGTCCCGAAGACAGAGGGCACTGCTATTGATTATGGCTGGCATGTAGAGACAGGGCAGACAGGGCTGCTCTTGGTGCCTGGATTTTCTCAGAGGCGCCTGGAGAGTTATCATCATCCTAGGTGTGTGTCAGAAGGCTGCGGCTTGACCCAGCGTCCACCTTCTCCAGCAGACCAAGGTCTCCAGACTGTCTCTCTCACCCTCAGCCAGTCCATCCATGTGTTCACTTGTTCAACATCAGCTGTGTGCCAAGATGCTCACTGTGGAGCAGCCCTGACCTCCGCCTTCACAGGTGTGGCGGTTTGTGGGCCACGGGCAGGTGATCTGAAGACAGACACCCAAACACACACACACACTACACACACACACTACACACACACACACACACACACACAAGAGTCTCCTTTGGTGCAGAGTGTGAATGATTTGATGCAGGAGGAAGCTAAGTGCTCCGGGAACATCAAGGATGGGAGCCCTCCTGTGTCAGATGGGGACCCAGGAAGGCTTCTCAGAGGAGATGATAAACGAAGGAAGACAAAAGGCTTCTTGGGGCTCCCCTGGTGGTCCAACTGTTGAGGCTCTGCCCTCCCAAAGCAGGAGGCCTGAGTCTGATCTCAGGTCAGGGAACTAGATTCCACATGCCGCAATTAAGAGTTCACTTGCTGCGATTAGAGATCGATTAGAGAAGGAAATGGCAACCCACTCCAGTGTTCTTGCCTGGAGAATCCGGGGGCCTGGGGAGCCTGGTGGGCTGCCGTCTATGGGGTCACACAGAGTCGGACACGACTGAAGTGACTTCGCAGCAGCAGAGATCCTGCATGCAGCAACGGGGATCTCGTGTGCTGCAATTAAGGCCCGGGGCAGCTGAAATTAAAAAATATACATATTAAAAAAAAAAAAGACAGGTGCTTCTCCAAGTGCTCAGACAGAAAGGACAGCCCAGGCGGGGAGCCCTCGATGTGCAAAGTCCAACGTACCCAGCAGAAAGGAAGTTCCTGGGGTAGATGGGGGGTGGGAGTGGGATTGCGGATGGGGTTGGGGGGGAGGGGAGCAGGGGTTTGGGAAGGTGGGGGTGAGAGGGTGGGTGTCTGTGTTTCTTCCATTAGACTCTAAGCTTTTGAAAGGCAGAGACTGAGCCCCTGAAAACCTCCCCTCAAGATGGGGTTACCCTGAGGATGTATAGAGGTGTCTTTTATTTCTTTTGTCTTCTGCAATTCAAAAGGCCTTCATTTCTTTGCATATCCTGTTAACTGTGAAAGCAGGGGCCCCTCCTTCATGTATGTGTCTGGCCTCCTTAGTGTTTGGCACAGGATCTGTTTCATATATATATTTAATTAAAAAAAATTTAAATTTATTTATGTTTTTGGCTGTGCTGGGTCTTTGTCATTGCATGGGCTTTTCTCTAGCTGCAGAGACGGGGGAGGGAGGGCTACTCCCTAGTTACGATGGCTTCTCTCGCCGAGGAGCGCGGGCTTCGGTAGTTGCGGCTCCCGGGCTCTGGAGCGCAGGCTCAGTAGCTGTGGTGCACAGGCTTAGCTGCTCCGTGGCATATGGGATCCTCCCAGATCAGGGATGGAACCTGTGTCTCCAGCATTGACAGGTGGATTCTTCACCACTGAGCGACCAGGGAAGCCCCTATAGTCAATTTTTGACAGCACCCTGGAGCACGGGAGGGACCTTAGTTTCCCAACCAGGGATCAAAATTTCGCCCCCTGCATTGGGAGGCAGAGTCTTAACCACTGGACCACCGGGGAAGTCCTGGACCTGTTACGTAAAAATGAATCAGTGCTTATTGGGTACTTACTGTATCCCCGGCATTGTGCTAAACGTTTCACAGGTGATTCCCTCCTTTGAGCAGCGCTTGACCAGCAACAACTCCCTGGTATTTCAAGGGCAGGAAAGAGCAAGTAGGGGGTTTCGTGAGGGGAGAAGCTGTGGCTCAGAGTCTGGGGCTTCAAAGGGAAGGATGGGGAGTGGAGGAGCACACTAGGAGGCTGGATAAATTAGGCCATCAAGGTTGGGAAAAGGCAGAGGACATTTGACTGGGACTGACTGGGATGGGAAGGGGGTCGGCAGGGGCAGCAAGAGATGCGGGCTGGGGAAGCAGTCATCACCTAGAACCAGGGATCTTTCTCCCTTCCCCACCCTCCCATCTGGTTGCTGTCAACATCTGAATCCAGCCCTCCCTTCCAGCCCCACCGCTCCTGCCCTTGGCCTGTTTATCTTGGACCTCTGTAGCCGCCTTTCTCACTGGCTCCTCGCCCCAGAATTCTCCTTCCGCCACCTTTTCCTCCTGGCCACCTGTTAGCTTCCTGTAACTTAGATTTGACTGCTTCATTCCTGTGCCCCAAAGCCATCGTGGCCCCATCGTGGACCCATGACCCAGGGTTCACAGCTCTGACTCCCAGCCTGCTCTCAAGCCCCACTGTGATGTGATCCCAGCCTGCCTCTCCGGCCTCGACAACTCTCAACTTCTCATCTCCTGATTGGTCAGTTCTTGGTGCCTCTTCCTACCTGCACCCGTGCAAACTCAGAGTGCCCTGCAGGAATGCCCTATCTTGCCCCCTGGTCAAGGCTGACTCATCTCTTTCTTTGTAGGCTTGGCTCAAGTCTTTCCCACTCTGGAACCCCTTTCCTGACCACTTCTTTCAGAAAGCATGTATCTTTTTCTTTTTCTTTTGGCCATGCTTTGTGGCTTGTGGGATCTTAGTTGCCTCGCCAGAGGCTGAACCAGGGTCCTCTGCAGTGAAAGTGCAGTGTCTTAACCATTGGACTACCGGGGAATTCTCAGAAGGCATGTATCTTAGTCAGCTTGAGCTGCCATAACAAAACACGATAGACTGGGTGGTTTAAACAACAGGAATGTATTTTGCCTAGTTCTGGGAAGTCCAAGGTCAAGGCACTGGCTCATTTGGTTCCCTGGAGGGTCCCCGTTCTCCTGGCTGTAGATGGCTGCCTTCTCTCTGGGTTCTTCACGTGGTGGACAGAGAGCGGGGAAGAGCTCTGGTCTCTTTCTCTTCTTACAAGGCACTAATTCCACCACAGGGCCCCACCCTCCTGACTTTATTAAATTACCTCCCAAAGTCCTCATCTCCAAACCCCATCACTTTGGGCTTCAGCATGTGAATTTTGTGGGGAACAAACATCCAGCCCACAGCAGCCTATCTGCTACAGGTAGGTCAGATTTTTCAATATTGTCTAATTGTTTCAGGTTATTTCCTCAACTTGACTGGAAGCTCCCTGAGGAGCAAACTGTGACTGGCAGAAATTGTGTGTTGACATGCCTGGTAATAACATCACCTATTTATTACAGGCTCCCCAAAAGTTTATACTCAAGGGTCCCCAGACTTCACCTTTCCTCTGTCCCCAAGGAAGTTTCTGTGTTTAGCCCTGTTTGGGCCTCAATAGCTTGGGTGGGCATAGTGGATTGGAAAGAAAGTTGAAAGAAGCCCAGAAACCTTAGAATAACTTCCTTCAGAAAAGACAGAGTGCCCCTCCTGGCTGGATAGGATCAAAGGATAAAAGGCAGAGGGGAGAGCAAAGAGAGGTAGGCACCTGCAGGGGCTGGTTTGGTGAGGGCTTCAGGGGAGGTTGAGGCACCTTGAATGAGCTGTGGGAGGGAGCGGGAGATAGGAGAAGAAGATTCAAATACATGTCACTTTGTCTTATGAATGTGTGTGCATGTGTGTATTACATATATATATACACACACATTTTGGAGAAGGAAATGGCAACCCACTCCAGTGCTCTTGCCTGGAGAATCTCCATGGACAGAGGAGCCTGGCAGGGTACAGTCCAAGGGGTTGCAAGAGTCAGACACGACTTAGCAACTAAACCACCACCACCATACACATATATATGGTGGCACTAGCTGTTAAGAACCCACCTGCCAATGGAGGAAATGTAAGAGACACGGGTTTGATCCCTGTGTTGAGAAGATCCCCTGGAGGAGGGCATGGCAACCCACTCCAGTATTCTTGCCTGGAAAATCCCACGGACAGAGGAGTCTGGCAGGCTGCAGTCCATAGGATCACAAAGAGTCGGGACACAACTGAGGTGACTTAGCACGCATGAGGAGAGAGCAGAAGGGGTGACTCTGGCCCTAACCCTGGGCCTCTAACCCTAGAGCTGTATCTTCTGATGGGGCTACCGTGGTCTTTGAACTCTGTGTTGGGGGAGACCAGGAGGCTCATTAGGCTGGAACGTGATTATATGTACCTATAGCTCAGCTCTATCTATGGGGGTTAAAGGTGGCGCAGGTTCAGGCCTCTGTAGCCTTCAGAGTCCAGACGACAGTGTGATTCGCTGTTTGGGAGCGTGGTCCTGGGAGGCCAGAAATGGGGGGGAGTGGCAGGTGTTCTGGAGGGTGTGCAGAGAAAGGGGCGGGGCGCCTTGAGGCCAAGGACATTAAACGACACGGCTCACTGTCTCCCTGGGCTCCACCTGTTAGCACGCAGGGCCTCTTTGGTAAGGGGACAACCTTACAACTCAGAGTTACTTTGTGTGTGTGTCCGACTCTTTGTGACCTCATGGACTGTAGCCCGCCAGGCTCCTCTGTCCATGGGATTCTCCAGGCGAGAATACTGGAATGGGTTGCCATGGCCTCCTCCAGGGGATCTTTCCAACCCAGGGATCGAACCTGGGTCGGAAAGATCCAGACCGACCCGCGACTCTTGTGTCTCCTGTATTGGCAGGTGGATTCTTTACCACTAGCGCCACCTGGAAAGGTAGGGTTTGTTTTATTGCAATACAGGAAGAAAACCCAGGGCTTGGAGGTCAGGAAATCTAGGTTCATGGCCCTCCAATTGGGCTCCCGGGGGTGCCTTCATTGTGCTGTGTGCCTAAGTTTCTCCACCGATAAACTGGAGGCAAGACTCATGTTCATCTCGGAGGTGGCACGGAAGTGACGGTGATTGGAGAGGTCGAGTCCACTGTTCACACAGGAGCTGGGTGAGGGGGTGGTCACAGTAACTCTGCAGCGAGATGAAGCCCGTGAGGACCCGCACATCACAGGTTCGCCCTTGGCACTGCAGCCCCAAGAGGGTGGGCGTCCAGGGTGAGATCTCTGCAGGGACAGGAAGGGGCCCAGGCGTGGCTGGGATCTGGGGAAGGACAGACCCAGAAGAGGGGTCCTGGCAGATGGGGGACTGCCATCCCTGCTTTTCAGGACCCTGTGGGAGAAAGAATTCTCCCCTCCTTCTGTCAACTGAGTTGCAGCCCAGCAATGAACAGTAAGAGTAATAAAAAAACAATAGCTTGGGACTTCCCTGATGGTCCAGTGGCTAAGACTCTAGGCTCTCAGTGCAGGGGGCCTGGGTTTGATCCCTGGTCAGGGATCTAAAGCCCACCTGCTGCAAACTAAGACCCAGCACAGCCAAGTAAATAAATAAAAATTAAAAAATAAAAATAATAGCTCATGTCTCAAGGGCCTGTATATCAATCTCTATTTTTAAGCACTTTACCTCATTTCTGCCTCAGAACGACCCTATGGAGAGAGAACTGTTTAATCTGTACTTTACAGATGGAGAAACCAGAGCAGTTGAGTGACCTTCCCAAGGTCACAGAGCTTGTAAGTGGTGGAGTCATGACTCAGGCTCAGACGATCCAGGGCTTGTGCCATGCTGTCCTGTCAGGAACTAATCCTGTATCCTTTACACTTCAGAGCAGGACTCCTCAGCTAAAAGTATCTCATTTGCCCCACATATTAAGACCAGGCAGAGGTTCGCAGCCACCTCTCCAAACAGAAGACCTAAACTTGGGCACCCCGTGGCTGCTGCTCCCTGCTTCTGTACTCTTAGGCAAGTTAGCTCATCTGTAAAATGGGCGGACATACATTTGTTGAGTATCTCTTATGTGACACATTCTTTTTGTTTGTTTGTTTTTTGACTGCACCACATGGCTTGCAGGATCTTCGTGTCCCCACCAGAGATTGAACCTGGGCCCCAGCAGCAAAAGCACTGAGTCCTAACCACTGGACTGCCAGGGAATTCCATTATGTGCCACATTTAATTTAAATCTGACCACTACATTTTGAGATTGCTCCACTTAGCAGCTGGGGAAGCTGAGTCACAGAGGGGTGAAAACAAATTCCCCAAGGCCACATGAAACAGGCTGACATGGAGCTTAGTCTGTCCTGTTTTGGAGTGTATGTTCTTTCTATTCCCTCTCATTCCTCAAGTTGTAATCCACAAAGCCTCAATTCCTGGGGGTGGGGGTGTGTGTTAATAATTATTGTGTTAAAAAATGTTCCATGATCAACTCTGTTTAGGGAAGGCTGTTTTCAAAAATTAGAAGTTATTTGTTTCAGGACTTCTCAGAGCCTTTATTACGCTGGTGTGCCTTAGGAAGCTCTAAGAGGAGAGCAGAGTTAGTATGAAGATAGTTTGTCGGGAAGAAGCTTGTGGGAGAAGCATTCCTTGGAACTCACTTTGGGAAGAGCTGTACTTCACCCCCAAGGCTTCCGTGGTAACAACAGTGACGCCAGTAGCAATAACAGTGACACCGAGAAAGAGATCATCACGATCATGTTAGTTGTGTGTCAGTTGCAATGATCCTTTTCTGTGCAGGATTTTTGGGAGATTTTTCTGCATCCTTCCCAGCTTTAAGCACCCTGATCCCTTCTTTGAGCTCAGGGCAGGTCCAGTCTGTTCCTCATGCCTGGGGCTCCTCTCTCCTCTCCTCTAAGCCTTTGCTTGGGTCAGGCCCTTTAGGCTGCTCTCCCCTTCCTCCCCTTGTTCCTGACAAAAATAAGGGAGGCTTGGAGAGGGGAAGTGATGTGGCCCAGGGTGTGTGGTGAGACAGGCACCCCCCATCTCCTGCCCCTCTCCCACAGCCCACCTGCACAGGACACCCCACTTCTGAGAAGTATCCAGGATGGACTCGTCCCAGGGCCAACCACGAGCTTCTCTGGCTCTGTCTCAGTCTTATCACGCTTGGTCTCTATTACGCACCGCTAAGCGATGTCAGGACTGCCTTTTATGTTGTTGCTGTTCAGTTGCCAAGTTGTGTTTGACTCTTTTGGACCCCATGGACTGCAGCACGCCGGGCTTCGCTGTCCTTCACCATCTCCCAGAGTTCGCTCAAACTCATGTCCATTGAGTCAGTGATGCCATCCAACCATCTCATCCTCTGTTGTCCCCTTCTCCTCCTACCTTCAATCTTTCCCAGCATCAGGGTCTTTTACAGTGAGTCAGCTCTTCGCATCAGGTGGCTAAAGTATTGGCGCTTCAGCTTCAGCATCAATCCTTCCAATGAGTATTCAGAGTTGATTTCCTTTAGGATGGACTGATTCGATGTCTTTGCTGTCCAAGGTACTCTCAACAGTCTTCTCCGACACCACAGTTCAAAAGCATCAGTTCTTTGGCACTCAGTCTTCTTTATGATCCAACGCTCCATCTGTACATGACTACTGGAAAAACCATAGCTTTGACTAGATGGACCTTTGTCGGCAAAGTGATGTCTCTGCTTTTTAATATGCTGTCTAGGTTTGTCATAGCTTTTGGTATGCTGTATTAAAATAAAACAGTTTTGTTAAGATATTCATATATCATAAAATTTACCCTATTATCATATTCATTTAAAGGTGTTTATTATAAAAATTTTTCTACAATAAAGAGCACAAATCAGCACACAGAGTGATGAATTTTTAACAAAGTAAAAACATCTGTGTAATCAGCATCTGTGTTTGAAGCGGATCATCTCCTGTCCCAAAGAACCTCCCTGGTGTATTCTCCCTTCACCCAAGGTTAACACACCTGACCACTACCCCACAGAGGTTTGTTTAGAAAACAAAAGCAAAAAACAACTCCTTGGGACTTCCCGGGTGGTCCAGTGGTTAAGAATCCACCTGCCAATTCAGGGGCCCCGGCTTCAATCCCTGGTCCGGAAAGATCTCACGTGCCATGGGTCAGCTAAGCCTGACAGCCACAACTACGGAGGCCTGCTCACCTCGAGCCTGTGTACTGCAACAAGAGAAGCCGTGGCAATGAGAAGCCTGTACACTGCAGCGAAGAGTCGCCCTGCTCACTGCAACTAAAGAAAGCCCACTTGCTGCAAAAAAAAATAAACTCATCAACTTATCCCTTTCCCTTTTCTTCTTTCCTTCCTCCTTCCCTCCCTTCTGACCCACTTCCTTTATTCCTCTACCTGCTCCTTCCTTTCTTGTTGATTCTACTTCCATATAGTTTATTTGAAGTTTATAGTAAGAGGCACAGCGAGAGTGTAAAAGCCTTAACATGTGCCCTGGGAGGTGGTGTGAGGTGAGGGGGTCAAGTTGCTGAGAGACCTGACTCTAGACTGGCCACTGCCAGCTGTGAGGCCTGGGGCTTGTGACAGAACCTCTCTGCCTTTGTTTTCTTACCTGTGAAATGGGAGTAATGACTCGACTGACTGCAAAGGGTGATGGGAAGATTAAACAAGGTGTCTTTACCTTATGTGTGCAAAGTGTTTACATACACCTGTGCCAGGAAGCCTGGGGAAAGCTCTACTGGATGATAATATCTCTTACAAGATGAGAAGTGAGGACAGGGGATGAGAACCACGGCCATTTAATGAGCACCTGCTGTATGCTGGGGCTTTACCTCTGATCTGCCTGGCTGTCCTGCAAGAAGAGATTATTATCTCCATTTTATTTATTTTTAAAAAAGCATTTATTAATTTGGCTGCTTCCGGTGCTGACTGTGGCATGTGTGATCCTTGTTGCAGCGTGTGGGCTCTTTCCCCAACCTCATGTGGGATCTTAGTCCCCAGATCAGGGATCGAACCTGCATCCACAGCCTTGGAAGGTGGCTTCTTAACCACTGGACCACCAGGGAAGTCCCCATCTCCATCTTACAGATGAGGAGATGAGGCCTGGAGAGGTAAATCCTGAAGACGTAGGTTGGTAAGTGTTGGAACTGGAGCTGGAACCCCAGGAGTCTGGCTTGAATGCCCACATTCCCACCCTGGGAACCAGCCTTGTGTTAATGTCACCTAGCTGTGAGCTGAGCACTGTCCTCTGTGGGGGATGTCCCTTGCTGTGGTCCCATTGTGATCCTATCCTCCCAGGGACACAATACTCCGCCCCCCGCACCCCATGCTGGGGACATCCTCCTGGGGCAGGGGTGGGGGTCTAGGGAGGGGATGGTTTCCCAGGGAAGAGCACTGGAGAGGACTGCCTGGCAGTAGAGGGTTCGGACTGCCCTGGGCACGCGCAGTTCCTGCGCCTACTGGAAGCCTCCCTCCCACCCAGGGAAGCTCTGGGGCCCCAGGGAAGGGCTGGCCTATGGGGTGGCTTTAGAGCCCACCACCCTGGGGCAATGGAGAAGAGTCCGCACCCTGCAGAATGGCCTTGTAGGGCCCTGTCCTGCCCATCAGGACTCATGGGGTGGGGTCGGGGGGTACAAGGCAGAGCCAGGCAGGTCAGGCATGGGGGTGCTGATGACTCCTCCAGCCGGGGCAGGACCAGGGTGGGGTGATGGATCTCCCACCCCTGCTGAGTGCTCAGTAAACAGCCGGTCCTGCTGTGACCCCTCCAACAGGGGGAAGGCTCCCCAGGCAGAGGAGACTAGCTCTTCAGACCAGTTCTGGGGCCCTGAGGCCTCCTTCCTGCCCATCTCCCAAACCAGTGTGTTGTGCTGTGGCCTCAGAGCAGAGGGCAATGGGGGCACCCCCCCACCCCACCCCTGGTGCCTTAGGCCGCGCCTGGCTCCTCGGGGGGGCCTGGTGGGAGTGCAGACATCACCTGCCCTCTTGCTGGCCTCAACCGTCCCTACCCTGACCTCCAAGCTCCCAGGGGCCAGCTGGGACATCTGTATCCATCTTGCCCCAAACTCTGGAGATTCTGACAAATTTCCTTTCATTGCTTGCAGCCATGTTATTTAAAGTAATTAACCTTAATTTATAAATTTTTATATCAAACTGCCTTTTAACTTTTAGAACTGGCAGGAGCAGCCTTATCCCTGGGCTCCTAATAGTTCTCCATTTAATCAAAATTCATCCATCAGGTTCCAGTGTTAAATCATCTTTTAATTGGGAGTTACATTCTGGTTAATAGTTTTATAATTCGCCTCCTCTAATAGTTTTTACCACAGGGATCTCTACTCCATTTTTCCTCACTCTATTATTGAGGGCGTGCGGTTCTGCGGGGACGGCTTTGCTGGGCCCCGCCTCTCTGGCCTCTGCTGGTCGTCGCCTCTTTTGTTCTTGGTGGTCTCATTAATTCCCGAGAAGAGTTGTCTCTGCTGCGTGTTACTAGGGCAGAGCTACTCTCCTTGCTTCCGCAGCCTTCGGAGCTGTGGCCAGTGCCTGTTTCTCTCCACGAGGAAGTCACAGCAACAGAAAGGGAGAGAGGGAGAGAGATGGAGATTGAAACAGAGAGTGTGGAGAGCAAGGAAGGTTCTGGAAGCCCATAGGTCCGGCCCGCAGCAGACGGGGAGAGAGAAGCAGACGAGTTAGGAAGTAGATGCAGACCCAGGACTGGCTCTTCCCTGGCTCCTGCCCACCACCGATCATCCACATCCCCTTCCACCCGGAAGTTAAAGTTGCGGGAAGGGACGTGCCTCCCCGCCCCACCCCGCCCCGAGACCCGGAATGGCCGGGCCTGCGGGATTCCTGGAGGAGGGCAAGGAAGGGCGGCTGCATTAGAGCTATCCCGGAGATGCTGCTGGGCCTCCCGGCGGGCGAGAGGGAGAGGGCATAGAGACTGCAGGATCAGGAAGGGGAGAGAGAGGCCAGAGAGACAAGGCAGTAGAAGAGAGTCAAGAACAAGAAAAGAGGGACTTCCCTGGCGGTCTAGTGGTTAAGACTGTGCTCCTTTTGCGGGGGACATGGGTTCGATCCCTGGTTGGAGAATTAATATGTTACATGCCTGGCGGTGCAGCCAAAAAAAAAAAAAAAAAAGATGAAAGAATAAAAGGATTTCCCTGGTGGCCCAGTGGTTAAGAGACTGCCTGCCAATGCAGGGGACACAGGCTCAATCCCTGATCCAGGAAGATTCCGCCCGCCGCCAGGCAACTAAGTCCACACTCTGCAACTACTAAGCACACCTGCCACAACTACGGAGGCCCGCGTGCCCTAGAGCCCAGGCTCCACGCAATGAGAAGCCACGGCAATGAGAAGTCCGCGCCCTGTGACTAGAGCGTAGCCCCCGCTCGCCTGTGCAACCGGAGAACGCCTGTGAACAGCAACAAAGACCCAGCGCAGCCACAAAAGACAAATAAGTAAAAAATTTCAAAAGATATTAAACATAAAGAGCAAGAAAAGAGAGGGGAGATAAAGAGGGGAGAGAAGGGGAAAGAAAGACAGACGACATTGGAGGGGTACAGAGAAGACGGGTCCCTCCGGTCAGGAGCCCTGACTGGTAAGCAGACATGTTTGTGTGGACACCTGCTCTCGCAAGCCCATGTGCTCGCACAGGGCTGAAACCAGACCCGGAGGCACCTCGTGCGGGGGTGATGATGGGCTGGGGGTCAGACCCCGCGCCTGTGGATGGGAGTCTTTGAGATGGCCTCCAGGGCAGGTGGACCGGGAGGGATGCTCCTAGATTCCTGACCCTCAGAAACCTCATAGAAGAAAGGTTGTTGTAAGTTGCTACATGTAGGCAGTAATTTGTAATGCAGCAGTAGATAACTGGTACACATTCATGCCATCAGCTTCGCTGGGGGTGGAACTTGACTCGGGTATGTTTCAAAGCTCCCCAAGCGATGCCAGTGTGCATCCCAGGTGGAGGGCCACTGCCCCAAGGCCTGTGTGTGCCCGTGAGAGTGTGTGTGTGTGCACCTGGTGTATGCCTGTGCCATGTGCGTGTTTACGGTGGGGTGTGGGCACCACGCCACATGCATTTGTCAGTAGGCAGAAATACCAGCAGCCCCTTGTGTGTATTGGGCCCAGGTACCCGTGTCAGTTCCTGGCTCAGGAAAGTCTGGAGAACGGAAGGAGCCTCAGAGGTTTTGTAGCCAGACTGACATGGGCCATCCACCACTTCCCCTCTGTGAGCCCTCTCTGAGCCTCAGTTTCCCCACTTGTGAAATGAGGGCATGCAGATCCCCATTCTGCCCAGTCCTTTGAGGAGGTGCTATATGAGCTGACTACATACCTCCTGGACTGGCTTTGGCAAAATATCTTGGTAGAATTGTTTAGTGGCTAGGTCATTTCCAACTCTGCAACCCTGTGGACTGTAGCCCACCAGGCTCCTCTGTCCATGGGATTCTCCAGGAAGAATACTGGAGTGGGTTGCCATTTCCTCCTCCAGGGGATCTTCCTGATCCAGGGATTGAACCTGTGTCTCTTGTGCCTCCTGCAATGGCAGGCAGGCTCTTTTGTTGTAATGGCTCTTGGTGTAGTGAGATCTGACCTGCAGTGCCATAGATGTGAAAGTAATCAAGTGTGTAGCCCCCTTTGCAGGACCTGACCTGAAGGAGAGTCTGTCCTGGGGCACATCCCTGAGGATGGGGTGGGGAAGGAGACAACATTAGTCATGGCTGGGTTAGGGCTTGGGATTTGAGGCCAGTAAATAGTCTTTCCCTCTAAATGCCAAGTGGCTCAGATGGGCAGGACGAGAACAGAGGTAGGCTGGTGGTTCCAGCTGAGTCTACACCCCTCCCGTCTGCGAGTCCTTGCTTGAGCCTCTTATCCTTGTTCGGCTTCAGTTTCCTCATCCCTGAAGTGGAACAGCAAACCATCTCCCACCTTCTGCATGTGATATGCTGCATCTCCACACCAAGCCCCTGTGTGGGAGGTTGGGAAAGGAGAGAATCTGGGTGAAAGGAGCTCACCTGGGCCTCCAGCCAATTCTGCAAACAGAACTGATTCCCAACCCTGGCTCTTGCTGTGTGACCTTAGGGAAGTCACTGCCCCGTCTCTGGACCTTATCATCAGTAGGTAATGATGCCTGCCTTGTGGTGGTATGGAGAAAATGGAAAAAGATGCTGCGTGGGGTGTGCCCTGCATGGTACTTGAAAGTGTTAGTCGTTCAGTTTTGTCCAACTCTGGGATCCCATGGACTGGAGCCCACCAGGTTTCTCTGTCCATGGGATTCTCCAGGCAAGAATACTGGAGTGGGTTGCCATTCCCTTCTCCAGGGGATCGTCTAAGCCCAGGGATCGAACCTGGGTCTCCTGCATTGCAGGCAGATTCTTTACCGTCTGAGCCACAGGAAACAGAGATGCATGGTACTTGGCATCCAATAAAGGGCAAACTTGCTTGTCATAAGCTCCAGCCAGACTTTTCCAGGTGTCTAAGAAAACACTATGGAAAAACACAATGTTCACTACGGAAAATGGCTTTTCATTTCTGTGGCTCTGGGGTGGCGGGGATGGGGGGTACAGAAGAGGAAGAAGACGGGAGGAGGGACAGGAAAGCATCGTTTGTTGTGAACTCACCAGGTGCCCCTGCAACACGGTGCTTTTACTCCCATCTCATGTGACGTCTAAACCTGGTGACAATAAGGATGATCGGTCCCACTTTACAGACAGGGAACTAAGGCTCAGGAGGGCCAAGGAACGTCCTTGTTCAGTGTCACATGGCTAAGGACTGCAGAGTCAGGTCTCCATTTTCCTGTTCTCTTTTTCTTTCCAAAAAAAAAAAAATTATTTGGCTGCGTTGGGTCTTAGTTGCAGCACACAGGATCTTTAGTGTGTGCGAGTTTATATGAACTCGCAGTTGCAGCATGTGGGATCTAGTTCCCTGACCAGGGATGGAACCTGGGCCCCCTGCGTTGGGAGTGAGGAGTCTTAGCCACTGGACCACCAGGGAAGTCCCTCTGTTTTCTTGTTTTCTTTGTGACTGTCTGTGTCCCTGAAACAAGCCTCTGATCTCCAGTGACTCTGATAGCGGGAAAGCTTTGTAACTTACAGAGTCATCTGGGGAAGATCTCTGTGTGATGACATCCAAGGATGGTTAAAGAAGGCGTCACAGCCCCCAAAGCACATGAGTCAACCCTGACCCCTCGCCCTGACAGGAAATCTCTCACTGAGCCCATTTCACAGATGAAAGGACTGATGCTCAGAGAGCCTGAGTGGGACCCAGTCATCAAGGCATTGGAGCAGCTGAGACTCTGGTCTCTGGCGGAGTGAGAGGTGCATGCAGGGGCAGAGGGAGAGGGAGAGGGCAGGGGTGGGGGCCGCAAAGCTGTGCGGAGCCAGCCCCTTGGGCTGAGGAGCCCGTGTGTGTTTATGGGGATCCGAAAAAGAGGCTGAAGACGGGCACCTCTAGTGCCCTCAGCTGCCAGAAGCAGGCTGGCATTTGTGCTGCGGTGCCGGCCATTGGATGTCCAGCTCTGGGTTAGCCGTCCATCAGCCTCCCGGCCCAGTTTGCCTACCTTCCCAGTAGGGACTGTCACTGAGCCCAGGGGTGACGGAACAGCTGAGGGGACAAAGAGGGGGGATCTGGCAGCAGAAAGGGGATCTGGGGAGAGAGGTTATTCCCTGAAATCTCAGGCCTTTTAGCACTGCCCGTCGGGGTGGGGGAGGTGTGAGGACCCCGCAGGCCTGGCAGGATGAAATGTTTATTTTCCCTAGGGGCTGAAGTCAGTGATGGAGGAAAGGAGAACAGACGAGGCAGGAGGATTGGAAACTCACCAAGACATGGAGCCCGGGAGACGGAAGTAGGCAGAGAAGGAGCGAGACCAGGGAGAGCCAATGGCAGCCTATTGGCTGCCCATCCCGGTTGAGCTGGGGCGGTAAAGCCTGCATCCTTGGAGCAGTGACCAGGATCCAGGGTCTCCGTTTCCATGGGGAAAAATCTGGACTCTTCTGCAAGGGGAAAAACCAAGCTTCCCCTTTTGGGGGATGGAGGGGTTCAGGCAGGGCTTCTCCAGCCCCGTTCCCTCCTCTCCTCCCACCCGGATCCAGGCTCTGTCTCTGCACCGCACCCCTCCCCAGCCCCTCCCACCCTCTGGCTGCTGACCTGGGAGAAGCTGCTGGTTCCTAAGACACAATTCCCAGGACTGTGGGCTGCCAGGCTCCAGGCTCCTTTCTGTCTAATAGCTGGGGACGGGGGCCCTGGCAGGAGTTTAGCTCAGATTTGCGTAAATGAAGCTGGACCGCAGCTTAGAGTAGTGACAGCCTGGAGCCCATGGATGCCAAGTCCTGGCTGGGTTTTGGTTTTTCAGTTATTCTGGGCAAGTGGGGACATGTCCAGGCCTCCTCTGACCCCCAGCACCACCCAAGTGACTTTCTGCTGGGGTTGTGAGTGAGGCTGAGAGGTGAAGGGCAGTGGGGGGAAGGGCAGGAAGCCTCTCTCAGGGGCCTCCCGGGGGATTATATACTTGCGTTTTATATACTTGCCCTTTTGAGCCCTCGCCATCGGTGGGGTAGAAATTATGACTCCCATTTTCACACGTGAGGGAAGCCGGACTCAGAAAGGTTAATTAAATTGCCCAAGGTCACTCAGCCAGTGATGATGGAAATCAGGATTCGAATCCAGGTCTGGTCCCAAAGTCTGGCTCTTTTCATGCTGCTGTGTGCATGGGATTGAGGTGGGGGAGGGGAGAGCCTGGATGAGGGAGAGAGGGGTACAGGCCAGGCATGGGGAGGGGGTCACTGGGTGTGGTGGGGCGGGGCGTGCCCTAGACCTGGAAAACCTTCCTTAGCACCCTGGCTTTGCCCGTTTTCACTTGTGCAAGGTTGGGCGAGCCCCTTATCTCTGAGTCACACGTAGATGGAGTGGCTGTGAGGTGTCTTTTCCCTGTTTGTCAAATAAGTGAACAAAAAGGCAAGCGGAGGCAGGAAGAGGAAGACATATATTCTAACTTGGGTCTAAGGCTGGAGCGCCCCCTTTGACCGGGGACAGAGTCCCTGCAGACACCCAGCCCCTAAACATCTGTCCCTCTCAACCCACCTAAATGAGGCCCCCCACTCCCTGCAGGCAGGTGAGCCAACTGCTAGGTGGTGGATGGGGGTGCACGTCCTGGGGGCTCCAATTCTGGTGGCTCCCTATCACAGTGTAGCATCCTCTCCCCTGGAGAGTCACCCTGAGGTCTCTGTTTCTGGGCTGGGTTGGTTACTGTTAATTAAACCAGTTGTTGGACTGAATGCCTCCCTTTATCATGTCTCCTAGACCTAGTAATCCCCCACCAGTGGAGGAAGGGGATGGGAGGGCAGAGGGTTCTCAAAACCAAGCCAGGCTGCCTCTGGAGACAAGAAGGCACCTGAGAGAGTCAAGCCCACCCTTTGATCCCTCTTGGGAGGCTGGGAAACTTGCATTCCAGCCTCAGAATTCCTGGAAGCTGGCTGTGTCTGCCTCCCATGAGATTCAGCTGAGGCCTTTTGGCCACCATGACCCTTGGGACCGCTTTCCCACTGAGCTTCTTTGGAGCCACTGGGGCAGAATCAGCAAGAGTGGAGGTGACTGCATAGGGCTGAGGTGGGGGGCCAGGGACTTATCTGTGAGGCCAGAATGGAATGCTGGATGGGACTGAGGTTTCCAGTTGCAAAGCCAGGGATACCCCTGCTTCATCCACGCACCCCTGTTCCCTTTGAAGATCTTTGGGGCCAGGTGGGGGGTGGATCCCCAAACATCTCACTTCTCTGCTCAGGCCTTCCTGGAAGTATATGGACCTAGAGACAGATGCTGGGCCCATGCACAGATGCTCAGACTTCTGGTCAACCTCTCCCTTGTGCCTTCTTCCCTCCCAGCTGAACCTGCCTCCTCCTGCCCGCCCGGTCCACCACCACCCCCCGCCCCCCCCCCAGTGTCAGAGGCCAGTTGGGGCAGGGAGGGAGCCAGGGTGGGGCCAGCAGAAGGTGCATAAATCATTATTGGCGAAGACCTCAGCCCTGAGCTGCCGGGTGGAGGCTGCTGCTCACGGTCAGGCCAGGGCATAAATCATAATTCCCCTACAATAGATCCTTTTGCAGCCGCCATCAGGAAAACTGTGTTGGTTTTATCGATTTTTTGACATGGGGGCCTAGGCAGCGGGCGGCTCCTGAATCATTATGAAATGAAACTGATTAGGAATTCATGGAATACTAAATAAACTTTACGAGCCCGTTGTAAGTTTTTTGATGCATGGGGAGCGGAAAATGAAAACTAATGATATAAAAATTACACAGCGTGCTGAGTATTATTATACTGCTATTGATTTGTTTCAAACTGTACATCAAAATCGAAGAGGGCTGGGGCGGCTCCTGCAGTGATGCTGGGGATGTTTGGGCTCACCAGGGCTAGAAGGCTTTTTTTCCCCTTTCTATTTTTATTTATTTTTTTCTATCTCTTGCCTCTAGCCTCCCTGCTCTGAAAGCCGAATCCTTTCTCCCCACCTCTAGTCTTCCGGAGAAGGCCTCCAGGGGCCACTTAGCCACCCACCCACAGGGCAGCCTCCTTCTCAGCCTGGAATCTGGACCCTGATTCAACTTGAGTTCCTAGCCTCCACTGGTCTTTCTCTCTGGAGCTGCATTTTCAGTCTGTGAGTTTCTCTTTTCCCTTCTGCCCCCCATCCCTCTTCTCTAGGGAAGGACAGCAAGCTTCAGGAAAAAGAGCTGAGGATCTGTTTTCTGTTGGCATCTTGCTGTGTGACCTTGGGCATGTCACCATACCTCTCTGGGTATCAAAAAGACTGGACTCATTAGATCAGAGTTTCCCAAGGTATAGTCTGTTGATAGCCACATGATAATCACCTTCAGATCTAGTCAAAAATATTAATTTCCCAGGCCCTTCCTTGGATGAACTGACTAAAGCTCAGGAGTGGGATATTTTACTAAGTATCCCTTGTGATTCCCAGACATGTTTGATACCCATGGATCTAAACTGACATGATCTGAGCCACTTATCCCATTCTGTTGTCAGAGGTGGCCTTAAAGCTGTGATTGTTGCCCTCTGCATTAGTCAGCTTTTGCTAGTTTGGGAAGCAGTAACAAGCAATCCCCAAGTTTCAGCAGCTTACAGCAACAATAGATAATTTTTTGCTCATGGTACATGTCTGCTGTGGGTCATTTGTGACCCAGCTCTGTATATCTTCATTCCTGGGATCAGACTGAAAAAGCAGTCTCAATCAAAGACTTGTTATTCCAGTAGCAGAGGGAAAAGAGCAAGAAAGATGGAAATAGCTGATGTTTCCCAGGTGGCTCAGTGGGTAAAGAATCTGCCTCCTTGCAGGAGACAGGAGAAGCAGGTTCAATCCTTGGATTTGAAATATCCCCTGGAGGAGGAAATGGTAGCCTACTCCAGTGTTCTTGCCTGGAAAAATCTCATGGACAGAGGAGCCTGGCTGGCTACAGTCCATGGGGTTGCAAAGAATCAGACATGACTGAGTGACTGAGCTTGCCTGCATGCATTATCCTACCATTATCATTTCCTAAAGCTTTTGCTTGACATGTATTTATCACTTCTGCTTCCATTCCATTCACCAAAAGGAGTCATATTATCAACTCCAATGTCATTGGAGTGGAAAGTACATTTACTTCTCCCATAGGAGGATGGCCATCAAAGGGAGGCCCTGTAGCAATGGGTTGAAGGAGAAGGCAGTGGCTACTGTGATGTGCTAAACCATATCCTCCTGGACTTGGTCTTGGGTCCAGGCTGCTCCAGGATTTGGGGTCCAGGATCTTGTCTGGCTAGATCATGGGGTCTCAGCTCAGTGTGATTAGGAGTAATGCTGCTTTACACAGGTGTTTATGCCCCCTCTACACAATCATGTATCTGCATGACTGTTGTCTACTGACTTCTTCCTCTACTGCTCTGAGATCCTTGCCTTCCTCTCAGTGGGGTTCTCAGTGGGTAGGGCTTAGGGCTCAGTGGGGTTCTCAGTGGGTAGGGCTTAGGGCTCAGTGGGGTTCTCAGTGGGTAGGGCTTAGGGCTCAGTGGGGTTCTCAGTGGGTAGGGCTTAGGGCTCAGTGGGGTTCTCAGTGGGTAGGGCTTAGGGCCTTTGTCTTTAACATCTTTGTTTCATTCATTCCTGCCTTCCTGCTGGGGCGGTCTGTAAACACCCACTCTCAATCCTTAGCAGAACTGCTGTAACAATTAGACTCTTTTTATAAAATTGTCCTTTATCCTCTAAACTCATAGGGTAAATTTAAATTTCGGGTCTTGGATTTTCTTAATGTGAATGCAATATCCTTTTCTTTTTTTTTTTTAAGCAAGTGTCCACTTTTGCACAAGAGATAACTCATGAAAGATACCTCTTTTGCTAGTGTTATGCTTATTATATTCAACTTTATATTAGTCTGTGTCTCAGAAAGGTCGACCTCTTCCCCTGGGCATGCAGTGTGTCATTCCCGAAACAGATGACTGCCCAACACTGGGCATGCCAGAGGACATCTCCAGGAAGCCCATTGATACTTAATGTCCAGGGATCACCTGGGGGACCCACTACACTGACTTGGGTGGGTGGTACTAGTGGTAAAGAACCCACTTGCCAATGCAGGAGATGCAAGAGATGAGGGTTTGATCCCTGGGTTGGGAAGGTCCCCTGGAGTAGGAAATGGGAACCTATTCCAGTATTCTTGTCTAGAGAATCCCATGGACAGAGGAGCCTGGCAGACTACAGTCCGTAGGGTCTCAAAGAAGCGGATACAACTGAAGCAACTTAGCATGCACTCATGGGAGATGTCAGGCATGTCCATGGCACAAGCGTGGCCCTTGGGGACCTCAGTATCTCTCTGAGGACCCAGAAGCACGCACACACACACACACACACACATATACCTTTTCAGAACTAGACAAACAGATCACACGTTTGTCCAGAAAGCACACAGGAGTAAGAGTTTTCAGGTTTGAATTTGATCCTCAATTCTGTCCCTAACTGGCTCTGTGCTTTGAATAAGTGACTTGAAAAAACTGTGGGATTCAGTTTTTTCCACTGCCAAAGATGGATTTGGACTCCATTGTCCGAGATTCCTTCTAGAGGATGAGGGTGGGCAGAGGTTCACATGCTGGCACAATTCCCAAGGGATGTTGTTGCCTACATTAGTCCCAATTCTTTTCAGTTTGGGGAAAGAGGCTTATAGAAACCTAAAGTTGAATTGGCTTAAGCAAAAAGGAGGTTCTTATTGTTGTTCAGTTGCTAAGTGATGTCTGACTCTCTGGTACCCCTTGGGCAGGAGCAGGCCAGGCTTCCCTGTCCTTCACTTCATTGGAATTTGCTCAGACTCACGTCCATTGAGTTGGTGATGCCATCCAACCATCTCATTCTCTGTTGCCTCCTTCTCCTCCTGCCCTCAATCTTTCCCAGCATCAGAATCTTTTCCAATGAGTTGGCTCTTCGCATCAGGTGGCTAAAATATTGGAGCTTCAGCGTCAGTCCTTCCAATGAATATTCAGGACTGATTTCCTTTAGGATGGACTGGTTTGATGTCCAAGGGACTCTCAAGAGTCTTCTCTAGCACCACAAAAGAGGTTATTGACTATTAAGGAAGCCAAGGGAGTCTTCAGGTAACATGTGACCTGGAACTTCAGACATTACCAAATATCTGTCTTCTTCTCTCAGTTCTTTTTGCCCTCTCGGGACTTTTCTCAGGGAATGCCTTCTACTCATGGTGACAAGATGGCTGCCAGGCCCATATCCTAATGATTCAACCAAGGAAACATGTTCTTTCCAATAGTAAGAGTAAAATTCTCGAGACTGAATTTCACTGGCCCAGCTAAGGTTACATGCCTGCTCATGAACCAGTCACTCTAGCTGGGGGCAGAGGGAGGATTTAGGCCCACAGGCATCCCTGATTCTGCCCCTGCAGAACGTCATGGACTCACAGTGGGAGAGGGATGCAGGCTCCCAGGAAAATTCGAGGTACAGTCTCAAAAGAGATCAATTCTGGAGAGATGAAAGCCACAGAAGTCCACTGAAGTCCCCGAGGTCAGGGGCAGGAGCAGTGGGGAGGATGAAGGCAGAATAGGGAAGGTTCTTCTGGCCCTGAGTCATGTCTAGACCTTTGGAGACAGCTGGGATAAAGCCCAAGGAAGGGTGTGAGGGGTCCTTCACCTGTTGGGGAGCTTGAAGACAGCAGTGGAGCCCTGAGGCTGCCCCCCCCGGGAAGGGACGGAGTGTCCCAGCTCCACCCACCGGCATCCTCATCTCTGTGTGAGCCTGGTTGATGAGTCACCAGCAGTGCTGGTCTCTAAAATCACACACCTGGGCTCACATCCTCTTTCCAGCAATGGGACTCTGAGCCAATCCCCTACTCTGTGAAGTGAGTTTCTGAGGATGGAGTGAGAAAACATGAGTGCTGACCCCAGCCTGGCTCCCAGGAGCTGCTCAGGTAAGACCCATTTGCCCCCTGGCCCTAGAAGCTGAGCTTGCACACAGAAATCCTCCCAGGTTCTGAATTGGTGTGTCAGTTATGTCTTCCCCTCTGGCCTTTTGCTGTTTATAAAAGTATTTTTTTTAATTAAAAAATTTTTTAAACATTTAAAATTTATTTATTTTTAGCTGCACTTGGTCTCTGTTGCTGTGCGGTGGGCAAGGGCTGTCTTCATTGCGGTGCATGGGCTTCTCATTACGGTGGCTTCTCTTACTGCAGAGCACTGGCTCTAGGCACGTGAGCTTCAGTAGCTGTGGGTCAAGGGCCTAGCTATCCCATTGCATGTGGGATCTTCCTGGACCAGGGTTCGAACCTGTGTCCCCCGCATTGGCAGGCAGAGTCTTAACCTCTGGTCCACCAGGGAAGTCCCTCCCCTTTGGTCTTTGATGGAGGGCAGAACCACAGCACATATGTGGTTGTTCCCAGGTACTGGCCGTGCCTGACATGCAGTCTCTATCCATGAATGGCGTGAGATGAATGCCAGCTGATCCGTGACCCTCTGCACATGCAGCTCTGAATGCAGCTGGGCACTTCAGCCTCTCCTGTGCCCCCAGGCTCACTCTGGGCCACGACACAGACTACCTGGCCCCATTCAAGCGGCTTCCTCCCGCTCTGGGCACTGTGGCCAACCACCAGGCCTCTGTGACCCTGCATCCCACCAACCCCCTCAAGATGCCCCCATGTTGATTCCCAGAGGCTCAGAGACGGCACTTGACCTGCCCCATGTCACCCAGCCCCTGCGCAGAGCTCTTCTCACTACATCCTACCTGCCTTTGGGGGCTAGGTTTGGTACCCTCCCATGAACCCCTGTGGGTGGAAGATATGGGATGAGGCAGGATTGCCCTTGGCTGGCCTGTCCCCCTCTTGGAGTTTGGGGTGCTGCACACGTTGAATTTAGATGTGGCTCTCAGGAGTCTGTTCATTCATTCTGGCCCATATCGACTGCAGAATTGAGTGCTACAAGTAAGAAGGAGTTTAGCTATTATTCTCCTACTGATGTGATTTAATGTTTGGCTTATTCCTGGCCTGCTCCCCCACCCCCTCATCAGTTTGACATTTGCATAGTGTTTTCCTGCAGTTTTGTGAAACACATGGTTTTTCTGGCAGCTGTCTGCTTTGACTTTTTTGGGGGGAGTTGGGACCCCAATGAGGCATCTTCCTTCCCACCCTTGAAGCTTTTCCTTCCACCTGTTGGTGAGGGGAAACATAAATAACCTGACCTCCCTGGTTTTTGCCCCTTGTGAGCGTGTAAGATTCCTGCTGCCTGGTGGCCTGTAAGTGTTTCTGAGTGTCCTGGTGGGTAGGGGTCTCAGCTCACTCGTGAATAAGTCTGCCCCCGCCCACCCCACCTCCTGGGAAACGTCTGCCCTTCCACTCGGCACCTCTGCCAACACCTCAAAAGCCTTGGGATGCTCAGGCTGCCCAGTGGTCAGGAGGCATGTCCTCCCCGCTGTGTCTCTTGGTGCTGACTTTCATTAGAGGGGCCCCATGGCCGGGCCAGGTGGGCCTCAGGATCTATAGAATACCCGGTGGTCTCGGTCTGCTCAGAAGCAGACTCTGGGACAAGAACTCATTGGAAATCGTTTGCCGGAGAGGTGAAAGGGAGCTCCAGGAGCCAATGGGATGTGGGACACGGAAGGGTACCTCCTTGGTAGTTGAGGTTAATTCCTCCCCAGTTCCTCACCTAACATGCCTGAGCCCCTGCGGACAGCACCCCGGGGATGAGAGGGGATACGGCTGGGAGCCCTCCTCCCACAAGACAACGGCCAAGCCAGTTGGGAAAAGGCTCAGCCACACAGGAGTCTCCAGCAGAAATCTGCACATTCCTGAGTCCCAGATCCTGTGCTAGGATGTGTCTCTCTCCAGCTGGCCCTAGAACGGAGCTAGAACTGGGTGGAGGTGGGGTGGGGGGATGCGGTGACAGGGAGGCAGCCAGAAGCCTAAGAGGAGGCTGACATGTGGGCAAAGGCATCAGCAGCACAGTGACGGGAAGTGATCAGGCAGAGGCCGAATGCTCACCTGCCCAGGGATGCCATCAGCATAAGGCAAAGAGCCAGTGCATATTAAATGCCTGCTGTATACAACAAGCTCTAGCTATATGGGACTAGAATTCAAGCTCCTACAATTCTGGGCCCCTGTTGTTTTTTTTTAACATATTTATTTTTGCCTGTGTTGGGTCTTCGTTGCTGTGGAGGCTTTTCTCCAAGTATGGTGAATGGGGGCTGCTCTCTATTGCAGTGCACAGGCTTCTCATTGATGCCGGGCAGGGGCTTCAGCAGTGTGGTTCCCGGGCTCTAGAGCACAGACCCAACAGCTGTAGAGCACTGGTTCAGTTAGTCTGAGGCGTGTGGAATCCTCCAGGGTCAGGGATCGAACCCGTGTCTCCTGCACTGGGAGATGGATTCCTTATGACTGAGTCACCAGGGAAGTCCTGGGCCTCTGTTTTGTTTCTGTTGGCATTCTTTCTTTTTTTTTTTTCTTGTGTGTTATTCTTCGTGCTTACCATTGTGCTTGGCTCCTGGTCATAAAAACTAGAACAAGAGGAAACATAGCAACCATTGATAGACCATTATATAGGCATTAAGTGCCTTGTATTTATTGTAATGCACCCGATGACAATTATTCATGGGAGGTACTGTTTTACAGATGAGGAAACTGAGGCTCAGTGAGGTTTAAATGATTTGCCCATGGTCACACCTCTAAGCAAAGCCAGGATTTATATATATATTTTGATCCACTGCTGCTCTGCAAGTGAGATCTTAGTTCCCTGACTAGGGATCGAACCCCTGTCCCCTGAACTGGAAGCACAGAGTCTTAACCACTGGACTGCCAGGGAAGTCCCAAAGCCATGATTTGAACTCAGGTCCGTCTCCTCTGCGGTGTGTCCTTACACTGGGTGGGGTTGGGGGAGAGGAGAGTTAGGCTTCAGATGTCCTTGGAAAGCCCTCCAACTTGTGAGGTTCTGTCTCGTTAGCTGCCATTCCCCTCTACCCCCCACCAACCGTAAAGAAAAGGAAAAGTCCTTTGCTCCTCCTCAGGTGGCTCGTGGTGGATTACTTAGCGCTTGACACGGCGTGTCTCTGTGTCACTGTTCCCGGGCGGAATTAAATCAGGACAGGAAAATATTAATTCCGAGTTGGGGATGGAGGCCGCTCCTTTCCAATTACTCTCCACCCCGTCAGGCTTATCCTGGCACAAACAAGGAAGGAGGCTGGATTAATTGCTTTGGACTCTGCCCCACTCCAGTCCCAATTACTGGGCCGGCTTGGCTCCCAGCGTTATGAAGCGCACTGCTGTGCAGGAAATTGTGTGAAATGTTAACGGATTTTCAGAGGCAATAATGGAGCACAGGATTTGGGGCCAGTATTTGCCGGGCAGCCGGGCCCTCTGTGCCGCGGCTGAGGTTAAGCTATTTGGGGTTTCTTTGTGTATTAAAGGATCATCTGGTTAACTCCAAAGCCTGGGGCCACCAGGATGGTGCAGCCACTGACCCTGCAGAGGAAGGGTGGGCTCCTGGAGGACGAGGAAGCCCACTGCGTTCATAACGATGATAATGATAGCAGCATTTTCTGAGCCTCCACATGTGCCAGGCGCTTACCTACAACATCTGTAAGCCTCATCCTTTGAAGTTCCTTTTCCCCACCTTATAAAGGAGAAAAAGGGGATACAAAGAGATTAAGTAATATTAGCACAATGTAGTTGTTCTTCTGTCGCTCAGCCATGTCCAACTCTTTGTGACCCCATGGACGGCAGCATGCTAGGCTTCCCTGTCCTTCGCCGTCTCTTGGAGCTTGCTCAAATTCATGTCCATTCAGTCAGTGATGCCATCCAATCATCTCATCCTCTGTCACCCCCTTTTTTTCCTGTCTTCAATTTTTCCCAGAATCAGGGTCTTTTCCAAAGAGTTGGTTCTTTGCCTCAGGTGGCCAAAGTATTGGAGCTTCAGTTTCAGCATCAGTCCTTCCAACGAATATTCAGGGTAGATTTCCTTTTGTATTGACTGGTTGGATCTCCTTGCAGTCCAAGGGACTCTCAAGAGTCTTCTCCAGCACCACAGTTCGAAAGCATCAGTTCTTCGGTGCTAAGCCTTCTTTATGGTCTAACTCTCACATCCATGCGTGACTGCTGGAAAAATCACAGCATTAGCTGGTTCCTTAGTGGCAAAGTCAAGATCTGAACCCAGGTCTGTCTCCAAGGCTACTCTCTTTTGGGGCACCACTCTGCTTCTTCCCTTCTTCTTAAGGATGCATTATCAATGCATCTGTCCTACCACACTTGAACTTCTGGTGTACAAGGTCCTTTCTTGCTCTGTCTCTGCATCTTCAGCCATTGTCAAGGCACCTGGCACACAGCAGGTACCTGTGAAAAGGTTTATTGAACTGCCCTGAACTTGGCCTAGCACCTGGACTCCAGGATTTATTAACAGTATAGAGGGGGCGAGCTGCTGAGACCCAGAGAGTGAGCCCCATTTGGGTTCATCTGGAACCCACTGGAGGGAGTCGGGGGGGGAGTGTGTCCCCAGCCCTAATGTGGAACCGACTCTGCCTGGAGGCTTTCCACATACAGTTTCTGTTCATCCTTACCCAAACCTAACGAGATGGGTGGCATCACCCACACCTGAGAGCTGTGGAAATGAGGCTCAGAGAGGTGAGTGCACTCATCTGGGGTGAGTAAAGGTGAGTGGGTGAGTAAAGGACGGCCCAATCCACCCCAAGAGCTTGGCTTTCCTTAGTCCGTTGAGTCTGGAAAGACCTGGGGTGTGGGTTTCAAGCTCCAAGATTTTTACATCTCTTAATGTTGTGGCACCTGTGGTTTAAATAGTAAACAAAATTCTGCCCATGAGTTTAACATGCCAACCTGGGTAAAGCGGAAGTGCTCTGATGGAAGAGGGACATGGGGACCCCGTGTGTCTGCAGAGGACTGGAGGGAGGAGGCAGACTTGTTGAGAGGTGACTGACTTGGAGAAGGGGACATAGGTGTGGCACTTGGAGAAGTGAGTGCCAGGTAGCTATCAAAGCTCAGACTCCTCTGGGGTGGCTGCACAGAAAGAGAACCTGACTTGAGGGGTGGGGCCCCCAGAGAAGGACCCTGGAGACGGGAGGGTGGCAGAGAATGAGGGTGCGGCACGCCGAGATCATCAGTAGCTGTCCAATTCTCACCTGCCCCTTTTAGCTAAAGGAGAATTAATTATGTGCAGGGGACGCCCCCTTAATGGCCATCATTTAGTTTAATTTAAGAAACAGGCCTCTCCGCACCCGCCTCTCCCCCCCACCACCCCGGACAAGCCAGCAGCAGCACCATCGGCAGCTGCGCTGATGAATGACCTCCTCCTGTATGTATACACGAGAGCAGAGGTTCTCAAACTGGAGCCAGCCTCTGAATTTCTTGGATGGCTCATCAGAAAAATCCCACATGATGCAAGGAAGATCCTGCATGCTGCAACTAAGACCCAACACCACCAAATAAATAGATAAATAATAATAATAAAAAACCCACCGTTTGCTAGGCCCCACCCCTGGGTGGGTATCCGATGGTGTGCCTTTCCAACAATTTTCCAGATGATGCTGATGTTTTCTAGGGTCTGGAGAACACACTTTGGAAATCGCTGTAGTGGAGACAGGGTTTCAGGTGAGCACCATCCAGTCCTTGAGAACTCGGGCCCTCGCCCCCCACAGGGGTCCTGTAATCTCTTAGGGGAGGGGCGTAGCCATCTCTGTCATGTTATTACGCCCCCCACCACAATCCCTCCAACGATGTGTAGGACAAGTGCATTTTCTCAGCATCTCAGTAAAGTCCCTGCCCTGGGCATTTCTGCTTAGGAGTGGAGGGAGGGATGCCAACAGCTTGATTCCTTGACCCCTCTGCCTGCATGCAGCGCCCCCCCATCAAGCTGGATTCTGGGGACACCCGCTTGCTTCATCCTCAGCTCCTAGGCCAGAGGGGTGCAAGGGCAGCTGGACTCTATTTTGTAGGCCCTGGGCTCCAGGCCACCAGGTGAGAGAGGTCAGGCAGTGGGTGTCTCCAAGGACCTAGCCTTGGCAGGAGGGCCCTGCAGTTATCGCCCAACTGGGGACTGTGGGCAGCCCTCCCCACTGCCTCCCACACCCCCTAACCATTGATCCAGGTCTGCAGGCTTCACCAGGACTACCATCCGGAGAGCCTGTTTGCACCCGTGTCAAGGCCCGCTCAGGAAACCTAATTAGCTAGTTTGGTGTTTTATATTGATAATTAGGTCCTTTAAAAGAATTCATAGGTGGTGATAATAAGCCCATTTAGAAATCTATTAAGCTTTGGGGGAGGTTGAGGGAAGCCTGTGCACACACATGCTTCCTCTTTGCTCATCTCCTCTCGTCCCCCCGCCGCTCTCCAGTTCTGCACCCCTCTTCTCCCTCCTGCCCTCTTTGCCCGTCTGCACCCTCAGTTCCTCCAGCTCCTGCAGATTAGAAGACCTTCGAGGGTCCCTCCACAGCAGGCAGCCGTGTGCGCTCATGCACTTCCTTCTCCCACAGCCCTCAAAGTGGGGGCCCATCACCATCCCCGGCTGACAGATGGGGAGCCTGGAGCACAAAGAGATGGGACATCCCCTGGGAAGCCACGTGCCCTTGGGCAGGTGAGCCACAGGCCTGGCTCCTCATCCCTCCCCAAGCCTCACTTCATCAGCCTGCATCGCCCTCTCCCCCCACAGCCCCAGACCTCCTTGCTCCAGGGCTCGCACCAAGCAGGGTGAGCTGGAATTTTACAGACCACTTCCCTGTTTTCACAGAGAGTTAGTGCCAGGGCTCCAGAGCTAACTGCAGAGGGGTGTGTGATGGACAATGACTTCACATACACTTTGCTTCTCTAGCAACTCTTTTCCATTTGGATTTCTGCCCGTTTGGAGGCTGAATGCCTCCCTCTCTCTCTCTTTCCTTCTTCCTTCTTCCCCTCCCCCACCTTTTTTTTGTATTGCACTGGAAGAGCCAGAGATGAAGTCAGCCAGCTTCTAACTGAGGGGCCCAAGGGGGTCCCCTAATGCCTCCATATCTGCATGAGACACCCCAGCTCTCTCTTATCACCCTCTGCATTTTCTTCATAGCACTTATCACAACATGACATTTTGTTGAAGATTTGTGCACTTATTCATTTATTACCTATCTCTCCCCATTACAAGTGCCCTTGGGCGGGGTGGGATGGGGGAGTGGGGTAGGTTCAAAGTTGTGCCTGTATGTATCTGCTTTCCTGGGGCCTGCACAGAGCCAGAATGAGCAAATGTTGAATGACTAAACGTGTTGAACCTGATCTTCAGTTCCCCATCTTTTTTTTTTTTTTCCGGCTGTGCCTTTCCTTGCAGTTTGAGGGATCTTAGTTCCCAAGGGAATGAACCCAGGCCCTTGGCAGTGGAAGCACAGGATCCTAGCCAATGGACCACCAGGGAGTTCCCAAGGTCTTCAGTTTCCTCATCTCTAAAGTGGGAGTAAACTGTCTCCTCTACAAGGAGCTGAAATGCCTGGCACGAAGCGGGCAATCCACAAATGTCAGCGTCAACACTCCATCCGTCCCCTTTGGGTAAGCACTGCTGTGTCCAGGGAAGTTCTGCTGCTTAAAACACTGCTTTGATAACACCTCTTATTTATAGTGCAAAGAATTTTTCTATAAAGCAAAGGAGAACTCCTAGATTTACCTACTTTGAAATGGTGCTCAGTGTTTTTGTTTGTATTGGGCTTTCTTGAAGTGGGCTGACTGAGGGTGTGTAACTGTAGACAGTGGATATATTAGTGCCTTGTTATCAGAGTTCATGATTATGCAGCCTATGAAAAAGAAGGCTCAAATTATACCTTCTTGAAACATAACCACAACTGCAGAGATGTAAAAGCCAGAGGCAAGGCTGCTGCTCTTAGCCTAGCTGGCAGAGAGCTTGCCCTGGTGACCAAGCTGGGTTTGCATTGATGACCAGTTGGCAAGTTTTTGAATCTCTCGAAGACTGAGTTTTCTATAAAATGAGGGTGGGTGGGTAATATTTATGTCTATCTTATAGCATGCCTGTGTGTGAATGTTCAAGTTGTGTCCAATTCTTTGCGACCCCATGGACTCTAGCCCACCAGGCTCCTCTGTCCATGGATTTTCCCAGGCAAGAATACTGGAATGGGTCTTCCCGATCCAGAGATTGAACCTGCGTCTCCTGTGTCTTTGGCACTGGCAGGTGGATTCTTTACCACTGTGCCACCTGGGAAGTCTTCTTATAGCATAACCACCTTATTAAATGAAGCCATGAGCTCAATCATTTATTCACTGTCAAACACCTCTGTGCCAAGCAATTGTTCTGAGCTCTGGGGATTTAGCAGTGAGTGAGATATTCCATGCCCCATGGGGCTTACATTCTAGTGGGAATTCATGATTCGGTGAAGCACTAGGAATGGTGCTCAGTGAGCACTGGCCTGGAGGGTAACAACGCACAGAGTTGCTCGACAGTGACATGGCTTGTGGATATAGGTCTGCACCTCCAAAGCTTCTTCTCTGAAGGTGTATCGGTGGCTGGACATATCTCCATGCCATTGATTTCTGGCAGAATTTGGACTGGCTCCTCTCTTTTGTGATGCTGAGATGCTTTGTGTGTGTTCGTGTGTGTTGGGAATCAATGGACGTGGGGGAGCGTGTGGCTTTCAGTGGACAGAGGTCAGTCTCATCTTTCTCTGCCCCTCTTCATGAACCACTTATTGCCTCTCTCACAGGCACACTTTGCCTTCACACTCTGCTTTGACTCGTCCGGTTTGCTGCTCCTGGATGGCTTTCTTCCTATCCCTGCAAACTCTACTCACCCTTCAAGGTCTTCCTTCGTGAAGCTGTTCCTGCACCTTCAGCTGGGAAAAATCCCTCCCTTGACTCTCCATCCTCCTCCTCCTCTCTCTCACACCCATTTCCCTCTCCTCCCCACGTCCCTTGGTCTGTTTCAGCTCTCCTGCTGGACTGTGAGCTCCTTCATGACTAGACCCTGTTCTGTTCACTTCTGTGTCCTCTGTACCACATTGCTTTACCTGAAATAGACTCTCCACAAACATTTCTTAGGCAATTAAACAAATGTATGGCTCAGTGGATCTATATGGGATCATTAGTTGTCACTTTTTCTGGGGGTGGGAGAACCAAGGCAGGGGCCTTGGATACAGCACTAATGGCCTTTTTCTTTGGTTGGTTTTTGCACGGGCTGCTCTGCTTGTGTACAGAAGCTCCCACGTGAGTGCTGTAGCCCACCTCTCTGTGTACTCTCACGTGCATCCACAGTTGTCTTGGGTGTGTACGTGTGGGGGTACAGTGGCAGCCCAGTGCCCAGTGATGGATGAGGGGGGTGGAGGTGACTTTCCCAGGGGAAGATTAGCGCCTGGCAGCTATGATTTGTCTCGTGCCCTCCTGTCCTTTTGCTGGGCCCCACTGCAGAGCCATTCATTACAGAGGCTGCTGTCACAGGGCTGGGGGCAGGGGCTGAGCAATGTGTGTGTGTGTAGAGGGGTGGCAGGCTGGACCCCTCCTCCAGAGAGACTCTCATGCCAGAGCCCAGAGTTTTCTGGAGTTGTGAAGAAGAGTACCAAGTTGTAATTCACCTTCTGGGACATAACCCTGCACCCAGGGGTAACACTGTATGTGATGGAATGGGGCAGGGTTTCATTCATTCATTCATTCATTTGGCAAACAATTCAAGTGCCCACCAGACGTGTTCTCTCCTTTCATGGAACTCACCATTGCTGGAGGAAGGTAGACTTGTAAACAGACAGTGCAGGGTAGGTAATAGGCTGGTTCAGACAGATGCCCTTTTGCCCGGGGGGACCTCAGGGCAAGTGAGAAACCATAGGAGTTGGTGGAAAGAGCAATGAACTTGGAGACTGAAAACTTAGGCTTGAGTCTTGGCTTTATTACTTTCTAGTGTAATGGCCTTGGACAAGTCACTTCAAGCCTGCTTAAGCCTTGTTGCCCACATCCATGAAATGGGGCCAATGATATGTCCTCCATCCATAAAGCTGTTTTAAAAGTGAAAAAATGCTGTCTCAATGCCTTTTAAATAGGAAGGTGCTATGGGATCATTGTCAGATCTGGGAAAGGACTCTTAGAAAAATCTCGTCTTGCCCTCTTCTCTCCTGCTGCTGCTGCTGCTGCTAAGTTGCTTCAGTTGTGTCCGACTCTGTGCAACCCCATAGACGGCAGCCCACAAGGCTCCCCTGTCCCTGGAATTCTCAAGGCAAGAACACTGGAGTGGTTTGCCATTTCCTTCTCCATATCTCTCCTGCTAACAACCTCTAACTTAGAGATCATTGCTTCCTCCATCCAGATGCAGGGGTGGGGTGGGGTGGGGAAGGGTGAGGCAGGGAGTGGAAGCAGGGTAGCCAGATGAGTCTCCAAGAAAAAAATAATACAACCTTCCACTTTGTATCTATCTAGCCCTCTACGGTTTACAACACAGTTTTATACTCTTTCTGTTTCTTGATCCCTATAACAACCTCGCAAGCCAAGTCAAGGCAGATATTATTAACTCCCATTTTGCAGGGCAGGAAGAAGCTCAAATAGGATAAGGGGCTTGCCCAAGGTCACTTAGTAGGTGGATGAGCTAGGGCTGGAATCTGGTTCTTTCTGATATTTAAGCCCTTGCACTCTTTGCCTTTTTTCTACCCACCAGGGTTCCTCCTCTTTGATAAGACCCTCCATTCGTCTCTTTTCTGGTCTGAGTGACACTATCCCCACCCCTGGAGAGCCCCCACCTCATGAATTGATACAGCACCTTCCCTATTCCCCACACCTTCATTTTGCCAACTTATGTCCACTTTTGGAAATAATGATGTCAGGGATGAGGGGTGAGCAGAAAGGGATCTATAAGTTTGAGGTTATTAACTGGAGAGAAGAGAGCAAGCTGAGATTTTTCTAAGAGTCCTTACCCAGATCTGGCATGCCCACAGATAAATTAGTATGGTAAGGGGAGAAAGAAAAAGCAAGGAGGGAGGAAGGAAGGGAAGAGAAGAAAAGGCAGGAAAGAAAGAGAGAATGAAAGTTGGGGTGGAGAGCTTGAAAAGGAAATACAGGGAGGGGGGAAATACAAGCAAATGAGGAAGGAGACAGGAAGGAATCTGGGAGAGGTGAGGAAGCAAGGTGAGAAAAGGGGAAGGAAGGAGGCCTAAGAGGCTGGGGAGGATGTTGGGGGAGGGCCAGCAATGCTCTGGCAAGAGGTGGGAGATTGAAGGCTGAAGCACAGCAGGCTGTGGAGGAGAGGAATAAGTCATAAACGCTGCAGGAGCAAAGGTCAAATATAGACTGATGGCTCCATTGTTTCCCAGCCTGTGAGGAGGACCCTGTTGGGGGTTGCTGAGATGCTTAACCCTTCCCTGCCCAGGTTTTTGATGGTGAGATGCAGAGCAAGAAAAGCACCTGTGTGTCAGAGATGAAGATTGGAGAGCTGAAATTAGGGTTGGGCAGAGACCCCACAGGGTTGGGGCTGGGTCTTGGGAAAAGGGACTCAAGGGTCTTCTCTACTTCAACTCATAGGAAGGGAATAAATAAAAACATGCCAGGTCTCTTTTTCTGCTGATAAGTGTTCTTTTTTTCTGCTGATAAGAGTCCTCTTTTTTTCATCCCCATGGGAGGAGATTTCCTAGGGCAGAAGGAAGTTTCTGGAAAATGGTTCTTGAGTAACACCTATCCACAAGAACAATCATAAATAGTAGTATCAGTATAAAATAAATATTTACTAAATAATAAAAGCAAAATTAATATCAATATTTATCATGAACACATTAATATATTATTACATATGCAGTGTCTGTGGTTTGCAAATAACTAACAAATATAAATCCTCTAAATCTAACAACCCTGTGTGACCAACATTATCACTGTTTGCCATGGAAGAAACTGATACTCAGACTTGTCTAAATGTGGTTGCTGCTACTGCTGCTGCTGCTAAGTCGCTTCAGTCGTGTCTGACTCTGTGCGACCCCATAGACAGCAGCCCACCAGGCTCCTCCGTCCATGGGATTTTCCAGGCAAGAATACTGGAGTGGGTTGCAGCCTATTTTTAAGTCCTAATCCATAGATATTTCTGCTACTCCACAGCTTTCCTTGGACAGTATCACACCCACTTTATAGAGGAGAAAACCGGATTTGGGGGATATATTTGGTTATACAGTGACTTCCTGGTTGAGAAAGCCATATGTAGTTGGTTAGAGAAGGGAAGAGAGGGTAAAGTCCGTCGGCGGGACAGGACTTCAGCACCACGGACAGCCCCAGACGCCGGCAACCTCGCCACTCTTGCTTGGCAGCCCTGCGTTGTTACCTGCGTTCTCTTAAGGAGCGGTCCATCATCAGACCCTTTGGGCCCCACCCCCAGGGGAGAGCTGGGGGCCGGATCGACTCCTCAAGCGCTGTAACTGCCTCCCACCCACCCCCACCCCAGCACCAATGATGTATAGACTGACAAAGGACTTAATGCTGTGAATACATAAAGCGCGAGGCCTGGGCGGTGGAGGGTGACAGCTGCCCTTTAATGCTTGGCTTTTTAAAGATCATGGTAGAGTTCAGAAAGTATAGTCATGAGGTTTAATGATTTAATGGGGACGACTGGGGAGCAAAAATAGTTACTGCGCCCTGGGGAAAAGTGACTCCTCATACATATTACTTTAGCCTAATGGCCTATAACGCCCTCCCCCCGCGCCCGCGGGGGGAGTCACGCTACATAGCCGCTGTAATACCGAATGGCCTGATTAAATGCATATTAAACAATACTAAATTGGGGAAAAAAAGGCAGAGGCGGTGCTAAATGTATTTATTCAGTTCTGTGGGGGGACGATGTGGCTTCTCCTCTGGGATTAGGTGGAAGAGATCCTTCTCCTTACTGTTTCTCAAAAGATGTGGTGCCCAGTGGGATTTGGAGGGAGGTGGGCTTCCCAGTTATCTGGGAGGAACTTAAGGAGGGAGACAACTCCAAAAATGGGGGGAGATGCCAGCCATTAATGGGACTCGAATGCTAGGAGGAAGAAGGATGAGCCAGACCCTGTGTCTTGGGACCTTCATGTGGTCCTCACTTTGGAGACTTGCCCACAGAATCGTGGTTTTATTCTAGTCAGTCATTTTTAAGAGGCTGCTTTTGTAGGTTCTGAGGCTACTCTGGAACTCTTGGGTCAACTGTGATGGTCTTTTTATCTGTTAAACCTCACAACCTTCTATCCATGGCTCTGGTCACCAGTTTCTGAGATCTCTGACTAGAAGGAGAGTACAGCCTTAGTTCTTCAATGCACCTGGGTTCTATATACCCATGAAAGCACATTAAAATAACTGGGAGAGGTTTTTTAAATGCCAGTGTATGTTGGGGTTATATCTCGAGAGATTCTGATTCAATTGGCCTGGGGTGTGTGTGACCCAAATGCTGGTGTTCTTACTGATAAAAAATATCAGTAAGAACCTGGGTGATTCTAGTGTGCCTCCAAAGTTGAGAGTCCCTTTAGGAGCATACCAGAGCTCAGAGATAAGCACCTGGTTCAAGTTCTTCATTTTGCAGATGAGGAGTTGAGGCTCAGAGAGGCCATGGCCTCTCCAAGATCCATAGGGGTGGATCAGGCTCTTGACTCCCAGTCCAAAGCTTTTCCTACTACACGCCTCTCTTTCTCATGGTAGCATGAACAGGGCCAGTACCAGAAGCAGGGACTAAGATGTGTTAGCATCTTGGCTCTGTAACTCTCTGCCCCAGACAAGCCAAGGCCAAACTCAGACCAGGCAGACTTAAGGCAGCATCTCCTCCCCTGTACTTGGGGAAGAGGGATTCTTTGTATGGTTACTCATCCCTGTCTAAGATGCTAACATATGTGGGTTTTCTGATCCTAAGAACCTTCTAGACTATCTCCCTGGACCTGGGTCCCCTAGGCCCTGGCTGCCATTAAGAGCATGGGCTCTGGAGCCAAGCTGCTTGGATTTAAATCCTGGACTTGCCACTTTATTACTATTGTAACTTTGTGCAAGTTAACCCCTATGATAACAGTACTGACCTCGTAAGGTTGAAATAAAGATTAAATGAGCTAATATACACAAAAGTACCTAGAACAGTGTCTGATTGCTGTGTGTGTGTGTGTGTGTGTGCATGCATGTGTGTGTTCAGTTGCTCAGTGGTGTCCAACTCTCTGTGACCCCATGGACCTGCCAGGCTTCTCTGTCCATGGAGCTTTCCAGGCAAGAATACTGGAGTGGGTTGCCAGTTCGTACTCCAGATTTCTATGTAAATGATAGCTATTCTGGATTTAACATTTTAAATGTGCACTGCACTGTATTAAGTTGTTTGTATATTTATCTCTGTTCTTCGAGTTCCTTAAGGATGGATTCTAGGGTTTGTACCTCAGGAATTTTGTTTACTTAGGTCTAGAATGGCCTCAGGTCCTAGTCAAGATCCAGTTAAGTTTGGATATTGCCCTGCTCAAAGAGGAGGAGAAAAAAAGCCTTCTTCAACTTGGATGAGGATGGGGTAAGGAGGACAGGAACTTAGTTATGTAGAAACCCAGGCAAGCACGAGGCCCAGTGTGAAGTCTCTGCCTGTCCTCTAGGATTTTTGAAACACTTGAGAGTACTTTAGGTAGTGATGAGTGTTAGACTCCAAAAAACCCCACTGATAAGTGAGTATTAAATAGAAAGAAGTTTTGCTTCTGGCTTCCAGGTGGAAATAGTAAGGTCGTATGAGTGGACACTTGTCTTTTTCCTTACCTACAGCCTAACTTTGTTGAGGAGCAATCTTATTTCTAGCCAGGCTGGTTTGCCTAGCCACTGACTGGGATGCAATGGTTTGGAGCCAGAAACCATCCAAGGCATGGCCTGCAGTCCATAGTGTTCTACCCCTGCTCCCACCAAGCACCTGCCCTTGTGTCTTGAGGAGAATGAGGCGGGAGTATAGACGTCCAAAAAGGCACCATCCTCCCAGACTAGCATCTGTACTTTCAGCTGCCTGATATACAGGACTTTCTGAGAGTGGCCTTCTCAATGTCATCTCTAATGACGACCCTTTCCAAGTTTTCTGTCCTGGACGATGGCCCACTCTTCCTCATTCACATGGCTCCCTCAGATACCTCCAGTCTTGGTTCATCCCACTCTGTTCATCTGAATTGCCTTTCTCTGTTATTTCATGTCCAAATCCTGCTCATCCATCAAAGCCCAGGTTCACGTCATCACCTCTAGCAAGCATCCTGTAGTGGAATGGACTCTTTCTGTATTGAGCACCCTATAGCCTTCACATTTCCTTCTCTCATTGCCCTTATTAGAAACTGCACTATACCACAGTTATCTGGGCTCCTCCTGGCTCAGCCAACCACTGGTCTAAGCTTTGAGGGTATGATGCCTTGCCTAACCAATTTATATGTACGCTGCCTTGCATGTTCAGTCACTCAGTCATGTCTGACTCTTTGCGATCCCACAGACTGTAGCCCACCAGGCTCCTCTGTCCATGGGATTCTCCAGGCCAGAATACTGGAGTGGATTGCCATTTCCTCCTCCAGGGGAATCTTCTCCACCCGGGGATCGAACTTGAGTCTCCTGCATCTCCTGCATTGTAGGCAGATTCTTTACCATCTAGCCATTGGCGAACCCCTAACCAATCTGTGTGTGACCCACTCTAAAATATAAAACAGGATCTATCTCAGAATTGGCATGTATTGTTGTACAAATGAATAGAAGCTGAATGTTCTTACCTATCAAAGAATTCATGAGTTAGCCTTCCCTAGACCTGATCAGAAAGGCTTGGAAGGGGTGAAAAATCTCCTGCTTAGGGAGTAAGTGGCAGAAAGCCCTCAGCTCCAACCCTTCCCTTGGGGTCAGAGAGGGGGAAGGAAAACAGTGATTGATTCCTCTTTCTTATTCCATGAGACACGCCTCCACACACTCACACACTGCCACACACACAGACCTTGCTACCTGCCCTCCTACCACCTTCCTCCCTAACCTGCATTTAAAATAAATGCCTATTAAAAAAAAAAAAAGCCTCCTCTCCCCACGACTACATGGGCCAGACCCTCCCACCCCCAGGTCCCTGATGCTCTTAGACTTTCTTGCTGCCACGTTCCACCCTGAGCCATGTCTTCTAGTATTTTGCTTTCAAATTGTGTCTCCTGCCATTTGTGCCGCATTTAAAATGCTAACAGTACAGAATGTCATTTACAGAACCGGGGCGTTTGCTCCGGAAAATTAATTTGACTTATTCCTTCTGCCTGTTCCTATCTCCAGGCCAATATTATGCTACTCATTCTACAAGAGTAATACTTAATGAATAGGACTATTAATAATGTCAAGGTCCGCGGGGGCCTGGCGGCTAACGGATAGGCGTAGACGGAAGGAACCCATCACCTGACTCCTGGTTTAATGTCCCATGAAAATATCAGGCACTGCAGTGTAATTATGGAGCAGGGAGAGGCGAGTGGATGACGACCCAGAGTTTCTTAAATATTTTTCAAATTAGTTGATGCTTTTCCTTTTGGGGAAGAGATGCTTCTCCCCCATCCCCACCCCCTCTATTTTTAGTTCTGGTCTAGAAGAGGAGGTGGACCTGTTTTTATTGAACACATACACACAGACCATGTATAATACAGAGATGCTAATAGCTGCTCTCAGTCCAGCATGTTGAGACACTCAGTTGGAAATAAGAAGGAGGAGGAGGGCTTAGGTTTTGATTTAGCAAGAAGAAAAAAAAAGAAAAGTGGAATCATAAAATCTGATTTACAAAGAGTACCCCTGTGGCCTTCCTTTTCTCCATTCATCTCCCCTTTTCCCAGTGCATACAGAATCACAGAGCTAACAGTGGCTTCTAGAGAGAATGTAGTCCCCTGTTTACCTGCAGGCCGAGCCCCCCTATTGCCCACAATCCTGAATATTCAAGGAGATGGAAGAATGTACCTGGGTACAGTTTCTTCTTTGCTGGAAGGCTGATTTCTCTCAAGCCCTGGGATTTTGATCTTGAGTTGGCTGCTTTTATGGGAATGGATCATCAGGCTTGGGCAGGAGCATGGGGGAGGTGAGGGGTGGGGGAGGTCAGAACCAGGGGTGAGGGATTTGGAGCAGGACCCTTGGTTATTAGTCTCATCTCATCGGTGGAAAGGGGATAAGAATACATGCCATGCAAGATGGTGGGGAGGCCAGGAGATAACGGGTGTGAAAAGCCTGGGACCATGGCTAGCGCACGAGGGGACCGATCATGTTAGTCTGTTTACCCCTGTTCACAGATGGTGTGGTCAGACTCAACTACAGCAGGAACCAAACACCTCTTCTGGGTGCAGAGTCAAACAAAGGATACACACACCTCCTGCCCCAGGGAAATCTCGTGTGTGGGAGCTTCCAATGTAGTGGGGGAACCTCTGTTCTTGAGCGACCTTAAAGTCCTATGAATCAGTCGTAATCCCTACCCTGGAGGCCCCTAATCTTATGAGAGAAACTCAGGCTCTGACCTGAGTGGCTTCTGGTTTGTTGGTGAAATCCTTGTCCTTTGAGGGGCTGCAAGTCTTAAGAAGGAATTATGGTGCCTATTGTGTGTGTTTGGTGAAGGGGGCAAGGGGGGGACTAGTCTTATGAGGGGATTCCAGATCCCAGTATAGGAGACATTCTAGTCCAGTGAGAGAAACCAAGCTTCAGATCGGGGTGGAGGGCTTCTAATCTGGATGGGGAAACTGAGCCCCTACCTACCCTTGAGGAAGCTCTAGTCTGGTAGAGGACACACGCAGCCTTTGTTCTAAGGGTGAGGGAGAGGGAGAGGACCTGTTTGTTGGTAGAGGCAGGTCTTGCTTCAAGGGAGCTCTAAACCTGGTGAGAGAAGCATAAGCCTGGCATAGTAAAATCCCGGTCTGATGGGGAGACAGAGTATGTCTTGGAGAGATTTCAGTCTGATGACGGTAACAGCCTGAAAAAAAAGCCTCTCTGGTGGGAGACAACAGAGCTTCCTGCTGAGGAAGATAGACCCCTTGGCCTCAGCGAGGTGTGCCAGTAGGACTGGGGGTGGGGCCTTTTCTGCAGGGACAGATGCCCCAGTCTTAGACATAGTGTCTTTTAGCTTCTACCCTGACAGGGACAGCAGGGCAAATGAAAGCAAGTAAGCTCCAGAAATCCCAAGAAGGGGAGGCACACACCATTCAGTTAGCCTTGAAGAAATCACCCAAGCCCACCAAAGTGGCGGATCCTCAGGGAGGATGGGCGTGCCAGCCTAACCCTGTAAGGTCAAACTGGAAGCCTGCAGGAAAACTCTGCCTGCCAGGAAAGCTCCCTTTTCAGCACCTCGGCCAGTGACCACGTAGCCGTGCGTACCCGCAGTTCCACCCTGGGGTCCTTCTCACACCTTTGCCTTCTTCACGCCTCCCCTCTCGGTCCAAAGGTCCCCGGGGTTTAACGGGCAGGCGGCCGGGGTGTGTGTCAGGAGGTGGGGCGCCTCCCTCACGCGTCTCTCCGCCGAGTATCTGTCTCCCCCATGCGTCCGCAGCTCCTCACAGAGGCTTGGGGAATGCGCATCTGCGAGTCTCTCTCCTGCCAGAAGCTGACCCCGCGAAGAGGGGAAACACTTCCCAGACCCGCTCTCCTTCTCCAGGGTTAGGAAGAGCTGCAAGGGTTCCTCTTGGGGCCAGCGGGATCGGGAGCCTGATTGGTCTCTCTGAAGGCCCAGGGGTGTGTTCGGGGGTGTTGCTGTAAAGGGGTCTTGCTGTTCATGCCTTCTTGGGGCAGTGCAGGGCTGACTAGAACACGACAGCCTCCTGAGCTCTGAGTGCTCTGCTCACAGGGTGGGGGAGCAGGCCTGGGTCTGTAGCTAATCTCAAATGCTCCCTGCCCCCACTCTGGAGCTGTCTGCAGGAGAGTCTAGTGCAGGAACACTGGGCTTCTTTGAGGGACCCCGAGGGACCCCAGGACAACTTAAGGTCAGGAGATCAGGGGACACTGCTGTTACTATGTGCCAGCCCCTCTTCTTCCTTCTCTCTCCATCAACCAGTTTGGGGCCCTTACCATCTCCCACAGAACACGTATCCATGGCACCTGCTCTTTTCTTCACTTGAACCTTCACATATCCAGGTGGTCCAACCAGACCCCCGTCATTCTCTCCTCAGACCCCAGCCTCTCAGAAGAAAGGTGAAGGGCTTGAAGTACTTGGACACAGTACTTCATCTCCAACTCCACCCACCTCCATCCTCACAAAAAGGCAAATACGGAATCAGCCAAAAAAAAGGTCAAATAAAAAGTAATAAAGTCATACAATTAATAATTATTCTGATAGACTCATCAGAATTCACAGCCAGGCCAAGAAAAGTGGGAAAAGGGGGTCAGAGAGGACAAACGTGGGGGGCGCCTTCTTGGCCCTCACCCTCAGGTGAGAGTAAAGAACCTCCTGCCAAGTTCTCGTTTTCTCACTTGCTCCTTTTTTTTTTTTTTTTTATGGGGCATCCTGAGTGTAAAAAATATGACTTGCCTTTATGGTGCTCCAACAGGAATGAAGCTATAAAATTATGAACAGTTTTTATGACGGCTATTCGGGGGATGCTGTTATATTGATGGTATACAGCCTGAATCTGTCTTTTTTGCATCCCACCCCTCTTCCCTGGGTGGGGAGGGGAAGTCTCTGTAACTATTTTTCATGCATTTAATATATTAATTATCCGGTAAATGCTCCCCAGGCTGTGCTCGGGACATTGGAGAGTGACAGGTTCTCAGCGAGCCTCCAAAGGCAGCGCATCAGCCTGCAGTGTATTATGTCGGTGAGGTCAGGGTGGGGTTAATGTAACTTTTTATTTGCTGATTTTTCATAGGCGGGAGCAAAGCTGCGATAGAGAAGGGAGGGAGGGAGGAGAAGAGGGAGGAGAAGGTGCCACGAGAACAGAGATAATGGTGAGGCAGAGCTCTCCACCCCCAATTCCCCTCTGTCAATGCCAGGAGGTTTGATTAGGTGGGAAAGGAGCGGTAGGAAACCCTCTCTGGGCTGGCTCCATCACCCAACAACATATACCCCGGTGATGCTTCTGAGCTCTCCCCGGTTGAATCTTACACACTTGAATGCGGGCATGGCTTCACCATTTGACTCCTTCTTACTTCCTCAAACCAAAACCCAGGATCTCAGGCCTGGAAAAAATCTGTAAGGTTACATGGGCGCGTCTGGCCGTCTTCCCTTTGCAACTCTCAGATGAGTGTTTGTACACACATACTTGCACACCGCCATGTGGATTTGTGCAACCCACTGCTGGCTTTGTCACTCCGTTCTGCATTGTCCCTCCTGCTCTCATGCATTAAATTTTCACTCGGAGCCCTTGCCCATTCACAAAGCACAACTTCCGGAGATTAACTAAGAGGATCCAGGAATGGGTCCCACTGGTCCTGTTTTCTCATCTCTATCATGATGCTGTCTGCCCTCCTGTCTAATGCTGAGGCCTTGTCCACCCCGCAAGGAAGAATAGCTATCAGATAACCAGATAGCCCGTCACTGCCGGAGTGCAGGGTGGTCCAGGGTACCCAGCGACAAGATGCTCCCTGGGCCCGAGTGTGTTCCAGTCTTGGGAGGGTGAAGGTTGCTGCTTAGACCAAGCTGGGGCTGCTCTGTCCCTGGCCTCCTGCCCCTGCCCCGCCATCTGCCGGCCCCAAGAGGGCAGCACAGCTGAGTCTTTTCTGCTTTTCACTTCTCTGTGATCCTGAACACCGACTTCTGGCTCCCCAACCTTCTGGAGCCTTTATTTTTGTGTGTATATTTTTATGTAAAGATGTGTACTCATTCAGAAAAGTACAGACTTTAAAGAATTGGTGTAGACATGTTTGTGTGTCCAGGAAGGATGAGAGTTGTTCTTGCTGAACCAGGAGCGCAGACGCTGGGACTCAGGCGCTCAGTTCTGCTCAGCGGTGCTGTGCGAGGCCCCTTTTCCTTCCCTATAGGAGACAAAGCGAGGTGAGACTTCTGAAGCCCTGCAGACGTAGCCACCCATGCCTCGGGTGGGCACTGAGGCGTGTGTGCATGCGTGTATGTGCGTGTGTACGCATGTGCCCTATCTCCCTCAAAGGAGACACGTTCACTGTTTGAGTCCTAGAAACAGAGGGGCTGCAGTTCAGGTTCTTGCTCTGCCGCTTCCTGATCTTTGACCTTGAGAGAGTTTCTTCACTGCTTTCAGACTCATTTCCACATCTCTAAGTTGGGGTTTATTATGTTGGGAATGGGCTTTCCTGGTGGCTTAGTGGTAAAGAACCTGCCTGCCAGTGCAGGAGACCTGGGGTCGATCCCTGGGTCAGGAAGATCCCCTGGAGAAGGAAATGGCAACCCACTCCAGTATTCTTGCCTGGGAAATCCCATGGACAGAGGAGCCTGGAGGGCTTCGGTCCATGGGGTTGCAAAGAGTCAGATCTGACTGAGCTACTGAGCACGCGCACTTGTGCGCGTGCACACACACATTGGAAACGAAACCTTATAGGAACATTGTAAAGAAGCAAGACGTTAATAGATGTGAGATGCCTAGCTCTGTGCCCAGCACAGACGCTATTGCTATTGCTCATTTTATTATTTGATTCTACCCTCTCCCACCCACCTTTGTTTTCTACAACTCAGCCTCTAGGAAGTTACTACCTATCTATAACTTGGCAAACTCTGCATTTTAAGTGGTTATTTCCTGTTAGGTGTTTGGTCCAAGTTGTGGTGTACCGTGAATAAATGTGTGAAAGTGAAACTATTAATCGATCAGTTGTGTCCGACTTTGCGACCCCCATGACTGTAGCCCACAAGGCTCCTCTGTCCATGGGATTGCCCAGGCCAGAATACTGGAGTGGGTAGCCATTTCTTCTCCAGAATAGATGTGTGGTGATGTCTAATTATGATCCAAACATCCAAGCAGCCTTAGTATGCACTTGCCTTTCCCATCCCTGTGAGGCCAGCATAGAGAGTAGCATTAAGGAGCCAACATTGTTGGACAGCTATCGAGGGCTGGGGAGGTGGGGTTACATGAATTACCTCCTTTATTTTCTCAATGACCTTACCAGGTATAAGATATTATTAAGCCATCTCACTGGTGAGGAGCCTGAGGATCAGGGAGACCCAGTCAATGACATGCCAGCCGGAGGTCACCCAGGTGGGATAGGCACCAGGATTGGAATTCAAGGCCACAATCCTCCAAAGCTCCTGTTCTTCCCATTCCTTCTGGCTGCCTCACGCTCTGGTTTTGAAACGATACATCTAACTAAAGCAGTGATAGCAATCTTGCAAATATATAAGGGCCTACTATCTGTCAGGCACTGGTGAGGGGCTCACAAGAATGAAATGTTGTTGCTGCCCTGGAGGAGTCTGGGGGCCACTTGGGGAGAGATAAGACATTTAGCAATAGCTGTGGTGGTTGTTGGGCTTCCCTGTTGGCTCAGAAGGTGAAGAATCTGCCTGCAATGTGGGAGACCTGGGTTCGATCCCTGGGTTGGGAAGATCCCCTTGAGGAGGGCATGGCACCCACTCCAGTATTCCTATCTGGAGAATCCCCCTGTACAGAGGAGCCTGGTGGGCTACAGTCCATGGGATCAAAAGGAGTCGAACACGACTGAGTGACTAAGCACAGCACAGTGGTTGCAGTACCCTTACTATTACTGTGCGGCTAACAGTACTATCCAGAGAAGGCAATGGCACCCCAGTCCAGTACTCTTACCTGGAAAATCCCACGGATGGAGGAGCCTGGTGGGCTACAGTCTATGGGGTCGCACAGAGTTGGACACAACTGAGTGACTTCACTTTCACTTTTCACTTTCATGCATTGGAGAAGGAAATGGCAACCCACTCCAGTGTTCTTGCCTGGAGAATCCCAGGGACGGGGGAGCCTGGGGGGCTGCCGTCTATGGGGTCGCACAGAGTCGGACACGACTGATGTGACTTAGCAGCAGCAGCAGCACAAACAGTACTATCAGTAGCAATAGCCAGAATAGTTAATGCTTTCTCTGTGTCAAACACTTTCCCAAGAAGCTTAGCCCATATAAGTTCACTTTATCCTCACAACCTTGTACGACTGGTACTCTGTAGATGAGGAAACTGAGATGCTGAGAAACTAAGGTGCAGAGAATTTGCACAACCAGCATGTGGAAGATTCTGAGACAAGCTGACTCCAGAGGTGAAGCTCTTAAACTCATGATCTGCTGTATGCCACATACCTACTTCTCTTCACAGCTCCTTCCCCAGTTTGAGATCTTTACTGTCATTTAGGTGTATATAAATCTGTTGGCCCTTTTAATATTTCTATCTTTGTGCAAGTATTTAATGGGAGTATTTTAAGTGCTGTGCATCTGATCATTATGGTTCTAGGGATGGTAGTTGTGTGCCAGGCTTCGTGTGCTAAGTATTGCCCTATTTCATTTCCTCCACAACTTCATGAGACAGGTACTATATTGTCTCTATTTTATAGATGAGGAAACTGAGGTTTTGAGGTTAATTGACTTCCTCAGACTCATGCAATAAGTGGGGGAACCAGGATTTCAGCCCAGCCATGAAATTAAAAGATGCTTGCTCCTTGGAAGAAAGGCTATGACAAAGCTAGACAGCATATTAAAAAGCAGAAACATTACTTTGCCAACAAATGTCCATCTAGTCAAAGCTATGGTTTTTCCAGTAGTCATGTATGGATGTGAGAGTTTGACCATAAAAAAAGCTGAGTGCCAAAGAATTGATGCTTTTGAACTGTGGTGTTGGAGAAGACTCTTGAGAGTCCCTTGGACTGCAAGGAGATTAAACCAGTCAATCCTAAAAGAAATCAGTCCTGAATATTCATTGGAACGATTGATGCTGAAGCTGAAGCTCCAATACATGGGAAGCTGAAGTTCCCCTGATACGAAGAACAGACTCATTAGAAAAGACCCTGATGCTGGGAAAGATTGAAGACAGGAGGAGAAGGGGCTGACAGAGGATGAGATGGTTGGATGGTGTCACTGACTCGATGGACATGAGTTTGATCGAGCTCCAGGAGTTGGTGATGGACAGGGAAGCCTGGCGTGCTGCAGTCCATGGGGCTGCAAATCATCGGACATGACTGAGAGACTGAATTGAACTAAACTGAACCTGTCTCCAGAGCCATTGACCCAAAGCTTTTAATAAGAGAAGCTTATGGAATCAAAGGGAGAAGCTCCCTGTTGCCTCATTGTACTCCGGCCGCATTCTACCATTCTATCTCCATTTCCTTCAAGGAGCTATGAGATAGAATTTTCATATATATATCAGATCAGATCCGTCGCTCAGTCGTGTCCGACTCTTTGCGACCCCATGAATTGCAGCACACCAGGCCTCCCTGTCCATCACCAACTCCCAGAGTTCACTGAGACTCACGTCCATCGAGTCAGTGATGCCATCCAGCCATCTCATCCTCTGTCGTCCCCTTCTCCTCCTGCCCCCAATCCCTCCCAGCATCAGAGTCTTTTCCAATGAGTCAACTCTTCGCATGAGGTGGCCAAAGTACTGGAGTTTCAGCTTAAGCATCAGTCCTTCCAAAGAAATCCCAGGGCTGATCTCCTTCAAAATGGACTGGTTGGATCTCCTTGCAGTCCAAGGGACTCTCAAGAGTCTTTTCCAACACCATAGTTCAGAAGCATCAATTCTTTTGCCCTCAGCCTTCTTCACAGTCCAACTCTCACATCCATACATGACCACAGGGAAAACCATAGCCTTGACTAGACGGACCTTTGTTGGCAAAGTAATGTCTCTGCTTTTGAATGTGCTATCTAGGTTGGTCATAACTTTCCTTCCAAGGAGTAAGCATCTTTTAATTTCATGGCTGCAGTCACCATCTGTAGTGATTTTGGAGCCCAGAAAAATAAAGTCTGACACTATTTCCACTGTTTCCCCATCTATTTCCTATGAAGTGGTGGGACTGGATGCCATGATCTTTGTCTTCTGAATGTTGAGCTTTAAGCCAACTTTTTCACTCTCCACTTTCATTTTCATCAAGAGGCTTTTCAGTTCCTCTTCACTTTCTGCCATAAGGGTGGTGTCATCTGCATATCTGAGGTTATTGATATTTCTCCCGGCAATCTTGATTCCAGCTTGTGTTTCTTCCAGTCCAGCGTTTCTCATGATGTACTCTGCATATAAGTTAAATAAACAGGGTGACAATATTCAGCCTTGACGAACTCCTTTTCCTATTTGGAACCAGTCTGTTGTTCCATGTCCAGTTCTAACTGTTGCTTCCTGACCTGCATACAAATTTCTCAAGAGGCAGATCAGGTGGTCTGGTATTCCCATCTCTCGAAGAATTTTCCGCAGTTTATTGTGATCCACACAGTTAAAGGCTTTGGCATAGTCAATAAAGCAGAAATAGATGTTTTTCTGGAACTCTCTTGCTTTTTCTATGATCCAGCGGATGTTGGCAATTTGATCTCTGGTTCCTCTGCCTTTTCTAAAATCAGCTTGAACATCAGGAAGTTCACGGTTCACATATTGCTGAAGCCTGGCTTGGAGAATTTTGAGCATTACTTTACTAGCATGTGAGATGAGTGCAATTGTGCGGTAGTTTGAGCATTCTTTGGCATTGCCTTTCTTTGGGATTGAAATGAAAACTGACCTTTTCCAATCCTGTGGCCATTGCTGAGTTTTCCAAATTTGCTGGCATATTGAGTGCAGCACTTTCACAGCATCATCTTTCAAGATTTGGAATAGCTCAACTGGATTCCATCATCTCCACTAGCTTTGTTCATAGTGATGCTTTCTAAGGCCCACTTGACTTCACATTCCAGGATGTCTGGCTCTAGGTCAGTGATCACACCATCGTGATTATCTGGGTCGTGAAGATCTTTTTTGTACAGTTCTTCTGTATATTCTTGCCATCTCTTCTTAATATCTTCTGCCTCTGTTAGGTCCATACCTTTTCTGTCCTTTATCAAGCTCATCTTTGCATGAAATGTTCCTTTAATATATATGTGTGTATATATATATATATATATATATATATATATTTATGTATGTGTGCTTCCATGGTGGCTCGGTTGGTAAAGAATCTGCCTACAATGTAGGAGACATGGATTCAATCCCTGGGTTGGGAAGATTTCCCTGGAGGAGGAAATGGCAACCCATTCCAGTGTTCTTGCCTGGAGAATCCCATGGACAGAGGAACCTGGTGGGCTACAGTCCACGGGGTTGCAAGAGTTGGACATGACCTAGCAAGTAAACCACCACCACTACCACATATATGTATATTTATATAAATGGATTTTTCCCCCATACGTCATCATTCTTTTGTATTGTTCTATAGTTTGCTTTTCTCTTTTCTCATTAATGTCAATGTCAATCTTATTCTTTTAACTTCTGCCTAGTATTTCCTGAATGGGTTCACCTTAATTCCCCCATTGACAGACGGGTGGGCTGTTTCCAATTCTTTGATATTGAATGTGATGAGCAGCGCTTCCCTGAACATTCCAGTACAGCCCTTTAGTGCACATGTGCTCAATACCTAGAAGTAGAATTGCAGACGGTCCAGAACGTGCCTTAACATTTTTATAGCTGTTGCCAAACCATCCTCCAAAAAGGCTTCATGCTCCCTGCAAAGTGTATGAGAGGTCCCTCATCGATTTGTATCCTTTGATACATCTTTTTCCCATTTTTGCTAAGCTGATGTATGAAAAAAAACTTGTGTTGTTTTAACTTGACTGATTACCACTGAGATTGGGGAGCTTTACGTTTATTTGCTATTTTTTTCTATTTTTTTGCCCTTTATTTGTGTATTTTTGACATATACACACTACTATATTTATTTATTGATTTTTGGCTGCGTTGGGTCTTTGTTGCTGCATGTGGGCTTTCTCTAGTTGCAGAATGCAGACTTCTCATTCTGGTGGCTTCTCCTGTTACAAAACACGGGCTCTAGGCAAGCAGGCTTCAGCAGCCGCTACACAGGGGCTCGTGAGTTGTGTCTCTCAGGCCCTGGAGTGTGCAGACTGTAGTGGTTGCGGTTTGTGGGTGTAGAGCACAGATTCGGTGGTTGTGGTGCACAGGCTTATTTGCTCCGAGGCATGAGGGATCTTCCCGGACCAGGGATCAAACCGGTGTGTCCCCTGCGTTGGCAGGTGAATTCTTATCCACGGCACCACCAGGGAAGTCCTTCTTTGCCCTTTTTATATCTCGTCTATGTATATGCTTTGCCCATATTTTGATTGGGTTGAGGCCTTAAGGTGTTTATAATATTAATTTTCTGAGTATAAAATACATATAGTACATTTTAAATGAAGAATATTAGAAAACAAAGACAGCAACAAAGAAAGAAAATAGATTCAACACATAATCCCTCCACCCTGAGATAACACTGGTCAGCATATCTGTGCATTTTTGCATCTTTTTTCTATGCAAATATATGTGCTCTGTACTTCTGCTCTTAGAATAACATGGTTTTACAGTCCTGTACCTCTTCTCCCACTTGACATTACAATGAACACATTTTCCTTTTAAATATCTTAAACATAATTTGTATAGTTTGCTCAGTATTGATCAAATCAACATTCATCTAGCCATTATGCTAATTACAGAATGTATAAGTTGCTTCCAGTTTTCTCACTATTATAAATAACACTAGAGTGAACATCTTTGTACATACATCTCTGTCTACATCTTTGATTATTTTCTTAAGATAGAGTCCTTGAAGTGGAATTACAGGATCAAAGGTATAAATTGTTAAAGATTTTTGATCCATATTGCCAAGGAAAGATATACCCATTTGAATGCAGAGGTCCAAAGAATAGCAAGGAGAGAAAAGAAAGCCTTCCTCAGCGAACAATGCAAAGAAATAGAGGAAAACAATAGAATGGGAAAGACTAGAGATCTCATCAAGAAAATTAGAGATACCAATGGCAACCCACTTCAGTACTCTTGCCTGGCAAATCTCATGGACAGAGGAGCCTGGGAGGCTGCTGTCCATGGGGTCGCTAGGAGTTGGATACAACTGAGCGACTTCACTTTCACTTTTCACTTTCATGCATTGGAGAAGGAAATGGCAACCCACTCCAGTGTTCTTGCTTGGAGAATCCCAGGGAAGGGGAAGCCTTATGGGCTGCCGTCTATGGGGTCGCACAGGGTCGGACACGACTGAAGCGACTTAGCAGCAGCAGCAGCAAGGGAACATTTCATGCAAAGATGAGCACAGTAAAGGACAGAAATGGTATGGACCTAACAGAAGCAGAAGATATTAAGAGGTGGCAAGAATACATGGAAGAACTATACAAAAAAAGATCTTCATGTCCCAGATAACCATGATAGTGTGATCATTCACCTAGAGCCAGACATCCTGGAATGTGAAGTCAAGTGGGCCTTAGGAAACATCACTACAAATAAAGTTAGTGGAGGTGATGGGATTCCAGTTGAGCTATTTCAAACCCTGAAAGATGATGCTGTGAAAGTGCTGCATTCAATATGCCAGCAAATTTGGAAAACTCAGCAGTGGCCACAGGACTGGAAAAGGTCAGTTTTCATTCCAATTCCAAAGGAAGGCAATGCCAAAGAATGCTCAAACTACTGCACAATTGCAATCATCTCACACGCTAGTAAAGTAATGCTCAAAATTCTCCAAGCCAGGCTTCAACAGTACATGAACCGTGAATTTCCAGATGTTCAAGCTGGATTTAGAAAAGACAGAGGAACCAGAGATCAAATTGCCAACATTCGCTGGATCATCGAAAAAGAGAGACAGTTCCAGAAAAACATCTATTTCTGCTTTATTGACTATGCCAAAGCCTTTGACTGTGTGGATCACAACAAACTGTGGAAAATTCTTGAAGAGATTGGAATATCAGACCACCTGACCTGCCTCCTGAGAAATCTGAATACAGATCAAGAAGCAACAGTTAGAACTGGACACGAAACAACTGACTGTTTCCAAATTGGGAAAGGAGTACATGAATGCTGTGTATTGTTACCCTGCTTATTTAACTTCTATGCAGAGTACATCATGAGAAATGTCAGGCTGGTTGAAGCACAAGCTGGAATCAAGATTGCCAGGAGAAATATCAATAACCTCAGATATGTAGTTGACACCACTCTTACGGCAGAAAGCAAAGAAGAACTAAAGAGCCTCTTGATGAAAGTGAAAGAGGAGAGTGAAAAAGTTGGCTTAAACCTCAACATTCAGAAAACATGGCATCTGGTCCCATTACTTCATGGCAAATAGATGGGGAAACAGTGGAAACAGTGTCAGACTTTATTTTTCTGGGCTCCAAAATCACTACAGATGGTGACTGCAGCCATGAAATTAAAAGACGCTTACTCCTTGGAAGGAAAGTTATGACCAACCTAGATAGCACATTCAAAAGCAGAGACATTACTTTGCCAACAAAGGTTCGTCTAGTCAAGGCTATGGTTTTTCCTGTGGTCATGTATGGATGTGAGAGTTGGACTGTGAAGAAAGCTGAGCGATGAAGAATTGATGCTTTTGAACTGTGGTGTTGGAGAAGACTCTTGAGAGTCTGTTGGACTGCAAGGAGATCCAAACAATCAATCCTAAAGGAAGTCAGTCCTGAACATTCATTGGAAGGACTGATGCTGAAGCTGAAACTCCAGTACTTTGGCCACCTCATGCAAAGAACTGAGGCTCAGAGTAGTTAAGTAATCCACTCGCGGTTACACAGCTGGCAACAGGCAGAGGCAGATACAAACCTCAGTTCTTTCCAGTCCTGAGCTCTTGCATTATGTTGCTGCTTTTTGCTCTCGAGCAAGAATCAGTCAATTACTGCTCAGCCTGCTGGCCGTTTCTGTAAATATAATCGTTGGAGCACAGCCACTCCCATTTACCGACTATCACCTCTGGCTGATATCATCTTTCGCACTCCAGTGGCAGAGTGATTGTGACAGAGACCGTATGGCCCGCAGGCGCTAAAGTATTTACTATCTATTTATTCGGAAATGTTTTTATATGGAATAAATACTATCTATGTATACAGAAATCCAGAACACCATTGTATGTTTGAGTCTGAATTTCCTAGTAGCCGCATTTTAAAACTAAAAAGAAGCAGGTGAATTTAGAGTCTATTTTAATTAGTTAGCTAGAGTATATTTTATTTAGTTTGATATAATGAAAATATTGTCATTTCAACAAGTAATCGACATAAAACTTATTAATGAGATATTTTACATTTTGGGGGAACTGTTTTTGAAGTCATTTGTGTATTTTGTACTGAGAGCCAAATTCAATTCAGACTAGACAAATTTCAAGTGTTTGGTAGCTACGTATGGCTAGTGGCCAACCTTAAGGGGCCGCACAGCTCGAGACCCCCGATTATTTTCGTCTGCAGAATACAGACAATGCTAGCACCATGCCCTTCACAGGGCTGTTGGAAAATGGAATGAGAGGCAATATGTTTCTAAGATAACCATGTATTCATGCTCAGTTACTAAGTCATATCGAACTCTTAGCGACCCCATGGACTGGAGCCCACCAGGCTCCTCTGTCCATGGGATTCTCCAGGCAAGAATACTGGAGTGGGTAGCCATATTCTCCTCCAGGGGATCTTCCTGACCTCAGGGATCGAACCTGCATCTCCTGTACGGGCAGGCGGATTCTTTACCACTGAGCCACCTGGGAAGCCTCTTGTAAGATCCTATATTGGGTTACAATTATAATCATGTACTGGGATCCAGGGGTAAATTGCCTTACACACTCAAGGACAGGCAGAAATTTGATAGGCAGAGGGTAGTTGTTGCCAGGGTAGTTCAGAAGATCAAACACACACACACACACACACACACACTCATACCGTATTTTTGTTTCTTCCCTTCACTGGCTCAGTGTTTCCTGAATAGTACTTAGGCTCTGAGAATAAGTTATATGTACTCAACCCAGAAGAGACTCTTTCATTAATTCCTTATTAATTCCTTAAATGCCCTATTATTTCCTGTGGGCTGCACCCATGGCCACAAGAGGTATCTGCCTCTGAATCACCCTGCTTGGCTCCCAAGCAGAATTAAAATCTGACTTTTTAATTTATTCCTTCATTCACTCATCAAACACTTTCCCAACATCTATTGTCCACTGGCCTCAAAGTGGGAGTTTTTATTTCATAAAAGATTTTCTCAAAAGATACGTTGCAACAAAGTTATCAAAATAAAAATGGAAAAGCAGTGAAGAGGTAAAGGTGTCTAGGTATAGAGCTGATAGAACATGAAATTAGGCTCTGAGCTTCTTGGCAACAAGGGCAAAAGGGGAAAAATATTGGATCACATCATTTTCATTATCTGGGAGAATAAAATTTGCTACTTTTTTTTTTTTTTCAAGAGAAACAAACTGTTCCCTGGCTGCTATTGTGGATTAGTCACTAAGTTGTGCCTGACTCATTATGACTCCATGGACTGTAACCCTTGTCCATGGGATTTCCCAGGCAGGAATATTGGAATGGGTAGCCATTTCCTTCTCCAGGGGATCTTCCCAACACAGGGGTTGAACCTGTGTCTCCTGCATTGGCAGGCAGATTCTTTACCACTGAGCCACCAGGGAAGCCCCATTCCCTGTTCAGTTCAGTCGCTCAGTTGTGTCCGACTCTTTGCGACCCCATGGACTGCAGCACGCCAGGCTTCCCTGTCCATCACCAACTCCCAGAACTTGTTCAAACTCATGTCCATTGAGTCAGTGATGCCATCCAACCATCTCATCCTCTGTCGTCCCCTTTTCCTCCTGCCTTCAATCTTTTCCAGCATCAGAGTCTTTTTCAGTGAGTCAGCTCTTCGCATCAGGTGGCCAAAGGATTGGAGTTTCAGCTTCAGCATCAGCCCTTCCAATGAATATTCAGGACTGATTTCCTTTAGGATTGACATTCCCTGCTACTACATTCAAATAGGTAGCCATCACCCGAGTTGTTGCTCAGGGACTCAGAGAGCAAGTGGACAAAGGCTTCCATCGGAGATTTACAGCAGGTGCAGCCAGCCCTGATCCTCATGTGGCTGTTTCTGGCATCTGCCCTCAATAAAAGCTGAGGGCACAGTGTGAAAGCTCAGACCCAGTGAAGGCGATCCTGCAGAAGGCTAACTTAGTGCGGTCCAGCTATATGGCTTTCTAGGGACTCAGCTGGAAGCAAGGAAAGCGTTCAGAATGCCTACTGGAGGGCGTGCCCCCACCGTCCATCCCAATCCAGCTTGTCCTCTGCTTTCTCTCCCACTGTCACCGCGTAGGGGGGGATCTCGTTGTTTCCTGCCTCTTCCCTGGTCTACCTCCAGACCGTCCCCCACCCAGCAGTCTGTGATCTTTCTAATACTCAAACCCCATCATCACCCCCACATTCCCCAGCCTAAAAATCCATCAGTGACCAAGTGGTGAGATATGAAGTGAATTTGTTTACTCTCAGCTTGGAATTTTTAGTCATTGTTTGAATTTTTAGAATAAATGTGGATAATGCTTACAAAAGCAATAGGGTGGTTTTACTTTAGGGGGGGAAAAAAAAGATGTCCCAGGATTCTCATAGTGTGAATTCTGGGTGTTGAGACTATGGTTGATTGCTCCCTTATTTTCTTTTTCCCTCTATACTTAAGTATATTTTTTTAAGTAAAAAGATCATTTAGCACATAATTATTGCTTTTAAAAATATTATTTATTTGTCTGCGTTGGGTCTTAGTCACAGCTCGGGGGATCTTCACTGTGTCATACAGACCTTTCACTGCGGCACACAGGCTCTGGTCGTGTCAGATGGGCTCAGGAGTTGTGGAGTGCGTGCTTAGCTGCTCTGTGGCATGTGGGATCTTAGTTCCCAGACGAGGGATGGAACCTGCGTCCCCTGCCTTGTAAGGCAGATTTTTTTTTTTTTGGCCACTTTTTTTTTTTTTAATTAAAGGATACTTGCCTTACAGAATCTTGTGGTTTTCTGTCATACATCAACAAGAGTCAGCCATAGGTCCACCCATGTCCCCTCCCTCCTGGACCTCCCTCCCATCTCCCTCCCGATCCCGCACTTCCAGATTGTTACCTTGTCCCTGTCTGAGTCCCCCCGAGTCATACAGCAAATTCCCATTGGCTGTCTATTTTCCATACGATATTGTAAGTTTCCATTTTACTCTCTCCATATGTCTCACCCTCTCCCTCCTCCCCTCCTGCTGTGCCCATAAGTCTGTTTTCTATGTCTGTTTCTCCATCGCTGACCTGAAAATAAATTCGTCAGTACCATCTTTATAGATTCCACAAATATGCATCAGTATATATTTATATCTCTCTTTCTTAGTTCACTTTGTATAATAGTCTCTAGGCTCGTCCACCTCATTGGAACTGACTCAAATGTGTTCTTTTTTATGACTGAGTAATATTCCATTGTGCCACAGCTTCTTTATCCATTCATCTGTCAATGGACATCTAGGTTGCTTCCATGTTCTAGCTATTGTAAATAGTGATGCAACGAACATTGGGGTACATGTGTCTTTTCTAGTTGTAAGACGGATTCTTGACTGCTGGGCCACAGGGAAATCCCTTCCTTGTTGCTTTTATGTCACTTGGCGCTCAGCTACTTCTCCTCTGAGCTCTTATGGCTTCCTTGGCATAATTACCACAATTAATAGGCACCTGCTGTGTGCCAACCACTGTGTTTAGTTACTTTAGAAAAGATAAATATTGCTGCATTTAAACCATGTGTTGAGTCCATTTTATGGATGAGGAAACTGAAGGTAGAGAGGTATGGACTTGCACGAAGTTCCAGGGCTGGAGTAACAGAGCCATGATTAGAAAGAACTCAGGCAGTGTGAGGCCAGAGTGTGACTTTCCCTTTACATCACAGTCTCCTATAGTACTTTTGGTCTTTGGGTCTTTTTTTTCCCCTAACCTCAGCATTTCACTTGGCACATTCTACATGTACAATAAATGTTTACTGTTGAATAAAAGTACTACATAACTATCACTCTTGTGGGGTATTTTTGAAATGCTTATTGTTTTTTCTTTTCAGCCTTTACAACTTCCCCTCCCTCCACCCCTCAGTACCGTAGCAGGGTAGAAAGTGGAGATCATGAAGACCTTTCTAGCTTAGGTCTTCAAAACCTCAGGCGCTTGAGGGGAATGGACACTGTTTCCAGGCTGAGAATTTAGGTGTTGCTGGACCTCAGATGATGAGGCCCCAAGATCCCAGAGGGCGTAGCTGAGAGGTGACTCTAGACAGTTGGCACCTGTGGCTGCAGGGGGTCCCATTCCCAGGATAGGAGCAGCAAATCACCATGTGCTTTCCATCACGGTCCCATACAACACAGACCTGAAGGTGTAACTTTTGCCAAGAAAGAAGACCCTCTTAGAGAGTGAACAGATAACATGCTGAGTCATATGGTCCCTCCTTGACATCAGTACTATATACACCGCTGTAACTTACAAGTCTAGGGAAAGGAAAAGAGCTGGAGAAAAAACAGAAATGCCTGAGACTGAATTGTCCACACCCCCCCCACCCCCCTAACCCCCGTTACTAGTGGAATGAAGACTCCAAATGGAAATTAATTTGCATTGAAGAAAAATAGGTTTTCTCTTCCACTTTGAGTCTTTGGACTGAGACTTTTCTTCACTGTCCTAAGCTGGACATTTTCCCTGGACTGGAGAACATTTCAAAACTGCACTGTTCCCTGAGCATGCTGAAGGAAGCCTCAGAATTTCCAATCACCCACCGAGGGTGGGGAGATCCTCAGATTTTAGAACTCAGAGGAGTGGACAACATCCTAAGACTAAAGGAGATGGGTAAGTGTTCTTCCCACCTGGAAGGTCTCATCCACCATGTGTGCAGGTGGACTGGAGGGTCCCCGTGTAGGCGAACCCAAGGTTTCCCCCATGATGGGTCTTTTGCTGCCCATCATGCTCACAGACAGGAACTTGATCTAGACCCACAATTCCACCCCGTGGACCATGACCAGATTGATCTTGGCCTGAGAAACTTTCAGGGCAGATACAACTGGGCCATGTCCACATTATGAGTGCCGTGGTGGACTCTCCCCTTCTGAGCAGTGCTGCTCCCTGGGGGACCTTCAAGATGAGTAAGCCATGAAGTGGGGCCCCTCTAGGGATCAAAAAGAGAGGGGTCTGCTGAATGAGGTTACTAACCAGTGACACTTTATATCTAGGCCTATGTCTGTCAAGGATGGTGAATTCGGCTTTGCTGTAGTTGATGCTTTCAACTATGGCAACTTAAGGAATTTTCAGCTTAAGGAAATCAGTCCCGAATATTCATTGGAAGGACTGATGCTGAAGCTGAAGCTCCAATACTTAGGCCACCTGATGTGAAGAACTGACTCACTGGAAAAGACCCTGATGCTGGGAAAGATGGAAGGCAGGAGGAAAAGGGGATGATAGAGGATGAGATGGTTGGATGGCATCACTGACTCAATGGACATGAGTTTGAACAAGTTCTGGGAGTTGGTGATGGACAGGGAAGCCTGGCATGCTGCAGTCCACGGGGTCGCAAAGAGTCAGACATGGCTGAGCGACTGAACGGAACTGATAGTTGATGCTTTCAGAGCTTGGGCTGTGGGGAAGGAGGGACAGCACTAGCAGAGCAGCAGGGCAGTGGACCAGACCTGAATTTCACATTTTAGTTCTGCTCCCGCCAGCTTGGGTTGGGCAACCCCTTCCCCTTCTTTAATGCCCTTATGTGTTAGAAATGCCTACCGCACATGGCTGTGGGGGAGGGCACTGGGGAAGCTCTCCATGGCCTCCCCTTAGGCGCTCTCATCCTATTTCACTAGCAGCCGCCTTATCCGGTCTTAGCTGCAACCCCATGCCATCCGTGGAAATCCCGTTATCACAGGAAAATGGTGTGATTCAATGCAATTAGGATAAAGAGGGACTTGGGGGCAGCCACTAGTGGTTACATTGCAGCTAGAAAGCAAGTGGCCTCTTTACTACCAGGAAGCCCTGCGTGTCTCCCAGCCCCAGTTGGTCCCAGGCTGCTGCTGCGGCTTCTAGTTGAAACTACATCTTCTGTAAAACAAGGAATCCCATACTTCGGGCAAACACTTTCATTATGCTCTTCCTCTGGGGTGTGGGAGAGGTGGGTGTTGTGGGGCCATCTAAAACAAATTAGCTCTGAGCCGGGAATTCTTTTTGTTTTAGTTGGAATTTTCACAGCAAGAAAGCCACTGGCTGACAACCTTTCCTGTATATGATCTCATTCAAGTCTCAGGACACTTTGGCAAGGCAAGCTAGGTAGGTATTATCTTACCTGTTAACTCTCTCTCTATTCTGTCCACATCTCGCCATCACCTCTGCCACCTTCCTAGTCGAAACCACTGTCAATTCTTTTCACTAAGCTTTTTTTGAGGTGCAACATTTAGCAAAGTATGCAAACCTGAAATGCAGTTTGATGAGTTTTTACCCTATTGTAACCACCTTCCAGATGGAGATATAGAAGTTCCCAGCTTTACCACATGTCATGGTCATTATCCCTCCCCAAAATAAGTTATTCTGATCGCTGTCCTTATAGATTTGTTTGCCCATTTTGAACTTCATATAAATAGAAACATACAGTACATCTTCTCTTGCAAGATTCATCTGTGTGTTTAACAGTAGACTGTTCTTTGTCATTGCTGTATGATGTTGCACTGTGGACGGACCATGGTTTATTTGCCCACTCTGCAGTTGTTGGACATTTGAGTTGTTTCTGGTTTTTTGCTACTACAAATAAAAATAAAGCTCATGTCTTTTGGCGGGCTTTACTCTGGGTCACAGTGTATACTTACATTTAACTTGTGTCTGACTCTTCTGTGACCCCATGGACTATAGCCCACCAGAACCAGTCTTCCTCTTCCTGCTTTGGGCCTCTCTAGTCTCATCTGCCCAGTACATGTGCAGTGAGTGGTATTCCTAACGTGTAGTGTGTAAATTTCCTGCTTAAATTTCCTTCCCAGTATTCATCACATTCTGCAATTACATACTAATATGATGATTTGATTGATGTCTAGCTTTGCTACTAGACCATAAGCTGCATAGGAGCAAGCCTGACACCTGTCTTGCTCATTATGGCATTTGCAGTGTCCTCCTGGAGGGCAATGATGATGTCTTTTTTGTTCGCCACTGGATCCCTAACAGTCAGTACAGTGCCTGGAATATCAGAGACTGTTAACCTGGGTTGGATTGATAGTTAACTCTTTGAATTGAAGTACTGTCAGTACAGACCAGTATAAAGAAAAATGTCACCTTCTTGCTGAAAGCAGATGCTATGGGACTGTCCACACGTTTTCATTTTGCTGGGATTGTATGGGACTGATTATTGCTCAAATTAGGGAGCTTGGTGACAGGTACCTGGAAATCTGTCACAGGCTAAATGGCATTCACTCAAACCTTAATCATCTAAAACTTCTTCTCATCGCACCTAAGCAAGCTGACTTTCATTTGCTTTCTTGGGGGAAAAAAAAAGTTAGCCTGAACCATGAAGGATAGAAACAAGAGGACACTCCAAAGGCCATAAGGCACCTACCATAGAGAATTAGGACTTTGTTCATTGTTGGCAAGCAAATTGATGCTGCTCATTGCAGATGGATCTTATTTGCTCACCATCAAGTCTTATCTGCTCATCCGAGCCGGTCTCGCTGCCACGCTGCTTGGCAGCAGATGGGTTCCAGGGATGGTAGCCCCATGGAAGTAATAAAGTGGTGTTTCGCTTCCAATTGTCTTTCACTGAGACCTCTCAGTGATTCCGACTGATTGTCCTGTAACCCGACGCAGGGACTGACTGAGTCAGGTTTATCTGGGCTAGAATTTTTGTCGCTGTCTTGGGAACTGAATGGTACATACCGCAAGGCAGGTCCAGAGCTGCCCAGGGGCACAGTCCTCTCCAGCCAGGGTCCAAAGCCTGTGTGTGGGTGAGGTGAGAGGTGGCACTTTCAGGCCTGGAAGCTAGGCTTCTGGTTTCCTGATACATGCCCAGGAACAGGCCTGCAATGGTCTCCATCTCCCTGCCTCTGCTGTGACTACGGTGCTTTAGAATTCCCTGCGGTTTCAGGCTTTGTCTGTAATGGGAATGGTCCATCCTCTAAGGCTCCTCCATCCATCTGGGTTCCTAGATGCTTCCAGGAGTGCAGCTTCTTCACTCCTTCAGTGGCCTGGCTTTAGCTCTGGATGCCTGCTTCTTTCTGCTGAGGCAGAGAAGTGGGTGGATGGGGCCGGGGTAGGGAGAAATAATAGCTCTTTTTAGGAGCAGGGAAAGGCAGAGATTCCAGGGTGCTGAGGGGGAAGCTGGGGTCTGGCAGGGTTCTGCAACACACCCTCCCCTCATCACACCAATAGCCAAGTCACCAGGCAGAGTCTCTGCTCAGCTCAGAAGCCTCTGCCAAGTCCTGTGTTTGAAGGGCCAGGCCCCCCGCCCCTGGGATTCAGATTCGCCTCAGACCCCCTGCCCATCCCCTTTCCTTTCCATTTCTGTGAATTTTTAGTTCTCCTCCTGGCCCTGTCTCCTCTCTCCCTGCCTTCCACAGCCCCATCCCTTCAGACTCATCTACCCCTCAGCCCCATCCGACTGCCAATTGAAAAGGCCTGAAAATAATGTGAAATAATATAGTTTATCACCCAGAGGCTGCTGACAGGCAGTGCGGCCACCTCTGAAAACAGGCAGGGAGGCTGGGAGGGCGAGGAAATTATAGGCTGCACAAAGCAGAAAAAGTTAAAGTAAGAGCTCCATAAAAGAAAGTGGAACTATTATGCCGCAAAATGCCAACTCATTACAAAGCGGCCAAATAAGAGAGAAATACGGCACTGCCTGTAATAGCAGTTTACAAGGGAACATTGTACAGCAACAGAAGAGACGCGGCTATAATTTGCTCTAACAACTCCAATTATCCCTTTTATTGATTTGGCAACACATTTAATAGGAGTAGCCACACCTCTTCTGTTACAAATCATTAAAGGTGTTGAACGGTGTAATTTTAAAATTGTCCTCCTACAGTTGTCAGTATGACAGCATAATTCCCCCTGATTTCGGCTATGTAAACACCGAGGCACGGTCATTTCCCCCTTACAAGGCCAGAGATGTTGTCAGCCTGGGGTTTTTGTGCAGAAACATCCATTTAATACATATCTTTTTTTTTTTTTTCCCCCAGCCGGCTCTCCTAATTGCAGTGATGTTTGGTTTAGTTTTTTTTCCCCTCCTCCCCCTTTTTCTCTCACTCTTACCCTCTTTTCTTCCATCTACGAGGTGTGTGTGTAATGGGGATAGAGGAGGGAGGGAAATAAACAGGCTGTTTGCCCTCCTCTTTCTTCTCTGGCAGCCTTAATTGCTACTTAAGTCTGGGCCCCGCACTTAACATGCGGGGGGCGCGCCGGGCACAGCCTCTGGAGGCGCAGCGCGCGCCCCGGCCCCCGACGTCCCGGGAGCGGCGGGCGCGCGCGCGCGCTCTCCACAGGGCTGGTGTGCTACGGGCCGTGGAGGCAACTGAGCCCGCGGCTCGCCGGCAGGAGGGCAGTCTGGCGGCTTCTGGCAGCACAAGCACGGGGTCATGGTCAGGGTCAAAGTCACGATCAGGTGGCAGAGGCCGGTGGGGTGCGAGCAGAATCAGAGGGTGGCCTGGGCCGGGCACACGCGGTCGGGGGATGGCCAGGCTGGGCGGCGCTGGGTAGGAGAGTAGGGGTCGAGGGACTTGTGGGGTGCAGAGGCCCTGGGCAGGGGGCACCGGGTGGGTGAGCCCCTGCCCTGCAGCCCCTCTACTCCGATTGGGCCTTTTGTGAGGTTACTGGCCCTGCGTGGGCCTCCCTCGGGCTTCCAACCCGGTTCATCAGCCCCTTCAGGGAGTCTAGTTTTTATCACTTCCACATCCCAGTGCTCAGCCCAGGGGGAGGCTCTCAACAGACAATTGTTGAATGAATGGAAACATGGCAGGAGGAAGGATGCTGAGGAAATGAGGTGGCCCCTGGGCTCAGGTGGCGGGAGGGGGCTGGCCATGGCGGGTGACCCGTGGGGTGCCTGACCTGTGCTGTTAGACGTGTGTAGGGCTTGGGTGGGGTACTGGGACAAGCTCATGTCCTCTAAGACTACTGCATCCAAACCCTCTCCAGTCCTCGAGGTGTGGACTGTGTCCCCTTGGGTTCAGGTCAGCCAGGGGCTCCTGGCTTCCACCAGGAACCAGAGGCCAGGGGCTGTGGGGTAAAGGGCTGTGTTATGAGGAGAAGGGAATGGCAACTCATTCCAGTATTCTTTCCCAAAGAATCCCCTGGACAGAGGGGCCTGGCGGGCTACAGCTCATGCAGTTGCACAGATTCAGACTTGGCTGAAATGACTTAGCCTGCCTGTGAGGAGTCAGGATCCCTTTCCAATTCCACCTCTTCAAAATCTTGGGCCAGTTCCTCCTCCCCATCCTGTCCCTGACTTGCCCTCTGTCTAATGAAGCTGGGTCTAGAACCTCTCCGAGGGGTGCCACTTTGGGTGACTTCCAGGGGGCCAGGCTCCTGAGCAGGTGATCAGAATGAAGCGGGCATCCTGGAAAGAGGCTTTGTGACCTTGAGCTCCTGCCCTCTACCACTGGAGGTGGAGCTAAGCCCCAGTTGGAGAGATTCGAGTTAGACTGAAAGGATGTTAGATTTCAGGACTGCATGTTCCAGGTTAGGTGACTGGGGACTTTTTCTTTAAAAAATGTTATCTATTTATTTGTTTTTGGCTGTGCTTTGTCTTTGTTCCTGCATGGGCTTTTTTCCTAGTTGTGGCAAGCACGGGCATCTCATTGTGGTGGTTCCTCTTCTTGTGGAGCATGGGTTCTAGGCGCTCAGGCTCAGTAGTTGCGGTTCCTGGGCTTCAGATCACAGGCTCAGTGGTTGTGGCACATGGGCTTAGTTGCCCAGAGGCATGTGGGATCTCCCTGGACCAGGGATTGAACCCGAGTCTCCTGCATTGGCAGGAGGATTCGTTAACCACTGAGCCACCAGAGAATCCCGAGGGGACTTTCTTAAGGTCAGGAGACCCCCTTCCTGTGCAGTGGGCCAGCTGAAGGGCTCTTGGTTGGTGGCAGAGGAATGCTGACCCAAACATAGTCATCATGGAGAATGTGCAGGAGCTGGGCTGGTGGCCTTGGCTCCCGGGACAGTGGGTGATGGGAAGCAGTGTCAGCAGCTGCCATCTTGCTCTTCTCTGCCCACATCTACAGATCTTGTTTGCCATCCTCGGGGCCTGACCCTTCCCACACCTGAGCCTACTGGGCCCCTGCGGGAGAAACCTTAGACATCCCCAAGCCCCACTCTCATATCCTCATGGGAGGAAGCTTTGGGTCTGCTGAGAGGGGGCTCTGGGCAGGAACCTCTTCTGTACTCCACCATGCAGAGCAGAGGTGCTGGCATGTGTGTGTGTGTGTCTGTGCACATCTCTTGCTCTCTCTAAGCACTTCTGTGTGTTTTCACCTCTGCTTTCCTCTTTCTCAGCACCTCTGGCTTTCTCTTTGTGTCTTTTCCTCCCTGGCTGTCTTTTTATGCTTCTCCGGGCTGCTTTTCAGCTTTGTGTTTCTTGCTCCGTGTATTGTAATTGCTGTTCCCATGCCTGCTCTCTCCCACCAGAGCATGAGCTCTGTGTGGACAAAGAGCGCCCTGCACCTGCACACAGTAGGTGCCTCGTACATTCCAATGGGCTTCCCTGATGGCTCAGCAGGTAAAGAGTCCACCTATGATGCAGGAGACACAGGAGATGCGGGTTTGATCCCTGGGTCGGGAAGATCCCCTGGAGGAGGAAATGGCAACCCACTCCAGTATTCTTGCCTGGAAAATCCCATGGACAGAGGAGCTGGGTGGACTACAGTCCATGGGACTGCAGAGAGTTAGACACGACTGAGCACTCAAGCACGCATATATTCCAGGGGAATAAATCAGTGGATACCTGAATCTGCCCAGAATGCCTTTGTGCCTGCCCGCATCTTTCTGGATCTCCGTGACTCTCTCAGTAGCTAGTTTGGTGGCAGTGCCCGGTCTGTGCTCAGGTATACGTGTGTTTCTTGGGCTATCGTTCCTCTCCTTGCCTGTGTCTGTCTTCAGGTCTGCTGATCTGCCTCAGTGTCTCTCTGTACAGCTCTAGATCTCCCCCCATGCCTGCCGGTCTTCAACATGGTGCGGAAAGGATACTGTAGGCATTCATGTTGGGGGCACTTGGACATGGACATCCAAGTGCCATGTGGGTGAGCTTCTCTTAGACGCTGTCACAAGAGGCTGTGAGCACCTGAAACTGATCACCTCCTTCTCAGCTTTGGGTGAGGGTGAGCTGTGGTCCTCTTCATCCCTTGCTCTCATGGTGACCCCAATCACAGCACCTGCCCTTCTCTAATTGGCCGATGTCAGCGGAAGGGGGAGGGGAAGTTGATGTCCAAGGAGGAAATCCCATTAGGGGAGCCAGCGCCAAGTTATTAGCGGTTAAGATGTAATTGGAGTTAGTGAATAATCTCCTTCGATTCATCATGTATTTATGGCACACCCAACTGTGTGACCTTGCGTGAGTTGTGTCACCTCTCTGATGAAATAAGACCTCCGTGCTTGCCAAGGACCTCTGGATTTCTGGCATTCCGAGTCCTGAAGCTGGAAGGAATTTCTCTCCACGGATTCTGATCACTTGCTACTGCCCCTCTCCTGGGAGGCACTCATACGTTTCCTCTGAATTATGTGCTAGTTGCTCAAGTTCACCTGCTAAACTGCACTCTGAGGACAGGGTCTTTTTTATCCCCCCCCACCACAGTCAAGTGCCTTGCACACAGTGGGTGGTTTATCCGTTTTTTGAATGAATGACTGATTAAGCAGGATGCACTGTGATTAATCATAAAAAAAATAGGAAGCCGAGACCCTGCACTTAAGCAGCACACACTTCCGGTGGAAAGGTGTGCCCTGTCCCTTGCTAGCATTGTGAACTTATGTGAGTTCTTCAGCCTCTGTGTCCTCATTCATAATGTGAAGTAATAAGAACTACCTTCCTGGTGGTCCAGTGGCTGAGGCTCCGCACTCCCAATGCCTGGGTTTGGTCCCTCGTCAGGGAACTAGAACCCACATGTCACAACTAAGAGTTCACGTGCTGCAACTGAATGATCCCTCGTGCTACAATGAGTATTGAAGACCCTTCGTACCGCAGACAAGACCTGGCACAACCAAATAAATGAAATTTTAAAAAACAGTAAGTACCATACAATGTATGGCTTAAATTCAATCATAGGTTTAGTTACACACTGAATTTAGTGCTTGGCACTTACCAGATCCTTACTTAATATGTACTCCTGCTCTATTCTTGGGGTTTCCCTGGTGGCTCAGATGGTAAAGAATCTGCCTACAATGCAGGAGACCCAGGTTCAATCCCTGGATGGGAAGATCCCCTGGAGAAGGGAATGGCTACCCACTCCAGTGTTCTTGCCCGGAGAATCTCATAGACAAGAGGAGCCTGAGGGGTGACACTATATGAGCAAAGAGTTTGACTCGCTCTGTTCTTCAGTAGAGAAGAGACACTAAGCCCTACGGATGTCAGAAGGGGAGAAATCAGTGTTGGGTGCGTTTTTCCATTGAGGCTGGGGAGTGGGGACTAGCTTCGTGGTTAGACACTGCTGTTTGTGCCCTGTGGGCTTTTTGGCTTATGTCCTGCCCCCCAAACCCCGCCTGCAACACAAAGATAGATAGAAGGGGCTCAAAAGTACTGAATTAATGAATTCATTAATTTAAAAAGTTGAATTAATGAATAAAGTGAAGCCACTTTCTTTGCCGCTAAAGACAGCAGATCCCAAGTTAGACTTCTCAACTGAATCACCTGGGATCTTTCAAAAAATCTACTTTCTCACCCCCCAAATCTAAAAGCACCCACACAGACGTTGATTCAGAATCTCCAGGCTTGGGCTCAGAATCTAGTATTCTTTTAAAATTACCCATGTGATCCTGACCTGTGGATGATTTTGGGATATCCTGGCTTAGGACATGACGAAGATTACATATAATTCATGTATGTTTGAAAATAACTGTTACCTGGTTTGAAGATATAAATGCTAAACACTATTATTTGAACATTGTTTATGTAAACCCATGTTCATACACTACTTTCCACTCCCAAGTCACCTCGGCTACAGTAGGGGGTTCATTTTCAGGGTAACATTGGAGTCAGGGTGCGGAAGGATGAGTAAGTTGGGCTTGGAGTTAGGACCAGAGAGAGAGAGTTTAGCCCAGGTCACAGATGTGAAGGGACTGGAAGGGAAGCCAGCAGGCTGGAGGTTATTTGCAAAGCTGTGGACCCTGGAGCAGGTGACTAGCCCCCCCTCCCTTGGAGTCTCCCAACAGCTCCTCCTGATGCAGGTTAAGTTTTACATATATATATACATGTTATATGTATATGTTACACATATGTTATATGTATTGGAGAAGGCAATGGCACCCCACTCTAGTACTCTTGCCTGGAAAATCCCATGGATGGAGGAGCCTGGGAGGCTGCAGTCCATGGGGTCGCGGACACGACTGAGCAACTTGACTTTCACTTTTCACTGTCATGCATTGGAGAAGGAAATGGCAACCCACTCCAGTGTTCTTGCCTGGAGAATCCCAGGGACGGGGGAGCCTGGTGGGCTGCCGTCTATGGGGTCGCACAGAGTCGGACACGACTGAAGTGACTTAGCAGTATGTATATATTATACATATGTTATATGTATTATGTTAGACGTGTATGTTATGTCTAGCTTATAACCAGAGATTAACCCCCAGGTTGTTCAAGGGTCAACTGTAAATGGAAGCTTCTCTGTGGAGCTTTGAGCTTCAGTTTTCAGCATCCTTGGTTTATTGTCTGCTATGCTTGTCGTTACAAGGCATTGCTTCTTCTCCTTTGATATGACCAACTACTATGTGCTAACCCAACTCTCCAAGGTATTAATAGAAGCCATTATTATTTCCATTTTATAGATAGGGGGCTGAGGAGGCTCAGAGAGATTGACCTACTGGATGGAGTCCACACACACAGCTCACAAGAGGTTAGAGCTGCGAGTGCCCCCAGCTTCCTTGACTCCAAGGCCCATGATTTCCCTCCATGCCTGCCTGGGAAGGGACCCAAGCCAAGGGGTTGGGGATTTCACTCGGACAGTGGCTGAGGCCTGATCACTACTTTGATTCCTGCCATTTGCAGAATGGCTCCAGCTGGTGGAGCCTGGGGAGAAAGGACTGGCTCTCTGGACCACACCTCCATCCTGCTTCTTGTGAGCCCTCACCCCCATCCTTTGCCTGGTGGCCCCTCCTCAGGTGTGTGTCTGGTGCCCAAAGAAGCCCCCTGCTCTCGCCCAGCTATCCTTGCCTTCACTCCTCTCTTCATTTACCGAATCACTCAGCACAAGTTCACTCAGCTTGGCCAGGCGCTGTGCTGGGTTCAGGCATCCAGGGGTGGGGAGGACGCTCCTGGCCATTTAAGAGCTTTCGAGCAAGAGGGGGCAGTGCATTGACTGCCAATACCCTGGGATGAGTACTGTGCAGGAGAGACGAGGGCAGAGGAGGAGGAACCAGCTTCCAGCTTGGCCCTGTGGGAAGTCAGCTTTTCACGTTGTCTGGGACAAGAGTCCAGCTGGAATGGCTCAGAGTGGCCACAGTGCGGTGTTACCGCGAGCACGTGGGGGCTGTTTGGATTGGCTTAGGATGCCCAGCTGGGCAGTCACATGGGCTGCTGGCACCCTTGGGTTGGAGGGGTCCCGCCTTCTCTAAACTCATCTCTAGGACCCCTTAGAAGGCTTCTACTTTTCTGGCTTATTTTCCTCAAAATGATCTGTCCTTGCAGAGGGGCTTCTCCTTCTAGACGAGGTTGTTTCCTGAGTTCTCTTCTTCCACTGCGCGTGTGCCCGTGTGAAAGAACAGGAAAAAGGGAGAAAGGATGTGCCCTTACATCTCATCTCTACCTCTCTGCATCCCTGGGACCTCCTTCTCCATCCCTGGTCTCAGTAGGTGGACAGCTGGAGCACTGCTTTGAGGCAGAAAGCCCCATTCTTGCCTCCTGCAGGGAGCACGGTGGCACAGTGCCTGCTATAACCCCCTGAGCCTCAGGGAGCTTGCAGCCTGGCGAGCAAGTCATTTTGCAAGAACTCTCAGCAGAGCTTAGAAGGAGCCAGGGGAGGAGAGGCTGGAGGTGGAGGAGGAATAAAGAAAGGCCTTGGTTTTCCTTACTTTCCAAGGGAGGAAGCATGGGATGAATGGCCTCAGCGGTCACCTCCCTGGAAGACAGGGGACCAGGGACCCTCTGAAGAAGCAAGACTGCCTCCAGCCCGCGCCCCGCCCCGCCCCCAACTCCTGCAGCCCCCGAGGGTCCCCATCCTCCAGTGGCTTGGCCAAACCAGGTCTAGGCTGTGTCCCCAGTTGGGGGCAGTGCGGGTGGAGGTGGGGGGGTCAGTTCTTGAGGTCTCAAGGCCAAGGGGTTAAGCCCCCAACAGCCAAGTTTCTGGCGTCAGCCCTTTCCTATCTGCCTCGCCCTCACCCTGCGGAACCCCCCCCCCCCCCGCCCCCCACATCCTCCTCCTCCTCCTCCTCCTGCTCCTCCTCCCCTTTCCATTTGGAAGAAGGAGGCTTGCTGTCTTTGTATTTTAACTGTAGCAAAAAGATTAAATTGTTTACGAGCCGGGAGCCTCGGCTGGCTGGATGAGCCGGAAGAGACAAAGATAGACATTCTAATTCTCCCCTGTTCTCCGGCCTCCGTCCCCCTGCCTGCCGCTAATTCTTTTATCTGGCCCCAACACTCCAGGCATTATGTGCATTCATAAAAAAAGGTGGGGGGGGAGCGGAGAGAGCCCTCGCCGAAGCCAGCAAAATTACTGTTCTCTGCGCCGATTCTCTGATAGCAATCTCTTGAATGCTGATTACTTTTGCCCCCCCCTCCCGTGCCCCCTCCCCCCTTCCCAGCACCCAACATAAGTTGGTCTTTAACCCTTTATCTTTAGCAGGCAGAAAGACATGGAAAACATCTCACTCAGTGGGTGGAAAAAAAAAAAAAAAGGAGGGGGGAGGGAGAGAGAGAGAGAAAAAAAAAAAAAACCCCAGCACGGAGAAGAATTACTGTTATCTCCCTACCAGAAGAGGAACAGCAGAGATAAGAGAGGCCTGAAGAATTAAAAGAAACGGAGCGTTGGGGGCTCTAAATTCATGCCGGAGCTGGTTGTATTTGTCTGTCACGGGGGTTCATAATTTTCCGAGGTTGTTTTGATAGACTTATTGTGCGGACTGCATAGAAAACTCATCAGCATTTGTTGCCTCTGAGCATTATTGTCAGAGGTAACTGCGTGTCTATAGACTGGGGGAGATAATGGCTGAAGTAGAAAGCAGATAAAGCCGGGGCCCTTCTCATTAAGGACTATCTCTGCCTCCGCAGACGGGCTGGGACCGAGTGACGGCGGCGCGGGGTTATACATTATGCCGGCGAAAGGCGGCGTCCGGCCCGCGGGCGGCCAGGCGCACCCCGTGGGCCCGGTGGATGGCCCGGAGGGGCTCCTGCATCGGGACCCTCTGGGCGCAGTGTATTCACCAGCGGGGGCTGTGGGCAGAGGTGCGGGGGGATGGGAGAGGCTCGCCTAGCTGCCAGGGGCTGGGGGAGTGCGGTGAAGCCGGTGGGCGGTGGACGGTCCTGGGATTCAAGTCCACGTCTGGCAGGGATGAGGATCAGACGAGGGAAGGGTGCGCCTGAGGCCTTTTGCAAGTTCTTGGCGTTCTAGACACTTCCACCTTGGCCCACGCCTCCCATGTGGCTTGGTTGAAAGAGGTGAGCCTCCGGACTGCTGTCCAGGTGGCGATGTGCAGGGCGGACGTCCCCTGAACATCGGGGGCTGTGGGCCTCGCCCTTCCTCCCCTGCCTTTCCTCCAGCACCAGTGCCTAGGAGGAGCCAGGCGCCGAGGGGCACTGTGAGCATATTTTGCCTGTAAACTCCCCCTTCTGTCTACCATGGGCCACCCTCCTTCAAAGTCAGCAGAGGGGAGTGGGCACGTCTGGGCAGAGAGGCTCACAAATGTCCCTAAGCCAAGCCCTGAAGCCAGGCAGGATCCAACCCAGATGCCGAAGTGGAGACTGGGGTGGGCAGAACCGGGCTCTGGGGAGCTTGAGACAGGGGCCCTTCTCTTGCCCTTTCCCCCGTGAGAAATGCGGATAATAATGGGGGCCGCTCCGTAGAGTGGTCCAGAGGACTGACGAGATCATTTAAGAAGGTCTGTCAGCACCCTGGGGCTTCCCCCCATGGCTCAGCAGTAAAGAATCCGCCTGCCATGCAGGAGACACGGGAGATGCTGGTTCGATCCCTGGGTTGGGAGGATCCCCTGGAGAAGGGCATGGCAACCCATTCCAGTATTCTTGCCTGGAGAATCCCATGGACAGAGGAGCCTGGTGGGCTACCGTCCATGGGGTCGCAAAGAGTCGGACACGACTGAGGCGAGGAGCACAAGCGCGTACATGTTGTACACGCGGACAATGCCTGCACCTGCCATGCGCTCAGTAAGCCCGTTCCTTTCTGTGTGGTTGCTGTTCCTTGATGGCCCTAAGGCCTGTGTACAGCTCAGTGCTTCCTCCTTCATCCGGGCCAGCGAAGGGAAAAGTGAAGTTCAGGGGAGAGGTTTCTGAGCTGTAAGTGAATGCCTTATCCTCAGGTCCTGCTCCCATAAAGCTGAGGCCTTGGCATTTCCTGAGTCCATTCCTCTCGGTTGGCAGATGGGGTATTGAGGCCCAGAGAAGGAAGGGGCTGGCCTGGGGCACATGGTAGGTCCTAGGCAGAGCTGGACAAAGGCCCAGGTCTCACAGCTGTCCGGGGTGGTGGGGGGTTCCTCTCCTTTGCAGCATCCTGCCTTCTGGGCTGCTTCCGCCATCAGGCTGGCCAGGCAGGAGAGATCACTGGTGCTTGCAGTCGTGGGGAACAGAGGGGACCAAGGCCCTGCCACTGGCCCCGGGGCCCCAGTCTGCAGCTTGCTCAGAATGACCCAAGTCAGGCTCCAAAACGGGAGTGCTTCTAGCAGTTGATTGCTCCTCTGCATCTTGTTTGGCTCAGGCCAGCTGAGAAACGGACAGGGTCATCAGCAGAGGGATGTAGTGACGGGATGGGACAGGGTGATGCAAGCAGGGCAAGAGGAGGGGCCCCAGACAGATGCGAGAGTAGAGAAGGTCGCTGGTCACGGAGTCTGCGGTGTGGACAGTGGGGGAGCCCTTAGACGCAGCCTCTCCTGATACATCACTCACCCACGCACCCTCCTGGGCACTTGGCAAGAGCCCAGCCCTGGGCAGGGGGTAGTTAAGGGACTCACCATCTGTTGAGCACTTCTTACATGTCACACTTTTTTTTACTTCTCTTCTGTTATCTCACCACTGCCTAAGAGGAAGCCATTCCCATGCTCAGTTTACAGGGGGAAACACTGAGACCACGGAGATGAAGCGTGTTCTCTCTCTCTCTTTTCCGGCTCCACTGCACATCCCATTTGTGGGATCTTAGCTCCTCAAGCAGGGATTGAACCTGGGCTCTTGGCAGTGAGAGGGCAAAGTCCTAACCACTGGACTGCTAGGAAAGTGCCCCAGAGAGACGAAGTAACAGGCCATAAGACTCTGGACTCTCGGACTCCAAAGTCTGGGATTTATTCACTCCACGTCTGCTCCATGTCTTCCTTCTAGGGCCAGCTGGCCTCCAGTTCCTTCCTTCCTTTCCCTTCCCCTCCCCCTCCTCCCCTCCCTCCCCCATTTCCCTGCCTCCCGCTTCATCCCTTCCTTCCTCTCTCCTTCCCTCCCTTCTTTCCTTCTTTCTATTATGCAATACTACCACCCTCATCAAACCCATCTTCCTCAGGTGTCAGCAGCTCACTGTGGGACTGATTCCCTGTAGCAGAGTTTGGCAGGAGTGGCAGAATGTGGAGTGGCAAGATCACTGCCTCTGGAATGCCCAAACCTAGTGAACTGTGAATCGGATCTCCAGGCTCCGTGGCCTTGGGGGCCAGGAAGGTCATCTCCCTGGACTCAGTTTTCTAATCTGTAAAGTGGGGACAGCATCTATCTCACAAAGTTGCTGCAAGAATTAACTCAGGATCGTGTCAAGTGGCTGGAGTGTTGCAGCCTTGAACTAAAAGCCAGTTCTCCTGTCTTCACCTCCTACCCTGCCCGCTGTCAGCACTGCAGCTGGGACAAGGCAGCCTGCCCTCCCCAGGCCAGCTCACACACAGTGCTCACGCTCCTCAAGTCCCCGGATAGCTATGTGGGTTTAGTCACACCTTGTCTCCCAGGGGCCAAGCACTGCTCCCACCCTTTCCTGCCTTTGCTGATGATGACATCCTGGCATTCATGCCAGCCTGCCCTCCTCAGCAAAACCCCTGGCATTTGCACTCCAGCCCGAAAATCCACCTCCAGCACCTGTCAGCACAGCCCTGCCTGCCATGTCCAGCATCCCTGGACATGGCCTTCACCTGCCTAGACTGGTGGACCCTCCTGCCTCTCTTGAGTCAGACCTGTCCCTAGTCCCCATTTCAGTCTTGCCCCCTGTAGCAGGACTAGCTCCTGGGAGGTCCCTGCCCCTGGAAGGTTCTGCTGTCACCCTGCAGTTTAGATTGGATGGAGGAATCGATTGGGGCCACCCTGGTGGCCAGTGGGCTCTGAATGAAGACAGCAGGGGCAGCTCCACCGCAGTGGAGGGAATTCTGACTGAGAAGCAGGTGAGCCCTGACTGTGTCTAAGTCAAGTCACTGACCCTCTCTGGGCCTCAGATTATTAACCTGTCATCGGAGATGATCATCTGTGAAGCCTGTTCCGGCTTTAACGGTCTGGGATTCTGTGGGGGTGGGGGTGGGTGGGGAAGGGCCAGTGGTCCGCTGCAAAGCTCTGTAACCCCTTTCCTCCGTGGTGGAGGAGGGGATGCGGGGGGCACCGCTCGGCTCTTGGCGCAGCCCTGCCCCCGCTGGCTGGGAGACCCACTCCCTCCGCGGGATTTACAGTGGGCTGAATTAATTTGCATGACAAAATTGGCTCGGGTATCCAAGTGTTGCAGGAAGACAAGTGTAACATTACGCAGAACAAGCAGCCGGGAGGAAGGTTACCTGCCGACAATGAGGGAGCAAGCCGCCCTCCCACCCGCTGCCTCTGCCCACCTTTCATCCTCAGGTGTGATGGGTGGGGGCGGTGTCAGGGGCGGGGGAGGAGAGAGATCACAGGTGTGGGGCTGGCCCCCTGCCCAAGGATCTGGAGTCAGGGCTGGAGGGAGGCTGTCTCCTCTTCCAGTGGCTTTCCAAGATTAGTGCAGAGGAGATTTCCTTTGCTATTTCTAAATGCCTCCACCCTTTAAATGGTTGCAAGGTTATTTCCTCACTCTCAGGACTTGATAACACAGGCGCTTTCCGAATCACCCTCTGAGCACTTGTCCAGGTATCCATCTGTTCACTCACTCCTTCATCCATTTCCTGACTCACCCACACATCCACTATCTATCCATCTACCCACTCACCCATCCAGCCACCCATCCACCTATCCATCTTCCCACTCATCCAGTCATCCTTCCACATGCCCACCCACCCCTTCTACTTACCCCTGCACTCACCTATTTACCGAGCCATCTGCGCTCCATATGCACCCATCCACCCATTCCTTCATACACTCATCCATCCTCGCAACCATCCACCCACCGAGCTGCTCATTAACTCACCTACCCTTGCTTCCATCTCTCTAACAAGAGTAGATATTAGACACTGTGTGCCAGGTACAGTTCCAGACATTTCTCTGTACTTCAGGTTTCTCCTCTGTAAAATAGGGATAAAAATAGGATCTACTGGTCTCGGAAACCTGGGTGGTAAGGGGTGGAGCCCAAGGCGGGATGCACAGAGTCAGAGAAGCCTGAGCACGCAGGTGAGGCGTACCTATGAGACTCCTCCAGGCGGTGGAGGAGATGCAGGCCAGGTGCTCTGGCCGCAGAGCTCTCAGCTTGAGCCAAGGAAGCCCGACTCCAGGCTCTTCTCACAGTCCCCACCATGACCACCCTCCCCTGGACCACCGGGACGCCTGCGGACGGTTCCTCCTGCATCTCCCGGCCTGCTCCCTTTCTCTCCTCTCCCCTCCACATCCCCATCTGCTCCGCTGTCCTTCTCTCTCTTTCGCAGAACCCCTGTGGCCTCTTCTTTCTTTCTTCCGTGATCTTGCTTGCCCCATCGCCCATCTGCCTTTCTCTTCCCACAAGAGGTCAACTCCAGGAGGGCAGCTATTATTAGAGCTGGGATCACGTTACAGGCCCATGGCTGGTGAATAGTAGGTGTTCAGTAAGTGCTTGTTGGATGAATAAATATCTATCAGAGTGATCTTCTGGAAAAAAAAAAATAGTGTCTACTTTACAGGGTTGAGCCCAACCCAGAGGAAGTGCTCTAGGGAGTTTTCTACTGCCAATTTTATTAGACACTGAGCACCCCCAAGATAAATAAGACACAGTTGCTCCTGCCAGAAGGAACGATAGATTTCTGGGGGGAAGAGATACAAGAAAAGTGGTGTCACAGTCCCATGTGCTTAGTCGCTCAGTCGTGTCTGACTCTGCGACCCCATGGACTGTAGACTGCTGGAATCCTCTGTTCATGGGCATTCTCCAGGCAAGAATACTGGAGTGGGTTGCCATGCCCTGCTCCAGGGGATCTTCCCAACCCAGGGATCAAACCCAGGTCTCCCAGACTGCAGGTGGATTCTTTACAGTCTGAGCCACCAGGGAAGCCCAAGGTCCCATAGGCTGTGCTATGCTACACATGCTATGCAGGCTGTGCTGCAGTCGCATAGGCTGTGCCATTGGGAAGTATAGGGACTGTGGTGGGCGATGGGCAGGGCTGGGGTATCTCACCTGAAACTCTGCCTGGGAGGCAGGTGGGGACAGGCAGTGAATGTCTCCTTGTGTAACAGGTAAGGTAACCGAGTCTTAGGAGGGTTAGTGGACTGCCCACAGCCGCACCGACACACAGAATGGCCAGGACTGAACGCTGTGTCTTTTTATTTGATGACATCCGAGCAGCCAGGGCGGTGCTCTCCCTGGCTCTTTCAGCAGCAGGACGAGGTTTCCTTCCTGCCAGGTTGCATGCGCTGCACCGTGCTGCCCAGATCCCTGGAGGAAGAGGATGGCTGAGCTCTAAGGGGCCATACCCAGAGCCCCGAGCCTGTTCTGAGCCCCTCACTTAAGGTAAAGAGGGACAATGACCAGCTGAGATGGGTCAGCTTGTGTGAGATGGGGTGGGGGAGGTGGTGATCATTCATTCAGAATCGAGGCCTCAGCAAGGAGAGGACATGTGGTCATTTGTCATTACAGGATCAGGCTCCAGTTAGCAGAACTGCTCCCAGCAAAGTGGTCATTTCCTTGTCACTGAAAGTTCTAAAATTTTAGAGGGAGCTGAGTCTGGTAGAGTGTGGCCTTTGGAGCGCTTCAGGCCTGGGTTCGAATCCAAATGTTGCCTAATACTGTCTGTGTGACCTCAGGCAACTCCCTGAACTTCTCTGAGGCCTTTGGAAAACGGAAATCATAAGCCTCCATCACTATTTTGTGAGGATTAAGTCATAATCACCAGTACTTAGAATGTATTTTATTACATAGTTAGTCCTCCTCACAACAAACTTTGGAGACAGTATTTTAATTTTTTTACTAAACTTTTACATTTGGAGTAATTTTAAATTTACAGGAAAGTTGCCAAAACAGCAGAAAGTTCCCGTAAACCCCTCACCCAGCTTCCCCTATTGTTAACATCTTACGTGACCACTGTACGTTTGTCAAAACCAACATTGGCACATTTAGGTTCTTGAGTTTTTAATCATCTCACCTTTACGGATGAGCTTAGGGAGGCCCAGAGAAGCTGAGTATCTAGCCCAAGGTCACGCTGCGTTATGATACAGAAAATGAAGTACACTACATAAAAAGCCCATTGGATGCCTGGCCTCAGTCCTGTTCCCATTCCAGAAAGCCTGGCTCGGGCCTGGCCTCCACCCTCTCATTCAATGGCCCTGGCAGGCTGGATCCCAGCATCTTTGTCCCGCTTCCCTGTAGGGGTGGTTCTGTGTCACAGCATGGAGTTACCAGAGAGAGAGAGAGAGAGAGAGGGAGAGCACTTTGTAAAGAGCGGAGGTTGATGGAGCAGGAACAGACAGCTGCCATTCTGTCCAGGCTGCCTGTCTGTGCTTCTCAGTGGGCACACAGTAGGCGCTCAATAAAGGACTTGTGGAATAAACACATGAATGAGTGAACGAATGGAATCCAGGGCACTCCTCTTTGTGTAGGAGATTGAATTCAGGCACCTCTAAGGGCTTTTCCAGATTGAAAACCCTGAAATTCTAAAATGACCAGCCTCTTCCCTAGCCAGGTCCAGCTGAGAAGCTGGAGTCACCCATCTGTGAAGGCACACAGTAGGTACGTAGTGGATGAGGCCAATGCTAATACCTCTATATACATTTTTCTTTGGTCTCAATTTCATCTTCATATATTTAAATTTTGCTTTACCTATTTGTACTGGTTCCAGATAGGAAAAGGAGTACATCAAGGCTGTATATTGTCACCCTGCTTATTTAACTTTTATCATGAGAGTACATCATCAGAAACATTGGGCTGGAGGAAGCACAAGCTGGAATCAAGATTGCCAGGAGAAATATCAATAACCTCAGATATGCAGGTGACACCACCCTTATGGCAGAAAGTGAAGAAGAACTAAAGAGCCTCTTGATGAAAGTGAAAGGAGAGTGAAAAAGTTAGCTTAAAACTCAACATTCAGAAAACTAAGATCATGGCATCCAGTCCCATCACTTCATGGCAAATAGATGGGGAAACAGTGGCTGACTTTATTTTTCTGGGCTCCAAAATCACTGCAGATGGTGACTGCAGCCATGAAATTAAAAGACGCTTACTCCTTGGAAGGAAAATTATGACCAACCTAGACAGCACATTAAAAAGCAGAGACATTACTTTGCCACAAAGCTCTATCTAGTCAAGGCTATGGTTTTTCCAGTGGTCATGTATGGATGTGAGAGTTGGACTATAAAGAAAGCTGAGCACCGAAGAATTGATGCTCTTGAACTGTGGTGTTGGAGAAGACTCTTGAGAGTCCCTTGGACTGCAAGGAGATCCACCCAGTCCATCCTAAAGGAGATCAGTCCTGGCTGTTCATTGGAAGGACTGATGTTGAAGCTGAAACTCCAATACTTTGGCCACCTGATGTGAAGAACTGACTCATTTGAAAAGACCATGATGCTGGGAAAGATTCATGGCAGGAGGAGAAGGGGACGACAGAGGATGAGATGGTTGGATGGCATCACCGACTCGATGGACATGAGTTTGGGTGAACTCCAGGAGTTGGTGATGGACAGGGAGGCCTGGCGTGCTGCGGTTCATGGGGTCACAAAGAGTCAGACACGACTGAGCGACTGAACTGAACTGAACTGAACTGATTTGTATGTTGTTTTTACACGCTGCATCAAGTTCTCGACAGTGTGTGTGTGTGTGTGTGTGTGTGTGTGTTGCATGGTACATAAAGGACCCTAGGAGTCAATCACTGATGGTAATAATGGTGGCATGAGTTGAAAATGAAGTGGGGGAGCCCTTACCTCAAGATTCTCAGGGGCTTCCCCTTAGGGGGTCCCTGCAGAAGCAGTCCTTTGTCCATCGCTCAGAGAGGGTGTTGAGCCCCCACTGTGTGCAGGTGCTCTGATGAAACACCCAGCCTCTGCTCTCAGGAGCTCAGTGCTGGGTGGAGGGGTCAGTGGAGGACAAATCAAGGACACCACGTGCAGCAAGAGTCTCCTGGGGCCCAGCCTGGGGAGCTCCAGGGACAGCCCTCCCTGCACCCACTCCCTCAGTTAGAACCTCCTCCCCACTCCTCTCCTTTGAAGTCCTCCGCATCCTTCAAGGCTAAACCCAGCATCATCTCCTGACCCTCCCTCATCTCCTCCTGGTCCTCTTGGCAGGCTGCCCCGGTGGTCCCTGCCCCACAGCGCTGTCAGCCCAAGCCAGCACTCCCAGGTCCCTCTGTTCAGGAGTCTGGAACTCAGCTCCCGCTCTGGCTTCCCACCAGCACCCAGCACAGTCCCCAGCGCGTGGGAAGCATGCAGACAGTGTCCTGCTCCCTCTGGGACTCGGGGCTCCAGCACACACCTGGGCTCATCCTGGGGTACCGATGAGCATGGAGGGCTCACTCGAGGCTGCTGGACCCAGGACAGTGCAGGCTGAGAGGGTCAGATGTGGGGGCCCTGCTGTCCCCCCTCTTCCATGGTGACCCAGAGAGGCCCTTAATAGTGAGCTGAATTGTCTTCCCCCCCAAAGATGTGTCCAAAAGCTAACCCCCAGTACCTGAGAATGTGGCCTTATTTGGAAATAGAATCTTCATTGATATAATTAATTTAAGGATCTTGAGATGAGATCATCCTGCATTTAGGGTGGGCCCTACAGGGTTTCCCTGGTGGCTCAGTGGTAAAGAATCTGCCTGCCAAGCAGGAGACACAGGTTTGATCCTTGAGTCGGGAAGATCCCCTGGAGAAGGAAATGGCAGCCCACTCCAGTATTCTTGCCTGGGAAATCCCATGGAAGGAGGAGCCTAGTAGGCTACAGTCCATGAGGTTGCAAAGAGTCACATACGACTTAGCAACTAAACCACAACAACTACATTAATGACTCGTATCCTTTTAAGAGAAAGGAGATTTGAGATCCATAGAGATGGAGGCAGAGACTGGAGTGATGCAGCCACAAGCCAAGGGATGCTGGCAGCCATCAGAAAGTAAGAAGAGAGGTACGGCGTAGATTTTCCTTCAGAATCTGCAGGACCAACCCTGCCAGCACCTTGCTTTCAGTCTTCTGGTCTGGAGAACTGTGAGACATTTCTGTCATTTCACCAAGAGTGAGGGACTTTTGTGGCAGCCCTAGGAGACGAATACAACCCCTTAAAATCGGTTCAGCGGCCTCCAGTGTGAGTTTTGGGCAGCCTCGAGAACAGCGAGGGGACATCCCCCACCCTTACCCCTCCCCCCAGGGACTGTGCAGGGAACTCTCACATACAACACTGCCCGCCCCCAGATGCTGGTGACTCCCTGCATGCTCTTCTCTGGGCCTCAGTTTCCCCATCTGTATGGGGAGCTGGACAAGTTGATTTCTAAGACACTTTCTAGCTTGGAGTGGAGTATGTGCATGCACGCATGCATGCTCAGTCATGTCCAACTCTTTCTGACCCCATGGACCGTAGCCTGCCAGGCTCCTCTGTCCTTGAGCTTCCCCAGACAAGAATACTGGAGTGGGTTGCCATTTCCTCCTCCAGGGGAACTTCCTGGAGAGTCCATGTATCTAAAAGTCTGTTTTTTAAAGCCTTTGCTGTTTCCAGAACTTGGTGGTAGAGGGGGTGGGTACCAGACCCTTTCCTTGCGGTGACTCTGTGCTCTGCCTCCTCTCCACCACCCACACTGTGACCAAGGGTCCTAGGAGACCCTGTGGTCCACTCCATCCCCACGGGCGACCCCATCGTGTACACCCCAGGTGTAGGAATCCCAGAAGATTCTGACATGCATCCCGCCACTGGAGCTGGCTGTCTCCTTGTCACTCTGTGTGGAGTGGTCTCCCTCGCTTACTAGGATGCTCGCTTCTCTCTCCTGCCACGTGTGGGGTCCTCTGAAGCCAGGGCTTTATCAAATACAGCCTCAAATGGCTCTCCGTGCCGGATCATTGGAGGGGGGAAGAAATGCATGAGCCTGGGCCCCGGGGGTGCCAAGCCTGAGGGGCAGGGGTGAGAGAGGAGGACGGGATCTGCCAGTGGCCCCACTGCTGCTGAGAACCGCACAGAATAGAGGAAAGGCATTTCTTTCTTTCTTAAAGATTTTGGCATTTTTCATATTTATTTATTTATTTATTGGCTATGCCACATGGTATGTGGGACCTCCCCCAACCAGAGATCAACCCACACCCCCTGTAGTGGACACGTAGAGTCTCAGCCACTGGACCACCAGGGAAGCCCTGGAAGTAAAGCATTTTCTTGAGCGTGCATCACACGCTAAGGTTTGCTCTGAGCTTTTCCAGGTTCTCTCTGTCAACAACAGCCCTGGGAATGGAGTGTGATACCCCCATCCTACAGACAGAAAACCAAGTGGTTGCAAGGTTGCCCAAGGTCAAGGAATCTGGAAACAGAGAAGCCCCACTGTGTGCTGTCTAGCTTGGTGGAGGGGGCGGGGGAGGGCAGTCTTGCTGAACATGAAAGACTGCTCCCAAGGAACTGAGACTCAGTCAACAAGGGAAAAGGAAGGAAGGAGTGAAGGATGAAAAACGAGGGAAGGGAGGGGCTTATGGCAAGATTCGGGGGTCTCTGCCAATGAGAGCCCCACTAAGGCTGCAGCCAGCTGCCCGATTCTCCGCAGCCCTGAGTCAGCGTGGACCCCCTAGAAGGGAGGTGCGGTCAGGCACGTGATGCGACGGTGGGACTCTCGAAAACTCACTTCTCCCTTCTGTCAAGTGAGGGGTCCAGCCCTCACTCCAGCTGAGCAGGTCTGTGATCCGTGACCTCTCTCTAAGAATGACAGTGGCACCTCCTGACACTGTAGTGCGGCCCGGCAGGGCACGGAGAGCCCAGTTCCCTGGCGTGTACGCCCCGCCCCACCACTTTCCATCTCTACGGTCTGGGTGAGTTTCTTAGTGTTTCTATACCCCAGTATTCCCATCTGTGAAATGGACATGATGGCTGTGTCTCCCTATTAGACTTTGCTGGGCTCACGTGTCGATGGAGAGCTGGGGACATGGTAAGCTCTCTGGTCAGGCAGTGTTTGCTGTCATTGGTTGTGAAAATAGTTGTAATAGTTTTTGTAATAATAGTAATAGTGTTGTTAATCATTATTAACAGCCCATGGAGTCACAAAGAATCGGACATGACTGAGTGACTGAACACACACACACACACTATTAATAGTATTATTTTTGTTGTTTAGTTGCTAAGTTGTGTCCGACTTTTTTGTGACCCCATGGACTGTAGCCCACGAGGCTCCCCTGTCCATGGGATTTCCCAGGCAAGAATACTGGAGTGGGTTGCCATTTCCTTCTCCGAGGGGGTCTTCCCTGGCCCAGGGATTGAACCTGCATCTCCTGCATTGGCAGGAGGGTTCTTTACCCCTGACCCACCTGAAAACCAATAGTGATGTTATTACTACAACAACATAGCAAGCATTGTTCTAAATGCTGTGTTAACACATCTAATCCTCACTGCTAAGTCACTTCAGTCATGTCCGACTCTGTGCGACCCCATAGACAGCAGCCCACCAAGCTCCCCTGTCCCTGGGATTCTCCAGGCAAGAACACTGGGGTGGGTTGCCATTTCCTTCTCCAATGCATGAAAGTGAAAAGTGAAAGTGAAGTCACTCAGTCGTATCCGACTCTTAGCGACCCCATGGACTGCAGCCTACCAGGCTCCTCCATCCATGGGATTTTCCCGGCAAGAGTACTGGAGTGGGGTGCCATTGCCTTCTCTGTCTAATCCTCACAGACACCCAGAAAGGAGGACACTGGGGCCCTGAGAGATTACATGGCCATTTAGGTCAAGCGTCTGGTCAGTGGCAGAGCCCAAAGTCACCTGCCATGCTGTTCAACTCCCAGACCCTACCTCGCCAGGACCCAGCACAGCCTCCCAGAGACAGAGACCGCCCTGGGTCCAGGAGTAGAACAAGGAAGCGTTTACTGAGCACCTACTGTGTTCTCCTGATCAGATAAAATCTTTACAACTGCCGGCATAGGTGGCTGGTCTGATTATTCCCAATGTAGAGATGGGGAAACTGAGGCTCAAAGAGCAACTTCCCTATTGCCGGGTGGTGGAGCAGGGCTTGCTGAGCTGGTGTGATTATACCTGAGAGCAGAGCCAGATCCTCCCCGGGCTGGAAGGTTCCCACACTGGACCTTCCCTTCCTCTGTGTGTGGAGGGGGTGCAGGCCTGGCCGCTGATACCTGCCAGGTCATGTGTGACTGTGAGAACGTCTGTGTGACTGTGAGTGTGTCCAAGCGTGGGAGCAAATGCTTGCTCCTTTTTCCGCTTGAACGTAGAGCGGTCCCTCTGTGTGGGAGGGGACAGTGAGGTCAAGCAGAGGGAGGTATATGCATGAGAGAGAAGTGTGTATGTGTGTGAGAGAGAAGGACATGTGTATGTGTGAGAGACAGATGGGGGTGTGTGTGTGTATGTACTTCTGTGCACACGTGTATCTGTATGGGCCAGGGGTAGGGAGCCTTTGTCTCCTGGGCTCTGTACACCAGGGAATTGGTTGGAGGGGGTGGGGGTCGCTTGGGAAGGCCTGAGAGCTGGGATGTGGGAGGAGGGCAGGGTAGCCCATTAATACTGCCCTCCTGGTGGGGCGCAGCTGAGTGGCCCCAGGGGGCCGTGCTGAGGACCCTCTAACTAGCTTGTTGCCATGGGGATGCTGGCTGTGAATACAGGCCTGGAAGTTCAACTTGAGCCTTCCAACCCCTCCCCTTCCTGGCAGGTGGAGACCCCCAGCCGGGGTGTGTTTGTCTGGGAAACTGGACTGGAGGGCCGGCCCATCTACCTCTCTGTTATTTAGAGTGAAGGCCTCCGTTCCTTCCATTGCCTCTCAGGAGGGCTCTCCTGGGCCAAAGGGAAAAGTCTCCATCGTCCCGGGGACCGTGGGTCTCAGTGTCCAGGGGCTGGCTTCTTGCCTCCCCAGGTGGCCAGGGCAGGAAGAGAAACACAGGGAGTCACCCAGCCACACGTCTGGTTCTCCTCCTCCTGGCCAGGAGACCAGACTCTTGCTGACCCTGGGGACACTGAGGGGCCTGGAGCTTGTTCTCAAAGAGTGTCCAATTTATCTGAGAACCAGCAACTCTCCTTGATGGGGGTCTGTCTGGAGTCAGAATCCCTGAGGGGTTTTGTGAGTATTTCATTATGAACATGTTCAAACAGTAAAAACTGAAGAGAGTAGTTTGAGTCCCAGGTACTCATCATTCAGGTACAACAATCATCAGCTTTGCCATCTTGTTTCATCTACTCCCTCTCTCTCACTTTCTTTTTTATTTTTTGGCTGGGATAGTTGAAAGCAAATCAGCAGCTAGCAGGCCATTTCATCTGGAAACACTTCAGTGTGTATCTCCCCTTGATAACTGACCACCCAGTGATCACACCTAACCAAATGAACAGTAATCTCAGTGATGAATATCATCTAATTCTCGGTCTGGCTTTAAATCTGCCTTTAAGTATGTAGACTCATAATCCGAGAGTGAATAGAAGCCAAGTAGCGAACTCTCTGGGATGTAGCTTTGGGACCTCCAGGGAAGCGATGGGTGGTTGCTGTGGCTTTGGGGAAGTTATTTTGCTTTAGAGGGCCCAAGCTTCCTCTTACCCCTAAGGTATTGACCTCTTTCAAGGCTAGGGGGAGGATGGAATAAGATTCTATATGTACCATACCAGGAGCATGCCGGAGACTCAGAAAATGATGGCAATGATTGTGATACTTTCAGAGGAAACTGAACTTTGGAGAGTGACTCACCCAAGGTCACACAGCTCAGAGTAAGTGAGGCTGGGATGGATGTCTTCTAAGTTTGCTGGGATGGCCATTCAACATATCTCCTGACCTTCTGTCCTACCTCTGTTCACCTCCACCGTCCCGTGTGTGAGTGCTGAGTTGCTTCTGTTGTGTCCAACTCTGTGCGACAGTATGGACTGTAGCCTGCCAGGCACTTCTGTCCATGGGATTTGCCAAGGCAAGAATACTGGAATGGGTTGTCATGCCCTCCTCCAGGGAATCTTCTCGAGCCAGGGATAAATCTGCAGCCTCTCCTGATCTGCATTGCAGGCAGATTCTTTCCCGCTGAGCCACCCGGGGTGACTTCAACAGGTTCCCCCTCTTTCTTTGACAGCCAGTGTATCAGACATGGTGCAGTAGGCTGAGCAGATGATAAGATACCAGTGGGCCTGGCTCCAAGAGACCTTCAACAAGATCCTCCCCTCCAAAGCCTCAGTTTCCCCCTGGGTACCAGGGGCACATGGTCTCAAAGACTCTCCCGGTTCTGCTTTGCTCCCCCTAGGGTGACCAACCCTGGGAATGAGGGGTATATTTAAGGCTGATGGGGGTTTCCAGTAGTCCCCCAGGCTACAGGACTGTGTGGGGGTGAGAGAGCACATCCTTTATTGGGGAGCAGGGATGGGGTGGCCCAGCTCAGTAGAACCAAAGCTCCGTCCTCTCCCCAGATGGTAAGCCCTTGAAACTGGGGCTGTGATTTGCATACCATGAGTACCACACAGGTGAGAAGCAAAATCCCATTGATGTAACGGCTAGAACAACTAGACAGAAGATGAACAAGGACATAGAAGACTTAAGTATTATAAACCACGAGGCCTAGCAGATGCTATTTTCTTTCTTTTTAAAAAAATATGTCTTTATTCGGCTGTGCTGGATCTTAGTTGCAGCATGCGAAATCTTCCATCTCCGTTGTGGCTTACGGGATCTGTAGTTGTGCCATTCTAACTCTTAGGCGAAGCATGTGGGATCTAGTTCCCTGACCAGGGATTGAACCCAGGCCCCCTGCATTGGGAGCGAGGAGTCTTACCCACTGGACCGCTAGGGAAGTCCTACTATTTTCTAACCTAATAGAATATTCCACCCAACAATTGCAGAATGCGTGTTCTCAAGTGTTCATGGAATGTTCTTCAGGAGAGAACACATCTTAGGCTGCAAAATCAGCCTCTATAAGTTGTAAAAGATTGAAATCATACAAAGCATGCTCTCTGATGACAGTGGAATGAAATTAAAAAATCAATAACAGAAGGAAATTTGGAAAAGTCACATATATGTGGAGATGAAACAACACACTCTTAAATAACTAATGGGTCAAAGAATACTTTGAGATGAATGAAAACAAAGATGCTACATACCAAAATGTATGAGATGCAGCAAAAACAATGCTCAGGGGGAAATTTATAGCTGAAATATCAACATTAAAATAGAAGAAATATCTCTAGTCAGTAACCCCTCACCTACTAGAAAAGGGCTTCCCTGATAGCTCAGTTGCAGGAGACCCTGGTTCGATTCCTGGGTTGGGAAGATCAGCTGGAGAAGGGATAGGCTACCCACTCCAGTGTTCTTGGGTTTCCCTATGGCTCAGCTGGTAAAGAATCCGCCTACAATGTGTGAGACCAGGGTTCGATCCCTGGGTTGGGAAGATCCCTCCCCCTCCCCAGAGAAGGGAAAAGCTACCCCACTCCATTATTCTGGCCTGGAGAATTCCATGGACTGTATAGTCCATGGGTTCACAAAGAGTTGGACACGACTGAGTGACTTTCACTTCACTTTACTAGAAAAAGAAGACTGAACTTAACCCAAAGCCAGCAGAAGGGAGGACATCATAAAGATTAGAGATAAATGAAATGGGGAGTAAAAAAAAGCAACACCTGCAAAGGAGAATTGACAAAACCAAAAGTTGGTTCTCTGAAAAGATCAGCAAAACTGACCAACTTTTAGCTAGACTGACCAAGAAGAAAAAAGAAGACTCAAATTAGTAACATCAGAACATAGAAGTGGAGATATCACTACTGACCTTATAGAAATAAAAAGGATTATAAAATGTTATTAGTACAGAGGCTCCAGAGAAGTTCCACAACATTTCTAGAGTTGTGAAGAGAACAGTCAGGAACAGTCACCAGTCGCTGTTTTCTGGGAGTAAGAAGGGGAGGGAAGGCCATTTGCTTTTCATTGTGAGCCCTTACAAGCTGTTTTTGTAAATGTTTTCATTGTGAAATAAAACACATGTATGGAAAAGTGAGCAAAAACAAATACCCAGCTTAGAAAGTTATCACCAATAGAACACCCTTGGAAATAACACCCAGTCAAGAATTAGAATGCCGCCAGCTGCCCAGATGCCCCCTTAAACACTCCCCCAGCCTCTCTTCCCTAAAGAGAACAACCATCCTGACTTTTACGGAAAGTATTTCTTTACTTTCCTTGATAGTTTTGCCATCACTAACCTTTATATTTTGGTTCAGTTGGTGTTTTGGACTTCATATAAACCCAGACTACAGCAGGTCCTCATTTGGATCTGGCTTCTTGAATTTAACATCATGTGTGAGATTCACCCATACTCTTGAATACAAGAGTTTCCCTTTTCTTTGCTGTATCGTATTCCATTGTATAAGTCTATCACTGTTTATGTGTCCATCCAACTACTGATGGAATGAGCTCTAAAAAAATGTTAAAAGACATGAAAATAAATTGATAAAAATATTTACAGTAAATACAAATTGAAGATGGAACTCAGAGAGTGTTAATTCAATGTTCATTTCTAAGACCTTCACCACTTTCTTTTTCTGCTCCAGTCAGTCACAAAGCCAGTCTGGGTCTCGGAGAAAATAGGTCACTTAGGTCCGAGCCCAGAGGGACTAGATCTGAGAGATGCCACAAGCCAAAGAGAGCTCTCTTATCAGCCCTCTGTCCCAATTTTTAGCTTCAAATGGGGGACATCACATAGGTGGATCAAAGAGAACTCCATGCCTCCCACCCAACGTCTGCAGCTTCCTAACACACCTACGAGTGCACATATGGGGGGCCAGGCAAGAGCATGTGCCACACGTGGGCACACTCTGGAGGGGGCAACACCTGCAGGCCCCTGACCAACAGGCCAGGTCTATGCACAGAGAAGTTGGTGGAAGAAGAGGAGGAGGAGGAGGAGGAGGGAAAAAAATCCCCTCATTTCTGAAGAAATGTCCCAGATTAGATTTGTAAATCAAAAACCAATATATAACATGCAAGAATTGATCTGTTTTATATTCCTCAGTTACATTTTTGTGAAGCACATTTAGAAGATTTAGAACGTATTTGCGCCTGCTGGTTGGGCCATTATATGCTTGAGTTCATACATCTATTTGTGAGGCTATAAAACAGGCATCGACTACCATGTAAATTGTGTTCTCCACAATAAATTATATGCATACTTGCAAAAATACATAACTGCCGTGGCTGGGCCAACGCGGCCAGAATACTAATGAGGGCGAAAGTTGCTTTGTCCCTCTCCTCTGGCCTAATTTAGCCTCTACATCAAAAATTATGTAGGAAAAATCACTTTATCCTCTCACTGAGAAATAAAATAGCACTCACGGGCACCCTCATCTCTTCCCACCCCTCTTCCTTTTAACCGAACACTACCATTTTCATACTAATTTTAGCTGCTCCAGGTTTACCGGGAAGGAACCTGGCTCAACTAAAGCCAGGAGTCACTGGGCTCTCTGCATGCCTGTGAGGGCTTTTGGAACTGGCACACATGTGTGTACGCCCCCATATGCGCACAGGTGAATGCGTGTTCCCTCCTTGTGGTTTGCGTTCACTCGCGCCAGGGTGGGTTCACAACATGTAGATGGACCCGTACGCACACTTGGAGACCTGCCCCAGACATGCATGTGCACACTGTCCCCAGGCTTCATTCATGGCACCTGTCCCCTCCCTGGTACACTGGGAAAATTCAGTTCAGTCCAGTTCAGTCCAGCAAGTGTTTACTGAGCACCTACTATATGCCTTCGATGGTGCTTGGCACTGGGAATGTTGAAATTTCAAAAAAAAAAGACCTCAGGTCACAGTTCAGAGGAGGAGGTAACCTTTTGAACAAAGGTGGCAAGACAAGGAGGGTGCTGGGGGCTGTAGCAGATGTGCACACACACACACACACACACACACACACACATACATACATGGGTACCCTAACCATCAGTATAGGTACCTTCCCACTCTCACTGCTGCACACTGATGCCTTCCTGGCCTTCGGCCTTTCCACAAGGCTGAGTCACCTGCCCTGTCTGGCTTGCCTGGCTCTTTGGGCTTGGTGGTGGTTTATACTGGAAAAAGAGCCACTTCCAATGCTAGGCTGCCTTCCACTGCTCCCACTTCTCCCAGTGACCTGGCCCAAGGTCCCATCCTGGCGGGATTTCCAGAGGGCTCACCACCAAGGGAGGAGGAGACCCAAAGCCAAACTTGCTTTTATGATCTCAGGCCAGTCCCCCCTCCTGTGACACCTCGGGCCACCCATTCTTAAAATGTGGCGATTGGATTGTCTCCGAGGCTGCAGAGGCCCACAGTTTTTGTTGCTGAAGAAGGTTGGGCCTCTGTCCAGGTCGTGGAGTACGAGCCAACAGCAGAGACAGCCCCGAACGGGGGATGGCTCAGCCTAGCTTTGAGCTCCTAGCCTAAGAGGACCGTGAGCCTGGGGGCAAGACTGGAAGTGACAAGCTCACCAGAGCACATCCTTGAGGAAAAGAGGAGTGAAAGTGTGAAGGAGAGAAGCTTGGGCGAGGACTCGGTCCAGTCCAGCTCAGACAGTTACAGGTACCAGACCTACTTGTGGAATTTCATTCTATCTTCAAATGCCGTTAGAGCTGCCGTAGGCATGGCACAGCGGGAAAGTGGGCAGAAGCTGCAAGGAGACGGACTTCGGTTCAATGTAACGATCGGTGTGATTTCTCTGTGTGCGTGTATTCTGCTCTTGCATTTTTAGTTTCCTAGTGGTCCTTTAAATGGCAACCCATTCCAGTGTTCTTGCCTGGAGAATCCCAGGGATGGCGGGGCCTGGTGGGCTGCCGTCTATGGGGTCGCACAGAGTCGGACACGACTGAAGCGACTTAGCAGCAGCAGCAGCAGCAGCGGTCCTTTATCTCAACTGTTCTATTTCTCCTATTTCTTTTTTTTTTTTTTTAAAAGATTTTCATGTGGACCATTTTCAAAGTCTTTGTTGAATTTATTGCAACATTGCTTCTGTTTTATGTTTTGGTTGCTTGACCTCGAATCGTATCTTAGGTCCCCAACCAGAGATCGAACCAGCATCCCTTGCATTGGCAGGTGAAGCCTTAACCACTGGGCTGCCAGGGAAGTCCCCATATTTCTTTTTTTATACAACACTGTTTTCTCTTTATCTCACCCTATTCTCTGAGTAGAAATATTCTCTTTTAAAAAGTAAATAGTGTTTTTGTTCATAAAAAGTACTATGTGCATATGATGAAAAGTTCGAACTGGTCAAATATATACAGTGAAAAGGAGGTCTCTCTCCCCTCCCAGACTTCCCAGTTTCAGTCATCCAGTTTCCCTCTCCAGAAACAATCACTATTACCAATGTTCATGTTTTCTTTCAGAAATGGACTGTGCATCATGCATACGTATCTATATATTGATCGATCAATCTATTTTTCCATCTATCTATCATGTAGATCCTTTATTTTAACACAACAGAGAGCATGTATGACCTCATCCTTGCCCCTCCTCCACCCCCCAACCTGACTATGTACCTTGGAAACTGTTTCTAAGGGAAAGTTTTCCATGGGGAGTGTTTATCCGTGGAATGAGTTCATGAGATTCCCCAGCACTGGAGACGTGGACGCGCAGGCTAGATGACCATGTGGAGAAAGGAAATGGGAAAGTTGAACCCCTGAATGAAAAAGGAGTTTAGACTCCCGGCTTTTAAGGCTCTATTCATCAGCCAGTTTCTTTCTTTTGTTTTCACAGTTCTAAAAAATTTGGTGCTGATGGCTAACCACTGGACAGCCAGGGGATTCCCATCACCCAGTTTCCTGAATAAAAAGAGAAAGACTGTCTATTTCACTCTGCCCTTTCTCCCTACCCCTCCCAGGCACCCCCACTAACACCAGCTTGGACACCAGTGCCTAAAGCTGCCCAAGCGTGGCTTCCAGCCCTACTGTAATCGACAAGAACCCCCACTCCCCGAGACGGCCTCTCTCTGTGCCAGCCACATGCCACTAAACTCCAGATTAAGAGGCCCAGCTGAGATTTCTCTTATTCCCCCCATACCCCTGGGGCCAATCGTCTCTCATTTCAGGAGGGGGAATGGAACTAGAAGTTTGGATTTGGGAAGGGGGGTCGAGAGGGCTCACCGCCAAAGCCGAAGCTGGTATGCTCCAGAGAGATGTGCGTGTCCTACCATGCAGCTTAAGACTTCTCCAAAACACCGTCCCCCCCAAATCCAATAAAATTGCAAATTTCACTGTATTTCACAATATCCTAAATAAACATGAACAGCATGCGTTTCTCTTCCTTGCATCAAATATTAATCTGCCCGTGGCCAGCGCCCGCTCCCCCGCGTGTGTGCACACACTGGGTAAACACCGGGGAGATTGTGATGCCAGACCTTCCCTTCCCTTCCCCAAGTCGAGAGCATGACAAATTTTTCTCCTAATTACACCTGCCACTGTTTGCCTTCTAATACTGTAAATCCTCCATCACATAGTTTTTCAGATTCGGGATTAGGTTCTTTTCCTGTCATACAAATGATTGGAGGGGGTGGGGATGGGGGGGGTAGGGGGTGGTGTGGGCTGTGTGGCATTGCTTTTTACGATTTCTCCTTGGGGGTCCCTGAGCTGGGTACCAGCAGGGTTCCCAGGCCCCTGACCCTCCTGCAGTGTGGGAAGGAGGTTTCCAGGGGGAGGGGAGAGGAAAGAATGGAGAAAAGCCACCTGCTCAGGTGTGCAGAACCTGCTTACCTCAGCTTTATTAGCTCCCTTGCTGTTGCTCAGTAGCTATGTCATGTCTGACTCTTTGTGACCACATGGTCTGTAGCCCGCCAGGCTCCTCTGTCCATGGGATTTCCTAGGCAAGAATACCAGAGTGGGTTGTCATTTCCTTCTCCGTTAGATCCCTCAGTCAGTTCAGTCAGTTCAGTCGCTCAGTCGTGTCCGACTCTTTGCGACCTCATGAATTGCAGCATGCCAGGCCTCCCTGTCCATCACCAACTCCCGGAATTCTCCCAAACTCATGTCCATCGACTCGGTGATGCCATCCAACCATCTCATTCTCTGTCGTCCCCTTCTTCTCCTGCCCCCAATCCCTCCCAGCATCAGAGTCTTTTCCAAGGAGTCAACTCTTCACGTGAGGTGGCCAAAGTACTGGAGTTTCAGCTTTAGCATCAGTCCTTCCAATGAACACCCAGGACTGATCTCCTTTAGAATGGACTGGATGGATCTCCTTGCAGTCCAACAGACTCTCAAGAGTCTTCTCCAAGACTACAGTTCAAAAGCATCAATTCTTCGGCGCTCAGCTTTCTTGACAGTCCAACTCTCACATCCATACATGACCACTGGAAAAACCATATCCTTGACTAGACGGACCTTTGTTGGCAAAGTAATGTCTCTGCTATTTAATATGCTATCTAGGTTGGTCATAACTTTCCTTCCAAGGAGTAAGCGTCTTTTAATTTCATGGCTGCAGTCACCATCTGCAGTGATTTTGGAGCCCAGAAAAATAAAGTCAGCCACTGTTTCCCCATCTATTTCCCATGAAGTGATGGAACCAGATGCCACGATCTTCATTTTCTGAATGTTGAGTTTTAAGCCAACTTTTTCACTCTCCTCTTTCACCTTCATCAGGAGCCTTTTTAGTTCCTCTTCACTTTCTGCCATTAGGGTGGTGTCATCAGCATATCTGAGGTTATTGATATTTCTCCCGGCAATCTTGATTCCAGCTTGTGCTTCTTCCAGCCCAGCGTTTCTCATGATGTACTCTGCATATAAGTTAAACAAGCAGGGTGACAATATACAGCCTTGACGTACTCCTTTTCCTGTTTGGAACCAGTCTGTTGTTCCGTGTTCAGTTCTAATTGCTGCTTCCTGACCTGCATATAGGTTTCTCAAGAGGCAGATCAGGTGGTCTGGTATTCCCATCTCTTTCAGAATTTTCCACAGTTTATTGTGATCCACACAGTCAAAGGCTTTGGCATAGTCAATAAAGCAGAAATAGATGTTTTTTTGGAACTCTAGCTGCCCCCAAATGCTGGACATAATACAAATCCCAAGATGGAGGGAGAAGATGATGAAAATGTCCAGTGCAGTGTCCGGGACGTAGTAGGTGAACAATAAGCCATAGTCGCTTCCCCTGTGCTTTATCTCCTGGCTGAAGCCAACACAACTTTCTCCTGAACTGTGAAGACCTGCCTCCTCAGTGGTTTCCTGTCTTGCCTCACCCCTCCCCAATGAACCCACTGACCCCCCAGCTGCCAGGGGATTCTTTCTCAAGCCCAGAGCTCTCCAGTCATGGTAGCTCTGCCTTAAAGCCCTCCCGCTGTCTGAATCCTGTCCAGTCCCAGCATCTAAGGCCATCTGCCGCTGGGGCCCACCTGCTCGCCCTACTCTCAGTCCAGCCCTCCCCACGTTGCGTCTATCCACTCCACAGTGTGGCCGGCTGCTCACCATCTACCCTTCCCCCCCCCCGTGCACCGTGTGAGTGCCACCCGTATCCGTTCCTTTGCTGGTTGAGATTTTGGCTGTCGTTCAGGTGTTCACCCTGACGACACACCTCCTTGAGTCTCTCCTGAGCCCCTGAATCGGGGCCTCCTTTGCGCTCCTGCGGGGCTTTGCATTCACCATGTGCTGACTTCAACCTTTGGCTCATCTGCCAATGGTATACAGATCTGACCCCGTCGTGGGGGCCTTCGAGGTGGGGACCAGGTCTCAAGCATCTCTCTCAGTGCAGTGTCTCTCTAGCTTCCAAGTCTTGATGCTGCAGAGGGTGATAGTTAATGTGCGGTTGGGGGGACACTTGGGGTTTCCTGCTGCCCTTACTCTCATGACCATGTCAACCACCCCCCTGCTCCACCAGTGGGTGAGAGTGTGTCCCCAGGGCCAGCTGCCCAGCCTGGCAGAAAGCACAGAGCCCCCTTGAGCACAAGAGAAGCAACCCCTCAAGGCCACAGTGGCAGAGGGGAGGGGGGGCTTATGACCCTCCTGTCCCCCACTCCAATGACCAAGCTTGCCCCCTGCCCATTTTCCCTCCCTGAGCCCAGGCTGATGGAGTTCCCTGCCAGGCATCTGTGTGTCTGGGGCAACCAAGCTATGAAAACAACACTCAGATCATTCCAGGGGGTGGGGGTGGGGGTGGGGGCTTGGCACATGCAATATCATTGGCTGCTTTTTTTCGGTGAAGAGGGGCAGGAATCAGCTTTGCCTTTCTTCTACTTCTTAGAGACCCATCTGCCTCTAGGGATGCCCCATCCCATTGGCAGGGCTTCCCTGGTGGTTCAGATGGTAAAAAATCTGGCTTTAATGCAGGAGACCTGGGTTTGATCCCTGGGATGGGAAGATCCTCTGGAGAAGGGAATGGAAACCTGCTCCACTATTCTTGCCTGGGAAATCCCATGGACAGAGGAGCCTGGTGGACTACAGTCCATGGGGTCGCAAAGGGTTGGACACGCCTGATAGACTAACACGCACACACATCCCACTGACAAAGGAGGGAGACCCCAGCCTTGGAGGCTGGAGGCCTAGAGCTGGGCTGAGGAGGGCAGTCTTGGGCATGCCCAGATCTTTCCTGGTAAACGTCCCCTTTTCCTAAATGGGGGAGTGGTGATGGTAAAAGCTGCCCCCACCCTACCAAAGCCCCCCTGGAGCCACTCCTGAAGACTTCTCTCATAGTCAGCTTGTTCAGCTTGAATAATAACTGTTTCTGGCCCTGTCCCCTCCCCACACATTTCACCTTCAAAGGGCTGGGAGAAATTTCCCTAATTAATTAACTCCTCTGCAGCCTGCCCTCCACGTCGTCGGGTGATTAATTGTCACTGTGCCTTTAAATCCAGAGGCGGAGGGAAGGTGGGTTGAGTTGGCAGTGCCGGCTGCCAGAAGCAGGCGCTGGGGCGGGGGCAGCCCGAGGGCCTTTCCTGGGGTTGGAGCATCCCCGCCCCCCACCCCCGTTCTTGTCCTTGCCCAGGGCCTGACTGAGAGGCCCCAGAGCCAGACCACAAATGCACCCATCAATAATCAATCGATGACCCTAAATATGAGACTGAGGGAACTGGGGCATTCTGGGAGAGGCGGGGTGGTGGTTGCCCCCACCTAAAAGCTGCAAAACAGGGCATGGGTTTTGGGCTCAAAAAGGACCAAGTTCTAATCCCAACTCTGCCTCTTTCTGGCCGTAGGATCACGGTCGGGTCACTCGGCCTCCCTGAGCCTCAGTGTTCTCACCTATAAAATGGAGGCTAGTAATAGGACCGATCTCCCAGGATACCTGGCAGAATGAAAGGAGATTAATGCTTTGTGAAGCTGTTAACGCGGTACAGGGTACACAGCACGCGCTCGGTAATGGCGGCGGCGATCACCCTGCAACTGATGGGTTCGGAGAGGGCTGTGAGACCACACTTGTCCCCATGCCCACCTAGGGTCTTCCCTCAGCTCTGTTCTCCTTAGCAGCTCCTCTCCGGCCCCCTCCTTTGGGTGGGGTCCCTGGACCTGGTCCCAGCTGCAGCCCTCACCTGCGGAAGCTTGGAGTGGTTCAAGGATGTTCTCTTCATGCATTCCCCTGCCCGGTCCCACCCCGCCCCCAGGAACACTGACGCGTGCGCAGGTCCTCTGGGTAGGAGGAAAGTGAAGGGACGCGTGGACTGGGGGCTCGTGGAGGCGTTCATCCCATCTCAAGCAGGCGCAAAGGGACCTAGATGTCTTCTAATGCAGCCCCTAAGCTTACCAGTGAGAAAGCACAGGGTGCAGAGGGCAGGGTCTTGCCTAAGGTCACATGGGTTCTTGGTAATAGAACTCAGAATCCAGGGTTTTTCAGAACAGGATTCCCAGTGGGAATGATGTTGGGGGAAGGGGCGAGGAATGAGATTGTTGCCTGATGTAGGAGCAGAGGGAGAATTGTTGGAAACATCATTTAGTGGAACAAGGAGGGCAGAGAAGAAGGGCAGAGGGGGTTGTACCCAGGAGGTCAGGATGCAGCGCGGGGCAAAGTAAACAGGTGTTGAAGCAGAGATGCCTCACTCTCCCCCCCTTTCTAAGCTCTGTGACCCTGGGCGAGTTACTTCACCTCTCTGACCATCAATCTCCTGAATGTGAGGTGCTCATTTTACAGAAAGTGAAAAGTGAAAGTGTTAGTGGCTCAGTCCTCTTTCCAACCCCATGGACCATAGCCCACCAGGTTCCTCTGTCCATGGGATTCTCCAGGCGAGAATACTGGAGTGGGTTGCCATTTCCTCCTCCAGGGGATCTTCCAGACCCAGGGATCAAACCCAGGTCTCCTGCATTACAGGCAGATTCATTACCATCAGAGCTACCCAAAAGCTAAGACAAATGCCAGTTTTCTTCTTTTTCCCTTTTCCTCGCCCCTTCACTGGGAGCTTCACTCTCCGTTGGAGTTCCTGGTAGATTCATTCATTTGATGGAAAACAGACTAGGTGCAGGGATGGTTCTAAGCCCTGGGGTCAAGCAATGAAGAGACAGAAATGACTGCCCTCAGGGAGTCTACATCCAAGCTGAAGGAGACAGATGGTAAATAACATCAGGTGGTGAGTGAAAGAGACAAAGGGGGTGTGGAGGCCATTGTGGGAGTGGAATAGTTTTTAAGTAGGGTAGTCAAGGAGGGCTTCCCGGAGAAGGTGATGGCTGAGCAGAGACCTGATCTAGATGAGCTGTGCAGAATTCTGGAGGAGGAGACTTCTGGGCAGAGGGAACAGCTAGTGAAAAAGCCCTGAGACAGGACAGGGCCTGGGGGACTGGAGGTGAGTCAATGAATGAAGCCAGTGGAATGAGAGGGGGAGAGCATGGTGGGAGGCAGGTGCTAAGAGGGGAGGGCACTGGTGATGGATAGAGTGGTCCTGGTGGGCCACTGGGGTGCTCTGCGGGAAGTAGGGAGCCATAGCAGAGTTTGAGTCTGGGAAGATGTAATCTGATTTAGGCTTAATGGGGTCCCTCTGGCTGCTGGGTTGACAGTAGACTGTAGGGGAAGGAAAGTGGGAGCCAGAGAGGGTGATGGGGCCAGAGGGGCTGGGGTGGGTGGTCCTGAGCACGTTCAACGTGAACTGGTAGTTTTCTTCTGCTGAGAACATGTTTGGGCTGCTGTCCAGAGCTGGAGCTTCCCTCCTCCAATCCCCTTTCCTTTTCTGCCTGCTGAGGTCTATGGCAGGCATTTCTTCTGGAGTATGAGCCTCAGGGAGGCATGTGCACACACACACACACATGTGCAGGCTACCTTCTAGAGCTTTAAGATACTGTTTTCTGGGATTGGACTCAAGCCTTCCTCCTGCTGAAGCAGAATTAGGAAACCTCAGGTCAAGAAACTGGCGTCCTTCTGTTTGAACCTTGATGTACCCACCTGAGAAGTGGGAACAGTTTGTGGGAGAGCCCCGGGCTGGGGGCGTGTCCGAGGGTCGTGTAGATGGGAACTAGAACATCCACCTGAGTGTAGTTGCAGTGAGACTGGGCGGGGGGAGGGGTGTTCAGGAGGGTATCCAGGTACCTGAGAGGGGAACATGGAGGGGGCCGAGTTTAGAAATGGGAGGAGGGTCCGGGGATGGATGGACCTGAGAGGTGGGTCAGGTGTGTGAGGGGCAGGTCTGGGTTGGGGAGAGGGGCCTGGGAGGTCCTGGGGTGCAGGTGCTGGGTGTGTGATGAGTGCTCTGGGTGTGCTCTGGCCTGTATCCCATCAGCCCCGCTCCTCTCCACCTCCCCTCCCACCCCTGCCCTCTGCTCCCTCCGCTGACCTCGTGGGCCCCAGACCTGCTCCCACCTCGGGGCCTTTGTCTCTGTCCCCCAGACATCCAGGTGCTCTCACCCACTTCATGCCTTCGCTGGAAGGTCCTCTCTCTCTGTGGGGTCTTCCTGACCATCCTGTTTATTTCCATAGCCCTCCCACCGGCACTCCCTTCTCTGACTTAATTTCTCTCCATAGCACTCGTCACCATCTTTCATATATTTTTACTTATTTTCTTTTTTGCTCTCTCTTTCCATTAGAATCTAAGCTCCATGAAGATAAAGACTTGTGTTTTGTGTTTTTACTGTGGGATATATATCTATAACAATATTTATTTAAATTATTTGTAAGTGTACAGTTCAGTGGCATCAGAAACATTTGCAATGTTATGTAACCATCACCACTGTCTGTATCCTATACTTTTTTGTCATCTCCAACACAGACTCCATCCCTCTTAAACAATCACTCCTCATTCCCTCCTCCCCGAAAATCCTGGTAACCCCTATTCTGCTTTCTCTGTCTGAATTTGCTTATACCTCATGTGAGTGGAATCATTCAATTTTAGTCCTTCTGTGTCTGACTTATTTGACTTAGCACAACATTTTCAAGGTCCACATGTGTTGTGGCTTGTATCGGAATCCCACTCCTTTTCATGGCCGTATACTCCTCCATTGCAGGTATATATCACGTGTTGGTTAGAGCTGCAGGTTCAGTGCCTGGCATAGTGCATGACTCTGAGTCGGTGCTTGATCAGTATTTTTTTGAATGAATGAGTGAATGAATGAATGGCAGGGATGTTAGACCTTTATGGTTTTGCTTTTGTCTGAGAAACATTACCTCTGAGAACCTAACCTAGAGGAATATTCAAACAGAGACACCAGTAAGTGGCCCTGGGTGCTGAGGATGAAGGGGACCAAGCGGTCCATGGGCCCCAGGGGAGATGAGCAGGGCTACGAGGAGGGGCCCAGTGGCTCTCCCAGCTCAAAGGGCTCCTTCCAGCCCTAGGCAGGGCACGACCCTTCCTTACTCCAGAGGTGACTAGGGTGGGGGGAACGGCCTTTGGTGGGGATGTAGTTTAGGGCTCCCGACCCCAGCCTGATCTGGTGTCTCCTCCCTTTGGGTTGCTCAGGGTGTCGGGGGAGCTCTGTGCCTGTTGAGGGGGGGTTCAGGTCCGGCACACTGGAGATGATGTCCCTGCAGGCAACTGTCCTCAGCCAGAGTGTGCTGAGGGTCGGAACTCACCCAGGGCAGGGTCCAGATGTCCAGCCTCATCCCTGATAATTAGTGCAATTAATTAACAAGTGGCTCTGTGGCTCTGGGAGTCTGGATCTCCCTTGGCGTTCTGGATCCGGGGTCAGCACTGTGAACAGGGTCTGGGGGTCTGCCAGAGGGTGATGAAGGAGACAGGACTCCAGGCTGATGCTTTCTGGGATGCTGGCGAATGTTTATCAACTGGCTCTCTGGGGAAAAGTCCCAGGTACTAACATTCACCCATTTCAGTAGGATAAGTCCTTCCATCATAGCCGGTTTCAAGCTGTCAACTGTGGTGTCCCTGAACACGGAATTGGAAAGTAGTGTGTGTGTGTGTGTGTGTGTGTGTGTGTGTGTGTGTGTGTGTGTTTGGCTCTTGTGAGGTAGGAGCTGACTCCAGTGTGTGCAGGTTTCTTTTCTTGGCTTGAGAAAATCATCAGATGAAACAGAACCAGCCCCTCCCCCACCAACCTTACCCTCAGCCCTCTCCCTCGGCGGCCCTAACTGTAGGCAGGTGGCCAGAAAGACTGATGGCAGGTAGACAGGTGGTGCTGGGCCGGGGCCTCTGCATTCGGTAGGCCTTAGGGGCTCCATGTGGGGACGGCAGCGGTGACATGGTGCCTCTGCCCCCTCTCCCAGCGGAATGTCACCCGCAGCCAGTCTGCATTTCAGGGAGCTCTCAGAGACCTGAGCGCCAGGCTCGGAGCCCAGGCGTGGACTTATCAATGACCAGACATGCCCTGTTCACTCTTTTCACCTGGAAAACCCGCTTCCTCTTAAGATTCAGGTCACCATGTGGGGGCGGCCTGAGCAAGGACCGGCCCAGCTGTGGGCTGTTTGGCCCCTTCCTGCCAGCCTCGATGTCTGGGTTGGCATTATCTCTCTCCCGAAAGGCCATGGGCAGTGTGAATCTGGGCAGAAGCCAGGGCTCTGGGTTCTGGTCTTCCCATTGTTGCTGTTTCATGAGCCACCCTGGAAACCCATCTGGGACACACACTGGCGTGGGGCACTTTTGCGTTCACAAAGCACTTGGACACAGATTGTTTTGTCTTATCCTCACCGCGGTCCTGTGGGTCCAGTGTGCTTATAAATATCTTTTTCTACACTTCCCTGGGGGTACAGCAGATAGGAATCTGCCTGCCAGTGCAGGGGACTTGGCTTTGATCCCTGGCCCAGGAAGATTCCACATGCCGTGAAGCAACTGAGCCCACATGCCATACCTACTGAGCACTCTAGAACCCGCGAGGTCGCAACTATTACGGAGCCCCTGTGCCACAGCTACTGAAGCCGGGCACCTAGAGCCTGTACTGCACGACAGGAGAAGCCACCGCAAGGAGAAGCCCATGCACTGCAATAGAGAAAGCCCATGAGCAGCCAAAAATACATAAGTAAGTGCCATTTTCTTTTTAGTTGGAAGAGGAAGCAGGGAGCTGTGGGGTCTTGAGAGAATTTCTCAAAGTCCACCAGCAAGATGTGACAGAGCTGCTCACAGCAGGCCCCTCTCCTCCCAGGCTTCCATCCTGCCTGCTGGGCCTTGCCACTCTGCTGTGCCACGTCTGCCCCCCTGTAAATGAGACAGAGGGACTCAATTCGCATTCAAGCCCCTTCCAGCACTAACATCCTCGGCATTGCAATAGGTGGGGGACAGGGGTGGGGGTGAGGGGGTGAGGAATGCCAGGGGCTCTTTTTAAAAAAATTGTTATTGGAGTATAGTTGATTCACAATGTTGCATTGGCTTCTGCTGTGCAGCAAAGTGAATCAGTTATACATACGTGTTTTTATTCACTTTTTTTAGATCCTTTTCCCATATAGGCCATTACAGGGTATTGAGTAGAGATCCCTGTGCTATATAGTAGGTCCTTATTAGTTACCTATTTTATATAGTAGTGTATATATGTTAATCCCTATCTTCCAATTTATCCCTACCCCCCTTACCTTCTAGTAACCATAAGTCTGTGTTCTACATCTGTAATTCTAATTCTGTTTTGTAGTTAAGTTCATTTGTACCCCTTTTTTTAGATTCCACATATAAGTGATGTCATATGATACTTGTCTTTCTCTGTCTGACTTATTTTACTCAGTAGAACAACCTTTAGATCCATCCATGTTGCGGCAAATGGCATTGTTTTGTTCTTTTTCATTGCTGAGTAATATTCCATTGTGTATATGTCCCACATCTTATTTATCCATTCCTCCGTGCATAGACATTTAGGTTCCTTCTGTGTGCTGGCTATCGTAAACAGTGCTGCAGTGACCGCTGGTGTGCATGTATCTTTCAGAAATATGGTTTTCTCCAAATATATGCCCAGGACTCTATTTTTTAAAAAACAAACTTGGAAAGTTCTGTAAAGTGGACCAGATAGATGTGAGTGGGTAGATACAGGTGTGTGGGTGGGCATACTTGAGTGATCAGGTGTATTGAGTGCACATGGGTGTGTACACGTCTGACTGAGTGAGGTGTAAGAGTATGCAGGCACACAGGGATATCCCTGGGGATTGGCTGTTATGCATGGGGTGATTGTGTGAGTGTGCACAAGAGTGGTTGTGTCTGGGGGTGCACGTGCTTGGTGCACAGGTGTGCTGCTGGGTGTTGTGAGCATGTGGACATGTTGCACAAGTGTATTGCAGAGTGAGTGTGGGTGTGTGAATAAGTGTGCACATGCGTGTACATTCACATTAGGCATTTAGTAAGTGAGTGTGTGTTGGTGGAGAGAACCTTAGCAGGGCAGACGGATGTCCATCTTTCCACCCCTCTCTGACTCCCATGCTGTGCTCCCTGCAGCCCACTCTCTAAAAGGCTTGTGGGTTGGGGGTGGAGCTAAGCCAGACCCCAACTGCGCTCCCACTGAGGGTCAGGACCCTCTCCTGGCCCAGTGTAGGGGACCAGAGCCCTTGTCCAGTGGGCTGGTGCCCACAACGGCACAGGATTAGCAGCTGAGAGATACAATGGACACATATGGTCCCGAGTGCCGTGTGCGGCCCAGGGCCCCTTACTCAGCGCCACCAGGATTAGACCTAATGAATTGGAAGGAGTTAACAATGCTTCAGGGCCCAGCAGAGGCCCAGGAGGCCGGCTCAGGCCCTGCGCTGGGGTTGCCTTTCACCGCAGAGGTGTAATCCGCTTTGAAATCAAAGGTGGTACAAAGTATGAATTTAAATTCAACATGTACAGCGCCAGTGAGATGATGTATTCTGGAAAGGTCTCTTCTTCTTTAGGGGGCCGGGGGTGGGGAGAGAGGAGGCGAGAGAAGCCATCTGCTCTCGGAGGAGGCCTAGGCTGGCCCCGTCCTGGCCACCTTGCCCCCTGTGCCTTGGGCCAGAAGAGGGGGCTGTTTGGGGACTTGAGGGCAGCTGGCAAAGAGGAAGAGGGACAGTACAATCGGCCTCTCACTCTTGTCTCACTCTTGCTTTAGAGGGTCCACCCTACACAGGGCTCCCCTAATTCCAAAAAGATAGAGCAGAATCCTTGCCAAAGAGGGTCTTGGGCCCATGTGTTTTCCTGTTGGATTAAAATTTTTTAATTATGGTAAAATATATGCGAGATAAACTTAGTCATTTTAATCATTTTCTAAGTTCAGTGGCATTAGTTACATTTACAATGTCGTACAACCATCTCCACTGTCTATATCCAAAGCTTTTTAATTGCCCCAAACAGAATCTCAGTACCTGTGAAGCTATGACCTCCCATGTCCCACTCCCTGCAGCCCCTGGTAACTGCTAATATACTTTCTGTCTCTATGACTTTGCCCATCTGGATATTTCATATTAGTGGAAACGTGTGATGGTTATCCTTTTGTGTCCAGTTTTTCTCACTTAGCATAATGTCTTCAAGGTTCATCCGTGTCATAGCATGTAGCATAACTTCATTCCTATTTGTAGCTGAATAATAGTCTACACCAAATTTTAGTTAGCTATTTATCTGTTGATGGGCACTTGAGTTGTTTCCACCTTTATGGCTGTTGTGAATAATGCTGCTATGAAACATTGGTATATTAGTATCTATTTGAGGGGGCCTATTCAATTCTTTTCTGGATATACACCTACGACTAGAATTGCTGACCTTCCCTGGTGGCTCAGATGGTAAAGAATCTGCCTGCAATGCAGGAGAGCTGGGTTTGATCCCTGGGTTGGGAAGATCACCTGGAGAAGGGCAAGGCTATCCACTCCAGTATTCTTGCCTGGAGAATTCCATGGACAAAGGAGCCTGGCAAGCTACAGTCCAAAGGGTCACAAAGAGTCAGACATGACTGAGTGATTGACACTTTTAACTTTCGTGATAATTTTATGGTTAATTTTTCAGGACCCTCCAAACTATTTTCCTCAACAGTGGCACTGTTTTACACTTCTACCAGCAATGCACGAAGGTTCCGATGTCTCCACATCCCACCACCCTTTATTTTCTGTTTCTTTTCTTTCTTTATTCTCTCTTTTTGGGGGAAGGGGGCTGTGCTACGAGGCTTATAGGATCTTAAGTCCTCTACCAGGAATTAAAGCTGTGCCCCCTGCAATGGAAGTATGGAGTCCTAACCACTGGACCACCAGGGAATTCCTGGCCAACATTTATTTTCTGTGTTTCCTTTTGTTTGTTTTGTTACAGCCATCTTCAGTTCAGTTCAGTTGCTCAGTCGTGTTCGACTCTTTGCGACCCCATGGACTACAGCATGCCAGGCCTCCCTGTCCATCACCAGCTCCCAGAGCTTGCTCAAACTCATGTCCATCGAGTCCGTGATGCCATCCAACCATCTCATCCTCTGTTGCGCCTTCTCCTCTTGCCTTCAATCTCTCCCAGCATCAGGGTCTTTTCCAGTGAGTCAGCTCTTTGCATCAGGTGGTCAAAGTACTGGAGCTTGAGCTTCAGCATCAGTCCTTCCAGTGAATATTCAGGCTTGATTTCCTTTAGGATTGACTGGTTTGATCTCCTTGCAGTCCAAGGGACTCTCAAGAGTCTTCTTCAACACTACAGTTCCAAAGTATCGATTCTTTGGGACTCAGCATGCTTTGAGCGCCGAAGAATTGATGCTTTTGAACTGTGGTGTTGGAGAAGACTCTTGAGAGTCCCTTGGAATGCAAGGAGATCCAACCAGTCCATCCTAAAGGAGATCAGTCCTGGGTGCTCATTGGAAGGACTGATGTTGAAGCTGAAACTCCAATACTTTGGCCACCTGATGCGAAGAGCTGACTCATTTGAAAAGACCCTGATGCTGGGAAAGATTGAGGGCAGGAGGAGAAGGGGACGAAAGAGGATGAGATGGTTGGATGGCATCACCGACTCGATGGACATGGGTTTGGGTGGACTCCGGGAGTTGGTGATGGACAGGGAGGCCTGGTGTGCTGCGGTCCATGAGGTTGCAAAGAGTCGGACATGACTGAGCGATTGAACTGAACAGCTTGCTTTATAGTCCCACTCTCACATCCATACATGATTACTGGAAAAACCATAGCTTCGACTAGATGGACCTTTATTGGTAAAGTAACGTCTCTGCTTCTTAATATGCTGTCTAGGTTTGTCATCTTAGGAGACTGAAATTGTATCTCCATTTCCCTGATGACAAATGATGTTGAGCATCTTTCCATGTGCTTATTTGCCATTTGAATGTCTTCTTTGGAACCTGGTTCCATTTTATAGAAAAGGAAGCTGAGGTCTAACTGTGTATGGTGGCATTCTGGGCCTATTCATATTTGGCCTCAGCCCCTTCAGGTTCTCCAGCCTCATAACTCCAGCAGCCTCATAACTCCAGAGGATTCCCATGTTTCACAGACACTGCTGGGACTCTGCTGAGCTGCAGGTGGAGAGGAAAGCAGAGGTGTCTGCTATGTGCCGGCCCCAGGCTGGACTCCTTCCCCTGGCCGGAGTCCCCTGCCCTCACGTCCCTCTGTGATGACTCCCTGCCTGTGCTTCCAGCCCAGACAGCACCTCCTCCAGGCAGGACTCAGCATTCCCCTCTGGGCTCTTAGGAACCTCTGTCCTCGTCTCAACACTGAGCTCCTCGTGACGGAAGTTAAGTGATGGTTTAGGTCCACATTTAGGGATTTCCTCCAAGGGTGGGCGCCATGCCCCTCCCCTGGGCCCCCAGCTTGGAGTCCCGGAGCATGTGGCTCCTTGTGCTGTATTTTCTCCTTCTGCACCTCTTCTCAGTGAGCATTTGTTTGGAGGAAGTGTAGGGAATGAGAGAACATTCACAGGTTCCAGCATTTATTGAACTCTTACTATATCCCAGGCCACGCTGGGCTCTTACATCATCTGTCTCCAGTTCACAACGACCTCAAAAGGTAGGTACTCTTATTACCTCCTTCTTCAGAAAAAGGTGCCCCTCACAGGTGGCCACAAAGGGAGCTGCTTCTTATTGCCATTGGCTCTGTGATGGCCACCCTTCGGACCTCCCAAACCTTCCCTCCCCTGGCACAGTCCTTCTGGCTCTTGTAGCGTTTTACCCCACATCTGTCACGTTCCAGATTTGAACGGGGGTGATCAACAGGCCTGGCGATGAGAAAATGCTATCCGACTCCTTCCCTAAGTATAGTGCGTCCCAAGCTCATCCGTTAAGGGTTAGTGAGCCCTTGATCTTCTGAGTCGGTTGGAGGTTATTTCTTCCTCTGTAACAGATGAGGAGACCAAGGCTTAGAGAAACCCAGCCGGATGTCTGATACCACACAGGCAGTGGGGATGGAGGCGGCTTCAGTTTCAGATCTTTTACCCTCTCACATCCAAATCTCTTTTCTTCAAGGTTCCTCTTTAGATGCAAGGGCTGGTTTCAACAATCTCTAACAGACATTTTAATTATTTTTCTTCATTTTATATTAGTTTTTCTTGGCCATGCTGCATAGCATGTGGGATCCAGTTGCTCTGATTAGGGTTTGAACCTGTGCCCCCTGCAGTGGAGTCTCAACCTCTAGACCACCAGCGGGGGGGGGGGGGGGAATTTTTTTTAATGATTGATTTATTTTAATTTTTTTTAATTAAAAGAAGTTTTTAACAGATATTTTAAAACACAACTCCAGCCTTGGGTTGACTTGCCTCCCACCCTTAATGTTCTCATCCCTAAAATGGGAATCATAAAACCTACCTCTCACAGCTGCTGGTGGAGGTCATAATGAATGCAAAGCAGCCGCACAGTGCCTGGCACACAGTAGGTGACCCACTGTTTCTTTCCCTGCACTCTTTGGGCACATACCCTCCTTTCCTCGAGGGTCTGCGGCAGTGGGAAATGAGAATTTCTGGGCCGGGGGTAGTCTACCGCGTTTGAAGTGACAGTGACAGATGGGTGTGGTGGCTCTCCCAGGCGCCCCGCCAGCCCCGTGGTGCGTGTCCGCCAGTCCCCGGACGTTTTCTTCCTCCTCCTGGCCACGATGAGGTGTCATTTGCCGCCTGTCCCTTCTCGTCATCGATTTCTAAGTCGTTAATTAACGGGGCTTGTCAGCTGGGAAGATGAATTCTGTCCTCGGCTCTCGGGGCCTTTTGTTTTGGGATTGTAAATGTTATAGATCTCCCATGATGGAAGGCCATAGGGTCAGGGGGCGCCGGGCTGCCCGGTGGGGGTGGCAGGCGGGCAGAGGAGGCTGTGGGCCTGGCTGGGCCCTGTCGGCCCGGGACAGGCCCCCCTGTGACTCCTTACAGTGGCCTCTCTGGTTTGGCTCCCTGGGGTGGGGGTGGGAGGGATTCGGAGGGTTTTCTGTCATCCAAAATTTCATTCTGGGAGAAACAGTCTCATGCCAGATGGTATAGGCTCAGTTGTGCCAGGATGGGGACTTGATGAAGGGAGCCCAGACCCTTCTCAGTCTGATGGGGGAGACTGCGTTCTTCTCAGGGAGCAACTAGTCTGATGAGGGAGACACATTGCTGTCTTTGGAGAATAAACCAGTCTAACGAGGAAGTCACAATTCTGGCCCAGGAAAGCCCTCAGTCTGATGGGGGAGACACTCTCCTGGGAGAATCCCCAGTGAGGTGGGGGAGACAGAGCTCTGCCTTGGACACCGCCAGTTTGATAGAGACACACAGATCTTGCACTGGGGGACTATAGACTTTGAAAAAAATTTTTTTTTGTCAACAAAACGACTCAGAGGTTGGTTTAGCTGGGTTTCCCGGTGTCTGGGCAGGCAGGTGGGAGGTCTCAGGGCAGATAGAGGATTTCACCAATAGCCAAGCTGAATTCCAGGAGGGCAAGACTCATGCCTAAGAACTCGAGCTAATATAAAAATAAAAACACACACGCCACAACTACTGAGCCCACGTGCTACCTCTAGTGAAGTCTGCATGCCTAGAGCCTCTGCTCTGCAACAAGAGGAGCCACCCCGGTGAGAAGCCTGCTCACCGCAGCTGGAGAGTAACCCTTGCTCGCCGCAACTAGAGAAAGCCCTCACAGGGCAGCAAAGACCCAGAGCAGCCATAAATAAATAAATAAAAGTATAGAAATAAATAAATAAAAACGACACACTCGGTTTTATGATCTGAGCCTTGGGATTTGTGTTTTGGGAAGAGGCTTACGAATCACTGACCAACAGCCATGGAGCAGCCCCATGCATCTGGGAGACCTGTCTTCTTTTCTGCTAAGGAGAGGGTAGGGAGGGGAAGGATTTTCTGGGTGGTGGGGACTTCTCTGCTTGGGGCTTCCCCAAAACTGGCTGAGTATGGCTGAGAGCTCAGGGCAGGCCCTTGGGGAACCAGTTTGAGCAACAAGATTCCTTCTGCCTTGCTGTGTGATTTGGGGGGATTTTTCTCCTATCTCTGGCCTCTGTTTCGCATAAAAGGAGGAGAGCAAAGGTGCCTCCCAGTCTGATGCTCAGGGTGGTGGGTAGAGGGTCAGGCGTCAGAGCCAGACCCTGGAGTGCTAACCTGGCCCTGTGCTCTTACCTCGGCCGAGTACTTCAACCCCTTTGAGCTTCGTTTCCTACCTCTAAGTTGGGGATAGTAGTGTTTGTCTCTTCACGATCCCAGGGACTGTAGCCGGCCAGGCTCTTCTGTCCACGGGATTTCCCAGGCAAGAATACTGGAGTGATAGCATATGCTTTTTAGGGTTGTTGTGATGATTAAAAAAGCTGTTAGGGGCAAAGTGCTTAGGGCAGTACTTGGCTCCGTGAACGCGGCCTCGTCTTTGTTATCTATGTGGCTGAGCGCTGCCCACAGCCCACTGCTACACTGGCTGTCCCCCACGTGGGTCATTTCTCCACCCACTCCACTTTCTGCTCCCTGGGGCCCCGATACAGCGGGACAGCCTTGTGTCTGCCTACTGCTGGGAGTGGGCCAAAGAGACACCCAGGCCCAGATCTCTCAGAAGCTCCTGGGTTCCTGCTTAGAGCCGTGAGTATGCAGCCTGGTTTGGGCAGCCCTGCCTGGGTCGGGGGGGTGGACATAAGAAGCCCCAGAAGGTGGCTTCTGTGTTTGAATCTCTTTTGAGTGTAAAAAGAACTTCTTCTTACACTGGATGGAGGGCGGCGGGGGTGGAGGGACTTCCAAGAGTCTCTTGACCTCAGGCTAGGATGAGAGGGGGCCCTTGGCCTCAGTGACAGCACTGGGGATGAAGAGGGCACATAGGCAGCAGCTGCCCACCCTCGGGCCTCCCCCAGAATCAGGGAGTTGGGAGCACAGCATAATGTCACAACTTGGGGAAATGGGGGTCACTGGGGGAGCCAGATCAGCGAGTGTTATCCCATGACGTGAAGTAGACTCCAGGGTGGGAGGAAGTGGGAGTGCCCATCAGGGCCCCACCCTACCTGACTCAGGGGCCCCCATTATAAAGAACTGAGCCCCAAAAAGGGCTGCTCACCCCAGGGAATATCAAGAGCTGTTGGCAGAGCAGGACTTGAATCCAGACATCTGGACTCACCGCCCAGCGCTCTCTCCCTGTTGCCACCTGGTGGAAGGAGCCCCAAGCCAGAAAAGGAGCCCAAGAGCCCCCACCTCATCCCCTCCAGACACCCCACAGCTTCCTCTCTGTGCGATCTGGGCCCTGGCTTTGAGGGAGAGAATAAGGGAATGAATGAAAAACAGTGAATGCTGTGATTTTATTCTCAGCTCCAGCAGGGTCCCGGCTAGATCCCTCCCCATTTCAGAGTGAGACCCCAATAGTCCCATTGGACAGATGGAAAACTAGAGGCGAGGGAGAATGGCCATGGAGTGAACTTCTTTGGGAGCTGATGCTTCCTGGCTTCTCAAGGAGTCTGGGGTGGGGTGGGCAGGATAATGGGGTCCCTAGTGGGGAGATGGAAGAGCCGTGCTTAGCAGAGGTGTTGGTGAGTGGGTGGGGTCCCTGGCCCAGGCCTGCGGTGAGGACATTCCCTCTGCCAGGGCTGGTGGTCCCCTCTTCCATCCTGCAGAGGCGCCTTCTGCTTCTCCACATTTGTAAATCATAAGCTAAGGGGCTGGAATCGGGGGGAGGAGCCGGGCGGGGCTGTTGGGGAAATTTACAGCGGTGATTTTCTCCTGCACGCTGGGAGCCGAGGGGGCTGCAGTAACTCTGCTGCAGCTCCTTATAAAATATCCCCCACGCCCCTAGCCTGATGCTTCATTTACCGTGCAAGGGGCAGGGGCGAGGCTGCTGCAGGGAGGGTGGAGGGCCGACTTCCGCCAGAACTTGCCAGACCACCAAGGAGGGTCGAAATGGGTGAATGACGGAGGTAGCGGTGCACAGAGGCTGGGGGATGGATGAGATGGCTGATGGGGTACTACTCTCCCACTTGACAAATATTTCATGGGTGCCAGTATGTGCCAGGCTCTCTCTGTGCTGTTAAGCATGACAGATGTGAGCTGAACTCACTGGGGCCCCAGGAGCAAGATGGACTTTTAGTGGGATAACCCCATGAACACATCCCAGTGGGCTGGGGATCCTGCCTGCAGATTCCTTATGGCCTGAGGGAGTTTGAGGGAATCACTGCCCTCCAGTATCTGGGCTGGGTTTGAGGCCCTGGAGCTGCTTTCTCTGTCCATACTGACTTCCAATCAAGGTCTTAATTATAGCTGCCTGCCCTATGCCGGCCTCTCATGGTGACATCTTCATACAGCCCTGGGACCATCCAGTTTGCTGGTCTTTCCTCCTGATCTCTCCCAAACTAGTCTCAGGGACCCCAGCTTCCTGTGGGGTCAAACTCGGGCTGTGCCGGGCTGCGGGGATAGCACTTCCTTCTCTCCTTCCCAAACCCACATCTCTAAATGCCCCAGGACAAGGACTCAGTTAAGATAGTGACACTTCTCAAGGAGGTGAGAATGCAAGGGAAGAGGTTCAGGGTCGTGTCCAGGGTCCTTGGAGAATAATTTAAGATGCTTCACAAAGATCCCAGAGCCAGAGCCAACCTGGTGAGGAGAAAAGAGCATCATAGGCAATTAGGAAACCCAATTCTTGGCTTGGTGACCTTTCTGAATATAACCTTGGGCAATTCACTGAGCCTCTATTCAGTTCAGTTCAGTTCAGTCACTCAGTTGTGTCCGACTCTTTGTGACCCCATGAACTGCAGCACGCCAGGCCTCCCTGTCTATCACCAATTCCCAGAGTCCACCCAAACCCATGTCCATCGAGTCGGTGATGCCATCCAACCATCTCATTCTCTGTCGTACCCTTCTCCTCCTGCCCTCAATCTTTCCCAGCATTAGAGTCTTTTCAAATGAGTCAGCTTTTCACATCAGGTAGCCAAAGTATTGGAGTTTCAGCTTCAACATCAGTCCTTCCACTGAACATTCAGGACTGATCTCCTTTAGGATGGACTGGTTGGATCTCCACCACAGTTCAAAAGCATCAATTCTTTGGCGCTCAACTTTCTTCACAGTCCAACTCTCACATGCATACATGACCACTGAAAAAACCATAGCCTCGACTAGACGGACCTTTGTTGGCAAAGTAATGTCTCTGCTTTTTAATATGCTGTCTAGGTTGGTCATAACTTCCTTCCAAGGAGTAAGCGTCTTTTAATTTCATGGCTGCAGTCACCATCTGCAGTGATTTTGGAGCCCAGAAAAATAAAGTCAGCCATTGTTTCCACTGTTTCCCCATAACATATTTATTAACATAAATTCCCCATATATTTGCCATGAAGTGATGGGACTGGATGCCATGATCTTAGTTTTCTGAATGTTGAGTTTTAAGCCAACTTTTTCACTCTCCTCTTTCACTTTCATCGAGAGGCTCTTTAGTTCTTCTTCACTTTCTGCCAAAAGTGTGGTGTCATCTGCATATCTGAGGTTATTGATATTTCTCCTGGCAATCTTGATTCCAGCTTGTACTTCCTCCAGCCCAGCATTTCTCATGATGTACTGTGCATATAAGTTAAAATAAGCCTCTATTGCTCATCTGTAAAATGGGATTAAACACACCCAACATTGTTATGAGAGTTAAATAGGAAAATACTTTGTAAATGGAAAGATATACATGGGCAGATGAATAATAGCAAACATTATCAAGCACCTATACTAAGCTAGGCATTAACTTCCTCAGTCTTCAGTAACCCAGTGCAGCAGACATTATGATAACATTTTATAGGTGTTGACTTAAAAAATAGTCACAACTTCCAGTAATCATGTATGGGTGTGAGAATTGGACCATAAAGAAAGCTGAGCACCAAAGAACTGATGCTTTCGAACTGTGGTACAGGAAGACTCTTGAGAGTCCCTTGGACAGCAAGGAGATCAAACCAGTCAATCCCAAAGGAAATCAACCCTGAATATTCATTGGAAGGACAGATGGTGAAGCTGAAGCTCCAATACTTTGGCCACCTGATGCAAAGAGCTGACTCATTGGAAAAGACCCTGATGCTGGGAAAGATTGAAGGCAGAAGGAGAAGGGGAGGGATGAGATGAATGGCATCACCGACTCGATGGACATGAATTTGAGCAAACTCCAGGAGATTGTGAAGGACAGGGAAGCCTGGTGTGCTGCAGTCCATGGGGTTGCAGAGTTGGACACTGCTGAGTGAATGAACAACACCACCAAGAACAAATGTTTTATTTGGTGGGAATTTTTAGAACTTCAGTCCTCGGAGACAGCATCTCAAGTGACCCTGAGAGAAGAATCAAGTTATATAGAAGTTTGCGACAAAGGGCAAATAGTCTGAACATCAAAAGTATTTTTGTGATTTAAAGAAACCCAAACATCTCAAGTTAAGAAATTAGTGCTTTTCTGTATATGGGAAGATACAAGAGCCCAGCTCACTGAAATCATTCCTTTCATATACATCTGGCTATCTGGAGCCAGTGCCCTGCTTTTCTCCTCCGTGCTCACCGTAGGGAGTGGCTACAACCGAATGGCTGCAGAATGGCATGTATTTCTCTCCTTTCTGGTTGCTCTGGAGGGGTGGTATTGCTGTTGACTATGACATCCTTGTTTACTGATATAGCAGGAAATACTCCATGTCTCATAGGTGAATAAACCTTGGTTCAGAGAAGTTAAATCACTTGCTGATCTTAAAACCTGGGTCTCCTGCATTGCAGGCAGATTCTTTACCATCTGAGCCACCAGAGAAGTCCCAGTCTTACAATATGTGCTGGCAGATGATAGGTACTGGGGCTCAGACTTTTGCTTCCAAAGCCTTAAAACCCACCTGGTAGCTTGTGAGCTGATGAATGGGGGCACAGCTGACCCCAGCCTCAGCCTGAGCTGTGCCAGCCATGGACTGGAAGAACTAGAATGGTTTTTCCAAAAGTAATCTGCCTATTTTTACTAGGTAATGTATGCACAGAGTACCAAATTCCAAATGACAAATGGGTGCAAATAAGGAGTAAATCTTCCACCTACTCCTGTACTGACCACCCGTTTCCCCTCCTTGGATGAAATGATATTGCTTGTTTTGTAGCAGAACCTTCCAAAGAGAGCTTATCTATACATATTAGGCATATGTATATATATATATATATAATATATTTAGACAAATAATTCAAATTTTTTACAAAAGAGCCATACACTGCATGCACCTTATTTTTTTTTTTAATTTTTTTTTTTTAAATTTTTATTGGAGTACTGTTGATTTACAATGCTGTGTTAGTTTCAGGTATACAACAAAGTGAATCACATATCCACTTTTTTTTAGATTCTTTTCTCATGTAGGCCGTTACAGAGTGTTGGATAGAGTTCCCTGTGCTGTAAAGCAGGTTATTAGTTATCTATTTTATATATAGTTATTTACCCTGCATATAGTAGTGGGCATATGTCAGTTCCAATCTCCCAATTTATCCCTTCCCCCCTTATATCAGGGGATAAGGTAGCAAACTTATGGTTACCTTATCCCCTGGTAACCCTGTTTGTTTTCTGCATCTGTGACTCTACTTCTGCTTTGTAATTAAATTCATTTGTGTCATTTTTTTCCAGATTCCATATATAAGCGATATCATGATATTTATCTTTCTGTTCTGACTTGGTTCACTCAGTAAGACAATCTCTGGGTCCATTCTTGCTGCTGCAAATGGCATTATTTTGTTCTTCTTTACTGCTGAGTAAAACTCCATTCCATTGTATATATATGCCATATTTTCTTTGTTCATTTCTCTGTTGATGGACATGTACGTTGTTTCCACATCCTGGCTATTATAGTGCTGCAATGAACATTGCATGTTTCTTTTAGAATTATGGTTTTCTCTAGGTATTTGCCCGGGAATGGGATTGCTGGGTCATGGCACCCCACTCCAGTACTCTTGCCTGGAAAATCCCATGGATGGAGGAGCCTGGTAGGCTGCAGTCCATGGGGTCGCTAGGAGTTGGACACGACCGAGCGACTTCACTTTCACTTTTCACTTGCATGCATTGGAGAAGGAAATGGCAACCCACTCCAGTGTTCTTGCCTGGAGAATCCCAAGGACGGGGGAGCCTGGTGGGCTGCCATCTGTGGGGTCGCACAGAATCAGACACGACTGAAGCGACTTAGCAGCAGCAGCAGCAGTACTGGTTCTCCACAGTGACTCTATCAATTTACGTTCCCACCAACAGTGTAGAAGGGTTTCCTTCTCTCCACACCCTCTCCAGCACTTATTGTTTGTAGATTAAAAAAAAAATTTTTAATGATGGCCATTCTGACCATGAGGTGATACCTCATTGTATTCAATAGTTTCAATTTGCATTTCTCTAATAACTAGTGATATTGAGTATCTTTTCCTGTGCTTTTTGGTGATCTGTAGGCCTTCTTTGGAGAAATGTCTAGGTCTTCCACCCATTTTTTGATTGGGCTACTTTTTTTTTTTTAAATATATTGAGCTGCATGACCTATTTGTATATTTTAGAGATTAATCCCTTGTCAGTTTCTCCATTTGCAAATGTTTTCTCCCATTCTGAGCATTGTCTTTTTGTTGTCTTTATGGTTTCCTTTGCTGTGCAAAAGCTTTTAAGTTTATTTAGATCCATTTGTTTGTTTTTATTTTCATTAGGACATGGATCAAAAAATATCTTGCCACAATTTATGTCAAAGAGTGTTCTGCCTGAATTTTCCTCTAAGAGTTTTATAGTGTCTGGGATGAACCTTACTTCTAAGAAGCACTTTCTAGGATCAGAAGTGAGCTCCTCGTTACAGGAGACATTCAAGCAGAAGCTGGGTGATTGAGGGGATGTTGCAGGAGGGAGCCCATCATTGGGTGGGGCTGGTCTGTGTTTCTACCCAGAGTCTTCTCTGTCTGCACATTCTGCAGAAGTGGAAATGACGTGTGGAGTGGTGAAGGGACGTGATCCATTGTACAGAGAGTCTGTAGAAAAGCTAGTGAAGACCAAGTGGATGAAAATGACATGGGGCCTGAGCCCATGGGAAGATGCCCAATGGTGCTTGGGTCCAAGATGAGGGCAGGCCAGGGAGGCCCAGGACATCCCAGAAGGTCCACCATGCCTCAGCGGTGCTGGGGTGGGGAGTGGCAGCCTGTGCACCCCCGCAGCCCTGGTGTTTGTTTATAAGGGCTCAGGCAGGAATCTGCCCTCGTGATCCTGAGGCCTCAGGTTTCAGGGCTCAGAGCTGGCCCTGGGGGACAGAGTGGGGGCAACCGGCACCTGACCCCCTAAACCCAGTGTCTCCACCGATCACCTGGCCAGATAAAGGGCAGGTCACCCGCTGACCTTAGGCGTTGGGGCCCTTAGTCAGGGAGGCATAGTAGTGTTGCAGTTAGAGGGTCCTGCTCCCAGAAAGCCCCCAAAGAACTTCTTGGCCACTGTTTCTCAAACTGCAGTAATGCCCATCTGCTTTTACACTGCTGACCAGTTCAAGTGCCCTGGTGTTCTTATTTTTACTTTTATTTTTAATATTTATTTATGTGGTTGTGTCAGGTCTTACTTGTGGCAAGCAGAATCTTTCATGTGGCACATTCTTCTCTAGTTGTGGTGCATGGGCTCAGTTGCCCTGCAGCAGGCAGGATCTTAGTTCCCCGACCAGGAATTGAACTCACGTCCCCTGCATTGGAAGGTGGATTCTTAACCACTACCAGGGAGGTCCCTCCCTGGTATTTTTAAACTGAAAGTGCACATATGCAAGTGCTCAGCCTGATGGATTTTTGAAGGTGTTCCTCCCATCACAGTATGGACCACCTCCAGCACCCAGAAGGCTCTCTCTTGCCCTCTCCCAGTCGGTACTCTGCTCTCCAAAAGTAACCAAAGACTCGTTTTGTCTGTTTTTGAACTTCATATAAGTGGGCTCAGCCACTGGGCCCTTTTCTTGGTCTTGCTTCCTTCACTCAGCATTTTTCCCGGGAGCTCCATCTGCCACGTTGGGTGAGGCCATGCACATGTGCTCAGTCACTCAGTTGTGTCTGACTCTTTGTGCCCCTACGGACTGAAGCCCACAGGCTCCTCTGTCCATGGGACTTTCCAGGCAAGAATACTGGAGTGGGTTGCTGTATGGGTGAGGCTACAGTGTGCCCCCTTTCATGAGCTGCATAGTGTCTGATTCTATTTATACACCACAAAATTTATTTATCCAGTCTCCTGTTGGTAGACACTTGAGGTTTTTTCTGGTTTGGACTATTAAACACGTGCTACTGTGTACAGTTCTAAACAGTCTGTTTATTGGATACATGAACACACTTATTCTGGGCATCCCCCTGGGGGGAAAGTGCTAGGTCATGGGGTTTCACCCTCTATTATTATTTATGTACAATATCATTAATACCCAATTTGTATAAAACTTTATAGTGTATGTACAGAAAAGTACACCATATGTAAGGGAATTTCTAGATGAATTTTTCATGAAGGACACACTCCCATGTAACCAGCACCCAGGCAGAGAAAACATAACCAAAACCCCAAAGATTCCCACAGACCCCCCTCCAGGGGGGACCGCTCTTCTGACTTCTAACACTATCATGGATCAGTTTTGCATTTTTAAAACTTTATAAAAACAGAATCACAGGGGATAGACTCTTTGGTATTTGGCTTCTTGCAGTCAATATTATGTCTATGAGATTTATTCACATTGTGTACAATGGACACACATTGCTTTTTCATTGCTGTATAGTATTCCAGTGTGTGTGTGTGTGTGTGTGTGTGTGTGTGTGTATAGTGCTTACTTTATCCACCTTTCTACTGGTGAACATTCAGCTCTTCCCAACAGTACTGCTTCGATGAGTCTTTGACAGGCTGGGGTATTTACATATCTGCTTTTAGAAGTAGAATTGCCTGGTAGACAAACTTCTTAAATACACTAGCTGATTTTTAAATTAACAGACTTCATATTTTAGAAAACTTTTAAGTTTACAGAAAAAATGAGCAGAAAGGACAGAGAGTTTCCATATGACCCTGCTCCTTCTGCCCATGGTTTCCACTCATGAACATCTTGCATTGCTATGGTACAAGTTGCAATTAATAAACAAATACTGATATGCTATTATTAACTGAAGCCCACAGTTCCCAATAGCATTCACTGTTTGTGTTGTACAGTTCTGTGTGTTTTGACAAATGCATAATTTCACATGTTTGCTTTTCAAATGTCACAAAGAATAGTTTTTGCTGCCCTGTGCTCTACCTATTTATTCCTCCCTCCTCTCAACCATGCATCTTTTTATTGTCTTTATAGTTTTGCCTTTTTCAAAATGTCATGCAGGACTTCCCTGGTGGTCCAGGGGTCAAGAATCCATCTGTCAATACAGGGAACATGGGTTTGACCCCTGGTCCAGGAAGATCTCACATGCCTTGCTAAGCTCATGCACTAAGCTCACGACTACTGAGTCTGAGCACCCTAGAGCCTGTACTCTGCAGCAAGAGAAGCCACCACAATGAGAAGACCACGCACCACGACAAAGAATTGACCCTGCTCTTTGCAACAAGAGAAAGCCCACACATAGCCACAAAGTACCAGTGCAGCCAAAAATAAATAAACAAAACAAATATCATATAGTTGGAATCATGCAGTATGTAGCTCTTCAGATTGCCTTCTTTCATGTAGTAATAAGCAATTAAGTTTGCTCCATGTCTTTTCATGGCTTGATAGTTCATCTCTTTTTAACACTGATTAATATTCTATTGTATGGATGTACAGAGGTAAGCCAGAGTTGGCTTACCCACATCTGGTTGCTTCCAAATTTGGGCAATTTTAGAAGTAAAGATGCTATGAACATTCATGCGCAGTTTTTTGTGTGGACCTAAGTTTCCCACTCATTTGGATGAACACCAAGGAGTGTGACTGCTAGGTCATGTGGTAAGAATATGTTTAGCTTTGTGAGAAACTTCCAACTGTATTCTAAAGTGGCTGTACCATTGCATTCCCTCCAGCAATGACTGAGACTTCCTGTTGCTCCACATTTAGTGTCAGTTGGTACTTTGAATGTTTAATAGGTAGTTAATGGCGTTTCGTCGTTATGAAAACTTATGCACGCTAAGTCATTTCAGTCATGTCTGATTCTTTGCGACCCTCTGGACTGTAGCCCTCCAGACTCCTCTGTCCATGGGATTCTCCAGGAAAGAATACTGCAGTGGGTTGCCATGCCCTCCTCCAGAGGATCTTCCCAATCCAAGGGTGGAACCCGTGTCTCTTAAGTCTCCTGCATTGACAGGCGGGTTCTTTACTGCTAGCGCCTTGCAATCCCCTAATAACATATAATGTGGAGCATCTTTCATCTGCTTATTTGCCGTCTTTTTATGTTCTCTGGTGAGATGACTGTTCCACATCTCTGGCCCACTTTTGGAGTTGTTTGTTTTCTTACTATTGAGTTTTAGATGTCTTTGTATATTTTGGTTACACGTCTTTTATCAAATGTGTGTTTTACAAATATTTTCTCCCATTTGTGGCTTGTCTTTTCATTTTCTTAAAATATATTCATTTTTAAAATGAAACTTCCAATCACAGCAATAATGGGGAAACCAGAATCCCTTGCCATGAAAGAAGATAACCATAAAAAGATAAAATAGAAAGCCCCATGTTATTTCATTCTAGCGAGTCTGGTCACCTGCTCTAGAGCTCTGAGCCTGAGGTTTAATCTCTCCTGTTAAAAAGGGAATGAACATGTGACAGAGAAGTGCAAACTGTATTCACACCAAACCAAGACCTTCTCCTGGTCAAAAATCAGAAAGCTTAAAAAATAATTGAAGGAGTAACTTTTTCTCTGTGTACAAAATGCTATTTGATGCTGATAAATGTATCTCCTAAAATAATCTCTGGGAACCACTGATACAGTCTACCCCATGACCCCTGTCTCTAAAATCCTTTGATCTTTCACCCTGTGCATGCTCCCTTCCAGTGAACGGAAATCCCTTCCTCCCAAGACAAACCATCTCTCCCGAGGCGGCTCTACTGGGAAGCTCCTTAGTGTATCAAGCCAAAATCTCCCTGTTACCTCCCCTACTGGCCTTCTCTCTCCACCTTGGGGACCCCAGGATCAAAGCCATGACCCTCTCAGAGCCCGAGTTCCTTCATCTAGAAATTGGGGAGAATAATACTTACTTTCTGGGGAGTTTTAATGATGAAATCAGATACAGCATGTAAAGTACTCAGCCCCATGCCTGGTCACCAGGGAGGTGGGAAGAAAGGAGCCTTTCTGTTGATTCTACTGTGAATTCATCCATAGGAAGAGGTGGGGAGGGGTTGGTACAGTTTTGTCCGAGGTGGCAGGTAGGGCACAGGGGGTCTCAGCATCACTGAGAAGGGCCAGGATCTGAAAGTCTGAGGAGGCTCTGCCATTACATGACTGGGTCTGTGTCCAGCAGAAACTTCAGGATAATCTGACCCAGCTTGTTCATTCCACAGTTAAGAAGCTGGAGATTAGAGAAGCTGAGAGATTTGTCCAGGGCCACATGATGAGAGGCAGAGCAGAAGCCTGTGGGGACAGACCAGAATTTCTCAGTGCTAGAAGTAGACTTGTATTTCCATACAAATTGTGAAATTATTTGTTCTAGTTCTCTGAAAAATACCGTTGGTAGCTTGATAGGGATTGCATTGAATCTATAGATTGCTTTGGGTAGTAACTCATTTTCACTATATTGATTCCTCCGATCCACAAACACGGTATATTTCTCCATCTATTTGTGTCCTCTTTGATTTCTTTCACCAATGTTTTATAGTTATATATATATAGGTCTTTTGTTTCTTTAGGTAGATATATTCCTAAGTATTTTATTCTTTTCGTTGCAATGGTGAATGGAATTTTCCCCTTAATTTCTCTTTCCGTTTTCTCATTGTTAGTGTATAGAAATGCAAGGGATTTATGTATGTTGATTTTATATCCTGCAACTTTACTATATTCATTGATTAGTTCTAGTAATTTTCTGGTGGAGCCTTTAGGGTTTTCTATGTAAAGGATCATGTCATATGCAAACAATGAGAGTTTTACTTCTTCTTTTCCAATCTGGATTCCTTTTATTTCTTTTTCTGCTCTGATTGCTGTAGCCAAAACTTACAAAACGATGTTGAATATTAGTGGTGAGAGTGGGCACCCTTGTCTTGTTCCTGACTTTAGGGGAAATGCTTTCAATTTTTCACTGTTGAGGATAATGTTTGCTGTGGGTTTGTCATATATAGCTTTTATTATGTTGAGGTATGTTCCTTCTATTCCTGCTTTCTGGACATGGAAGCAACCTAGATGCCCATCATCAGACAAATGGATAAGAAAGCTGTGGTACATATATGCAATGGAATATTACTCAGCCATTAAAAAGAATTCATTTGAATCAGTTCTAATGAGGTGGATGAAACTGGAGCCTATTATACAGAGTGAAGTAAGCCAGAAAGAAAAACACCAGTACAGTATACTAAGGCATATATATGGAATTTAGAAAGAGGGTAATGATAACCCTGTATGTGAGACAGCAAAAGAGACACAGATGTATAGAACAGTCTTTTGGACTCTGTGGGAGAGGGCGAGGGTGGGATGATTTGGGAGAATGGCACTGAAACATGTACATTATCATATGTGAAACGAATCACCAGTCCAGGTTTGATGCATGATACAGGGTGCTCGGGGCTGGTGCACTGGGATGACCCAGAGGGATGGGATGGGGAGGGAGGTGGGAGGGGGGTTCACGAGGGGGAGCGCATGTATGCCCATGGTGGATTCATGTCAATATATGGCAAAACCAAAACAATATTGTAAAGTAATTAGCCTCCAATTAAAATAAATAAATTTAAAGAAAAGGAAAAAAAAAAAAAAGAAGTAGACTTGGAGTCCTGAGCTCTAGATATGGACTATGCAGCTATGTGGAGAACTTGCTGTGTAACTTTGGGCAAATGATTTTCCATCTCTGGGCCTCGGTTTCCTAACTTATAAAACAAGACATTGACCTAAATGATTTTTGAGGTTCCTTCTGGCTCTAAAATTCTATCATCCAAGAGGTGGTCCTTCAGCTTGAAGGAAGGGTGGGATCAACTTATCCACGATACAAGTGCATTTCAGATGAGGAAAATAGGACAAGCCAAGTTTAGGGGAGGTAACAGAATCGGACATTTAGAGACTGTTTGCAACCCCATGGACTATAAAGTCCATGGAATTCTCCAGGCCAGAATACTGGAGTGGGTAGCCTTTTCCTTCTCCAGGGGATCTTCCCAACCCAGGCATCAAACCCAGGTCTCCCACATTGCAGGTGGATTCTTTACTAGCTGAGCTACAAGGGAAGCCCAAGAATACTGGAGTGGGAGCCTATCCCTTCTCCAGAGGATCTTCCCAACCCAGGAATAGAACTTGGGTCTCCTGCATTGCAGATGGATTCTTTACCAACTGAGCTATCAGGGAAGCCCCAGATGAGACCCCGGAGCCTTTTAAATGTACAGGAAAGCACTTAGCATGGTGTCTAACTGAATAAATTCTTTTCCCTTTGAGCAAAACTTTCCATTTCCACATCTCTACCTCATCCATTAAACAGAGGACAGTATTATTGAACCAAAGGCCATTCTCCTTTTCTTCCAAAGCAGTGAAGCTGTACCTTGGCATGTGGTTGCCCTGCTAGGGACCAGATTCCCCCACTCCCTTGTAGCCTGGGTGTGATTAGATGACTAGCTCCCCACAAATGGAATGGGAGCTGAGTGATGTGTTGCTATTATACTTCTGGCCCAGCCCTTAAAACACTACTCATGTGTTCTTCCCATGTTTCTCCTTCCTGAAGACATTACATGGACATGCCTGTGCCCAGCATGACCATGCAGATGAAGGACTCACCTAGAGCTGGGGGACAGAACCTTGAGGAGGTAATGGGTTCTTGTCTGGCTGTGTGGAGCAGCTCAGCTCTCCTACCTGCCCCCATACATGAGAGCTAGGTAAACTCTTCTGTTCTTTAGACCAGTGGACTCTTTGTTACAGCAGCTCATCCTTTTGCCAGAATCAGTGCAATGTCTCTAGGTGACTAAGGGCAAAGAGGACATCAAATGACCCCTCAGTGCTAAGTTTTGAGTGTTTCTGAGGACCAGCTCACTGCTCTCTCCTGAGGAGCTCTGCTCTTTGGCCCGTCTCCTTGGGTGGTGGCTATGTTGTTGTTAAGTCACTAAGTCATGTCCAGCTCCTTTGTGGCCCCCTGGACTGTAGCTCTCCAGGCTCTTCTGTCCATGGGATCCTACAGGCAAGAATACTGGAGTATGTTGGCATTTCCTAATCCAAGGGATCTTCCTGACCCAGGGATTGAACCCGCATCTCTTGTGCCTCCTGCATTTCAGGTAGATTCTTTACCACTGAACCATCAGGAAAGCCCTTGGGTGATGGCTATATGTCCATTAAAATGGATGGAAGAATCCTATTGAAAAAGGAAAGAGAAAGGAGGGAGTTCCCTGGTGGCCTAGTGGTTAGGATTCTGGGCTTTCACTTCCATGGCCCAGGTTCATTTCCTGGTCAGGAACTGAGATCCCATAAGGTGTGCAGCTCAGTCAAAAAGAAAGAAAGAGAAAAAGAAAGGAAGAAGGAAAGGGAAGTCAAACATGAAGCCAAAGAAGGAATCCAAGGATCACAGAGCCATAAGAAGTCTTGGAGATGGTCTCACCCACTTGCAGTCCTCCCAGCCACCGAGGCCTCCCCCTTATACAGAGCCCCTCTTTTGACTATCTGGGAGGAACAGTCATAGCTAAAGAAAAGTATGTGAGACTTAGTGGGGGAGTGGGAACAAGTGCAGAAGGGTATGCGTGTTGCTATCCGTGGTCCTGAAAAGCCTCACACTCAGGATGAGTGCTACATCACTTCAGTTGTGTTTTACTCTGTGACCCCATGGACTGTAGCCCTCCAGGCTCCTCTGTCCATGAGATTCTTCAAGCAAGAATATTGGAGTGAGTTGCTGTTTCCTTCTCCACATACTAAGGACAAGTCATTATTATGTCTTCCACTCTGGGACTGGAAGAAATCACTGATGATTCTGGTTCATTGTCTTCTAGGAATTCTGACCCAAGGAAGAGAAGAGGGGGCTCATGGGGCAGAAGGGCTTAGGGACAGCAGCAATAGAGAGGCAGAGCTGTGATAGATTGTTAGGGAAAAGCAGAGAGGCTTTTGTTTTGACATTGTTTTTAAACAACTGCCGTTACCTGGAAAGAAACCAACCACTACCAACTATTGCCTAAATATAAAATGACTAAGAATAAGAAATATATGTCTCAAGTGATGCGAAGCTGTGCATGTGTCAACATGAGTGAACTAATTCAGACGGGCAGGCAGAACACAAACGGGAAGAGTAATACGGTTGACAGTAGTTAGTCTTTGTTTTTCTGTTCTTGCCTGATGAAAATTCGCAATTTTTACACTGTCACAGTGCAATCAAAACTATGATTATGTTTCACAATTTTGACAGCTAGTTTCATGTACTTTAGGTACTTCTATTCTGTTATAGACAATTTAAACAATTTGCTCTTCTCTGGGAAGTTAAGGGAGGACTACACACTCTTCTACTTCCCACTAAGCCCATGTGGAGAGCGAGCCATAAAGCTGGAATTTCTTGATCCCTGCTCTAAGTTCGTTGTGCCCAAAAACTTATTTATCCTTCATAATGACTCAGAGAGGAAGGTGCCCTTAGAGCAGATGATGATACAGAGTGTCAGAGTGGTAAGTACTTGGTTGAAGGCTACCAACTGGCAAATGGCGGGCTAAGATTTGAACCAGGTAGTTTAGCTCCATATCCTTCATTCCCAGCCCTTCCAAATCCTTGGTGTCTTACTTAGCAACAGCAGAACCATACCCAAGCTTCCTGAGTCCCAGAGTAGACCCTTTCTTCTCTACCGTCTCCATGTAGGTACAACACAGAACTGAGGTTCCATTTGTTGAAGGGAGATGCAGAGAGTCTTGTAGATCGGCAGTCCCCAAAATTTTGACACCAGTGACCAGTTTTGTGAAAGACAGTTTTTCCACAGATTGGGGGGTGGAGGTGGGAGGGATGGTTTGGGGGTGATTCAAGCATATTACACTTATTGTGCACTTTATTTCTATTTTATTACATTGTGATATATAATGAAGTAATTATGACTCACCATAATGCAGGGTTTCCCTGGAGGCTTAGCGGTTAAGAATCCGCCTGCCAGTTCAGGAGACACAAGAGAATCGGTTTGGTCCCTGGGTCGGGAAGATCCCCTGGAGGAGGAAATGACAACACAATCCAGTATTCTTGCCTGGGAAATCCCATGAACAGAGTAGCCTGGTGGGCTACGGTCCATGGGGTCATGAAGAGTCAGACACGACTTAGCAACTAAACAACACGAATGATGCAGAATCAGTGGGAGCCCTGAGCTTGTTTTTCTGCAACTAGATGGTCCCATCTGGGGGTAATGGGAGACAGTGACATCGAAGTGTGTGACGGGGAGCAGTTGTAAATAAGGATGAAACTTTGCTAGCTCATCCACTGCTCACCTTCTGCTGTGTAATCCGGTTCCTAACAGGCCATGGGCCATTTCTAGTCTGTGGACTGGGGATTTGGGACCCTGACTGTAGATCTGCTATGCAGTTGAAGCACAAGGGTGGTCTTGGCAGGAGACATGGGGAGGAGAAATTTGGTTCCTGCTGAGATCTGGGCTCCAGCATCCCCTTCATGCCCCCAGGGAACTCAGGCCAGGGAGGAAGATCCAATTTCCAGGCATGGTTGAAACCAGAGCTGGGCTGCCCCCTCCTGCTTGCCTCCCATGTCCCTCCCCCTTGTGTTGCTGATGTGAAATAGGCCGAGGGGACAAGGGGAGGTATTGTTCCTGCCCCCACCTTGCATGACCCAGATCCCAGTGGAGCGCGGAGGAGTTTGTGTAACTTTCCTGGGGGTTAAGAGCAGGTCAGCACAGGGCTACAGCTCAGACCACTCTCCCAGCAAAAAGAGCCTCAGGCTAAGCCGGGCAGCCTCGTGGGAATAGCAGCACATACCTGCTGCCCATGCCCTGAAACGGGAGGGCAGCCTGAGCTGCTGGTCTGTGAAGACACAGACCCCAAATCCGCCAGCTGCCCTCCTCCCAGCCTGGGCCTTGGGCACAGAGGCACATCACAGAAACCAGGACCTACAGGGAACTGGGGAAAGGCAGACCAATGACCACACTTGACAGGTGGGCATAATCAGGCCCAGAGAGGAAATAGGAGCTACCATGAATCGTACACCTTATGGAGTGCCATTCATTTATTCGTTCACTCACCCATTCACTTACTGAACAATCACTTGTGCATTGTTAAGTGTGGACACTGTCCAAGGGGTTCATTACATTTTCTCATTCAGAGGAGGAAATAGAGGCTGAGAGAGGGCATGGATCTTTCCAAAGTCACACAGCTGGTTTGCAGCACATCTACTGAGTGCAGCCCTAGACTCACACCAATGTACCAGACATGAGAACATGTATAAATGTCTGGTTCCTAGAAAGTCAGATGGAAGAGGAGTCTGAAGAACCTATCTGTTCCATTATCCTGTGTCCTGGCAAATATGACCGAGTCTGTTCTACTCAGCAATTTATGCTGTGTCTACTCTGGGCAAAGTACTTAATTGAGTCTCTGCTTCTGGGAAGATTTCCAGGAACCAACTAGCCTCCTATATTAGGAAGTTAGTCCTGATAAAATCTCTCCTCCTTTAATTTAAGCCCTCTTCACTTGTCATCCGTAGGATGGGAACATCACTTGTGTTCCAAGCAAAGTCCTTCCCCACCACGGGACAAGTGGAGGCTGGAATGAGGTCATGAATATGGATGTGCAAAGATATGTTCACTTCCTGGCCCCTTGTGGAGAGTCAGAGCTCAATGAAGAGACTAGGGGGAATGAATGAAAAGGCACGTGAAACTCAACATTTAAGCAGCGCTTCAAAGCTTCACAGAAGAGGTTGATGAACATCATCTTTCCATAAAGCAATCCTGGAAGGCAGTCAGGCATTCTATCCCCATTTCAAAGATGAGGAAGTCAAGGCTCAGAGAGCATCACTGGCTTGCTGAGGGTCGTAGATCTCATGAGAGCAGAGTTGGACCTGCACCCAGGTCTCTCTGCTTCTTCTGTGATGTCATGCAGCTCAGGTACACCTGCATGGTACAGGATGGTGTCGTGACAATGGCAAGTGTGTGTCTCTGGCATTCTTGCAGGGAGGGAAATGCTTGGCTGAGCTGGAGCCGTTTCTTCCTTTCCTGGAGAGGAGGTGGAGGAGGGGCCTCTATCCGGCCAGATGTGTCGGGAGGAAGAATGAGTTCATGACTTGGGTTAATGATCCCTGCAGCCCACATCACTGGGTGGTGGGAACAGGTGGCCAGAGCCAGGCTGATCACACAGGGGATGGGGGTGACTGAGTTTGGAGGCACCAGCTGCGGTCCACTTTCCCCGCCTCCCAGATAGATGGATTTGGGGCATCTCGTCGTATTGTCCCCACCTTAGTTCAAACGCTCATAAGCGTGCATCTGAGCCATTATAACTGCCTCCTACCTGGTGCCCTGTGGCCAGCCCTGTCCAGTCTAATGGCTCCTCCTTGCTGATAGCAGAGCTGGGTTTATACAGCTCGAACCTGCCCATGTCACTTGTCTCCAGAGGATCCTACAAGCTCTCTCCCTTAAGTGCAGAGCACAACGTCCCAAGCAGGCTTGCTCCAACTTACACATCTAAACTTGGGCACAGGAACTGCCCTGGTGGTCCAGAGGTTAAGACTCCATGCTCCTAATTCAGGGGACCTGGGTTCAATCCCTGGTCAGGGAACTAGATTCCATGTGCTGCAACTAAGAATTTGTATGTTGTTGTTTAGTAACTAAGTTGCATCTGACTCTTGGTGACCTCATGGACTGCCAGGCTCCTCTGTCTATGCGATTTCCCAGGCAAGATTATTGGAGCAGGTTGCCATTTCCTACTCCAGGGGATCTTCCCAACCCAGGGATCGAACCCAAATCTCTTGCGATTCCTGCATTGACAGGCAGATTCTTTATCACTGAGCCACCAGGGAAGCCCCAAGAGTTCGTATGCCTCAACTAAAGATCCTGCATGCTGCAAAGAAGATTGAAGATCCCCCATGCTGCAACTAAGACCTAGCAGAGCCAAACAAACACACAAACAAACAAACTTGGACACAGAACTCCTGTTTAGGCACCCTGTGCCCTCACGGTGCCCTCCCCCCGCCCCTGGCTTGTCTTTGCTCTTCCCTTTAACTCAAATGCCCCTCAGGCTCTGACTTTGACCTTTCCCTCTTTTCAGCTTGCAACTCACTTTTTCTCTCATGATATTATCCATCTTTTAACTTGTGTTTCTGGGCATCTTATCTCCTGCCCTGGACCATGAGTTCCTCAGGATGTAACTCATTTAGTCCCCTCTGGCCCCAGCACAGCAGTTGCTCATGGTAGGGGCTTAGCAGCCTACAGTGAGGTAGGCCAGGGGCAAGATAAGGGAGTGCTCTAGAGTCAAACGGTGCCTGATAGTTAATCCTGCCTCTGTCACTTACTACTTGTATGATTTGGGCAAGCTGCTGCACACCTGTGCCTCAGTTTCAGTTCAGCTCAGTTCAGTCTCGCAGTCATGTCCAATTCTTTGCGATACTATGGACTGCAGCACGCCAGGCCTCCCTGTCCATCACCAACTCCCGGAGTTTACTCAAACTCATGTCCACTGAGTCAGTGATGCCATCCAACCATCTCATCATCTGTCGTCCCTTTCTCCTTCCACCTTCAATCTTTGATGATGATCCAGCATCAGGGTCTTTTCAAATCCATCAGCTCTTTGCATCAGGTGGCCAAAGTGTTGGAGTTTCAGTTTCAGCATCAGTCCTTCCAATGAACATTCAGGACTGATTTCCTTTAGGATGGACTGGTTGGATCTCCTTGCTGTCCAAGGGACTTTCAAGAGTCTTCTCCAACACCACAGTTAAAAAGAATCAATTCTTCGGTGCTCAACTTTCTTTATAGTCCAACTCTCACATCCATACATGACTACTGGAAAAACCATAGCTTTGACTAGACAGACCTTTGTTGGCAAAGTAATGTCTATGCTTTTTAATATGCTGTCTGCTGCTGCTGCTAAGTCACTTCAGTTGTGTCCAGCTCTGTGCGACCCCATGGACTGCAGCCTACCAGGCTCCTCCGTCCATGGGATTTTCCAGGGAAGAGTACTGGAGTGGGTTGCCATTGCCTTCTCAAATATGCTGTCTAGGTTGGTCATAACTTTTCTTCCAAGGATCAAGCGTCTTTTAAGCCTCAGTTTCCCTACTGTCAAACAGGGAGAACGGTATCTGCTTTCTGGGTTTCTTTCAGGATTCCACGAGGTAACAAACATAAAAAAGCATTCAGGACAATGCCTGGTACGTGGTTAGTATTCAATAGATGCTAGGTATTATTCATTATTCAGTCCTATCAATGGGCTCTATGAGATTTTATTTTCAAATGAGAATTTCAGAAGGAGAGTTGAGACCTAACATTTACTGAGCATCCTCTATGTGCCAGGCAGAGTGCTAAGAAATCCACAAGTTTTCCTCATTTAGTTCTGGCAAGCCTGCCAGGAGGTAGGCAGCGCTCCTGTTTTTCATAGGAAGAATCTGAGGTTCAGAGAGTAAGTGAGGGGCTTCTGGACAAAAAGGCAGGAAATGGTGGAGCTGAACATGAGCTCAGATCAGTACAACTCCATGCTCTGGCTTTTTGTTCTGTTCAACCCTACTGACTCGGGAAACCAGAGAGAGAGCCTGTGAGATGGTCCCTGGAAGGAGACATTTCCCTTTGCCGATCCCCAAGGCTTGACATGCTTCCCATCCCTCTCCAAGGCCCGCCCCTCCAGCTCGAGGCGTGGTCTCTCTTTCCTGAGTCTCTCTCTCCCTCTCCTCCAGCAACCGAGCCAAAACAGCCTCTTGGGCTCAGACTGTTGGCTCCAGGTGTCACATCAGGCATGGATCCCAGAAGGTGGCAGAGTATGGGCAAGGTGCCCACTGCAGGGGCCACCACAGAGGCACCATTGTATCCCTTACCCAGGCCCCAGCTGGTGACAGAAAGCAGGAGCTTTTTGGAAGCTAACCCACCTGTGTTGGAATCCACACCTCAGCTGGCCTCGCGTAAGCTGTTTAAAGGCAAAGGAGATCAGTTTCCCCAGATGCAAAATGGGGAAAACAATCCCAGGTTGCTATGAGCATTAGGTGAGGTGGGGCTTAGTAGGTGCTCAGTGAATACTAGCTTCCTCCCTCTGGAGGTCCCCCAGGACCTTCCTCTGAGGCCCTTGTCTAATGTGGCTGAAAAGGACATGCGTCTAAAAGTCCACCACCACCGCCTGCCCCACTCTGGGCAGTAGAAGTTGCCTGGGGAGCCTGTCTTGTCCTCCTTTGGTCCGAGGCCCTAGTCACTGTGGCCTCTCCCTCTAGGTGTGGGATAGAGAGAGGACTCAGCCTGGCCCTGCACGGACCAGTTTCCTATCCCCATGGGATTCCTTTAACTCCCCATTGTAGAAACCACAAGCCCCAGGCTGGTGGCTGGGGAAGGGGGCACACCTGACCCCAATCTGCCTGCCCCTTGGCCAAATTCCTGGCATTCCTGCAGGAGCTGAGCTTATCCTTGCCTCTCTCAGGTCAAGGGATTCACCCCACTGACCTCAGTGCCCCTTAAGAAGGCCCAACCCAGACTGCAGTTGATGACTATATCTGCTCCCTGCCTGAGGGTCCCTGGAAGGGTAATGTGCTTGTTCCCACTTTACAGATGGAGAACATGAAGCTTGGCAAGCAAACAACAGGCTGTTCTGCTGGGCAGTGCCAGGGCTGGAGCCTGAGTTGATCTAGCTCTGAAGTCCATAGTCCTGCCCCGACACCCCTCACCTCCTGGGTCCCGGCCCTGGGAGGAAATGCTCCAATCTCACCACCTAAGGAAGGATGCTCCCTCACCACCTTAGCAATGTGGCCTCTGCTTTGAAAGGGCCTTGCTTCTCCTGCTCTAGAATGGACTCCCTTTGCTCTGTCCAGGAAAGGGAGAGAGAAAGATGATGAATTCCCATGGGGGAAGCAGAGAGAGTCTGAAGACCACAGTGGAAGGAATTGGCCACTGAAGCTGAATGCTAACAACAGGGTGGGCTTGCCCTGGACTGGCCTCACTCTGGCCAAAGTCCCCTGAGGTACATGGAAACCCCAGGAAAGAGCAGGCTATCTAGAACAGAAGTGAAAGAAGACAGATTGGGGGTGCGCTTTTGGCTTTAAGTGTGTGGGCTTGCTGGGTGTGCTAACCATGCCACACACACCATGCATGTCTGTTAAGACCCTTGGTTTTAAGTGTGAAAAAAATCCTCCTCAAATTGACTTCAGAAAACAAGGCGACTTATTGGTTCTCGTAATGGAATATTCATGTACAGATCTGGCTTCAGGTGCAGTTCGATTCAGGGCCCAAATGACATCACCAGAAGTCATCTCTCAATTCAATTGTCCATGGTTGCCCATTCTTCAGCTCCAAAGTTGGCGAAAATAACAGTGCTGCCCTACGATATATACCAACTCACCACAGTGCGAAGGATACAACTCACTACACTTCTCTTTCCCAGAAGCCTCAGCTTTCCTTGGCTCTGATTGGTTTATGTGCACACCCTGGAACCAATCACTGTGGCTGGAGGTGAGGGGGCCGGGGACACAAAGATTGAATTAATCCAGAGCCCATCCCTGGGGTTACTGGTGCTACAATTCCATCACATCCCCTGGGGGTGGGGAAGGAGTGGTGTCCCAAAAGAAATTTGAGACTTGGTTCCGAGAAGGGACAGCAAGTGCGGGATGGCCAGCAGCAGCTTCCCCCACGCCATCTCCCCCGGTAAGAACTCTGGTGCCTGTTCTGACAGCCCAGACTTGATTCTGACTTCTCTTGGTCTTTTTCCTTTCATCTCATCCCATTTCACTCCTGAGCTTGCAGCTGGGCCTCTGGCTTAGGTCAGGATCCCTAGAAGCAGAGCCTGAGACAAGGAGTTGGGTACACATGAGTTCTCGGGATGTGTGGTCTAAGAGAAAGGATGCGAGAGAAGTGGGATTAGGCAGGGGACAGAGTTAGGCAAGGATGCAGTCTCAGCTTCAGCCTAACCCCCGCCACACCCCACCCTGGGAGCTCTGGAGCATCAATTTCACCTGAATAGGTCCCTCCTTGAGGCCGGGAAGCCTGTCACTGAACTCCCCTCCTCCCCTCATGCCAGTGACTCAGCGGTCATGGGCTGCCCAGGCGTGCATGTCCTCTCAGGAGACAGCTCCCATTCAACAAAGGGCGATACTCCAAACGAACGTTTGGGCACAATCCAGTATGGCCGGGGTCCCCAACCTCCAGGATCTAATGCCTAATGATCTGAAGTAGAGCTGATGTAATAATAATAGAAGTGAAGTGCACAATAGCTGTAATGCGCTTGAATCATCCCCAAACCATCCCCCCACCCCAGGCCGTGGAAACACTGTCTTTGACAAAACCCGTCCCTGGTGCCAAAAAGGTCGGGGACTGCTGCACTAGAGGATCTTGTTTGTCCTTTAGATGGAACACTTGGTACTGTTTCCTGGGAAGTGACCTGGCTTCCTCAGGCACCCCCTGGGCTGAACCACCATACTTCTCTGCAAACTTGGCAGACTCCAAGGGCCTCCTGTATTTGACACTGCCCCCGAGGTGGCCCCTGGAGCGGGAACCAATAAGAGAGCGGTGTCCTGCCCTGCGATGGAGCCTGGTGTAGGAGCAGCATCTACATGAGGCCTACACAGAGGAGGGCAGGGTCCCTGGCCTCCTGGTTTCTCTGCCTCATGCCTCCCCAGTCTGACCTTCTGCTTTTACTTCAGCACTGGGATTCCTGAGACATCTCCTGCCCATCTTCTCGTGAATGCAATTGAGCCCCCTCCCTGGATGGTCAGTTCTCCTGGCCCTTCCAGTTCCCCAGGCCAGATGAAGCAACTGATCCCCTCTGACAAGAGTGGTTCAAATGAACTCTCTCTTGCCTGGTGCCAGCTTCCTTGGCAGGCTAGATTCTGCTTTTGAGGGCTTGGTTAATCTAAAGGGTGGCCACCCTATACAAACTTAAAGGACAGGGACTTCCCCAGTGTCCAGTAGCTAAGAATCTGCCTTGCAATGCAGGGGATGTGCATTTGATCCCTGGTCAGGGAACTAAGATCTCATGTGCTGAGGAGCAACAAGTCCATGTGCCGAAACTACTGAACCTGTGTGCTCCGGAGCCCGTGTGTGACGCCTAGAGAGTCTCAGCACCACAGCGAAGATCCTGACTGCTGCAACTAGGACCTGACACAGCCAAATAAGTAAATATGTTTTAAATGCTTTCCCGAAAACTTTTGGGAAGTTAAGATTTTAAAAAAAAAAAACTTAAAGGATAAACAACAAATGTTGGTAGACCTGGGGGGAACCAACATGGGGTTAACACTGTAATCTACAAAAAGGTTTTCTGAATCAATAATTATATATATGAATACTGCAATAAAAAATTGGTCAAAGGACTCGAACAGGCAATATTATAAAAGAAGGAGTAAGAATCATCAATATGCATATAAGAAGGTGCCTGACCTCACTGGGAATCAAAGAAACTCAAATTAAGGCAGCGATGAGGAATCATCCCAATTGGCAAATATTCCAATGAGGGTGTGGAGAAAAAGGCCACACCCTTGTGCCCTGGTGATGGGATGACTGGAGAATAAAGGGGTACATTTCTGCAAGGCAATTTAGAAACCCTTGGCAAGCCTGAAACCTTAGAATCTGCGATTCAACTTCTTGGAATTTATCCTAACGAAATATTGGAAGATGTGCCCAAGGATGTATGTGCAGTGATGTTTATTTCAGCACTATTTATAACAGCCAAAAAAAAAAAACAACCCAGAAATGACTCCATGATCTATCAATAGATAATCAGTTAAATCAATTCTAGTTCATTCATAGTGGGATCTTATGCAGCTATTAAAAATGATGTGCCTCTCTTGGGAACCTACTGTGTAGCACTGGGAACTTTACTTATAATGCTCTGGGTGACCTGAATGGGAAGTCCAAAAGGGAGCAGACATATTAATATGTAGGCTTCCCTGGTGGCTCAGATGGTAAAGAATCTGCCCTCAATGTGGGAGACCTGAGTTCAATCCCTGGGTTGAGAAGATCCCCTGGAGGAGTGCACAGCAACCCACTCCAGTATTCTTGCCTGGAGAATCCCCGAGGACAGAGAAGCCTCACAAGCTACAGTCCATGGGGTCGCAAAGAGTCGAACACGACTGAGTGACTGAACAGCAGCATATTAATATGTACATGTCTGGCTGATTCATTTTGCTGCATAGTGGAAACTAACACAACACTGTAAAGCTGCTATTTTCCAATAAAAATTAATTTTAAAAAATGATTAACATTTGTGTCCACTCACATCAGAAGAGCCCCCATAACCCACTACATTTTAGAAAGTTACAAGGTATGTAGAGTATAGTTTGCATTTGTGTTAGTCATTCAGTTGCGTTCGATTCTTTGCCACCCCAAGGACTGTAGCCCACCAGGCTCCTCTGTCCATGGAATTCTCCAGGCAAGAAACTGGAGTAGGTTGCCATTCCCTTCTCCAGGGGATCTTCCCAATCCAGGGATCGAACCCAGGTATCCTGCATTGCAGGCAGATTCTTTACTGTCTGCTTTATCTGTATTGAATTTTATACTTACATGTGTACATAGGCCCAGGAAGTTGTCTGGAAGGGTGTTGCCTTGTTTCTGGATGATAGTGAATAGTGGGTTCTGTGGTCTGTGCCTTTTTTGGGGTAACCAGTGCCATGGGGCCTCTGGGCTTGCTACTCCCCTGCCTTCTCATTCCAGTGTTGAGTCAACCCAGGGTCAGAATAACCAGCTGTATCCCTTATATAGGCTCAAGGGGGTTGATCATGGGGACCTGAACCAATCTGGATTTTTCTGGAGCTCCTGAGAAAGACTGTGTTACATAAAGCCCTCTGAAACTTATAGATGCAGAACAACAACCATGTTCTGACAGATTCTCTTGTTGGGAATTTGAAGAGTACACAGCTGGAATGGCTCATCTCCCGTCCACAAAGTCCAGAGCCTCCGCTGGGGAGCTGTTGATGACCAGAACGTCTGGAGGCTGGCATCATCCAGGGAGTTCTTCCCTCATATGTCTGACACCTGGGATGACTCAAAACCGGGGCTTAGCTGGAAGCTGTCAACAGGAGCACGTACTCATGGGCCACACGCGGCTTGGGCTTCTGACAGCATGGCAGCCAGGTCACAAGAGGGAGTGTCCTCAAGATGGGGGAATCTGGAGGATGCGTCAAGAGATGAAGGCAAAAGTTGCAAAAGCTTCTGTCTTAGCGTCGGGAATCGTGTCTTAGCCAGCATCACTTCTGTCACATTCTACGGGCTACTAAAGCCAGCTCCTATCCACGGGGAGGGGAACTCGACTCCACCTCTAGTCCATGGGAAGTGCAAGGCCCCTCGGCAGAAGAGCAGGTGAGATGGAGACAGTGTGGGCTCCTGAGGAAAAGGCAGCCGGCCGCGGACAGTCTTCCTTCCCCGCTGGACTCAGAGTTGAGAGATTTGGAGTAGCCACCGCCACCTTGGAACCACAGAGAGGAAGCCTGTGCAGAAGGCCAGTCTGGAGGAGAGCGCAGGGTCACAGGAGAACCAGGAATGTGGTAGCAAGAGAGAGAATATGAAAATGAGAGCGGGACACAGACCCGGTCCAGAGGGCATCCTGTGAAGCCAGTCCCAGCCCGCACTCCTCAAACCCAGGAACCCATAGTTCCCTAGTGTTCACGCCAGTTTGAGCTGGGTTTTCTATCTCTTGTAGAAGAAAGGGTCCTAATCAATATAAAGGGATTTTACAAGAATAGAATTCCCTTTTTCGTATTTTTTCATATGCCTTGAATTTTCCGCGAGTTCGTTGCATTTTCAGTGCTTAAAAAAAAAAAATTAAATTAAACAGCCTCTTGAAGTCACCAGTGGCAGCTACCACGACTTTAACAACCTCCCATTTTAATCGATTGGAAGACTAACATCCTTCGCCTTCCGTTATCTTTTGTTTGTTGGAGTGCAGCAGCTGCACTCCCCTCCCACCATCCCTTGTTAATTCCTCAGTGTTCTCTGAGCTTCCAGCTCTCCCATCCCACGTACGGTCAACGGGTGGGAGGATGTGGGACAGTGAGGTTCCTGGTCCCCAGGAGCCCTCGGTCCAGGCAGCAGACAGAAGTGCGTAGAATCATTCTGATCGAGGCTGTGGGTGGTCAGGAGGCGAGTCCAATGTGCTGTGGGAGGAGATGGAGAGAAGGGGGAAAATTCTTACTGAAATGGAGATGAAGCTGGTATTCCAAGCAGAGGGACCAGCCTGAGCAAAGGCCTGGTAGTGACACCATGTGATGTGTGTTTAGCGAGACACAAAGCAAGTGACTGAAGAACAGGGAATATGATATGGGGGCTTTAGAGCAGACTGAGATGAAGGTTGGAGTCTAAGCTGGGAGTGCCTTAAATGCCAGGCTGAGGAGTTTTAGCTTTATCCTGAGGATCATGGGAGACACTGGAGGGATTTAAACAGACAAGTGGCATAATCAGATTTTTAAAAATACGTATTTCCTTTTGGCTGTGTTGGGTCTCAGCTGCACCACGCAGGATCCTCACTGCAGCATAGCATGTGGGGTCTTCCGTTGCAGCAGGTGGGCTTCTCTTTAGTTGTGCTGCACATGCTCAGTGGTTGTGGCACGAAGGTTTAGTTGCCCGGCAGCATGTGAGATCTTAGTTCCCTGACCAGGGATCGAACTCATGTCCCCCGCAGTGCAAAGCAGAGTCTTAACCACTGAACTACCAGGGAAGTCCCATGATCAGATTTTGAGATGGTTGCTCTAATGAAAGTGTGAATTACAGAGGGGAGAGGCCTGAGAGCAGGCACACAGCCATTGCAATAGTCCGAGCGGTCAGTAGTGAGGACGCAATTACCTTGCCTCCTTGTAGCTACTCTGTCTGAGCCTCACCCAAGAGCAGGCTTTCCTCACTGCCTGTGTTCAGGGCCTGTGCCAGGGGAGAGAGGGCTTGCTGGTGTCCTCCAGAGTCACACTCTGACCTTGGTCAAAGACTTCATCCAGCCAGAGCTGCGTCTACTCAAGTTTCCCCACTACCCCCCGATCCTGGCTCTAGTTAGTGTGTGGGAAGCAGGGGCTGTCTGTATCTCCCCTCATTCAATCCACCTCACTGAGGATTACCCAGATAGGAAGCAAGTCTTCAAACAACAACAGCATATAACAAAGACAAGAAAAACCATCACCGCAAGATGGTGTAAACAATTGATGTGGATCATTCTGGGTTCCCACTCTCATAACCCTCTGAAGCAGATCCCGTTGCCCTGACCACTTCTCAGATGAGAGCAGTGAGCCCCCGGGCCAAGGCAATAGGCACTCAGAGCAGAGGCTTCCAGGGCAGGACACTGCCAGAAGATTCCATCAGAGAAGCTTGAGGTCCTTGGTCTTCACGGGTGGAATGCACTGGCTCACCTCCTCCTGCTGCTGTTCTGTGGAAGCTCAACAAGGATGTCCCCTCCTCTAGGCAGCCTCCTATCATCCTGGTCGCATCCCCACCCACCCTGGCGGGGAAGACTTCTGACTCCATCTCTGCTGCCCCAGCATTCATCTCACTGCACGGTCACGGTCCGCTTGTCTGTACCATGTGGCCAATGTCTCAAGGAGAAGCAGGCAGCTCCCTCTCACCCTGTGGTCCTAGCACTCGGTCAGAGCAGGCAATACATGGTCAGACATTGAAGGGAGGGGTGGAAGGCTTCCCACTTCCCCACTTGCGATGGGCTGCCTCCCCAGGCTCCCTTGGACCCTGCCCCACCCCTGAATAGAGGACCCAGGAGGGTCTTTCCCAAGTTTCGTGTCTTTCCCATCATTGCTACCTCCTTCCCACCCCTGGCCTTCTCTTGTCCAAATAAGGGTCCAAGTTCAAGGGCTGCTGATCATTTGTAAATGAAGCAAGGCTGGTCCTGGCTCAGACTCATATACCAGGGTGCCCACCCCACAGCAGGCCTGGAAAAACTGAGGAGACAGTAAGAGGGAAAGAGATGAGCTGGAGGCAGTTGAAGAAGATGAAGAGAGGCAAAGTGCCTTCTCTTTTGAGTCTGGGATACAGAGAAGGTGGGGAAGAATCCGTGCAGCCTTTAGCAGACAAAATTGAGCAGTTGTGGTGTGCAGTGGCCTGTGGTACTTAAACACAATAGCTGATCTAATCACCAGCCTCATTCTCTGGGAAGCTTTTTGCTGCATTTTAGCACAGAAAAGTGTTGCCTTTCTCTTTTTTGTGGCTCAAGATGCTATTTAAGAAGGCAAAAAAAAAAAAAAAAAATCGATATGCCTTCTCTGGCTTTCAGTCTTTTTCCCCCAAAAGGTGTTTCTTTGGGGAAGGGGGAAAGTTGGGGGGGGGGCGGGTGTTGAGGAGTGTTTTTGTCATTCATAAGCCATGGTGACAAATCCTTGACACCATCCTCAGCTCCTATTGATCAGCCCCATTCGCAACACCAGAGGACAAATAGAAATCATTTGTCTGTCTTGGCTCCCAAACAGCCGGAGACAAAGGGCTCGGCCGGCAATCAGCAGCTGGAGGTATTAGCCATGGGTCAAGTTCGGAGGTCAGAGGTCAAACAGGTTGTCATCAGTTTCTCACAGCTATCAGAGCAAGGGCAGGGGAGGGGCCAAATAAAACCCACCAACAACACAGCTGGTTCTTATTAGCCAAATCCTGCCTCCCTGTAAAGAGAGATGGGTCAGTCAGGTCCACACCCACCCCAGGGACACCCCGGGGTGCTAGGTTTCATGGCATAGCAGCAGAGCAGGGGGTGGTGAGGGGCTGGGGAGAAAAGAAGTGAGATCTGAGCCCTGCCTTCCACTATTCATCCTTCCCAGTCTCCCCTGGCGGGAAACCCTGAGTTCTTCTGTCTTGGGGGCCTGAAAGAGACAGAGGGAGAGACCTTGGGTTTCTTTGGAAGTCTGAGCAAGCAAGTTAATCCTGTAAAATTGGAAGTGGCTTAGAGGGTCTGGGAAACAGAGGATTCAGCCAGGGGATCGTGGAGTACTTTAAGTCCCTGATTACACACCACCTGTTTTGGCTTCTCCTCCCATCCTTGGGAAGAGGAGACCCAACCCTTAGGGCAATTAACCTAGAGAAAGATACGGAAAGATGAGGGTGACAGCCAGGGGAGTGACACAGGAGAGGCACCATACAGAGGATGGCAGCTTGCAGCCCTTCTCTTGCAGAAGTGATCTCACTTAAGCACCGCTGAAAGCCCTGTGAGGGTTTATCGGTCCCATTTCACAGATGGGGAGACTGAGGCTTGGAGAGATTAGATCACCAGTCCCACTGAAGCTGCAAGGGGATACCTGAGACGTGGATCTTCAGGAAACAAAGGAAGAGTCACCTTTGAGGGGATATCTTCTCAGTGAGTAAGAGTCTAACCTGATAGGAACATGGTGAGAGTTCTGGGTCCCAGAGCTGAGAGGTGAGAGGTCTGACAAGAGAGTTCTGCTCTTGTCAGCTGCTCCCTTGGCTTGACCCCAAACACCAAAGGACTGTATTGTCTTATGGGGATGAAAGGACACAGAACTGGAACTTGCAGCTCCAAGGGGGATCCTACTCAGGGAGAGAAAGGCAGTGTGGGTGTAGAGCCCAGGTTGGGCTGCAGGGCTTGATGACACCAATCAGGTAGTAAAGTCAGCTCTCAGGAGCCTTCTGATCAGGTAACAAGAATGATGGTGCCCAACCACAGAGAGACAGGGATGCCTGTCTGAAGACACGAGTGGCCTGCCATTCAGGGAACTGCTGGAACAGGAGCCCGACCCGAGTTCAAGTGTCTCCCGGGGACATGGGGCTGCGCTTTCATAGAGATCACTAGGCAGTTCTCTGATGCACCTGTTACTTGGTCCAACTCTCTAAGGGACCTTTAAGACAGGAGAAAAATAAAGGTAAAATGGGGAGTGAGGTTGGATAGATTGGAGTGTTTGAAAGATACCTTAATGATCCCTGGGGTAAATGACCTTCTGAAAGAGGAACCTTTAAAAATAATTAAGGGCTTTGGCTATTAAAGTGTAGCACGAGCAGTCTACAAATCTGCTCATGGGATAAAACTGCTTAGAACTAAATACACACACACACACAACTGCTGAAATCTAAATAGGCTCAGTGGATTGTACCAGTGTCCTTCTCCTCGTACATATTGTGATGCTCTCAGCAGGGGATGGATTAGAGGAGAGCTAGCCTGTAGGCAGGGAGATTCATTAGTTAAAGATGCTGCTGCTGCTGCTAAGTCACTTCAGTCTTGTCTGACTCTTAGCGACCCCATGGACTGCAGCCTACCAGGCTCCTTTGTCCGTGGGATTTTCCAGGGAAGAGTACTGGAGTGGGGTGTCATCGCCTTCTCCAAGTTAAAGATGCTAGTGGCATGCATTGGGTAATACTGTGGTGACTGGGGAGAAAGGTGTGTGTGTGTGTGTGTGTGTTTGATAGAAACTGACAGTCGCTCAGTCATGTCCAACTCTTTACAAACCCATGAACTGTAGTCCACCAGGCTCCACTGTCTGTGGAATTCTCAAGGCAAGAATACTGGAGTGGGTTGCCATTCCCTTCTCCAGGGGATCTTCCCAACCCAGGGATCAAACCCGTGTCTCCCGCATCGAGGGGCAGAGTTTTTACCGTCTGAGCCACCAGGGAAGCCCAAGTCCTTCATGATTATTCAAGATGCTACTTTTGGGTGAAACTGGATGAAGGATACACGCGATCTCTCTGTGTTATTTCTTACAACTGCGTGTGCGTCTACAATTATCTCAAAAGGAGAAAAGATATAAAAGGCAAAAAATACGGTGCATTCTGTTCCCTTGTGTGCGTGTGTGCTCAGCTGTGTCTGACTCTTTGCGACCCCCATGGACTGTAGCCCACCAGACTCCTCTGTCCATGAAACTTTTCAGGCAAGAATACTGGAGTGGGTTGCCCTTTCCTTCTCCAGGGGATCTTCCCGACCCAGGGATCAAACCCTTGTTTCTCATGACTCCTGCATTGGCAGGTAGATTCTTCACCAACTGTGCCACCCAGGAAGCCCTCTGTTCTCTTAACAGAGCTCTAGTCTCTGCTGCTTGACAAAGAGGGAAAGCAAAGGCAGGAAAGAAACAAGCTCTTGATTCATGAGCTCTTGCAATGTAGAAGACAGAGGAGGATGACCCATGTTACACTTAATCACACAATAGTATCTCATTGTTTAGAGGGAAAAACTGAGGCTTAAGGTTGCAGACTCAGTGGCCTGAAACCACACTGGCTCTTAGCATCCCAGGCCTGGTACTCTGACTCCAAAGCCCGGGTGCTCTCCACCACATCACCAAGTTAGTAGTGTTTCTATTTCCGGAGCCCCAGGAAGTATGCACTCTCTGGGTAGGCTTTGCTCAAGAGGAGGACCAATGGGTCAATTCCATCAAGTATCCATTAAGTACTTTGCCACCAAGAGCATGGAGTTTTAAAAAGAAACTAACAGAGGAGACTTCCCTGGTGGTCCAATGGTTGAGACTCTGCACGTCCCCTGCAGAGGGTGCAGATTCAACCCCTGGTCCTGGAACTGAGATCCCACAAGCTGTGACACAGCCAAAAATTTTTAAAAAGACATTTTTTTTTAAAGCAATGAAACAAGACCCTTCTCCTCAAGACTGTTTGTGTACAGGAACCAGTACACCTGGGGACAGGGTGGACAGGGTCAAGGAAGTCTTACCCATTTACCTTTTTTTTTTCCTGTATGTAATTGATTTGGTCTTACTGATAGATATAAAGGAAAGAATTCCTTTGGTGAAAACAAATGCCTCTCGGCTTTACCTCCTGGTTCATTTTTATTCTTCCTTTCAAAGCTTCCGATCTTCTAATCTCCACTGTCCCTTTTATGTTCTTTCCCTAGTGTTTTGCAAGAAGTTTTTATTCCATTACTTGTTAGCTTTAAAATTTTGTTTAAAAATTCTTTAACTTGTAACCATTTAATATTTTTATTTTGAGATCCTTGAGTGATAAAGAAATTAAGAAAAGTAGAACCAACATCGATATCCCCACTACCCATCATTAGTGCGTCAATCACCAATCTATTGCCTCTCACCTCCAAATCCACCATTGTTTGCCCAGCTTGGTGACACTGGAGCTTTGACCTGTAAACACTTCTCCTCTCTCAGCTGGCGCAATGTCAGACTTTGTAAGTAAAGGACACTGCAAAGCCTAGCAAAGGAAGGGGATTCTTTTCCTGGTTCCTGTGTGCAATTCTCGCTCCCAGGGCACAGCCGTGGAGCAGCATATGGAAGACCCGGTGGTGCTCGCCCTCCAGCAAGTTACAGTGGCTCCCAGGTGGGCAGCTTCCTGGTTGCCAGTTGTGGGTCAGTTCTGGCTGAAACACCTCGGTAAACTCTGGGGGATCCCTCTCAGGTCTGAACCTCAGTCTTGGGTTGGGGGGCCCTCTTCCAAGTGTGCTCCTTCCTTGGAGGCCCTCTCTTAGCCCTGTTCCCCATGTTTGTTCCTTGAGAGGTCCCTTTTACTGCTTTTGGGCTTCCTTGGTGGCTCAGACGGTAAAGAATCTGCCTGCAATGCGGGAGACCCGGATTCAATCCCTGGGTTGGGAAGATCCCCTGGAGAAGGGAATGGCTACCCACTCCAGTACCCTGGCCTGGAGAATCCCATGGACAGGCTACAGTCCATACGATCTCAAAGAGTCAGACACAATGGAGCGACTAACACTTTCACTTTTACGCTTTTTAGTAGTTAGCCACCATTTACCAGAATTTCATTTTATGTTAAATGTTCTGTGGGGGTCCTATCTCCTGATTGGACCTTGGCTGATACATTTAGAAAGGTTAATTGGGGGACCTCCCTGGTGGTCCAGTGGTTAAGAATCTGCCTTGCAATGCAGTGGACACAGATTCAATCCGTTCAATCCCTAGTTGGGGGACTAAGATCCCACATACTGAGGAGGAACTGGAGAGCCTGTGTGCTGCAACTGAGACCCCACACAGCCAAATAAATACGTAAATTAAATAGTTTTTAAATATATAGTTTGTGATATTAGCTTGTTTTTAAGTGAATTACACATTACAGGTATAGTTAAGACCACTCTGGGCTTCCCTGGTGGCTCAGAGGGTAAAGTGTCTGCTTACAATGCGGGAGACCAGGGTTCGATCCCTGGGTGGGGAAGATCCCCTGGAGAAGGCAATGGCAACCCACTCCAGTACTCTTGCCTGGAGAATCCTATGGACTGAGAAGCCTGGTAGGCTACAGTCCATGGGGTCGCAAAGAGCTGGACACGACTGAGCGACTTCACTTTCACTTTCATAGTTAAGACCCTCTTTAATTGCCATTTCCAGTTCTATACCCTTTCTCTAAGAATGAACCATTATGATGAGTTTGAGGTGAGTCCTCACACTTAAGAAAACTTTTACATCCATTCACATGTAGTCATAAATATATTGTACTATTTTTATATCTTAAAATGTATATAAGTAGCATACTCTTCATATCATTCCAAATAGTGTTTTTATCCATCCAATATTACATTATTTAAAACTATCTGTGTGGGTATGTATAGTTGACCTTCCTTATCCACAGATGCAGAACCCGCAGATATGAGGGCCATGCCATTGCATACAGGGCCATGAACATCAGTGGATTTTGTTGTTTGTGGGGGGTCCTGAAACCAGTTCCCCATGGATACTGAGGGATCTAATTTATTCCTTTTACATGGTTGTACAGTATACCACCGTATAAACATATCACATGTCGTTAATTCCTTCCCCTATAGGTATTCATTTATATCATTTACATTATTTGGCCACTTGTAAACAATTATGTAGTATATATCCTGTGTGTATACACACCAGGCTATTCCAGGTATATTAATACCTAGAAACTGAATTTTCTGACTAGGTCTTAGAGTATGTGCATTTTAAGATGCTATTAGCTGCTTTTTACTTGCTCTCCAAGGGGCATTACACTTCCACCAGATGTATATTACAGTATTATTTTCCTCACTTCCCACCAACACTTTTTATTGTTAGACCTCTTAATTTTCCCCAATCTAATGGGTGAAAAAAACAATATCCCACTTTTCCTTTTATGGATTTAGTGGCCAATTGAATATCCTCCTATGTAAGTTGTCTGTTCATATAGTTTCTCTACTTTTCTGTTAGATTATCTTTTCTTACAGATTATAGAAATTCTTTATAGATTCTGATAGGTACACTATATATTGCAAATATCTCCCAGTAAATTGCCCACCTTTTAATCTTGTTTGTGTATTTTGCCTTAGAGAAGATATAATTTTCATAAAGTTAAATAAATCTATTTATTTTATAAGTTGTTCTTACGTTGGCCTTATTCTCTCTGCCCGTTATGAAAAACATTTTCCTCTCATTGTTTTTCGTGTTTAGGTCAGTAAAACGTCTCCATTTTATTTTTATGAGTGATGTGTTACATCTCTATTATTAGTCTTTCTTTCCCTAGTTATTAGTTGTGATATCTCTAACATACGCCATTTTTCTATATATAGATATGAATATGTTCCTGGCTCTCTATTTTGTTTTATTGATTTGTCTATCTATGTCTGTGTTAATTAGGATAGAAATAAAACAAAAAGAGCTGATATGACAACAGTCCCCACGATTATATGACTTGGAGAACAAAGTGTGGAACTTCCCTGGCGGTCCAGGGATTAAGAATTTGCTTTTGCAATGCAGGGGACAGGGGTTTGATCCCTGGTCAGGGAAGTAAGATCTCACATGCCAAGGAGCATCTAGTCAACCCACACCCACAGGCCTGCACACCTCAACTCCTCAGCCTGCACGTCACAGCTGGAGAGTCTGTGCACAGCAAGGAAAGAGCCCGCACACCACGACTAAGCAAAGTGTACATTTTATGTACATAATAGTCCAAGTTGGGCTCTGCTCCATGGAGCCATTCAGGAACTCATGTTCTTTCCCTCTTGTGGCTCAATCGTTCCCTGATGATATCTGGGTCACTGCCACATTTGGGTTCCTGTCTGGAGGAAGGAAGAAGAAAGGACATTCCTGTTGCTATTAAGAACAGTGACCCACAGGACTTCCCTGGTGGTCCGTAGCTTAAGACTCTGAGCCCCCAGTGCAAGTGGGCTGAGTTTGATCTCTGGTCAGGGAACTAGATCCCACATGCTGTGACGGAAAGGTCCCACATGCCGCGACTAAGACCTGGTGCAATTCCATGGAGGACAGTGTTTTCTCAAAGCCTCACCTGACTCTAAGAAGGACAGAAAAGCAGTCCCCATCTAGGCCTCCATGTGCCTAGCTACCACTCTGTGACCATGCAAAAAGGGAAAAGTGGATTTGGGCAGACAGTTAGCATCTCCATCACAAACCCTGACCAATGTTACACTGATTGAATTATTATTCTGTCCTGTTAGTAGCTTCCTTTGGGTTGGCAAATGGCTCTCATGGCTCCAAGTGTCCTATCCTTACCCACTGTTGGCTAGCCATCTATTGATTCATTTAAAAGTGAAAGTGTTAGCTGCTCCATTGTGTCTGACTCTTTGCGACCCCATGGACTGTAGCCTGCCAGGTGGCCATTCCCTTCTCCAGGGGATCTTCCTGACCCAGAGATCGAACCTGGGTCTCCTGCATCACCCCCAAAAGGAGTGGCTTACACAGTAAACTTATAAGTGATGATGATGGAGCAGAAAGATGTTATCATTCAGTCTCTGAATGAACTAATCCTGCCACAGAATATCTTATTACAGAGATAATAAATCCCTTTATGAAAGTGAAAGTGAAGTCACTCAGTCCTGTCTGACTCTTTGTGATCCCATGGACTATAGTCCATCAGGCTCCTCCATCCATGGAATTTTCTAGGCAAGAGTACTGGAGTGGGTTGCCATTTCCTTCTCCAAGGGATCTTCCTGGCCCAGGGATAGTTGAAATTAATTTGACCTGGGTTTTTTGTAACTTAGTAGCTGAAAGTAACCTACCTGATTATCTTATTATATAATTATATATATAATATATATTTATATTATGTATTATATTATTTATATAATATATAATATATATTATATTAGTTATATATTATTATATATTATTATTATATTATATATAATAATATATAATTATATATTATAATTATATAATTAGTATATATATTATATATATACTATATAATATAATTATAATATATATTTATATAATATATAATATATATTATATATTATATAATATATTATTATTATATTATTATATAATTATACTTAAATTGAAGAAAGTAGGGAAAACCACTAGACCATTCAGGTATGACCTAAATCAAATCCCTTATGATTATACAGTGGAAGTGAGAAATAGATTTGAGGGCCTGGATCTGATAGAGTGCCTGATGAACTATGGAATGAGGTTCGTGACATTGTACAGGAGACAGGGATCAAGACCATCCCCATGGAAAGGAAATGCAAAAAAGCAAAATGGCTGTCTGGGGAGGCCTTACAAATAGCTGTGAAAAGAAGAGAAGCGAAAAGCAAAGGAGAAAAGGAAAGATATAAACATCTGAATGCAGAGTTCCAAAGAATAGCAAGAAGAGATAAGAAAGCCTTCCTCAGCGATCAATGCAAAGAAATAAAGGAAAACAACAGAATGGGAAAGACTAGGGATCTCTTCAAGAAAATCAGAGATACCGAGGGGACATTTCATGCAAAGACGGGCTCGATAAAGGACAGAAATGGTATGGACCTAACAGAAGCAGAAGATATTAAGTAGAGATGGCAAGAATACACAGAAGAACTGTACAAAAAAGATCTTCACGATCCAGATAATCACGATGGTGTGATCACTGACCTAGAGCCAGACATCTTGGAATGTGAAGTCAAGTGGGCCTTAGAAAGCATCACTACGAACAAAGCTAGTGGAGGTGATGGAATCCAGTTGAGCTATTCCAAATCCTGAAAGATGATGCTGTGAAAGTGCTGCACTCAATATGCCAGCAAATTTGGAAAACTCAGCAGTGGCCACAGGACTGGAAAAGGTCAGTTTTCATTCCAATCCCAAAGAAAGGCAATGCCAAATAATGCTCAAACTACCGCACAATTGCACTCATCTCACATGCTAGTAAAGTAATGCTCAAAATTCTCCAAGCCAGGCTTCAGCAATACGTGAACCGTGAACTTCCTGATGTTCAAGCTGGTTTTAGAAAAGGCAGAGGAACCACAGATCAAATTGCCAACATCCGCTGGATCATGGAAAAAGCAAGAGAGTTCCAGAAAAGCATCTATTTCTGCTTTATTGACTATGCCAAAGCCTTTGACTGTGTGGATCACAATAAACTGTGGAAAATTCTGAAAGAGATGGGAATACCAGACCTTATCTGCCTCTTGAGAGATTTGTATGCAGGTCAGGAAGCAACAGTTAGAACTGGATTGGTTCCAACAGACTGGTTCCAAATAGGAAAAGGAGTTCATCAAGGCTGTATATTGTCACCCTGTTTATTTAACTTATATGCAGAGTACATCTTGAGAAACGCTGGGCTGGAAGAAGCACAAGATGGAATCAAGATTGCCGGGAGAAATATCAGTAACTTCAGATATGCAGATGACACCACCCTTATGGCAGAAAGTGAAGAGGAACTCAAAAGCCTCTTGATGAAAGTGAAAGTGGAGAGTGAAAAAGTTGGCTTAAAGCTCAACATTCAGAAAACGAAGATCATGGCATCTGGTCCCATCACTTTATGGCAAATAGATGGGGAAACAGTGGAAACAGTGTCAGACTTTATTTTTCTGGACTCCAAAATCACTACAGATAGTGACTGCAGCCATGAAATTAAAAGACGCTTACTCCTTGGAAGGAAAGTTATGACCAACCTAGATAGCGTATTCAAAAGCAGAGACATTACTTTGCCAACAAAGGTTCGTCTAGTCAAAGCTATGGTTTTTCCTGTGGTCATGTATGGATGTGGCAGTTGGACTGTGAAGAAGGCTGAGCGCCAAAGAATTGATGCTTTTGAACTGTGGTGTTGGAGAAGACTCTTAAGAGTCCCTTGGACTGCAAGGAGATCCAACCAGTCCATTCTGAAGGAGATCAGCCCTGGGATTTCTTTGGAAGGACTGATGCTAAAGCTGAAACTCCAGTACTTTGGCCACCTCATGCGAAGAGTTGACTCATTGGAAAAGACTCTGATGCTGGGAGGGATTGGGGGCAAGAGGAGAAGGGGAGGACAGAGGATGAGATGGCTGGATGGCATCACTTACTAGATGGACGTGAGTCTCAGTGAACTCTGGGAGTTGGTGATGGACAGAGAGGCCTGGCGTGCTGCGATTCATGGGGTTGCAAAGAGTCGGACACGACTGAGTGACTGATCTGATCTGATCTGATAATTATATTATTATAATTATTATTATAATAATTATTATATTATCTCTCCATGGAATTTTCTAGGCAAGAGTACTGGAGTGGGTTGCCATTTCCTTCTCCAAGGGATCTTCTTGGCCTAGGGATAGTTGAAATTAATTTGACCTGGGTTTTTTGTAACTTAGTAGCTGAAAGTAACCTACCTGATTATCTTATTATCTTATTATATAATTACATATATAATATATATTTATATTATTTATATTATATATATTTATATTATATATTATATTATTATTATATTATCCCTCAGAATGAACTCAATTATGCTACAAAGTTCAGTTCAGTTCACTGGCTCAGTCATGTCCAATTCTTTGTGACCCCATGGACTGCAGCATGCCAGGCCTCCCTGTCCATCACCAACTCCTGGAGTTTACTCAAACTCATGTCCATTGAGTCGGTGATGCCATCCAACCATCTCATCTTCTGTCTTCTCCTTCTCCTCCCACCATTAATCTTTGCCAGCATCAGGGTCTTTTCAAATGAGTCAGTTCTTCACATCAGGTGGCCAAAGTACTGGAGCTTCAGCTTCAGCATCAGTCCTTCCAAAGAATATTCAGGACAGATTTCCTTTAGGATGGTCTGGTTAGATCTCCTTCCAGTCCAAGGGACTCTCAAGAGTCTTCTCCAACACCACAGTTCAAAAGCATCAATTCTTTGGTGCTCAACTTTATTTATAGTCCAACTCTCACATTCATACGTGACTACTGGAAAAACGGTAACTTTGAGTAGACGGACCTTTGTTGGCAACATAATGTCTCTGCTTTTTAATATGCTGTCTACGTTGGTCATAACTTTTCTTTCAAGAAGTAAGCGTCTTATACTTTCATGGCTGCAGTCACCATCTGCAGTGATTTTGGAGTCCAAAAAAATAAAGTCTGTCACTGTTTCCACTGCTTCCCCATCTATTTCCCATGAAGTGATGGGACCAGATCTTAGTTTTCTGGATGTTGAGTTTTAAGCCCACTTTTTCACTCTCCTCTTTCACTTTCATCAAGAGGCTCTTTAGTTCTTCTTCACTTTCTGCCAAAAGTGTGATGTCATCTGCATATCTGAGGTTATTGATATTTCTCCCGACAATCTTGATTCCAGCTTGTGCTTCATCCAGCCCAGCATTTCTCATGATGTACTCTGCATATAAGTTCAATAATCACAATGACAATATACAGCCTTGACATACTCCTTTCCTGATTTGGAACCAGTCTGTTGTTCTATGTCCAGTTCTAACTGTTGCTTCCTGACCTGCATACAGATTTCTCAAGAGGAGGTCAGGTGGTCTGATATTCCCATCTCTTTAAGAATTTTCCACAGTTTGTTGTGATTCACATAGTCAAAGGCTTTGGCATAGTCACTAAAGCAGAAGTAGATGTTTTTCTGGGACTGTCTTGTTTTTTCGATGATCCAATGGATATTGGCAATTTGACCTCTGGTTCCTCTGCCTTTTCTAAATTCAGCCTGAACGTCTGAAAGTTCACGGTTCACATACTGTTGAAGCCTGGCTTGGAGAATTTTGAGCATTACTTTACTAGCCTGTGAGATGAGTGCAATTGTGCAGTAGTTTGAGCATTCTTTGGCATTGCCTTTCTTTGGGATTGTAATGAAAACTGACTTTTTCCAGTCCTGTGGCCACTGCTGAGTTTTCCAGATTTGCTGGCATATTGAGTGCAGCACTTTCACAGCATCATCCTTTAAGATTTGAAATAGCTCAACTGGAATTCCATCACCTCCTCTAGCTTTGTTCTTAGTGATGCTTCCTAAGGCCCACTTGACTTCACATTCCAGGATGTCTGGCTCTAGGTGAGTGATCACACCATCGTGATTATCTGGGTCACGAAATAGTTCTATGTATTCTTGACACCTCCTCTTAATATCTTCTGCTTCTGTTATGTCCATACCATTTCTGTCCTGTATTGTGCCCATCTTTGAATAAAATGTTCCCTTGGTATCTCTAACTTTCTTAAAGAGGTCTCTAGTGTTTCCCATTCTATTGTTTTCCTCTATTTCTTTGCATTGATCACTTAGGAAGGCTTTCTCTGCATTCAAATGGGTATATCTTTTTCTCCTTTGCCTTTCACTTCTCTTCTTTTCACAGCTATATATAAGGCCTCCTCAGACAACCATTTTGCCTTTTTGTGCTTCTTTTTCTTGGGGATGGTCTTGATTCCTGTCTCCTGTACAATGTCACAAACCTCTGTCCATAGTTCTTCAGGTACTCTGTCTATCAGATCTAATCCCTTGAATCTATTTCTCACTTCCAATGTATAATGGTAAGGGATTTGATTTAGGTCATACCTAAATGGTCTACTGGTTTTCCCTGCTTTCTTCAAGTCTGAATTTGGCAATAAGGAGTTCATGATCTGACCATAGTCAGCTCCTAGTCTTGTTTCTGCTGACTATATAGAGCTTCTCCATCTTTGGCTGCAAAGATATAATCAGATTTCAGTATTGACCATCTGGTGATGTCCATGTGTATGTAGAGTCTTCTCTTGTGTTGTTGGAAGAGGGTGTTTGCTATGATCAGTGCGTTCTCTTGGCAAAAAAATAAATAAATAAATAAAAGCAGGCCTTTTCCCTGCTTCATTCTGTACTCCAAGGCCAAATTTGCCTGTTACTCCACGTGTTTCTTGACTTCCTACTTTTGCATTCCAGTCCCTTATCATGAAAAGACATCTTTTTTGGGTGTTAGTTCTATTTTTGTGTTATGCTGCAAAAATAACCAGCAAAATCCCAGTAGTTTAAAACGGTCAAGGCTTTTTCCTCTCTCATATTACCAGTCCATCATGGTTGGTGAGGGGTTCTGCCTATGCCATGCTCACTGCAGTCCAGCAGCTAATAAAGCACCCAGCATCTGAAATGGTGGTGGCTTCCATGACAGAGAGAAAGCAAGCACTAGATGGTTTTGTGCCAATAATTGAATGTTCAGCCTTGGAAATGACACATCACTTTAGCTTATGACTCATTGGCCCCATGTAAGGGACCAATGACCTGTAGTCCTACCACGTATCAAAGCACTGGGAATACGCAGTGAACAGCACTTATGACCATGGCACATGCATTTTAAGGTTATAAATGTTCCTCTAAATACTGCTTTAACTTGCTCCTAACAATTTTTACCTCATACTTCCATGATCATTCTTAAATAAACGTTTAATTTTAGAATAGTTTTAGATTTACAAAAAAATTGTGAAAATGGTACCCAGAGTGTTCCCCTATACCCCACACTCAAATATCTCTGTGTTAATATCTTCCATTTAGTGTGGTTCATTTGTCACAATTAATGGATCACTATTGCTACGTTATTATAAACTAAACTCCATACTGCAGATGGTGACTGCAGCCATGAAATTAAAAGACGCTTACTCCTTGGAAGGAAAGTTATGACCAACCTAGATAGCGTATTCAAAAGCAGAGACATTACTTTGCCAACAAAGATCTGTCTAGTCAAGGCTATGGTTTTTCCAGTGGTCATGTATGGATATGAGAGTTGGACTGTGAAGAAGGCTGAGCGCTGAAGAATTTATGCTTTTGAACTGTGGTGTTGGAGAAGACTCTTGACAGTCCCTTGGACTGCAAGGAGATCCAACCAGTCCATTCTAAGGGAAATCAGTCCTGGGTGTTCTTTGGAAGGACTGATGCTAAAACTGAAACTCCAGTACTTTGGCCACCTCATGCAAAGAATTGACTCATTGGAAAAGACTCTGATGCTGGGAGGGATTGGGGGCAAGAGGAGAAGGGGAGGACAGAGGATAAGATGGCTGGATGGCATCACCGACTCGATGGACGTGAGTTTGAGTGAACTCCAGGAGTTGGTGATGGACAGGGAGGCCTGGTGTGCTGCTATTCATGGGGTCGCAAAGAGTCAGACACAACTGAGCAACTGAACTGAACTGAACTGATTGCTACATTATTATAAACTAAACTCCATGCTTCATTCAGATTTCCTTAGTTTTTACCTAATGTCCTTTTTCTGTTCCAGAATCCCCTTCAGGATTCCACATTGTGTTTATCATCATGTATCCTTAGTTTCCATTTGGCTGTGACAGTTTCTCAGACTTTTCTTATTTTTAATGACCTTGACAGTTTTAAGAGTATTGGTCAGGTATTTTGTAGAATATTCCTCAACTGGGATCCATCTGATACTTTTTCTTATGATTAGACTGGGATTATAGGTTTCTGAGAGGGAGACCATAGGGGTAAAGTGCTATTCTCATCACGTTATACCAAGGGTACATACTATCAACATAACATATCACTGTTGACATTGACCCTTATCACCTTGCTTGAGGTAGTGCTTGTCAGATTCCTTCCGTGTAAAGTTTCTCTTTCCTCTTCCTTTCTATACTGGACTCTTTGGAAGGAGGTCACTACATATGTCCCACACTTAAGGAGAGAGGAGTTATGCTCCATCTCCTTGAAGGCAGAGTCTCAACAAAAATATTTAAAATTTTTCTGCATGATTTGCCTATTCTCCCTATTTATTTACTCAGCCATTTATTTCAGTACAGACTCATGGATATTTATTCACTTTAGATTATAAATGAATGGGGCTTCCCTGATGGTTCAGATGGTAAAGAATCCACCTGCAATGTGGGAGACCTGGGTTCGATTTCCTGGGTTGAGAAGATCCCCTGGAGGAGGGCATGACAAACCTCTCCAGTATTCTTGCCTGAAGAATCCCCATGGACAGAGGAGGCTGGCAAGCTACAGTCCATAGGGTCGCAAAGAGTTGGACATGACTGATCGACTAGGCACATAAATGAACATCATGGGTTTTTTGTTTGCTTTGCTTTATTTTTAATTGGAGGATAATTATTTTACAATATTGTGATGGTTTCTATTTTGGTTTGGTTTTGTTTTTTCCCTCAAATTGTTCCAGCTTTGGCCCCTGGGAGCTCTCAATTGACTCCTATGTCTCCTGAACAAACATCCATCAATGTTGAGTTGTTTTGTATTTGAGAGTGCTCTTTCTTTCTGACAAAACAAATGCCCTAGGATGGTCTGGTATATTTCCTGCCCCAGTTCTAGAACCAGCCACATCTCTAAGGAACCCTGGCTCGCTTCACTGAAGAATGGAATTAGAAACCAAGATCTGAGAACTTGGTGTGATCATTACTACCAGGGTCACTGTTCCTAGGCCCTCTCAGCTAGCACAGCAAGGAAATATTCTGTGTATACTAACTCGGGCATGCATACATATCTATATAAGATTCTATATGTAACCATCTGTATCTATCTTAAACTAAACATAAATCCATTCCGATGTCTCCAACTCTAATCTATCAGCGCATGGATCTTTCCAGCCTCAGTCTCTTTTTCATCTGTAATTTCCCACTTCAACAGTGAGAAGCCCATCCATTAACTTAAACGTCTGAGTCCGGTATACACATACAGTGGTTCAGAATTGTTCAGAATTAACTTTTTCATTACAATTTAATTATATTATAAATATGTAATTAATGTTCATTGATTTATTCTTTAACCATGAATTATTTAGAAGTTTGGTTTTCGGGACTTCCCTGGTGGTACAGTGAATACGAATCTGCCTGCCAATGCAAGGGACACAGGTTTGATGCCTGGTCTGGGAAGATTCCAGATGCCTGGAGCAACTAAGCTCATGCACCACAACTACTGAGCCCATCCTCCAAGAGCCTCTGAGCTGCAACTACTGAAGTCTGCACGCCTGGAGTCTGTGCTCCACAGCAGCAGAAGCCACTGCAAGAAGGCCGTGAGCCACAGCGCGAGAGTAGCCCCCGCGCCTCAACTACAGAAAGGCCTCACCCAGCAACCAAGACCCGGCGCAGCCGAATAAATAAATAAAATTATATATAAAAAATAAGTTTGGTTTTCAGTTTCAAAACATAGAAGATCTTGATAGATTTCTTTTTATGGTTGATTTCTACTTTTCTCACATGTGGTCTGAAAACACATTCTATGTAACGATTCTCTGGAATGTTTTGAGACTTCCTCTAGGATCTAATTGGAGAAGGCAATGGCACCCCACTCCAATACTCTTGCCTGGAAAATCCCATGGACGGAGGAGCCTGGTGGGCTGCAGTCCATGGGGTCGCTAGCAGTCAGACACGACTGAGCGACTTCACTTTCACTTTTCACTTTCATGCATTGGAGAAGGAAATGGCAACCCACTCCAGTGTTCTTGCCTGGAGAATCCCAGGGATGGGGGAGCCTGGTGGGCTGCTGTCTATGGGGTTGCACAGAGTCAGACGAGACTGACTGGACTTAGCAGCAGCAGCAGCTAGGATCTAATATACTTTCAATTTCAGTAACACGTTCATGTGTGATTGGAAAAAAAATGTATAAATTTGGGTACCTCTACTCTAGGCTATTAAACGCATCATTACAAAAATGTAGAAAGTATACAAATGTTTGAGATAATGTGAAATGAGTTAAAAAAGAACACTAAACACAGGCTATATGTGCAGCAGTGTAAACTATTTGAGGCCTAAAAACAAAGTCAGGAGAAGAATAAGCAAAAGTGAAAACAAGAATTGAAAAATAGTGGGGGGGATTCTAAGCACATTTTTTCTCTTTCAAAATAATATTTAATGTTGTTTTATTGTTTTTTATAATTTATAAAACTGTAAAAAAAAATCATCCCAGAAGAAACTGGTTCAATAAATTAACAAAGGATCATTTCATTGTACAGATATTTTTTGAGCTCCTGCTAGGTGTTGGGCATCATGCTGGATCCTATGGGTCCAGGGATCCACAAATTAGAAGTTAAGGTCACTTAAGACTCTTTAGATCAAGACAGGCAGACAGTGAAGGGTGCCGGAGAGGTCCAGACACAGAGCGGCTGGGAGACAGAAATGAGAGAAATTCATGGAGGTTCAGCAGGGAGGACAAGGTATGCAGTATCCCTGGGGGACCAGTGGGGACCATAGAGGAGCTCAAGGATCTGTGTGTGGACACTGGACGGGACCACAGGCAAAGGGGAGACCTGGAATCATAATAAAATGTGATGTCTGCATAGACTGTAACTTACAGAATCTTCCAACACACACACACACACACACACACATACACACAAAATCTCATTGCTCTTATCTTTATGCTCTCTACCCTGTGAGGCAGATATTACTATTTTTATGCCCAATTTTTACAGAGTTGGAAACTGAAGTTCAGAGAGCAGAAGCAGCTTGTCCAAGGTTCCACAGCTAGTAAGTGACAGGGCCAGGACTCAGACTCTAGTTTTTTAGTTCCAGGTAAAGATTCCTTCATGGAAACCCCTTCTTAGGAAAGAACTCCTTTGCAGTGCACTTAGAGCCACAGAGGGCTTCCTGGTGGTCCAGTGGCTAAGACTTCATGTTCCCAATACAGAGGGGCCCGGGGTTTGATCCCTGGTCAAGGAACTAGATCCCACATGCCGCAATTAAGACCCAGCATGGCCCCCCCCCCCCAAAAAAAAAGAGTCATAAAAATGGCTCAGCAATGCTGTCGCCCTCAGGGTGAAAGGATATTGTCAAAATGTCTTCTCAAGGAAGCACAAATGTGAAAACAGACATTGAGAGTCAGGCGAAGCCACCAGCTGGGCAGACACAAGACTGAGCTGGATATTTTGTGGAATTAGATTCTTGTTCTTTGTTGGCTGCAGAAAGGGCTCATCTAACCCCCAACCCCCAACACCCTGCTCCAAAGCACCAAACCACAGTGCTCTTAGAGCTCAGAGCCACAAGCAGCCATGGGCCCAGGCTAGGGGTTCAAGTTGGGTTACTGTTCCATATTCAGTTGAAAAAAATATGGTGTATACATTTTGGCGTATCAGTGTATATCAATATCATTAAAAGGATCATTGAAAACATTTTAAGATGTGAAAGATGAAAACGTAGCCCAGGAGACGAGCATTCCAAGCCAAGGGAGGAGAGTGTATGAAGACCTTGGGCTAGAAAGGGGCTGGGGGCTTTGGAGGACTGGAAGCCTAAAGTCGGCAGTGGGGCCAGAGAGAGGTGGCTGTGATGGCGGGAGGAAAGCACGGGCCAGTTGGTAAATAAAATAGAAACCCATTTAAGTGAATATGTGAGGAATCTAAAAAATAATACAAATGCATCTATATAACAAAATAAAAACTGACTCACAGAAAACAAACTTATGGTTACCGAAGGGGAAAGGTGCGGGGGGGGGGGGGTGGATAATAAATTAGGAGAATGGAATTAACAAACTACTGTACATAAAACAGATAAGCAAGAAGGGTTTACTGTACAGTACAGGGGACTATATTCAGTATCTTGTAATAACCTATAATAGAAAAAAATCTGAATATATATATATATCAGAAACAGAATCACTTTGCTGTACACCTGAAACTTTAATGCAATTTTTTAAAAGAAAGGAAATGCATATAAGTGAATAACAACTGAAATGCATTATTAGAGCCAATTGTCACCTCCAAGCTCCTACCTGCTTTCCCAGAAAAGTTCTGTGCAGCATATAGACTTCATCCTGAAATGTTTGGGAATCAGACAACTCAGGGCCACAGCACTCTATATTTCCTGGGTCCCAGCTGCTACCCTGGATTCCTGGAGCCTTCCCGCACCCCAGGATCCTCACCAGGGGATGGTATCAAGGTCAGAGTTCAGGGGAGATGAGGGCTGGAAGGCCTGCCTTATAACAGGTGTACCCAAAGGCCAGTGCCCTGCTTCCATCGGGCATTGCAATTCTCGTTCAGTCGTCCTGAGGGCGCTCAGTGGAGGGCCAGTTTGATGGAGAAGGGCCAGTGCAGGACGCGGATGCCTGGGTCGTAATCCCCCTACTCGGTCAGCCGTCCTTGGGCTGTGACTCTGAATGCCTCCATGTCTGCACCCGTGAAAATGAGGCCATCTGCTCCATCCACCTCGAGTTGAGGGGGAGAGGAGGCGGAAAATAAGATCATAAAGAACTTGACACACCCAGCGTTAAGTTGAGCCTGGCACATAATAAGCACTCAATAAACGTGGTGTTATTTCTACCCCCACTCTCGTGGCTGGGAAAACGATAACCAGGACACAGAGGGACAGGAGGGCTACTGGGCTTCGGCGGGTGAGTCCCCGCCGTCCCCGCCCCGCCGCCCCATCCCTCCCGCCCGGCCAAGGGCAGCGCCAAGGGCGGACACAGAGACAGCTTCGGCCCGGGGCGGCGCGCTACCCCCACCCCCGCCCCTGTCGTCGCGCGGATCCTCCCGAGCATCCAACTTCATTTCCACTTCAATTTTATCAGCGGCCGGGGAGCCGGGCGGGAGATAGGAGGCCGGCCCTGACACGAATTAGCCCGGAGATTGCCCGATACGCTGGCCCGGGCTCGGCGCGCGCTCGCCTCCCTCCTCGCGTCTCCTTTGTGTCTTCCTGGCGGCTCCCGCCCGCCGCCCTCACTCCCGCCGCGCCCGCCCCGGGGCCAGCGAGCTTGTTGCTTTTGGCCACGTTTACCAGACCGAGGCGGGCGGCGGCGCGGGGCTCCCACCCCCGCAGGGCCGTCGGGGCTCGCGGGGGGCCTCGCTGCTCCTCCCCAAGTCCCTCACCTTCCCACAGCCGGGGTGGGGTGGGGACCGGGAGAGCCTGGGAGCCCAGGGGAGCCCCACCGGAGGGGGCGCCGTCCTGGGGGCCCTGTCTCTGTGCTGTTCAGTCGCTCAGTCGTGTCCGATTCTTTGCGACCCCCACGGGCTGCAGCACGCCAGGCTTCTCTGACCTTCACCAACTCCCTGAGTTTGCTCAAACTTATGTCCATGGACGGAAGGGTTTCCCGGGTGGCTCAAATGGTAAAGAATCTGCCTGCAATGCCGGAGACCCGTGTTCGATCCCTGGGTGGGGAAGATTCCCTGGAGAAGGGAATGACAGCTCACTTCAGTCTTGCCTGGTGAATTCCATGGAGGGAGAAGCTTGGCGGGCTACAGTCTGTGGGGTCCCAAAGAGTCGGACACGACTGAGCGAATAACACTATGTCCACAGAATTGGGGATGCCATCCTACCATCTCCTCCTCTGCCACCCCTTCTCCTGCCGCCCTCAGTCTTTCCCAGCAGCAGTGTCTTTTCCAATGAGCCAGGGCCTTGTAAAGGCCATCCTATTGAATCTTCCCGAGAACCCCGCGAAATGATGAGAGAAAGGGAAACCGAGGCTCAGAGAGGCAACACTACTTGCCCAAGGTCACACGCACCGAAGCTGTTCGGCCAAGATTTGGGACTGAAATTTGTTCCTTCCAGGAACCTTGGGGAAGAGTGGGTCTGGCATATTTACAGATTGGTGGTCCCTCTTTTCCTTAATTGTTCTCCAAATTTACTGCAAGACAGGAAGCCCTATAAGATGAGAACAAGGGAGGCGCTGGGGTGTCCAAAGCGGGCAGCGTAAGGACTTCCTCTCACTTCTGCCCCCAGGTGCCGCCTACGGACACACCCCCTCCCTGGGCCCCGCCCCACTTCCCCCTAGAGTCCCCACCCTCACTCCCAGCTCCACCAGAGAAGCCCCTTTGCTCTGTACCAGCTAGAAGCTGGCGCTGAGACCCCGGGGGTCTTTCCCTGACCTTCCCCCAGGCCTGGAGAGCGGAGGTGAGCCCTACCATGCTCCCCACCTCTGTTTCCGGGGTGCTGCTAGGGAAAATTTATGTCCCTCTCAGGTTTGGGAACCGATCCCACACTAAAAAGAAAGAAGAAAGAGAGAAAGAAATGATTTTAATTTTTTTTAGGTCCAGAAATGAAGCAGAAGTGAGTAAATTTTAATGAAACGGTGCAAAAATGACATCATTTACTCAGAAATCATTAATTTGTCAGCATTAATATTTCAGCTACAACATTGCCTGTCATTTTGTGCCTGCAATGACTGATAAATCTATAAAAGCGTGCTGCTAATTTACTGAATATTTATGTGCAGTGTCATTTGCAGAGTAAGAATGGAATTTATTTCGTGCCGAGTTCTGCGGGAGAACATTCCCCACAAACCTTCACCCTGGTGGGTGGGGGAGGGCAAGGGGAGATTCCAAACTTCCTGGAAAACTGATGACAAGGTGGGGACAAAGGGGACCCCTGGGGCTTAGTCCCCCCCCATCCCCCCCTCCCCCCAGCTCTGGTGCACTCCGGAGGACCCTTTCGCTTTTGCTCTGATGCTCTGATGGTTTAAAGGCACTTTGGGAACTCTCTTCCCTCCCTGACCCTGGGGAATCCAAATTTTACCTTCAAATGTTCCTGCTCCCAGGAAGGCACCCTGGCTTCTGCTGCTCCCGCATTGCCGTTGTGGGGCTACTGCTCACTGGATGTAGGGCCAGCCTTTAGTAGAGAGGATGGATGTGGGCAGCCTGATTCCTATGCCGGCTCTGTGAATGGTCTCAGAAATCTGGGCCTCAGTGTTCTCATCTGGAACACGGGGACACTACCAGTACCTGTTCCCAGTACTGGGGACTGGCAGGCCTAGAGCATGGAAAGCTCCTCAGCAGAGGACTTGGGGATCATCAGCTGCCACCTTTGTTAAAGGAATCAGCACCGTAATCTCTGCTCCTGAAATGTCCCTTTCCTGGGTCTGTTTCTCCAGATGAGAAGTGGGGGGTCCTGAGATCCCCCATGGCCCCGAGAGGTTCTCAAAGGAGAGCCCAACCCCTCCCCACTCCCTCCACATCTCCACGTGCTTGAGTGATCAGAATTCTGAGGATCTACCCACATACAACTTCCTGAAGCACCAGCTGGTTCCCCACCCCCCTGGGAGTTGTTTGGGGAAAGGATGGTTGACCTTTGAAATGCCTCCATTTTACAGAGAGCAAAATCAAGGCCCTGAGAGGGGCACCCGAGTCTGACGGTCCTTCACCCCACTTCCCATCCCCCATCCCAACCGGAACACAAATCACAAGGCTTCAAGGTTTGCACAATTTTGCTCAATTTCCTGCCTGAATGGCACAGGGCCTGACCCTCTGCAGGTGCTCAGGAAATGTTCGTGGAATCAATAAAGAACAGCTAAATCTCCCATCTTCTGAGAGCTTTGTCTCCTCCTCCCTCCTACTCCCCACATTCCGTCAGGGGTGGTGGTGGTGGTAAGGGCAGTCAGACCCTCCTAGGAAATGCCTCTCCAAGCGTTCCTTTTTCTTCTTTACTGAGGCACTCCTCTCCATGAAGGCTTCCCTGGACCACTGCATTAGTCTGCTCAGGGATCTGCCTGCCTCCACTTCCCTACTCCGATGCAGTCAGCACAGGGCTTTGTGAAGAGCAGCCCTGAGCAGTGCATGCTTATTCAGTCGTGTCCAACTCTCTGCAACCCCATGGACTGTAGTGTGCCAGGCTCCTCCATCCTCCTTCAGGGGATCTTCCTGATCCGGGGATCAAACCCACGTCTCCACATTGCAGGCGGATTCTTCACCACTGAGCCACCAGGAAAGCCCCCATCTGTCACTTAAAGGGCTGCGGTGGCTCCCACAGCCTGTACATGGCACCCCGCATGCCCTCCCAGGTCCTTCACACCCGGCTCCTCTTCATTCTCTCACAGACTCATCCACTTCTTAATATACGCATCCCATGTTTTCTGGTCTCTAAGCCTTTGTTGACCCTTCTGCCGAATGTCACCCTGTTCCTCATGACAAAATCCCATCTATCCTGCAAGGCCCATTGCAGCCAGTAAAGGTCTAGAAAGCTTGTGATCCCCTCCGAATGCTCCCTTATTCCAAGCAGGGCTGAAGCCCGGGGAGCCACACGTCCTCTCCTGAGGGCCCTGGTGTGGAAGAACCTCTCAGCTAGAGGAGAAGGGTGCTCATTGTCTGAATCCAGGGGAGAACACTGGATTGGTGGGGGGGGGGGGGCGGGGAGGGGGGAGACGTGAGCTCTCATACTTACAGATTACAACTGTGTGGGCTTGACCTTGCCATCCTCTGTCTATGAAATGGGCTGGTCCAGCTGGCTCCCATCCATATGAATCTGTCATGTCCACAGCTGCATCCTGGCACACGCTTCGTGCTGGCCAGACAGCATCCTGTTCATATGGGATACTGGCTGAATGCCCTCCATGCCAAGGTCCTGAGGTCCTGTGACTCAGTGTGATCCAGGCATCACTGGGTGAACCCCAGGAGAGGCAGAGGGGGATGCTGTGATACTATCACTGAAGAGCAACACACTTTCCCACAAATGATGCAGTGGCCCTGTGAGTTGATCCTTCCTGTGCCCATTTCACAGAGGAGGAAGGTGAGGTTAGAAGGTAAAGTGACTGGCTGAAGTCTCACAACCAGGCTCCTGGGTCCAAATCCAGTGCACTTCTAGCTGCTGAGTCCAAATGCTCTTAGAATAAACCCTAGTCCTCTGTGCCCTGCATGTTGGAGCCCCTGAGACCCTCTCCAAGACACTCGCCTCCTGTGTCAGAATCACACTGCCCTTCTGGTCGTTCCTTCGAAACTCTAAGCTTATTCTCTCTCCTGGGCCTTTAGAGTTATTGTTCCCTCTGCCTGGAAAAAGCTTATGCTCCCCTTTCAGTGCTCAGCTCTAATGTCACCATCTCAACAGGCCTTCCGTGCCCACCCAAACTGAAATAGATGTTCACTTCCTTTCCCTTCCTTCCACCACCTGAAATGGTCTTCTACACCTGTGTCCACCATGCAGGCGGGGACTTGGCTGCCTTGCACACCCCTGGAGGCCCAGTGCCTGGTGGCCGAGGGTGGCTGTTGGTTAGATGGATGTATGCTTGGGATGTGTAACACAGCAGAACTCTGAGCTCCTGTCTTCCAGGAGATGAGATGGGGGCTCTGGGGCGGGTGGGGAGGTAAAGGGGTCAGGGGACGCCAGAAGGTGCAACCTGCTCCCAGGAGCTGGACCTGAGAGGGAGAGGATGAAGCTGGGAGGCACCTCCCCACCTCGTCCTTACCATCACCCACCGCCCCCCCACCACCCATGCCTCACACTCATTTCCTTCCCGGAGTCAGTCTCATTTGCTTTCCCTAAAAGCCGCTGGAGGAGCCAATATGTACGTGATGAATATTTCATCTCCCGAGCGTGGGTTTGCGGGAGAGCTGCGATCACCCGGGGAGGGAGCGCTGCCCAGCCGTGCCTGAGAAGGAGGGGGCCTGAGAGGGGTGCTGGCGGTAGCATCTCGAAGATGCAGGTTCCAGGGCCCACCCACCTGCGCCCGCAGACACCCTTGGCATGGGGAGGCTCAGAGCGGCTGGGGCAGCCATGAAACTGGGGCACGGATACTTCCTGCCCCCTGGGGCTCCCAGTCCTTCTTTGGGGTTCACCTCTGGCTAGGGGCAGAATTGACCATAAGCTCGGGGGCTCGTGTTGCCCAAGCTAAAGCTTCAACTGAGGCAGTGATAGCCTAAGGTGTGGTCTGTCCTGGTCATCAGGTAGAGCAGTGTCTCAGTTGGGATCCTGAGCATCCTCTCATCCCGTGGACCGAAGCTGAGAAACTGCAGACTGAGAAAGGAAGGAGGGACAGGCAAAGCACTGCGTGTCGAGTGGGGCAGGGCAGGAACCGTGAGCAGCGAGACAGTCCTGGGCCATGTCCATCCTCAACCCCTCCATCATGCTATCATGACCTCAGCGTCCCCATGGGGATGGTCCAACAGGGCCTCTCCAGCTCTGGAGTCGGGTCCTGGCTGTCCACCATCTGCTCTTGCCCCGGCAGAGTGACCGCTGGACTTCTCCAAGCCTCAGTCTCCTCGTCTGAAGAGTGGCATCAGTCACGCCACAGGGCAGGTTGATTCTGTGGGGCCAGCAGAATGCTTGGCACATAGTAAGTACTCAAGGGATTCAAGGGCTGCACACCACACACACACACGCACACACATACACACTCAGTACCACCATTCCAGTTCCTGGAGCATCCACTTCTGGTCAGAAAACAAAGGACCAGCCATCGACTCTTCCTTCACCCAGGTTCTCTGTCCTCTCCCGGCACTCTGTGCATCCCTTGCCACCTGCCCCACTCCATGGCTTTGAGCCTCTGCTCCCTAATCAACTTGGAAGGCACCTTGGTCTTGGGTGTCAGCCAGCCCTGGATCCACATGGCCCTTTCCTGGGGTCCTCTCACCCCCAGCACCAACCCTCTGCAGCCAGCTCCTGTCCCCCCCAAGCCCTCCCTGGCCAGGAGCAATCCCAGCGTTCTCATCCCCACCCACCACATTACCCTCTGAATACTCTCATTATACCATTACTAATTAGGGCTGCCCAGCAAATTGGCGGCTGCATCAGAGGGAGACGGTGCGCAGGAGCATATGGCATAATATCGTATTAATGAACACTCTAAATTCAAACCCGGGTCAGCTGCTCGCTTCTCGCCAGTGTCACCCACGCTAAAGGGAGGGAGGGGAGAAAGAGGCAGTCAACCTTTCCCTCGCTTTCCTCGCCTCTCTCCAAACACACAATCCCCAGCGTGGGCTGCTGGAGGTTTTTATTTTTTTTTATTTTTTATCATATCTAAGGAATGGGGAGAGAAAGACAAGAATCCAAGCCTTCAACAGTGGTGGGGGGTTGCAGAGAGACCTCCCCCTCCCAATTATGTACACTGAGCATGGTCAGGGAAAAATAATAATTAATAATAATAAACCAGGCCTGTGAGCCACATTATCTCTGGCTCCCAATAATCCTTGGTGGGGATTTTAGCACCGAGGGCAAACCCCGGGCCATAGTGGTGGTGCAGCTTTCTTAAGATCACGTGGCTGCTGAACTGGAAAGTCCAGGGGAGAGGGACAAGCCTGAGGAGGTGGAAGAAGACCCCTGCCACCCTCTCTCCCAGTCCAGGAGCGCCAGAGACCCCCAGACCCCCAAGGTCAACCTGTGAATTCAGGGAGAGAACTCAGACCCAGATTCCAGTCTTCGAGTCGCTGGGTGATGCTGGGGGTCAGTTCCCCTTCCTCCCCCAGCAGGTTGAGAGTTCGGCTCTTGGCACTCAGATCAGCAGCCCAGGGCTGGATGGGGTCCTTCTTCTCCTCTCTCTCCCTCACCTCTTTCCCGCGTTTCTCAGAGGAGTGCAGAATTCACCGGCTGGTTTTGGAGGCGCCCTCCTGCCTCCCTGCATCTTGGGAGGAGGAGGTCAATGCGGAGACATTGGTGAGCGGGGGCCACATTGGGGACGGTCCAGGGAGCCTCAGAGAAGATGTGAGCTCTGACCAAGGCTCCTGAGTGGAGTGGGAGGACCTGCACTAAAGCTGACTCTCCCCCTCCCCCAGCCAAGGGGGTAGCACCCAGCGATGCCCATCCAGGGCTGTCCAAGGCACCCTGACTCCCACCGCTGATTGGAAAGGGCCTCCCCGTGCCATCCGCCTCTCTGTCTGATGGCATGATGTCCTCAGTCCTTTAACATAAACCGGTTTCCAAAGTCATCTCAAGATGAAGGGTGGTTCCGTTCCGGCCACCTGCTGGGCTCAGAGCCTGGAACAGGTGGGGCTGGTACACTCAGACATGGGTCTCCACGCCCTGCCCAGGCACAGTTGTGCCCTACACACAGCATCCCTTGACTCCACCTCCTCTGGGAAGCCTTCTTGGCTGACATCACAGAGCCACAGAGCCATCTCAAAGTGTCTTAGACACTATTTTATGTGAGATCCCCAATTGAGGACCAAATCTGTCTCAGAGCCTGGCTAGACTCCACACCAAAGCACCCCTCCTCCGTCTTCCCGTCCCACCCCAGTGCTGGGAGCCCAGTTCCCCAGGAGGAGGCATTTTTTGAGAGTCTCAGGTGTGCGTCTGGACTAGGAATCAAGATAGATTGCAATTCCAAATGAGTCACAGTGCGAACCTCTTCTAGCACCTTCTCTGCCTTCAGTCTTTGTGAATTCTCTTCCTCTCACTCCCTCCCTGTCTCTAGTCCCCCCTGGGGATGGGGGTGGGGGGAGCTGTGAAGATCAGCAGATGTTCTTGGTCCATGAAAGGGTTTATTAGGACACACTGGACAGAGCTGGAGCCCCCAGGAGAAGACCCTCCTCTCCCAAGTTCCTGTCCTCCTCTGGGTTAATGGAGTGTGTTCATGGAGGAGGAATTCGGGGTGGTAGGACGATGATCTCCTTCCAGGGCCCCAGAAGGAGTCTGGAGACGTCCCTTGAACTGTAACCTGCAATGTGGTTGCAGGACTCTGGGCAGTGAGTGCCTTCTCTGTTTATTTTGTTGTTCTTGTTTAATCAATCAGTTATGTCTAACTCTTTGCAACCCTATGGACTGTAGTCCGCCAGGGTCCTCTGTCCATGGGATTCTCCAGGCAAGAATACTGGAGTGGGTTGCCATTTCCTTCTCCAGGGGATCTTCTAATCCAGGGATCGAACCCGAGTCCTATGTCTCCTGCATTGGGAAGCAGATTCTTTACCACTGAGCCACCAGGGAAGCCCTTTGTTGTTTTTATTTATTTATTTGGCTTCTCTGAGTCTTAGTTTTGGTATGTGGGATCTTTAGTTGAAGCATGTGAGATCTAGTTCCTTGACCAGGGATTGAATCCATCCCCCCTCTGCGCTGGGAGTGTGGAGTCTTAGCCACTAGACCACCAGGGGAGTCCCCTCTGTTTACTTTTCCTTCTGTGAAATGGGTGTATTGACAGCTTGGTCAAGATAGAGGGATGCTTCAGTGCAAGACTCACCCGCGGAGGCAGGGGGCCCTTGCCAGCCTGAGTACCGCCAGACGCCTTCCTAGTCAGTTCCATCAGAAAGAAAAAGCACCTGAACAAGCCCCCCGGGCTATCCGGGCAGGATGGAGGCGGGAGGTACCCGCGCAGCGCAGCCCCGTCACGCACACTAGCAGGCTGCAAGGCTTCAGGGGCGCCAACAGGGGGCGCGAGAGAGCCCCCTCCCCAACAGACCTGCAACCCCCAGGGGACTCAATTTCAGACAGCCGGACCGGGCGCTAGAACCCTTCCACGGGGTAGAGGAGGGGCGGGGGACCCAAGTTAGGGATAGGGAGCCCCCTTCCTCTGGCTGCCCGGGCCACGCAGGTGCCCCTGGCCGCGGACTGCCTGCGGTGCACACCCTGCACCCCGATCCGCCGCCCCGGCCAGCCCGACCCCGCGGCCTCGGCACCCTCTCTCGCGTCCTGGCGCCCCGCCACTCACGCCCCGTCATAGGATCCTTTTCCTTTGTCTACAGAACCTGGAGATCCCTCTCCCTCCTCCCTACGGCTCTCCCGGCAGGGGAGCGCAGGCGGAGTAAATAATTGTCGCCCCTCCCGGCCCTGCCCAGCCAGGCGGAACGCGGGGGTGTTATCAAGCCCTGGATGCCAATTACTTTATCCGCCCCCACAAGCCATAAGCACCGCACACACACACCCCACCGCGCAGCTGGAGCCCCCAGCCCCTAGGAGAGGAGTAAAAAGCCAGGGAAAGGTGTTGGCTCTAGTCTCCGGATTTCAGAGGCAGCTTGTCTGAACTTGCCTGGGTGTGGGGACACCCCTACTTCATCTCTCCAGAGGCAATAACCCAGCTTTGTGTTAAAGCGGCCGGCGTGTGTGTGTGTGTGCGTGCGTGCGTGTGTGTGTGTGTGTGTGTGTGTGTGTGTCCCTGCAGTAGGTGCCAAGATTCCAAGGTATGGCCTCTTCCCTAGGGAGGAGTGACTGAGCTGGAAGGGCATCTCTGGAAGCCTGAACTTGGGACCCAGAGAGGGAAGGTGACTTGCCCAGGTGACAGACAGCAGGACCAAGCTCCAGGTCTGGATAAAGCACACTGTCTTCAAGTGACCCCTGTCACTAGAGCTCTTTCCAGGGATCCCCTAAACAACAGAGCCTGAAACCCACACTCTGCACATAGCCTTGTTCCCCTGTGTCAACTTCGTATTTGGGGTATCTAATGAAAAATAAGGGCTTCCCTGGTGGCTCAGATGGTAAAGAATCTGCCTGCAATGCAGGAGCCTTGGGTTTGATCCCTGGGTCAGGAAGATCCCCAGGAGGAGGGAATGGCAACCCACTCCAGTATTCTTGCCTGGAGAATTCCACGGACAGAGGAGCCTGGCAGGCTGCAGTCCATGGGGTCACAAAGAGTCAGACGTGATTACGCGACTAACACACACACACATGCAAAATAAATATTCAGGGCCCCTTGTTCCCAGTTATTAAGTTCCAAGGCAATACGAGGAGAACATTAAGCCTGCTAACTGTGGAGCCCTTTGTGCTCATCAGCAGCCCATGAACCCTGCCCTGTCCGAGGACCATGTCAATCTACTTCCTCTGCATCTGTGAAGGCCTTGAGTAAAATCCCCACACCCATTCTAGCAGCTTCTCTGCCTGAAGTCGGGGTTCTATAGCTGCAGTGACCCCCACCACAGCCCCTGCTACATACAGTCCAACAACTCCAGCCCAGGGAGGGGGACGCCTAGAATCAGGGGGAGCTGACCCGGGACCCGGCTTGGTTCTGGCTCTTGCAGCGGGTACAGGCTCTGGCATCTAAGGGAGAAGCTGCCCAGGTTCTGTGGATTTCAGAAAAGGGCAGGGGCTGGGGCTTCTTGGGGGCTGTGTTTCGTCCGCATTTGCGTGTGTCTTGTTGAGAGCATGGGCCGTGCAGGGGTCGTTCATTTCTGTGGGTGCAAATGCCCTCACTGGGTGGCCCTTCTGAGTCCGGGCCGCACGCACACCTGTGTGTGCACTCAGAGCCCCAGAGCAAGGCGGTCAGGCTTGACCCCACCTCCACCCCTATCCCATGGGTGCCCTGGCCTCTGTCATGGTGCGTATGTTCCTATCCTCAGGCGTTCTGCATTGGAATTCAAGCCCTTGCCAGCCTGTTCCCTGCTTGCTAACTATAAACTATCTGATTTATATTCATTAACCAGTACTAGACAGCGGCAGGCGCGGCAAACTTCGGTGGGGGACATGCCTCCATCGACAGGCGGACTGCATTTCAGTTAATTAAGGGGCTGTAATTGTTGTCCAGGACAAGGGTCCCCAGGGCACAGGCTTTGTAAATAACTACCCTCCGCTTGCCCCCACCCCTCACCCTGCCCCTCCCTGCCTCCTGTCCAGACCTTAGAAGCCAGGTAGAGGGAGCTGGGGCTGGAAAGGAGACCATGAGAAGAGGGGGCGAGATGTGGATGTAGGTGATGCTTTCGACAGCTCAGCCCCAGAAAGGCCACAGTTCTAGGACCTGGGGTGGGCTGGGGGGAGTCCTAGGCAGGGCAAGGTGGGGCTGGGTCGTAGAAAGCTCGGTTTACTTCCCAAGATGGCTCAGTCGGGGAAGGCAAGGCCCGCCTGCACACATACACACAGCACAAGCACTCACAAGCATGTACAGCCCACCAGTTGTTTGTGCTGTTTTCCCCCCCTTCTGCCTACATACCCACCCCAGGAGCTCAGCCCTGGGACCTGGGCACAGGCTGGCTATCTGGTACCTGTTGGGCACTGAGAGACTTTACGGGGTTCAGCAGGGAGCTAAACAGAAAGGGGGTGTCATCTCACCAGCCCCAACAAATGGAGAGGAGTTGTCTTCTCAAAAATTAAATGAGGGGACCTCCCTGGTGGTCCAGTGGTTAAGAATCTGCCTTGTTGTGCAGGGGAGTCGAGTTCGATCTCCGGTCAAGGAACTAAGATCCAACGTGTCTCGGGGTAACTAAACCCGCAAGCAGCAACTGCTTAGCCCATGTGCCCCAGAGCCCGTGCTGGGTAAGGAGAGAAACCCGCACAACGAACACTGCCAGGAGATGCCCTTGTGCTGCAACTAGAGAAGCCCCCGAGTGCTGTGATGAAGACCCAGCGCAGCCAAAATAAATTTAAAAAAGAAAAAAGAAAAGAATGAGGAAGGCTGGTCCTGTCTGGAAGTCTCAGACCAGTGGGAGACGGGATGGGAGTGCGGTCAGGAGCTCCCACTTTGATAGGGGAGAGGGTCTCAAGAAGTTCCTTGGCTGGTGGGGAGCAGGGAGTAGGGGGCGATCTGGGAAGACAAGAGTGGTGAGAGAGGTGCAAGTGGAAGACACCCCGAGCAGCCAGCGCACACAGACAGCACGGCAGGCGAGTGGGTGATCCCTGCGGACAACAGAGCGGGGGGCTTCCTGGAAGAAGGGGTGGGAGCAGAGCTTGACGGGAAGGGTGAGAGCAGAGCAGCGCTGCTGGAGGCGGGCTCACCCAGCTTTTCTCTGCACAGGTTTTTCCAGGTGCCCGCTAGGTGCTGGGGATAAAATGGCACATAAGACCAGCGGGTTCCCTGTGCTCCCAGAGGACAGATGGGTGGAGATGTGTGTGTGCCCCTGTGTACTCAGGCGTGTGTGCATGTGGGGCGTGTGTGTGTATGCGTGTGCTGTTTGGTCCCATTTTCTGAGAATTGAGAGCTTGCCGCTGCAGTTCAAACCCCTCTGAGGCACAGGAGAAAACAGCCGGCATGAAGGTGTCTCTGTCCCCGTGGAGCCTGCATTGGCCTGTGCGATGTGTATACACATGGATGTGCAGAGTGTGCTCACACTCGGTATTCTCTGGTTCTCTGTGTGTGCAGGTCCCGCAAAGGAACTTGCACCCACTCAGGACTTGAGCCAAGATTCACATGGCCCTGGGACCCTGCTCCTTTGTGACCATCCTCATCCAACCCTCAGAACTGTCTTCCTCTGACATCTTGACCCTGTGAGCACTTCTGTTCCAGCCCACCCCTTGCCCAGAGAACCCACATGCATTTTGCTTTCAGCCTAAAAAGTACCAGCTGCCTGTGAACCACTGAATAATCACCTTAAGGCAAATCAGCATGGATTTTTGTGAACCTGGCTTGCAGTTTAGGATGACCTGTGCCCCTCCTCCATCTGCACCCCCACCCTATCCCCAGCGTGAATCTCAGGGTTGACCACAACCTTGAATGTGACTTTTGACAAGATGCTCCTGAGAGTATGTATTTGACTTGGCTCTATCTAGACAGAGTTGAGCAGAGAAGAGAAAAGAAGTTTCTTGGTCCCTCCCCTCACCCCCTCTCCTGGCCTTTTCCACCTATCAGCCCTTATCTGAAAGAAAAATTAGAGAGTTATTAGGAGTTTCATTAGGGGTGAGCAGGTTGGTAATGAAATTACATTTCAGCTCCTTCTCAGCCTCTGTAAGTATTAAGTGGTTTGATCAATGGTGTTCACACAATTAATTCTGCCTGATTGCAGAGAGTGGCTGTATCGACAGTTGGGTTTCACACCTCGAACTTTGTCTCTTAGCCAAAACGTGCCTTCAAGAAGCTTGGAGGATGAAGGTGGGGGCCACCATCGATGAAGGTCTTTGCTGAATGCCACATTCAAGCTCATAGAGATTGCTTTCTTTCTTTAAGCTTATAAGGAAATTTAGGTATCACTCCAAAAATTAAATTATTGAATTCTAGATCAGGAGAGGTGAGATAACACCCCTGCTCTGGCCTTCACTGTACGTGATGGACTGGCATCGCGGGAATCCCATGCCAGCTCTCAGGCCTCCTTCCTGGGACTGGGCAGGGCAGCACACCTTCCTTCCCCGGTCCTCTCCTGCCCGTCCTCCCAGGCTATCCAGACAGCCTGCCTTAGAGCCCACGTAAATCTCTGCTGCTTTAACTTAATCCACTGACTCTTGCTGGGTCTTCCGGGGATATGGAAGGCGACTTTGTGCGGTCCTTTGTGAAATGACACTAACAACCATAAAGGTTGTGTTCTCAAAGCTGGGGAACTTCTAATTCCTGGGACCCTGCCCACCAGGAAGTATATCCTTCTTGTCACCTGCAGTCCATGTCCCCATGGCCTCTGGACACGCTGCTCCAGTGGGGCTTGGTGGGGGGCAGGGGGCACTCGTGCCAGGGCTTGGGGTTTGCAGTGGGATTTTACACGATCGCAGAGGAAGTCCTGCTTCTCGGTAATGCCTGGGTAATGCCTCAGGAAAGCCTGGGTTTCCTGGAAGGGAAGGCTGTGAAAGTGTTGGTGACAACGATGTCCTGGGAAAGACGTTGGGGGGTCAGACTAAGACACTCCCTGAACCCTCTCTAAGGCGCATGTGCTGTTTTACAGGCGCGGTTTCGAGAAATCCTCCCACCTGCCCCAGGAAGTAGACGCTCCCCTTTAGCAGATGAGGAAACTGAGGCCCAGAAGTGTTAAAGCTTTCCCAGACTCCACCACTAGTAAGTGGTGGGACTTTCTGAGAGGATGGGAAAGGACCACGTCTCAGGATCTGCTCAGCTGGGCTCACCCTATGGCCTGAGAGACCACTTCCACCTCCAGGAAGTCCCCCTCCAGCAGAAGCACGACATGGGGGGGTTGCCCTCAGGCTCTGTCTGCACTTTTTCTTTCCAATGTCAAGAAGCCCTCTGGGTTTTTTTTTGGCCTCACCATGGAGTATGTGGCATTCTAGTTTCCTGACCAGGAGTTGAACCCATGCCCCCTGCATTGGAAGCACAGATCTCATCCACAGGACTGCCAGGAAAGTCCCTGCTTCTGCTTCTTGCTGGTGTGTCTGCCTGTGTATCCTGAGTATTTCTGTTGGGTCAGTTGTCTGATCCTCACAGCAATGGGCAAATCGTAACATCTGACTCCCAGCACTGCAGCATCAGGGGTTAACGAAGGAACCCCCAGGAGGAAAAGGATTCCGTGCTCCCCGACTGGCAGGAGGTGCTACAAGTGAGGAGGCCAGCGGGCCAGAGCCTTGGGGGAGAGGCTTCCCATCCAGGGAGTGGGCTCTTGTCCAGGTGGCTGAATAGGAAAGGAAATGATTATTGGGCTCTCCTTGCCTTTACTGTAGACCTTCACTCCAGATCCCACCTCAACAACCATAATGAAAACAGTGCAGGACTTAGGCTACCAACGTCCATACGTTCATCTGATGGACGATAGCACGGCTGTTAACAGTACATAGTAACACACGGACATCAAGGGTCAGGGTGGGAATCAGAACAGAAGCAGTATAAGCCTAACTGGAGGCGTGTGGGTGTGACTCTGTGTCAGGTCCTAGCGCTGAACAGAATCCACATCTCGCCAACCTAATCCTATGAGGTAATAATAGTGTCCCTTTCTTAAATATGTGGAAACTGGGGCTCAGAGCCATTGGATAACTTACCCAGGGCTGCACAGCGAGTACACAGTGAAGCCAGGTCTCCATTCCAGACACTCTGGAATGTGTGGCTCTCTGTGCCCTTAACTGCCACCCTATGATGAACCCATACCACTGGCCAATCTTTTTCACTTTACAAAGTGCTTTCATGTTTATGATCTTTATGAAAAATTCACCACGGCTCTATGAAGCACCTACTAATGAGCCCATTTGATAGATGAAGAAACAGGTTAAGAGACTTGCCCAAAGTCACGGTGTCATTCCCCAAATGCATGACAAAAGAAGGTCTAGTAAAAGAAGGTCTCGAACTCAGATTGTACTTGACAAAGCCCTGCCTTGTCTACTTCGAGAACACAAATAGACAAGAGAAGGTAAGGCGCTTAGATATCAAACCAGACACAGCAGAGATCAGGAAAGGGGAAGGAAAAGCATTCTCTTCCCTTTGCTCGTCTCTACTCAGATGTAAAGGGAAAAAGTCATTTTAAGCAGGTGACTTGCCACCTCGCATTTAAGAAAAATGCATGGAATTAAGTTCCTAAAAAGCTAGGAAAGCTGAACCAAACCATCACTGGGGCTTGAAATGAGATTTTATGTTTTCCCATTCTGGGCGCTGAGCCATCAGTGGTGCCACATGCCAGGCTGGTGAGGACCACTTGTTCCTTGGAGACACCAGGGGTTGGTGGCCGTCCGCCCCGCCTGGCCCTGCCTTGGTGAATGCCAACTGCTTGCAGGCCCATCAGAGGGCTGGGCTCAGAGAACAGACATAGGGGAGTACCAGCCCCCTGCTGCTCAGAGTGTGGTCCACAGACCGGCAGTATCACCTGAGAGGTTGTTAGGAACGCAGAGCCCTCTCTACCGAGAATCAGAGTTTGTATTTTAACAAGACCTGGAAGTGATGTGTCTGCGCATATCACAGTTTCAGAAACCTGGCTTTAGCTAAAATCTGAATAGAGGGAGGACAGGCCCCAGTCTCAAAAGCCCTGTCTCCCCCTGCCCTGGGCCCCCAAGTTCTGAGCAGCTCACACAGACCTTGGGATTGCTGGAGCCTGACAGCGTTGCAGTCGGTCGTGGGCACAGGGGACGGAGGGAGGGCAGAGGCCCCTCCCAACCCGCACTGCTGGAGGTGCCCGCCAGCCACAGCCAGGGAGGGTGGGGGTGGGGAAGCTTGTCTCCGTCAGCAGATCTTTCTGGAAGGAGAATCAAGGTGCCCCTAGATACCCCCCTCCCACGTGGGGACCGAGTGTAAGAACGCCGTGTGCAGCGATGGCAGGGCAGGTAGCCAAGGGCACTGGGTTCACCTTCCCCAGAGGCACCGTGGTTGCGGTTGCGTGGTCTCTCCCTGTCCCTCCCAGGCCAGCCTTCCCAGAGCTAGTCACAGAGCATCAGACCAAGGAGCTGCTTCTCTCCAGAAAAGGAGGGACCTCTATCCTCCGCTCCTGCCCGAAGCGAGTCTCCCCTCCTCCCTGCCTCCCTGGGGAAGTTTCCCCACCCTCCCCCAGCTCCTGCAGAGGCATCTACTCCTCCCCAGCCTGCTCTCTGCCACCTGGGCTCCTGGGGCTGGCCCTGGCCCCCAGGGCACCATCTCCTTAAAGAGACAGCTGCCCCATGTTTCTTTGCAGTGTACCCACCCTGAGCACAGGGACGCTGAGGCCGAGTCTCCAAGCCTGGGAAAGGGGCTGGGCTGCACCCTCAGCCCCAGGAACGAGCCATCAGTCTTCTCATCCAAGGGTTTCTCAATCCTGGCCACACCTACATCACCTAGGGAGCTTTCAGGAGTACTGATGCCTCTGGTCCAGCCCAGGGTGATTAGATCAGAATTTCTGGGGCTAGGCGGGTGGTGGGGGAGGGTCTTTTTAAAATAAATATCTAAAAAAAATAAATAAATAAAATAAATATCTAATATATTTTTAAAATACTGACTAATGTGCAGCTAGGAAAAATGAAGCCCTGAGCCAGTCCATCGACCTCACATTTTTTGCCACCCCTCTGGACTGTAGCCCACCAGGGTCCACTGTTCATGGGATTTTCCAGGAAAGAATACTGGAGTGGATTGCCAGTCCCTTCTCCAGGGGATCTTCCTGATCCAGGAATTGAACCCGAGGCTTCTGTGTCTCCTGCATTGCAGGGGATTCTTTACCACTGAGCCAGCTGGGAAGCCTAATGAGTGTGTGTGGCCAAGATAATCCAATTGTAGCTGCACCCCAAAAGAAGGGCTCACTCAGGGTCCACAGCAGCTGAACCAAGACACAGAACATACCAGGCAACACAGTGGGCTCCCTGCACTAACAGATCTACCAATCTCGCTGCCCTATAACTTTGGGTGAATTTCCTAACCCTTCTGACTCTCAGCTTCCTCACCTATAGAATGGGTATGTGTGTGTGTGTGTGTGCGCTAAGTCGCCTCAGTCATGTCCAACCCTTTGCGACCTCCTGGACTGTAGTCCGCCAGACTCCTCTGCCTATGGAATTCTCCAGGCAAGAATACTGGAGTCAGCTGCCACGCCCTCCTCCAGGGGATCTTCCCAATCCAGGGGTTGAACCCACATCTCTTAAGTCTTGTGCATTAGCAGGCAGGTTCTTTATCACCAGTGCCACCTGGGAAGCCCATAGAATGGGGATCAGTTCAGTTCAGTTCAGTTGCTCAGTAGTGTCTGACTTTTTGCAACCCCATGGACTGCAGCACGCCAGGCTTCCCTGTCCATCACCAACTCCCAGAGTTTACTCAAACTCATGTCCATCGAGTCGGTGATGCCATTGAACCATTTCATCCTCTGTCGTCCCTCCTGCCTTCAATCTTTCCTAGCATCAGGGTCTTTTACAATGAGTCACTTCTTCGCATCGGGTGGCCAAAATATTGGCATTTCTGCTTCAGCATCCATCCTTCCAGTGAATATTCAGGACTGATTTCCTTTAGGATGGACTGGTTGGATCTCCTTGCAGTCCAAGGGACTTTCAAGAGTCTTCTCCAACACCACAGTTGAAAAGCATCAATTCTTTATAGTCCAACTCTCACATCCACACCTGACTACTGGAAAAAAACGGTAGCTTTGACTAGACGGACCTTTGGTGGCAAAGTAATGTCTCTGTTTTTTAATATGTTGTCTAGGTTGGTCATAACTTTTCTTCCAAGGAGCAAGTGTCTTAATTTCATGGCTGCAGTCACCATCTGCAGTGATTTTGGAGCCCCCAAAATAAAGTCTGTCACTGTTTCCACTGTTTCCCTATCTATTTGCCATGAAGTGATGGGACCAGATGCCATGATCTTCGTTTTCTGAATGTTGAGTTTTAAGCCAACTTTTTTCACTCTCCACTTTCACTTTCATCAAGAGGCTCTTTAGTTCTTATTTCTTAGTTCTTTAGAATGGGGATAATCATGTCTAAATGGCAAGATTGCCTGATACAGGTAGGTGCTCAAAGAAATATTGCTGCGTGAATGGATGAAGAAAGGAAGGAAGGAAGGGAGGAAGGAAGGATGGATGGATGAACACTTGAACTGTTTCCTTGAACGGGCATGGGGGGCTGTACTTAGAAATCAAATAAAATCCGTAAGCCAATCCCAAGACTCTAGAACTATCAAAACTTCCCCTATTGGGAAGGGTCAACTCAGAGGACCAGGCAGTGGGAGGCTTTTCTTCAAGGGGCCCCAGGATTTCAGGCCAAGGTGTGGGTTACTTGACAGAAGAATAAACGCTTCATTCATCTTCCAGCTGCCTCCTGCCCCACCCGGGTTCCACTGGAGTGACTCTGGCCCCCCTTGCAGAAGGGGCTGGATGCTCACCTTCCCCTCACACTTCTTGCTTGCTGGCGCCCAGCCAGGGCACCTGTGGGTTCACAGAGATCCTGGCACGGACGGTCCCTGGAGTGGGGGAGCCAGGCAGGGGCCCCCTTCCCATGTTGGTCCCACAGGGTGAGGTGTGGGCAGCAGAGGAAGAGCCAGAAAGGAGCCTTACAGTCTGGTGATAGTTCAGCGGCCTCCCCTGAGGGCTGGGGAGATGGAGGGGGTGACAGGATGTCCCTCTCAGCGCCCCCCTTCCCCAAGCTTTCCCCCAGCAGTCACCTTTCTGCCCCCACTCCCAGCCAATTTCCTAGTTCTCAGCCCGCTCCCTGCCCGCTCTGCTTCACTACCGCTGCTCCCCCTGCCCTGAAAGCTTCGGGTCCTGGCCTTCCTCGCCTCACACTCCCTGCCCCCACCCCTGTCACCATCACACACACCCCGGGGGCAGCCTGGGGCCCAGGTGAACCAGGGCAGGGTCCACCATAATCCTTCATCATGGCTCTGGTGAGACAGAAATCCTGCGGATGGAGAGATCAAACTGACCGGAGTGGGACATGAGTAGGGGGCGGGGGTGGGGGGGGGGCATCTCTTGGATCTGAGCTGCCATCTTGGGGCAGGAAGGGGGCGCTGGCTTGTTTTCCTTCCTCGAGCAGGTACAAAAGAAGCCACATTAACACAGTCCTGCCTTTGAAGCTCACCTCTGAAACCCGGGCTCTTGGGTCTGAGCCAAGCAGGCTTGGCCGCTCATGCCCTCTGCCCAGCCACCCCTCCAGAGGTGCTTCGGAACTGGGAGATCAAAGGGGCCTGGGCTTCTCCCCACTGTGCTGTCAGAGCCGTGGGTGAGGAGTAATTGTGGGAGGGCAGGTGTGCACAGAGGGTCCCGTGCAGGAGAGCAAGCCTGGATTTCAGAGGGCTCCAAAACGCATGCTCCCCGATAGGTACTGGGTACCTACCCGCGTGGTGGGTCTCCCTTCTTCCTTACAGGTGGTGTTGTGTCTGGTGTCCCATTTTACAGATGGGGAAATGGAGGCTCTGAGAGGGTTAAATAGCTTATCCAAGGAATCAGGACTGGAAACCTGATCCCCAATCCAGGACTTTCTCCCTATTGGAAAGTCCTACTCCCACCCCAAAGACAACTTTCAATTCTTGGTCATAAACCCAGGTATATGCTTTAGTCCCCAAAGTCAACAGCTCCATAAAAGGCTGCTGTTTTCGCATCTCAAAGTGGCTAATGTCAGCGGGCCCCGTCGTCCCTCCCAGACCTGCACAGGGAGGATGGACAGGCATTCAGGATTCCACCATGGACCCTGATTTTCTGTCTCCCGCAAGCCCTTCTGCCCTCACGTTGCCTTTATGTTTGTTGAGCAGCTGAGAGGACTGGAGAGCTGGTGTCGGGGTGAGCAGGGGTACCCTGTCTGTGTACTGAGCTCCCCCTTAGAATAAGGGAGGGATGAGAGGAACCACCAGCCCTCTGGGTAGGGACTCGGCTCCTTCCCAAGTGGAAAGAGACTGGAGGGGAAGACTCACCCTGCTCTTTCCAGCTGGGCAGCTGCCTCTCGCACCTGACCGATCACCTGGCCCTCTCCTTCCTCTCCCTCCCACTACCCCTCACCTCCCTCCAGACCACCTGATCAAAGGCAAGAATCTGGGAGCCCTTAATCATGTCCCCCCCTGCCCCCCTCCCCTGCTCGCCCTCTGCTCTTCCTGCCCGTCTCAAATAACTGTTTCCCCGAGGTGGAACCAGACTGATTCCGAGATGGAAGGGCCTTCTACATCAGTGTCTTCATTTCACAGCCGAGTAAGCCGAGGTCCAGAGAGGGTGACTTCCTTAAAGTCGCATAGCGAACTCAGGGCTTGGGACCAGGGCGATAGTGAGGTCTTTGGAAGCCTACATGATGAAGAGATCTTTGTTTCTCCCCCAGTGGAGGTGTTTTAAAACAGAAACAGTGTTAAACCGTGAAACACAGAACGAATAAACAGCAGCACTGTTTAGGACTACCCTGAGGGGTCCAGTGGTTAAGAATCCATCAGCCAACGCGGGGGAAATAGGTTCAGTCCCAGGTCTGGGAAGATTCCACGTGGTGCAGGGCAGCTAAGCCTGTGCACCACAACTTCGGAAGCCTGTTTGCTCTAGAGCCTGAGCTCGGTCACTAGAGAAGCCAGCACAATGAGAAGCCCGAGTCCCACGGCTAGAGAGTGGTCCCCACTCCCTGAAACTGGAGAAAACCCGGGCTTAGCAATGAAGATCCACCACAGCCAAAAAAATAAAATAAAAATAAATAAGACTTCCCAAAAATGTAGCACAGACCAACAGAACTTTTGGCACTGATGGCAGTGCCCCTGTGGTGGCCAGGAGCTGCTTGTGCTTCTTGAGACTTGAAGTGTGGATAGTGTGCCAAGCGGGTGAACTTTTAATTGAATTTAATCTAAATTTACATGGAAACAGTCGCACGTGACTTCTGGCTGTTGAACTGGACATCACTTCTTTCTAGGTTTTTGGCTTGCAAAATTCTGGTCCAGTTCATTAAAGTTGAACTTTGGGGGTTGGGTTTTGTTTTAGAGGTACCCCAAGCTGTTAAGTCTGTCTGTTGCATGATGTTGTCCTGTCTGGCATTCACATCTGAGTCTATAAATCGGTGATAAATGGTGTAATAAGATTCTAGGGAGCATCAGAAGAGGGATGGATTGCATCCAGTATGAAGGTAGAAGGGCCAGAGGGAGAGTTTCATGGAGTGCGCATTGAAGGAGGCAGGAAAGATACAGAGGCGGGCGGTTCGGGGTCTGCTCAGGGTCAGCGTCCAGTGCCCAGGAGGCACGTAGTTTTCCCACGCTGCTGAGCCGCGGTGCCTTTCATCTTGTCATGCTCTGACCCTTGTCCAGTTTCCCCAGGGAGACTGTGGTGGCCCTGTGTGCTGGAGGAGGGCCACCTGAAGTGATGGGAAAGAAAGCGGGGAGCCAAATGGCCAGGGGCTGTGTGAGAACTGAACAGTATTGGGGAGCCCAGGGTTTCTCCATCGGCATCCTAGCTCTGGCTGAAACCCCAGGAGGGCAGGATAGAGGCTGAGACTATTTACAGTCACACACCAAGGAAACTTTGCCTCTCAAACCCCTCATCCAAGTTTCTGGTCCAGCTTATTCCGTAACAGCCTTCTAATCTAGCGTCCTGAGAGTGAGGACCTGGAGCCTGACTTCCATGGTCAGGCTTAGCATTTAAGAATCGGGGATGCAGACAATATAAACAGCTGAAAGTTAATATGACAGAGGGAAAGAACTTGACAGGGGAAAAAAGGGAGCAAAAGATTGGAACAGGGAATTCACGGAATAGGAAGCACAGATAAATGATCAGTTATCAGGAAAGAATAATCACACTTTAACATCTTGTACAAATTAAATTTATAATGTCAATTATATCTCAATAAAAGCTGGGAAAAAAAAAAAAGAATCATCTCCACCAGTAATCAGGACAGTACAACTAAAACAATTCTATGAGGGCTTCCGTGGTGGCTCAGTGGTAAAGAATCTGCTTGCCAATTCAGGAGACATGGGTCCCATCCTCGACCGGGGAAGATCTCACATGTGGCTGGGTTCGTACCACAACTACTGAGCCTGTGCCCTAGAGCCTGGGACCCACAACTACTGAAGCCCGTGCACCCAAGAACTCATGGTCCACAAATTCAAAGTCTAGTAATACCTTCATATTGGTGTAGACACCCAGACACCATTGGCAGGAGATTTAGTGATGACGATCCACCAAGCCAAAACAGTAAAAATACATGTTGGGAGATTATACATCGATGCTTCCTCTTTGAAGAGCCATTTGGCCATATTTCATAAGATTGGTGATGCTGTGCTCTATGGTAGGCTGTCATATCGGTGGTCCCCCGTGAACTATAGCACCAGTATGCCGCACCCACCCTTGTTTGGAACTCTAGGCCTAGCCATGTGACTTGCTTTGGCCAACAGGTTATTAGCAAGAGTGAGACAAGCAGAGACTTAATAAGCACTTGCACAACGGGGCTTGAAACCCTGAAACTGCCATGCTGTGAGGAAGCCCAAGCTACTCAGAAGGAGAGACCATGTAGAAGCCTGAGGAACACTTCTGACAGCCAGACCCAAGGCCCCACACATGTGACCCCAGCTGAACATTCCCAGGTGCTTAAGGGGTCCAGACTGAGACCTCAGGCACTGCATAAAAGAGACAGCTTACCACTGTACCCTCCTTGAATTACTTTTATTTTTTTGGTCCTGCGGAATGGCATGTGGGACCTTAATTCCCCAATCAGGTATCAAACCCATGCCCCCTACATTGGAAGTGTGGAGTCCTTTTTTTTTTTAATTCATTCGTTTGTTTCTGGCTGCATTAGGTCTTCATTGCTGCTCATGGGCTTTCTCTATTGCGGCAAGGAGGGGTTAATCTTCGTTGAGCTGGCTCCTCAATGAGGCAGCTTCTCTTGTTGTGGGCTCTAGGCGTTGGGCTCAGCAGTTGTGGCACACGGGCTTAGCTGCTCCGTGGCATGTGGGATCTTCCCAGACCAGACACTGAACCCTCACGCCCTGCACTGGGAGCACAGAGTCTTAACCACTGGACCACCAGGGAAGTCCTCCCTGCTTGAATTACCTAACCCACAGAATTGTGCGCAAATAAATGGGATATTGCTTGAAGCCACCAAGTTTTGGGGTGGTTTATGATGCGACAACAGAAAATTGATAAACCTGTCATCTAGTAATTCCATTCCTAGCTATGTGCCCAGAGAAAACCTTGCAAGTGTACACATGGAGATTTGTACAAGGGTGCTTATCACAGCCTATTCATAAGCAAAGGACAGACTGAGGCATATACCTTCATTCAGTGAATATGGCACAAACGACATGGAACAACAGGGATAAAACCAAAACACGAGGAACACAACACTCAAGGGGTAGGAGTTTACATGCAGGACGTAATATATAAAGCTCATATAAAACTGAGAAACATACAGACACATGCAGTATAGTGCTTATGTATTGATACTCTAAAGTTAAAACCTGCTTGAAAAGAATAAACCCTAAATTCAGGAGGGTGGTTCCCTCTGGGGAGGTGAAAGCCTCAGGAGGAAGAGACATGGAATCCATAATATTTTGTTTACTTAGAAAATATAAATCTGAAGCAAAAATGGCAAAACATTAAGATTTAACAAAGCTGGGTAGAAGAGACTTGGGTGTTCATTATATTATTGTTTATAGTTTTCTCTGTGTGAGAAATATTTTATAATAAAAAAGATAATTTAAAAAATAAGGATAGAGGCGGGAGGCTCTGAGTGGTGAAGGATAATTTAAGAGGAGATAAATTTGGGAAGAAGGTTCTGATGTCTCTTAGGCATTGTAGTCCCAGCCTTCCCCCTTCCTAGGGCAGCTTCATTCCTGCCCATGGGTCCCTTAAGTCCTCCCCATACCTTTATCATGGAGATCCTCTTCCTATTAAAACAAACAAAACTTCAAATAGTTGTGTTGCTTCAGTGTTGCAGGTCAGGCAGGGGTCGGGGGATGCAGGGAAGCAGACCAGTAATAGACACCCCTGACCAAGACTCAGGAGGTGTGAGCTGGAGTCCCAGCTCTTTCACAATCCCCTGCGTGACCTCACACATGCATTGTGTCTCTCCAAGCCTCACTCTCCCTGTCTTCAGTGTGAGATTGGCAGATTAGATCAGGGACAGTGAACCAGACAGAGCTGTCAAAATCAACATTCAGCCCCTCCATACCCAGCCAAGGTGACCAGAGTCTTGCTCCGTAAGGCGAGGGAAGCAAGAATTTGGAAAAGCCCCTGGGGATTGTGGTACCCACACCTGACCGAGATGACCTCTCTGAACCCTCCAGTCCCAGCACTGTGGGAGTCTAGGATGTGGCAGGCTCTAAATTCTGTTAGGATTGTCAGCTAAATTCATAGGGCACATCTGAGGTGCCCACTATATATACTTCCCCTCAGGCTAGTCTAGTCATCCATCCATGCATCTGTCCACTCCCCAAAACATTTATTTTGAGCGCCTATTATGTGCCAGGTCCCGTGTAAGATTCTGGAAAGTCAACAGTGAACAAAGTAGACATAATAAAAATTAACACATAAATCTCAGACCCACTTCTGAGCACTTTACACTTACGTACACCTGTGGTGGATTCATTTTGATATTTGGCAAAACTAATACAATTATGTAAAGTTTAAAAATAAAAAAAAAATAAATAAATAAAATAAAAAAAAGAGCTCTATGAAGTAGGCACTATCATCCCATATTACAGATGGGGAGACTGAGGCATAGAGTGGTTAAGTATCTCACCCAAGACCAACAGGATGTAAGTGGCAGAGCCAGGATGCCGCTAGGCACTCTGTACCATCACCCCCTGCGTCCTTCTGGCTTCCCGCTCCAGCCCTTCTTCCCAGGTTTTCTTCCCACCCCTGTCTACACAAATGAGCACCTTTCTCTCACCCCCTGCCACTCACCTCCCACCAGGCAGGGAGGAGGGGCTCTAGTGATGCAGGCCATGTGGGCCTGCTGTGTATCGGAGGCGAATTTCATCCCTTGCATTTGTGAGATCAGAGAGGGCCACCCAGCTCCAGTGCAGAGGAGTGAAGGCAGGAGCCCGGATTTCCAATGGGCAGAACCTAGGGGTAGGAAGACCTGGCTTCACGGGAGGTGGGTGGGACCAGCTGACATGGGACCCACCCAGAAGCCATCAGTCACAGTTAAGCATTTACTGTGTCTGGCAGTGACTCAAGGAAGTGCTTGACAAACATCATCTCATTTCATCTTCACAAGGAGTTATTACTCTCCTTGCCTGAAGGAGGAAACTGTGTTCAGAGGGACCAGGTGACTATCCCAGGTTGCTAAGCTGGAATCCGAATCTAGGCTCTCTGACAACAAATACTTCTTGTAGGAGCCGGGCACCTTTCTAGGCCCTGAGGACAGCAGTGAGCAGGGTTTCCTGCCCTAGTGGAGCTCACATCTTGCGTGGAGTGGGCAGACAGTAAATGAGTAAACAGATGATGATCATCAGTAATGACAAGTGCTATTGATGACAAAGTGCCCGAGAGACTTCAAAATGCACAGTGAGAGCGCCCACGGTGTTGCAGGAAGGAGGACCCCTTTCAGGGCCCGAGAGTGGGCTCTTGTCTAACACTTGGAAATGAATTGTCTGAGGAGACACCCGTGCGGACAAAGCAGGAGACTTTATTGGGAAAGGGGTGCCCAGGCGCAGAGCAGGAGAGGAACAGAACCCCAGAAGACTGCTCTGCCCCATAGCTTGAGGTTTCAGGTTTTATGACGATAGGGTTAGTTTCCAGTTGTCTCTGGCCAACCACTCTGACTCGCTGTCCTTCCTGGTTGCCCGTGCGTCACGCAGCCCGCAGCCATGGCTGCCCATGTGTCAAGATGGACTCCAGCGAGGAGGATTCTAGGAGGTCAGCAGGACATAAGGACTGGAGTTTCCTCTCTCCTTTTGACCTTTCCCGAACATTTCCTGTTGGTGGTAGCTTGTTAGTTCTGCGTTCCTTACCAGGACCTCCTGTTTAAGATAATTCATGCAGGTGGTTACTATGACGCATGGCCAGGGTGGGCAGTTTCAATCAGTGGTTCCCCTGACAGAGGGGCTTCCCTTCCTCAATGATGCCCTGGACACCCTGCCCCAACTTCTAATACAGAGCACCTAGAAATGTGGAGTCAAATATAACAAACATCCTATTACAGGGTGGCAAAAGTTGTGAGAAATATCAGGGGTCAAAACCAGGGAAGAACCTGGAGACTTGAAGCTTCTACTGCTGGTTTTGGCAAATTTGAGGTGTAAAGAGCTTACAGGGGTCAGGAGACAAGGTGGGGAGATGGGAGTGAGATATTCATCTCCCACACCCCACCCCCAAAAGTCTAGACCCTTGAAAAGCTACATCCCCAGTAACAAGGTGAATTTGTGGATTGGGGGTAAGGATCCACCTACATAAAGGAAATCAACAGAAAAACTTAATGTTTCTGTCTTTACTTGGATTCATAGAAAACGAAAAAGCTTCTGATGAGCATTCCATAAGCACAGGTGTGCATTCTTGTGAGTATAGGTCTACTGTCCACCACTCGTGTAGAGAGGGAAAACCTAAGGCAATAAGTGAATTAAAATGCAGGGCTTCCCTGGTGGCTCAGATGGTAAAGAATCTGCCTGCTACTTGGGAGACCTGAGCCAGGAAGATCCCCTGGAGAAGGGAATGGCACCCCACTCTAGTATTCTTGCCTGGGAGATCCCATGGACAGAGACTAGTGGGCTACAGCCCACGGGGTGGCAGAGTCGGGCATGACTGAGCAACTAAAACTTTCACTTTCAAGCTTGGTATTATTAGCCTTCACTTCAGTTCAGTTCAGTTCAGTTCAGTCACTCAGTCATGACCGACTCTTTGCGATCCCATGAATAGCAGCACGCCGGGCCTCCCTGTCCATCACCAACTCCCAGAGTTCACTCAAACTCACATCCATCGAGTTTGTGATGCCATCCAGCCATCTCATCCTCTGTCATCCCCTTTTCCTCCTGCCCCCAATCCCTCCTAGCATCAGGGTCTTTTCCAATGAGTCAACTCTTCGCATTGGGTGGCCAAAGTATTGGAGTTTCTGCTTCAGCATCCATCCTTCCAATGAATATTCAGGACTGATTTCCTTTAGGATAGACTTGTTGGATCTCCTTGAAGTCCAAGGGACTGTCAAGAGTCTTCTCCAACACCACAGTTCAAAAGCATCAATTCTTCGGTGCTCAGCTTTCTTCACAGTCCAACCCTCACATCCATACATGACCACTGGAAAAACCATAGCCTTGACTAGACGGACCTTTGTTGGCAAAGTAATGTCTCTGCTTTTGAATACGCTATCTAGGTTGGTCATAACTTTCCTTCCAAGGAGTAAGCGTCTTTTAATTTCATGGCTGCAGTCACCATCTGCAGTGATTTTGGAGCCCAGAAAAATAAAGTCTGACACTGTTTCCACTGTTTCCCCATCTATTTGCCATAAAGTGATGGGACCAGATGCCATGATCTTTGTTTTCTGAATGTTGAGCTTTAAGCCAACTTTTTCACTCTCCACTTTCACTTTCATCAAGAGGCTTTTTAGTTCCTCTTTACTTTCTGCCATAAGGGTGGTGTCATCTGCATATTTGAGGTTATTGATATTTCTCCCAGCAATCTTGATTCCAGCTTGTGCTTCTTCCAGCCCAGCGTTTCTCATGATGTACTCTGCATAGAAGTTAAATAAGCAGGGTGACAGTATACAGCCTTGACGTACTCCTTTTCCTATTTGGAACCAGTCTGTTGTTCCATGTCCAGTTCTAACTGTTGCCTCCGGACCTGCATATAGGTTTCTCAAGAGGCAGGTCCGGTGGTCTGGTATTCCCATCTCTTTCAGAATTTTCCACAGTTTATTGTGATCCACACAGTCAAAGGCTTTGGCATAGTCAATAAAGTAGAAATAGATGTTTTTGTGGAACTCTCTTGCTTTTTCGATGATCCAGCAGATGTTGGCAATTTGATCTCTGGTTCCTCTGCCTTTTCTAAAACCAGCTTGAACATCAGGAAGTTCATGGTTCACGTATTGCTGAAGCCTTATTATTAGCCTTAGGGTTGAGGAAAGACAGGTTATCTTTGGAGGGACATACCTCCAACTCAAGCCTCTCAGGAATGTCATAAGTACGTTCTTCAGGCTGGAGCCCACATTCCAAGCACACAGTACACATACTACAAGGAAAGCAGCAACCGTGAGTGAGAGCCTGCCAACACAGTGAGCGGCAGGTGTAGTCCTTGTGAATGTCATCTTATGGAGGTCTCAAGCAGGGAATCCCAAGTGTCTCTATTTAACATGTCAAAAGAGATATCAGAGGGGATTAAGTGTGACTAAAGAAGGCAACATCGGACTGGTGATCAAGGAAGAGCTTGTGGAGGAAAAGACGAGACCTGAATGAGAAGGATCTGGCCTCCTGTTGGAGAGGAACATCCCAGGCAGAGGAAACAGCAAGTGTAAAGGCTCCAAGGCAGGACTGCCCTAGGCCTGTTGAGGAGCAGCCATGGGCAGCTGGAATGGCCTTGAGGGACTGTGATATGGGTTGAGGTGAGAGAGAGCTAGGAAGGGGTGGGATCACAGTGAGGGGTTCTGCAGGTCCCCAGGAGAAGTCTGTTTTTTTTTTTTTTTTAATGCAATCAGAAGGCTCAGGGGTTAACACACAGGAGCAAGATATGATCTGATTTGCATTTTTTAAAAAGACCACTTTGGGGGACTGTCCTAGTGGCCCATTGGTGAAGACTCCTCATTTCCACTGCAAGGGGGCATGGTTTCCATCCCTGGTCAGGGAACTAAGATCCCACATGCCTTGTGCTGCAGCCAGAAAAATAAAAACTAGGACCAAAAGAAAAAAGACTAGGACCTACTGTATAGCATAGGAAACTCTACTCCAATACTCTGTGGTGAACTGTATGGGAAAAGAATTTGAAAAAAGAGAGTGGACATACGTATGCGTGTGGCTCTTCATTTTGCCATACAGCAGAGAGTTACACAGTATTGCGAATCATCTACACTCCAATAAAAAAATTTTTTTAAAGAAAATTGGAAGGCAATTTAAAAAAATAAAAAAGATCAGGGGATAAATAAAAAATAAATTTAAAAGACTGGGGAGTCTCTGGGGGTCCAGTGGTTAGGACAAGCCATAAGGGAGCAGTCAAAAGAAAAAAATATATACCACTTTGGTTTACCACATGGAGAAAGGAGGTGACAGGGTCCAGGTTAGAGCCGAAGGTTCCAACCCCAATTGTCTCTAAAAGAAGACTCTCCTTGCTCAGAGAGGGGTCTCAGGGGAGGATGTGAGGAGTAAGTGTGTGAGGTGTGGGGAGGGTTTGGGGGGAGCCTGTTGGTCTGTAAACTCAGCCACAGAGGCTGAGAAATAAAGAGCTGAGCCTGGGAAGCCCCCTCTGACCAAGGCCCCCTGCCCAAAGTACTGACTTAGTCCACTGAGTCTCTTGTTCAGTAAAATGCTACCAAGTGTCTCCTTCGTGCCAGGAGTAACCATAGTCATCGTCCCTGCTGGGGATGGAGAGCTAGGAGGCCCAGTCTCTGCCCTCCCAGGGGAGTTTTCAGTTAGCAGGCAGTGACAATTCCTGGGAAAGGTTCTGGGCTGGGGAAAAAGTCTCTGGGAGCCCAGAGGGAGGAGAGTGTCTGTTCTCAGGGAGGAACAGTGTCAAGACTAATTCCTTAGAGGGGTTGACCGGAGCTGCTCCTCCCTTCCATCTCCCAGGACCTGCTGCATCTCTGGTTGAACCTTTCTGCACACTCCCTCTAAAAGAGAGGGGGTGCTTGTCCCTCTCCCACAGGCAGTGCCCAGCTGAAGGAGAACTTGCCTGTCATTCACTGTGGAAGGAAGAGGGAAGACAGCAGCTAATGAGAGGAACCACAAGCCTCAGATCCAGGCCTCCTTCACCTCCATTCCCTGCTGCAGGGAAAGAGCAAATTAGCCAAGATGGTGTGGTCAGGCTCTCTCACCCCACTGCCTCTTGCTCTTGCCCCACGCTTTGTGAATAATGGTTGTGTAACAGCTGAGGGCACTGACACCACTGCGTGTGTGCGTCACGAAGTACTCGCTCGGCCACGGGCTACTGCTGTTCTGTAAGCATATATAAGCTTCCCCTGGAAAGCCCTAGCAGGCTATGCTGTGTGATATTCCAGCTGCTGCCAGGGCTGTGTCAGCCAGGAGAGAATAAACGTGTCTGCAGTTTCTACAGCTCCTTGAGTCTCCTTCTAGCTTCTTAGCTTTCGCCTTGCCTACCCTGGGCTCAACGAACAATGCTCACAGCGAGACACAGCGAGACAATTGGCATCGCGAACAGGATCAGCAAGACACCTTGCTTGACGATATCAGTGGGGCTGGGGTCATTTCCCCATTTCTCAGATGAGGAAACTGAGGCTCGGACGCTCCAAGGCCTCACAGGGAAGGTGTGTGCCTATGCCCACAGCAGAAGTCAGTCTTCTGTTCCAGCACTCTCCTGTGGCCTTCCTCCATGCCCACTGCTCTCACTCCCGCTCCAGCGCCCTCTGCTCCCCATCCAGGCCCCAGCAGCAAAGGGAGCAACAGCAGAGCTGTGAGTTGCTGCCGGGAGCAAAGAAACTCAGGGCAGCCATACCAACTTCCGGGGCTGGGCCTCCCAACTTCTTCACAAGTTCCCCAGGAAGAGTCCCCTGGAATGGGGTGCCGGGAACAAACTTTATAAAATTCTCCACAAGCAGCCAAGCGGAACCTATTTTCCCTCACAATGCAATTAACGGCACCAACATTTACAAAATATGATTACAAGCGCTTTGGTTAAGTAGAGGAAAGTATATTAGATAGCAGCGAGGGGTTGATCTTAATGTGCGTTTTTTCGAGAGACTTGCATTTTCTTTGTGCAAATAAAGAGTCCCTAAATTCTCCATAGGCACTAAAATCAATGCAGTGGAACCATGATAACAAACACGGGCTCCACTTTTTGCTACATCCCCCAATTAATTAAGCCTTTCACGGGCATGTAATTAGGAACATTAGCAAGTCATAAAATTGCCGTGAGTCTTTAAATTATGTGCTGGCCCTTAGCAATTTGTTTTTAATTCCTTCTGAAGACAATGGCACTGCGGGGCCCAATACATCTTCCGAGCGGCCTCCTGTGCGCTCCTTTATTGAGGGAGGGCCCGTCTGCCGGGGGCTCCCCTCCAGGCAGCCGGGGTGCCCCAACTTCGTTCCCGAGCCCTGGAGTGCTGTGAGACTCCACTTTCTTCCCCTCTTCTTCCCCACACCCCTTTGATTCTCCTGCATCCCGCCCTCCGCACCTTTCCTCCCTTTCCTCTCTTCCTTTTGACCTCTTTCCCTCCTGCGCCTCCTCCTTCATAGCTTTCTTCTCTCTCCTGCATCTCTTCTTCCCTGCTCCAGCTTCCAGCCCCCACCCCAGCCCCAGGCACCTCCGCCCCATTCCCATCCACCTTGTAAAGGACCCTCAGAGGCCACATCTAGCCTGACCTGCCACCTCTGATCTGATTTGTGGCATCGGTTACACTCCTTGGGAGCCAAACACCGAAGCAATCCAGAGGTGTTGGAGGAATGAGGGGCAGGGGTTATGACCCCGCTCCCAACACCCTTCCTCCTCCGAAGGCAGGGAAAGTGGGAGGCCTAGCAGAGGGCCATGGCGTCTGGCCTTGCTGGCAAATGCCCCTGAGAGGGTCTCCACTGGCTTTTCACTCCTCTGCCAGGAACCCTGTGACCCGACGGAGTCGGAGAGCACTGCTCCCCAGCCCTGCACCACCCAGAGTTCCCTGCCCTTCAGATCGTTTCCCTCCCAAGCTTATATCCACCAGCTCCAGGACTTAGGGGAATTAGGTCTCTGGGTTCAGGGCTTCTAAACCCAGCCTTGCTCATACATCCTCTACCCAAACCTTCCTTTTCTGCCAACTAGAGGTTTCTAAGTTATAATCAACATCCACCAGAAGATAACGTGGGGCCTGGTTAGCAACTCCCCAGGTCCACTGGCACAGTCCAAGCCTTCTCCAAGGTTTGCTGAAATCTGGGGAGAGAAGGACTGACATCTGGCTGGGCTCCCTCCTCCTGCCTCCATACTATCAGCATCCTCTCCCAACTCCTGGAGATCACAAGGCTTCTGGGGTATCTTGGAATCCCCAAGGTTTACAATTAGGAGGAATATTACGAAAGAGCAAGTGAGGACCACACCGAGCAAGGGACTGGGGACAAGAGACCTGCTCGCTCAGCAGTCAACCACCGCGAGCATCTCTGGTTCACGGCTTCCATGGGGTCAGTGGCTCCTCTGCGTCTCAATCTCTTGTCAGCTTCTGCTCTCACTGTAACCTAGCTCTGTTTTGTTTTGTTTTATAGTGCTGTGTGGCATGCAGAATCCCAGTTCCGCAACCAGGGATGGAACCTGCACTCCCCCAGTGGAAGCACAGAGTTTCAACCACTGGACCACCAAGGAAGTCCCCCAGAACTAGATTTTTCTTACCGCATTTCTCCAGTGTGATGGACATTACTAGTGCTCGATGGTATTGGGTTCTGCTTGCCTTCTGGATGAGATTGTATTCCTGGCCCCAGTGAGGTTAAGCAAGGCTGTGAAACTTACATGGGCCAATGCAATGTGAGCAGAAGGAGTAGGTGTCCCTTCTGTGTGTGTGTGTGTTAGTTGCTCAGTTGTGTCCAACTCTTTGCGATCCCATGGACTGTAGCCCGCCAGGCTCCTCTGTCCATGGAATTCTCCAGGCAGGAATACTGGAGTGGGTTGCCATTTCCTCCTCCAGGGGATCTTCCTGACCTAGGGACTGAACCCAGGTCTCCTGCATTGCAGGGCGATTCTTTACCATCTGAGCCACGAGGGAAGCCCATATGTGTCCCTTCTGGGTAGAAGCATTTTGGAGCTGATCTTTAATTCTGCGTGTCTTCTTCCCCGGTCCCCCACGGAAGCACTTGCTGATATGGAGGTGCCCTGGTGGCACTGGCTTGAAATGCTCAATCCACATCTGGCGGCAGCTGCTCCGGAGAACTGCCCCGACCCAGCAAAGAATTCACATGAGCAAAAAGTAGATCTTTGTCATGTTAATCCCCTGAGATTCAGGTGATATCTGTTACCACAGTGTAACTGAGCCAGTCCTGACAAATTCGCCAATAAAGAGCCTCTGGCAGGTCCAGCTAGGACCAGACCTAAGGTCTAGTGGGGAGATTAGCTGTCTTTGGGTCAAATGCATACCTTGCCTCAATTGAGGAAAACAGTTCTTCAATTTATGTTACTCATACTCAACAAAATAAGCATGTAACTTATTAGCAAGGCTGTCAGTGGGCTGACCCCTGCCCACCATCCAGCCACATTTCCTGCCACTCCCAGCCCTGCTCCACATCTCAGGCCCAGAGACACTGAGTATCTCCTTCTTCCCTCAGTATATGAAGCCAGCTCTTTGTACTTGCTGTTTCCTTTGCCTAAAATGCTTTTCCATTCACACCTCCTCCTGAGGAGATTCTGATTTTTATCTTTTATATATCTACCTATCATCTATTTATTTATTTATTTGGCTGCGTCAAGTCTCACTTGCATCACACGGGATGTTTTATGGCAGCTCTCAGGCTCAGTAGTTGGGGTGGGCTGGCTTAGTTGCCCCGTGGCATGTGGGATCTTAGTTCCCCGACCAGGGACTGAACCTGTGTCCCCTGCATTGCAAGGTGGATTCTTAACCCCCGGGACGACCAGGGAAATCCTCTACTGATATTTAGAGTCCCAGGTCAAGGCTTAGAGCTTCTTTGAAGTCTTCTGTGGTTATTCACAATCCATACCCTTCATGGCACTCTGCACATCTTCTGTCGTAGACTGCTCACGTGGACTTCTACTCATTTGCTTATAAGTCCATGTGCCCGGTCCTCCCTGGACAGTAAGGCCCTCCTAGCACCTCAGGCCTCCGCTCCCTCCCACACATTACTGCCAACAACCAGCTCAACGAAGCCAGCGTTTCTTGATGGCCTACCACTGTCCCGCACCCTCTACACACCATACCCAGCTGTTATCATCTTCAGTACTTCAGTACTTCAATGCATCCTCCAGAACCTCTCCATCCCACGCCTCCCCTCGTGTGTCACCCTGTGTGCACACTCAGTCATGTCTGACTCTTTGCAACTGTAGCCCACCAGGCTCCTCTGCTCATGGGATTTTCCAGGCAGGAATACCGGAGTGGTTTCCCATTTCCCCCTCCAGGGGATCTTCCAGACTCAGGGATCAAATCCAAGTCTCCTGCATTGACAGGTGGATTCTTTACCACTGAGCCACCTGAGAAGCCTACATTTCCCCTGAGGGTCCCGCAGTTTCTCAGTCATACTCTGTCCAATGAATAATGAAATGAATGAATGAATGAATAGGTGAATTCTGACTTACACATACAGAGGGCAGGTCTTCATGGAACACATCCATGAAAGCCCACCTCTTCCCCTAGTCATATGTGCCTGCTTTAAAAACTGCCCAGGTTGCTGTGCACTGGTCTGGGGTGTTTGGTTGTTTTTTTCCCTGGGATTTTCTTTAACTGAATTTCTAAACTTCACATAACAAAGTTGAACCACTTCAAAGCGAACAATTCAGAGGATTTGGTACAGTCATACATCAGCTCTATCCAGGCCCCAAACATTTTTCAGAACCCCAGAAGGAAACCTTGTACCCTAAAGGGTTCAAAGCAGTCACTTCACCATGGACCTTCCCTGATAGCTCAATTGGTAAAGAATCAATCTGCAATGCAGGAGACCCTGGTTTGATTCCTGGGTTGGGAAGATCCCCTGGAGAAGGGATAGGCTACTCACTTCAGTATTCTTGGGCTTCCCTCGTGGCTCAGCTGGTAAAGAATTCACCTGCAATTCAGGAGACCTAGGTTCGATCCCTGGGTTGGGAAGATACCCTGGAGAAAGGAAAAGCTACCCTTTTCAGTATTCTCACCTGGAGAATTCCATGGACTTTATAGTCCATTGGGTCACAAAGAGTTGGACATGACAGTGACTTTCACTTTCAGAAGGAAACCTAGTACCCTAAAGGGTACAAAGCAGTCACTGCACAGTGGACCCTTCCTACCTGGGCACCTTTAAGCCAGGGAGTCTGGGATGGGCAGGGGTGTCCCCAAGGGGAAGGACATGAATTCTCCACCCCCAGCCCCCTACAGTGGTCACACGTAGGCATTTCCTGACCCGAGCCAGCAGCCTCTGAGACTTTCCAGACTTCCTGCCCCAAGCAGGGCCCACTGGCTAGCTCAATACCAAGGCAGGTGGGGTGTCCCAGGAACCCAGAGCCCAGGGCTCTGCTGGGCCCATTTCCAGGCAGCTGCATTCCCTCAGGATGGGGAGCCTGGCGAGCAGAGTCTAACCTTGAGTAAGTGTTTTCTCGTTGTCATCCGCAGATCTAACTCTGAGTCTGCCGAGAATACTCGGCAGGGACATATATTACACCTAGAGCTTTTTATCTAGCACATGTGACCCTGCCCATCATGAGCTGTACATTTTATTCTCACTGGTGGGACAAAAACCACCTCCTACTGCAGCATATATCAAGGGGAAGAATGTTGAACTTTCTTTGCATTAATATAAATAGCTGTTTAGGCCTCATTCCCCAGCCCAGGACCCTCTGCGCACCTGTCCTTCATCTACTCTATTTGGCATCTGGTTCAAGTTTGGTTTATTTAGAGCCCAGGTCGGCAGGCTTTTACATATTAAAGGTGCATTTTAAAAGAGCGTTTTCTATTCTAATTTGGGGGAGCCAAGCTCTTTAGGGCTTTCGGGAGCGGTGTCCACCTGATTTACATTTCCCCCTCTGAGCGGAGCCACTGAGGCACATTAGAATGTAAATAATAGTGATGGATACATGTATCTTTAAAGATCCATTTTCACTCCAATTTTTTCTCTCTTTGTGGGGAGGGGACCAGCCAGGGAGGAATGGAAGTACCCAGACTGTGGGGGCAGAGGAAAGAAAGAAGAGGAGGGAAGGATGCAATGGGTTTCTTGGAAAGGCTGGTCCCGGGGAGGAAAGGTTGCAGTTCAGAGGACTGGGGGTGGGAGTCGGGGCAGGGTTTCTGCAAGATGGCAGACAGCAAGCCTGGCAGGACCAATCCCTTCTTTGTCTTGGGAGAGGCTACTGCATTGCAGTTAGGCCAATCTTCCAATACTGGCTCCAATGTGACTTTGCAAAATTCACTTCACCTCTCCAAGCCTGAGTATACCTCTTAGGCTGTGGAGATCAGCATAACTATCCCCTCTAGGGCTGGCATGGGGAATGCATAAGACGACAGCTATAAAACACAGGGTCCCAAGCATGCAGTCGGTGAGCAACTTAAAACATATCAGCTATTGTTTATTATTGTTTTCCTTGTAAATTTTGTCTATCCCAAGACCTAGGGCCCTGAACATGGTAGACACTTGATTGGTGTGTATGAGTTGGACTGCCCATTCATTCAATGTTGAACATTTTACCTGGGGGATTCCCGGGTAGCCCAGTGGTTAAAACATTGCATGTTCACTGCCAAGGGCATGTGTTCAATCTCTGGTGGAGGAACCAAGATCCCATAAGAGGTGTGGTGTGGCCAAAAAAAAGGAAAATGTATCTGGCACCAACTCTGGGCTATGGACTTGGCCCAAGGCCCTGGAGAAAGATGACTGAGGCCTGGTCCCTCACCTCTATCCACCTGCCACTCTCACCAGAGCTCCCATCTAACTACCTCTTCAGGTCCCCATCTGAGTGATGCTCTCTCTTGCTTTCAATGCCCTGGGTCCAGGACCTCTTCTCTCCTATTCGTTTCTAGAATAAGTCTCATTCACCTCTTCCAGGAAGCCTTCCCAGCTCCCCATGCTAGATGAGGTGCACCCTTCCCATCACTTCCCTCCACCGCACTGCTAACCACGCTCTGTGATAACCCTTTCATGGGTCCAGATGCCATACGGAGCGTGAGTTCCAGGGGCAGAGAGAAAGATTGTCTTATCATCATTCTATTCCCAGACTCACAGTAGGTGCTCAACAAATGTTTGCTAAATGAAATGATGAATTTGATGCTTTCAAGGGAATCACAGTCTCAGCAGAGGCAGACCTGTGTACAAGTTGTTACAGGGCAAGATGAGCTTGGAAGGGGCAGCTGGGTGAGTCCAGAGGGCTTCCCAGAGGAGGTGGCAGTGAAGAAGGGCCTCGAAGAATAAGGAAGGGCTGGGACTTCCCTGCCACCTCCCAAGGCTGCAGGCATGGGTTTGATTTCTGGTCAGGAAACGAAGATCCCACATGCCGTGAAGCAACTAAGCCCACATGAACACAACTACAGAGCCTCTGTGCCGAAACTAAGATCCCACACAGCCAAAAATAAATAAATAGATTATCTAAAAAAAGAAGAAGAAAAACCACAGGGGATAAAGTCTGGGGCCCTTGCTCATGAGCCATCTTTGGGGATGAAGGGTCAGTGGAGACAGGGGACAAAAAGCAGGAGAGGGGAGGAGAAAGCAAAGAGAATACGTTTGGGTGCTGGAGGTGCTCTGGATCCAGAGAAACAGGAAATTAGGGGGAGGGAGTGGGAAATTGGAGCTGGGACAGCAGGGGAAACGGGGATACAGAACGGGTGGAGGCCAGTGAGCCTGCCTGGGAGGAGAGGAGAAAGAATCAGGAGGCGGGGGGGGGGGGGGGGGGGGGGGGGTCCAGGAGGCAGGGAAGGCGATGAAGACGTTCTTTCATCTTCTTCCTGGAGGGAAGGGTCGGGCTGTGATAGGGGGAATGACGGAAAGTCTCATTGGAGCTGTTGGTCTGAAAGAATTTGTCTTCGGAACAAGCTTTTTATCAGTCAGCTCTAAAGATCAGGATTCCTCAGAGGCCTCTCTCTCCGTCTCTGCGTCTTACCCTCCTTGGCCAGCTCGCTCAGTCTCCTGGCGCAGCTCACGTCCCCTTTTTTCTGCCGCTGTCTGTCTCTGTCTGTGCTTTTCCCTGCTCCTGAGACCCTCGCCATCTCTCTGTGCTGGCCAGGCAGCTGGCTGACAGCAGGGCAGGCCCTCCTCAGACGCTCAAGGGGGCCCTGGGGCCCAGAGGGCCTCGGGCAGAGCCTAGGGCCAAGGCCGTGGGTCTCCTTTGGGCAAGTCAGGGGCGCTCTCTGGACGTCTGTTTCCTCCTCTATAAATGGACAGAGGCGGATGCCGTGACCCCGAAGAAAACTGAAGTAGTGGGTGGGTGGGAGTGACAGTCCTCCAGGTGGGGACAGCCTTGGGGCGGTCCAGGAAGGGGACACCTCAGGGGGTCTTTACCTTCCTTTATCAAACCAGGTGCTGGGATGGGGGCCTTCCCAGAGGCCTACAGGTGTGTGCTGACTGACACCCAGACCTCACCAAGGGAGGGGAAGGGAGAGGCTGCGCCTGTGATGGGGGTGGGGATGGGGGGCGCTCATCAGGGCTACATTAAGACCTTTAGGGGACTTCCCTGGTGCTCCAGTGGTTAAGACCCCTGTGCTGTCAATGCAGGGGTCATGAGTTCAATGCCTGGTGGGGGAACTAAGATCCCACAGGCTGGGCAGTGTGACCAAAACATTAAAAAAAAGAAAGAAAGAAACTTTAGGTGGGCCTCCCCAAATGTAATTAAAAAACCCACCAATTCAATGATAAATAGGTATAAGGAAGGCCAACAAATGTCTGATTCTCCCATATTACTATGGGCTTTCTAAGGAATATTTTCTTTCCAAAATCATATTTAGGTGGCCCCACTTGGCTGATGCTCTCAGCCCACCTGGTGTTTGACCCAGCACAACCCACCAGGACATTTCAAACCTAGAAATTGTGGGTGCGCCAAGGGCACAGCCACAAAACCCCTGTTCAAGCTACACTTCAGACAGTGAGGTGGGCGCCGAGGGCGACAGGCCTCTTTCCTGGGGAAGATGCATTCTGGCCAGGCTAGGGGCCCTGAGTCCCTGGGAGGAAATGGGGGGGACAGCCTGGGTGCCATGGGGGCCCTGGCCCCTGCCACATACCCCCTCCTCCCTCCCAAGTCAAAGCTATTTTTCTCATCATGGCCAGTTGTCCAGGTGTGACTCTCACCCACCCTGTGTCCACAGCAAAGGCAGGTTTGAGAAGAAAGAAGGGATGTGGTCCTGACACCCTCCACCCCTTGGCCCCACCAGCAGGCCTTGGAGGGGGGATAGCAGGAGCTGGCGTGGAAGGAGTTAAAGAAAAAATACTCCTAACACTCGATAAAGATGGTAAGGTGGACTGGATTCAGGACCATCACAGTCAGCAGAGGGACCGCTGTGTGGGATTTTGTGAGGATTTGGGGCTCAGCTCCAGATACAGCATCAGCAAGTGGGACTTTGTAACCAAAGAAGCCAGGTGCGGGGTGGGGGGTCAGTGGACGGAAAACTACTAAGAGGAAACGTCAGGGATAAGGAGGGGTTATCAACTCACCAGGATTCATGCTGCATTCATGCTGCAGACAGGCCAGGGCAATCCGACACCCCCTGAGGAAGGTAGAGGGATGAGGACCCAATCAGATATGGGGAGGGGGGAAGGGGGACTCTTGACAAACTGACTTAACCGTGTGTGTGAGTGTGTGTGTGTGTGTGTGTATATGTGTGTGTTCGCGCGCGCATGCGTGCTCTGTCATGTCTAACTCTGCGACCCCATGGACTGTAGCCTCCAGGCTCCTTTGTCCATGGAATTTTTCAGGCAAGAATACTGGAGTGGGTTCTTGCTAAAAGTGGGCTTTACAAAGAAGTGCGCAGATGAACCTAGGAGAAGTTTCGGGAGCCTGAATACGGTTTGGAAGAGCAGAGAGTGTCTGACAAGGGGAGGGGGAGCCTCTCGCTGGGAGCACCACCTGGGTGGAGTGTTGACAGTACACCCGGGATCTCCCTGTTAGGGGAAGCACACTGACTGAAACCCCGCCCACCCTGCCCAGGCGGCATGGTAACCATTTGCCTGAGCTATTTCACTACGTCCTGGTAGGGAACACGAAACTAACAAGCCACCGCCAACCAACCGGAAGAGTTCGGGAAAGGTCCAAGGGAGGCACCACGTGTCAGACCTCCTCCCAGAATCCTCCTTGCTGGCGTCCATCTTGGCTGAGCGATGCGTGTGCCTCCGGGAAGGACCCTGAGTCACAATGATTGGCCAGAGACAACCCGGAAACTAATCTCATCCCCATAAAACCTGAGACTGTGAGCCACATGCCAGAGCAGTTCTCCTGGATTCCCTTGCCCTCCTGCTGTCCGTCTGGGCGCCCCTTCCCAATAAAGTCTCTTGCTTTGTCAGCAAGAGTGTGTCTCCTCGGACAATTCGTTTCTGAGTGTTAGACAAGAGCCCACTCTTGGGCCCTGGAAGGGGTTCCCTTCCTGCAACATCCCCACCTGAGTGGAGGAGTCTCAGCTCCATGTTTCCCCGGGGAACACTGAGGTGTATGCCAGTGTCACATGGTGATCGAGGGGAACCCAGGCCAAATCCAACATGGCACGAAGGGTGTTGGCTGGAAGGCCAGAAGCGGGGAAGGTGGCGGCCTGGACCACTGCCTTTTTCCACTTGCCTCTCCTGGAGTGATACCGTTTTACGTTCCCATCACCCGCATCCAAGATAACCTGGCTTTTATCTGCACCCTGGCTGATGGCCTGCAGCCCTCTCATCTCCCACCCCTGGTGTTAATGCTAAAATGTTAATGATTTGGTTTTCTTTTTTGGAAGGGATAGGGCCTGGGGTCAGGGGTTTACTTTGAACCACCAGGAGCTTTCTTCTTCCAGTTATGACTCTGGGCTCCGGGCCCCCAATCCAGGAGGGTCTGTGACCTGGGGAAGAGGGCGAAGGGGGATGAGCAAAGGGTGGCCTGGGTGTCAGGCCCAGGAGGCAGCTCCAGAAGCCCCGCCCCTGGGTCAGGGACTCTAAGCCACCTCTAAGGTACCCACCCTCCAGAGCTTGGGGATGACCCTCTAAGGGCACCCAGGTCCTCTTGCTGTGCCCAGCCCTGCTTTTTCCAGGCACCCTGGGATGGGAGGGGGCCGGGCCCTGGGAGGAGCAGGGAGCGGCCAGGCAATGTGTACAGAGAGGCCTCAATTTCACAGGGCTTGCTCCTGAGCGAGTTTCGCATAAAAGGATTAAGGCGAGAGGAAGTGCAGAGGAAATGGGGTGTTGGACACCTTGTTAAACGGGCTGTCAGGGCTCCCCAAGCGTGGGTGCTAACTCTATTCCCTGCCTCCGCCGGGCGCAAGCCAGGCCATCACCTGAGCGATCAAAGAGAGAGGCTGGACCAGCCAGAGAAGGGAGGCCCAGACCAGCAGCCCCTGAGCCACTCCCAGCGCCGCCCTGCACCCCCCCGACCCCGCCCAGCACCCCTCTTCCTTCAGGCCTCACTCCTCGAGGGAATTCCACTGACCCAGGGAGAAGGGGAAATGAAAGCTCAAAACCTCTTCTCACCTGGGCCTGGAGAGGGCTCCGCCCCTGGGATTAAAGCACAGCACGTTTGAGGGTACGAGGGGCTGGGGGCTGGGGGCTTTGGACCTAATGATGATCATTTCCTCCCTTATCTTAACACTGAGGAACATTCTTTTTCCTGAGCTCAGAGAATTGGCTCCGGTTGTGAACGACTCTGATTGGATCAGCACTCTTCCTGAAAAGATAAGGGGGTTATCGGGATGGGGGGCGGATACTTCCTCAGGGAGAAGAGCTTCGTGAGGACCTGAGATGGGTGAGGGGGATGTGCTGTGGGGAGGGGGCACCCCGTGGCCCGCGGGCACAGGCAGCTCCTGCAGCAGTGCAGGGCAACCCTGCCTTTGTCTGTGTCTGTCCCCTGCCCTGTTTGGACTGCCTTCTGCCCACCCAAGCTGATTCCTACTCATCCTGGTTTAGGGTTCACAGCCCTGGTTGAAGCTTTAGGTCACCTGGAAGATACTGAAAACTTAGCCAAGGCCAGAATGGACTTGAGACAGATGAAACCAGAATCTCTGCTTTGGTGGGAGGTGGGGGGGGCTCAGGTATTGGTATGGTTTTCAAAACCCTCGTGGTGAGTCTCAAATGCCACCACAGTTAAGAGATGCTTGTCCAGACTTCCCTGGTGGTCCAATAATTAAGACTGCGCTTCTAATGGAGAGGGAGTGACTTTGATCCCCGGTCAGGAACTAAGGTCAAGTTGGCTTCGAGGTGTGGCCTGAAAAAAGATAGAGAGAGAAAAAGAGATGCTTGTCCAAGGAGCTTTCACTCAGGATTCCAGCCTGGGTTAAGCGCCCACCCGCTCTGTTTCCTCCGCTCCCTGGGGCATATCTTCACGAGCCACACCCACCAAATGGTGGTTCTCTGTTTACTTGTCTGTCTAGACCCCCCACCCCAGACTGTGAGCATCTGATTGTCGGGGCAGGGGCCACTCACCATTGTCCCCTGGGGCTTCTTCATCCTGCACGTGGCAGGCAGTGTAAACCCAGCCCAGACGGCGGGAACCCGGAAGCAGGACTTTGTCATCTTTCTATCTCTGCTCCCTGTCGCAGCGGCGGATTAGTGCCCGACAAAGCGACACCTGTGTGTTGACTGAATGATGGTCAATTTCTCCCCTTGGAGGTGTGGGGATGTGGGAAGACTTAGCAGACACACCCTCACCTTGGCTATGATTGGAGGGAGTGAGGGCTTCAGGACAACCGCTCCTCTGATCCCACCATCACCCCCATCACCCAGTGACTTTTATTTCTTTACTTATATAGACATTTTTCTTTTCTTAATAGTTATTTATTTGGGGCTGCTCTGGGTCTTGGTTGCTGTGCTTGGGCTTTTCCTAGTTGTGGCGAGCAGGGGCCACTCTCTAGTTGCCGTGCACAGGCTTTCGAGTGTGGGCTCAGTAGTTGTGGCTCAGGGAGTTCGTTGTCCTGCAGCTTGTGGAATCTTCCCAGACCCAGGGATTGAACTCGTGTCCCCTGCCTAGGCAGGCAGATTCTTAACCACTGGACCACAAGAGAAATCCCCCGATTGACTTTTAAATGTTTTCAGTTGGGGGAAGTGAGAGTTTGGGTCTGTAAAGGGTGGTGGTGGTTTAGTTGCTAAGTTGTGTCCAACTCTTGCGACCCCATGGACTATATAACCCGTCAGCCTCCTCTGCTCGTGGGATTCTCCAGGCCAGAATACTGGAGTGGGTTGCCATTTCCTTCTTCCAGGGGGTCTTCCAGACCCAGGGATCAAACCCGGGTCTCCTGCATTGCAGATGGATTCTTTACCGACTGACCCACCAGGGAAGCTCTGTAAAGGACCAGACAGTAATTACTTTAAGCTACACCAGCTGTTCTGTCCCGGTCACAACTACTCTGCCGTGACAGCTCAGAAGCAGCCACAAACCATACATAAGTGAACGGACACGGCCATGTTCCAATTGTACCTTATTTAGGGATGCTGAAATTTGAATTTCATATAATTTTTATGTGTCATGAAATTTCTTCTTCTGATTTTTTTTAACCTTTAAAAAAAGTCGTTCTCAGCTTGTGGCCCTACAAAAACAGGGTTGGGCTGACAGGATTTCACCAACGGGCTGTCATTTGCAGATTCCTGATGTCTATGATACCGTCGGTCAACGTCCAAGCTTAGAGTGGAACACTGCTGTCCACCCAGCCAGTCCCTGAGTCTCCCAGGGACCTGGGCCCTGCTCACTGCCACTCAATAAGACAGAGGTGTGTGTGAGGGGACCCGATCCTGTTATGCATGGGGGGGCGGGAGCGTGAAGCCGATGCATCCCAGAGACATGCTGATGAGTAATGCGGTTTCACTTCAGGTCATTTCCTAAAAGTCAGTTCCACTTTGCACGTGAGGACGAGAGCAGGGAGCTTCAGAACCCACTCTTGGGGCCTCCAAATTAAAAGCCAAATAGGATGTAGCTTTTGCCTCAGCTGCGTCTTCATCTGTCAAGAGCAGTTATCTTCATCGTCCGCCGCTGGGGCTGTTACTGTCACTCACCCCTGCCCGGCACCCGCCTCATTGTCTCCTCCACTTGGCGCACCCCAGCGAGGGGACGGGTCCATTCATGGGCCCAAGACAAGATCCCGCTGGCTATTCCAACCAGGAGAGAGGTGAGATTGGGGGCCCCAGAGGGAGGACCCACCCAGCTGGGTCTTTAGAGAAACCTGCCACTGCTGGTTCAAACTTCTAGCCAGAGCCTTGCTACGTGGGGCATGGGCCAGACTCTGGGAGTTTCTCTCTGAGGAAAGGGCTGGGAATTCTGTATAATGGCCCAGCTATCTTAGAGAAAAGTGACATAGTCCGATACCCCAAAACTGCCAACTCCAGGACCTTGGGAAGAGATTGAAAGGAAGATGGGAAAATGGATGGGAACCCAGAGAGCAAGGGGCTCTGAGTCACACCCTCAGTCTGAGTCGTGGCTCAGACCTTTAGCTGCTGTGTGACCTTGGGCCAATCACTTCACCTCTCTGAGTTTCAGCTTCTTCAAGCAGGACCGTCTTACCAGCCATGTGCCTCTCAGAATTGGACAAGAAGCCTAGGAGAGCATCATGGGGGCCCCAAAGAGCCACCACTATTCAGGGCTGTGAGTCAGTGTTTCGGGGACAGCCTGGGAGCGGTGGGTAGGACCCCCGAAGTGAAGGGGACCACCCTACTCTCCTCCCACAGTCGTTTAGGGAGGGGCCTTGGAAGCCGTCTTAGACTGTTTCTTTGTCTCCTTCCGAGAACCAGAACTGTCAGACGAATTGGTATCAAAAAAAAGGTACTCTGTAATCAGAAGACTTGGGTTAAGATTCATCTCCTCACTGCTATGATCTCTGGCAAATGAGGCTCAGGATTCTCGCCTGTGAAATGGAAATAACATGTCACTGGGCTGCAGGGGGCAAGTCCTTGCTGCGAGTGTGTTAAGTCACTCAGCCGTGTCCAACCCTTTGAGACCCTATGGACTGTCACCCTCCAGGCTCCTCTGTCCATGGGGATTCTCCAGGCAAGAATACTGGAGTGGGTTGCCATGCCCCCCTCCAGGGGATCTTCGAACCTGCATCTCTTGGATTACAGGCGGATTCTTTACCCACTGAGCCACCTGGGAAGCCCGGCAAGTCCTTAGGAGGGTGAAAGTGCTTTGCTCACCTAGTGGGCTGCACACGAAGTCACACAGACTTGTGTGTCCCCTTCTCCTTCCAGCCAGTCATGGGGGTCCCCCCCAACCCTACTGACACTCCCACCCCACCCCATCCCACCCCGGGCCTTTTGTCAATGCCGGAGCCTGTCCTAGATGCCCTCCACTTGATTCTCTGGAGAATGGAGATGTCTTCCCTTTGACTCAAACCATCTCTGGGATGCCCTCACCCCCTGAGTCAGACCAGGATGAAGCTTCCAGCCCTGCTCTCTCCCCACCCAATGGCCCTGGCCTGTCACCTTGGACCTCAGCCCAAGTCATCCAAGGTCTTGAAGGTGGCCTCCCTGCCTTTCTGTATGAGAGTTTCAGGCCCCAGGTCCCACACTCCAAGTTGGGGTGCCCCCCCAAGACAACCATGCCCTGCACACAGTAGGTGCTCAGGAAATGTCAGCTGACCAACTGAAGGCGTATTTTCTCAGCCTTTGATATAACCTTGTTGAGAGCAAGTGAAAGTGAAAGTCCCTCAGCCGTGTCTGACTCTTTGTGACCCCATGGACTATACAGTCCGTGGAATTCTCCAGGCCAGAATACTGGAGTGGGTAGCCTTTCCCTTCTCCAAGGGGTCTTCCCAATCCAGGGATCGAACCCAGGTCTCCCACACTGCAGGCAGATTCTTTATCAGCTAAGCCACAAGGGAAGCCCAAGAATACTGGAGTGGGTACCCTATCCCTTCTCCAGCAGATCTTCCTGACCCAGGAACGAACTGGAGTCTCCTGCATTGCAGGAGGATTCTTTACCAACTGAGCTATCAGGGAAGCCCCAAGAGGGCCATAATCGCCTTGCTCTTGGGGGGCCAGCAGGATTGAGATGCCATTAGGGGTTCAGGAATGAAGATGTGGGATGGAATGACTCAGGATCAGTAAAATAATGGTCCTTCTAATGATGGGTTGAAGATAGGGATTTTCAGGCCCTGCTTCTCTAAGGGGACGTGCAAGAGATATGTTGTCTCCCCCACTCCTTTTTTTTAATCGCAAGTTTATTTTTTATTTCTATTTATTTATTTATTTATTTTTGGCTGCTATGGATCTTCGTTGTGGTGCTCAGGCTTCTCACTGTGGTGACTTCTCTTGTTGCAGAGCATCAGCTCTAGAACCCTGGCTCAAGAGTTGCGGTACACTGGCTTAGTTGCCTGGCAGCTTGTGGGATCTCCCTTGACCCAGGATGGAACCCTTATCCTTTGCATTCGCAGGCAGATTCTTAACCACTGGACCCCCAGGGAAATCCTATTGTTTCCCTTGAATGGGATTTTTTCATTCATTCATGCACTCAGCAAGCCCTCCATCCCTACCATGTGTAGCCTCCCTGGCTGTTAAAAATCAGCACATTTTCTTGGAGGAGAATGAATGTGAGTGGAGGTGGGGAGTGCAGAGAGGCAGGTGGGGGGCTGGCTCTTTCCAGGGGTGTTCAGCAGTGAAGTCAGGTGCTGCGGTTGACAGTGAGAGGAGGGGGGCCTGGCCTGAGGCTCCCTAACCCAGCTCCCACCCTCCACCCTGGCAGTGGGGCAGTGGGAAGAGGACTGGTCAGGGGGCCCCTTGGCACCTAGCTCCAGAAACCCAATGATGCTGGGGTAGGGAGGGAGGGATTTGATCTGAGTTGACCCCTTTAAGGCCTGGAGATAGGAGGGAATGTAATTTAGGTTTTTTTTTTAAAAAAAAACAAAACACCTTTGTGACTGAGGGTTCTCAACTGGAACAGCCCGACAGCTGGGCCCAAAGCCAGGAGGTAGGGCAACAGGCAGGTCCTGAGATCTGGTGACCCTTTGATGCCCTCAGGAAGGTTTTGGGCAGGGGAAGGGGGCACTGCTGCTCCCACCACTCCACCCCTACCCTGGCCAGCCTCCTGAGCTCCACCGTGTCTCTCTTCCTCCAGCCTCGAGTCTCATTACTCTGGGGTGTCAAAAAAGAAAGGGCCTAGGTGCAGAAACTTCCTGCAGGGGAGGGGTGGTGAGCATTCACTGCATGCAGCAGCTCAGCCTCTGTGCCTACTGCCCTCGACCCCTGCCAGGCAGCCCCAGGCCTGTTCAGTGCCAGCGAGAGGTACTGAAGATGCCAGGACAATGGAGCAGGGCCCGTCCACTGTGACCTCAGCAGAGCACAGAAACTGCTCGAGATGATGTGGACAGGGCCTCAGTGGCGACATCCATGGGCGCTGTACAGGCTCAGAGATGGGAACAGTTCCCTCTGCCTGGAGCCAGAAGGAAGAGGGCAATCCAGCAGGGTCTTGATGGTTGAATAGGAGTTTGCCAGGCAGAGAGATTGTGGGAAGGAACCTTGGCAGAGGCAAAGCAAGCAGGGGTGAGGGAAGCTGGGCTTGAGAAACAGAGGCTGCGCTGTAGGAGTGGAGCCAAATGCCCGTGTTTGAAGTCCAGCTCCACTTTCTAGCTGTGTGCCTTTGGGTGGTTTGCTTGACCTCCGTGTATCTCCATGTCCTCATCTGTTAACGGGTGCTGATAACAGCTATGGTTGCCTGTAATACTATTTACCACTCTTGACCATCTCCCTTTCCAGGCACAGGTAGGGGTTATCCGTTCCTGGCCACGCTGTGGTTAGAACTGGCTGTGCCAGGTCTTAGATGTGGCACGAGGGGTCTTCCATCTTCACTGCCACACGTGAACTTCTTAGTTTCAACATGGGAACTCTTAGTTCCCTGACCAGGGATCAAACCCAGGTTCCCCTGAATTGGGAGCTCAGAGTCTTAGCCATTGGAGCACCGGGGAAGTCCCAGGAGTACCGTTCCCAGGCCCGGATGTTTCATGGTCAGCGGGAGGGTCTCTAGAGCTCTGGAGTTTGCTTTCTGGCATGATGCAGCGCCCAAAGACGTTAGAGAGGCGACCGACCAAATGGCCTGAGTCTCTAAGTCTCTCCGATGAGCAGACGCTGGCCACGCACACTGGACACGTACTTTACCAGACAACCTTGGTTATTGGAGTCACTGACACTCGGGCGGCGTTTGTCCCCCCTGCGTAACGTGGCCCGTGCTGACTGAGGGTCATGACCGGGCTGCCGTGAGCTAGGACAGGTAAAGCACGGCACCCACAGCTTTGGCACTTCACGTTCTGCACCTGTGAGCTACTCGTGCTGTCATGTTTGTTAGGGAGGTGGGGGGGGTGGCCATGCGAAAGAGTAAGATGGGAAGCAGAGCCTGCTCGTGAAGCATCTTGAACACAAGGCTCAGAAGCTCGGGACAGAAGCCAGCAGAGAAGCAATAATGATTTTTTAAACAGAAGAATGACATGCTTTACAGACAGTTCAGTCCAGCGCTTGGCAAATGGCAGGCCTTTAGTAAACACTTCTTGAATGAATGAATGAATGGATGGAGGGATGAATGGAGTTTGGAGGAAAAGGGACCCACGAGGACATCAACTCAGCACCCACGTATCCCATGGAGAGGTTTGGACTCAGAGCAGGTGCCAGGCCACTGGAGGGGGACCCACAGCCAGGCACCAGGCTTCCGAGTCCTCCCCTACTCGCCCACCCCCACCCCTACCCAGGCAGGCAGCTCCGTAGGCACCGAGGCTGGTGTGCAGCGTACAACACCGCCTCATAACTCAATGTGTTTATGATGAAGCGGAGCGGTTGTTTGGGAAGACAGCCACTCTGACACCCACCAGCCCCTAGGGCCGATGCTGAGATTTCTCCTCCACCATCCCCTGCTTAACACGCCAGCTCTCTCTCCCACACTCCGCTCCCCACGCCCCCATCGATGGCACTGATCTCTCCCCACCTCGACCGACACACACACCCCCCCTCCACCTGCCTCTCCAGAGCTGCAGCCGGGAGGAAATTTATTGCCGCCCCAGACTGCTATGGGCAAATACTAATAAAATGCTGTTTTGCTGCAATTTGTTTAATTGGCCACAGAAGAGACGTCTGGAGCACGTGCAGGCTCTGCCTGCACCCGCGCGCCTGGCTGGTTCACACATGCTCTCTGCTCTCTGCGCCTGGTTGCTCCTGGCTGTGACCACTGAGGATGGGACATTGGGGAAAAGGGGGATTGAGGAAGAGGGGAGGCCAAAGGAGGCCGCTGGACTGGAGAAGGCAGGAAGGCGCCCACCTCTAGCAGCTCGTCTAACACTTTCCCAAGTCCTTTTGCTCTCCCACAGCCCCCCGAGATCCTGATCAGCCAGGCTGCCTGAATTCAAATCCTCCCACCTCCTCTTCTTTGCTCTGTGCCCTGAGGGGCTTCCATGGTGGCTCAGACAGTAAAGAATCTGCCTGCAAAGCAGAAGATCTGAGTTCGATCCCTAGGTCTGGAAGATCCCCTGCAGAAGGAAAAGACAGCTTTTCCTGTGGGAGCCGCCGGGTTGAGAGGAGCGTGGCCTTCTCCTCTCCCCGCCATGGCGTGTGCTCGTCCACTGATATCAGTGTACTCCAAAAAGGGGGAGTCCTCTGGCAAAAATGTCACTTTGCCTGCTGTGTTCAAGGTTCCCATTCGACCCGACGTTGTTAACTTTGTTCACACCAACTTGCGCAAAAACAACAGACAGCCCTATGCTGTTAGTGAATTAGCAGGTCATCAAACCAGTGCTGAGTCTTGGGGTACCAGCAGAGCTGTGGCTCAAATTCCTAGGGTTCGAGGTGGCAGGACTCACCGTTCCAGTCAGGGCGCTTTTGGAAATATGTGTCGTGGGGGCCGCATGTTTGCGCCAACCAAGACCTGGCGACGTTGGCACCGCAGAGTGAATACAACGCAGAAGCGATATGCCATCTGCTCTGCACTGGCTGCCTCAGCCTTACCGGTGCTGGTCATGTCTAAAGGTCATTGTACAGAGGAAGTTCCTGAACTTCCTTTGGTGGTGGAAGATAAAGTTGAAGGCTACAAGAAGACCAAGGAGGCTGTGTTGCTTCTGAAGAAACTTAAGGCCTGGAATGATATCAAAAAGGTCTATGCCTCTCAGTGAATGAGAGCTGGCAAAGGCAAGATGAGAAACCGTTGCCGTATCCAGCGCAGGGGACCCTGCATCATCTATAATGAGGACAATGGTATCATCAAGGCCTTCAGAAGCATCCCTGGAATTACTCTGCTTAATGTAAGCAAGCTGAACATTTTGAAACTTGCTCCTGGTGGTTATGTGGGACGTTTCTGCATTTGGACTGAAAGTGCTTTCCGAAAGTTAGATGAGCTGTATGGCACTTGGTGTAAAGCAGCCTCCCTCAAGAGTAACTACAACCTCCCCATGCACAAGATGCTCAATACAGACCTTAGCAGAATCTTGAAAAGCCCAGAAATCCAAAGAGCACTCCGAGCACCACGCAAGAAGATTCATCGCAGAGTCCTGAAGAAGAATCCACTGAAAAACCTGAGAATCATGTTGAAGCTTAATCCATATGCAAAGACCATGCGCAGGAACACCATTCTTCGACAGGCCAGGAATCACAAAATCCGCATGGATAAGGCAGCAGCAGCAGTAGAAGCCAAATCAGATCAGAAAGGGGTTCAGGGCAAGAAACCTGTGGTGGGAAACAAAGAAAAGAAGGCTGTTGGCAATAAGAAGCTGAAGAAGCCTGTGGTGGGAAAAAATGCTGCAGGGACCAAGAAACCAGCAGCTGAAAAGAATCCCACAGGAAAGAAACCCACCTCAGAGGAAAAGAAGGCTGCTGCTTAAACTTAAATTTGTTTATTCCGTAAATGCCGAATCATTTGGGACAGCTGATTTTGAATAAAGAAAAGCTTGAACAAAGAGGCAATGAAAAAAAAAAAAGAAGGAAAAGACAACCTGCTCCGGTATTCTCGCCCGGGGAATCCATGGACAGAGGAGCCTGGCAGACTACAGTCCATGGGGTCGCAAATAATCAGACAAGACTGTGACTCTCTGAGGCAAGCTGCAGAACCTCTCGGAGCCTCCAGCTTCCTCATCTGTAAAACGGGAGTGATGATAACAGCATTCTGAGGATTAGATGAACAAATCCATACCCCAAACCCCTCAGAACAATGCCTGGCTTGTAGGAAGCACAGAATCAATGTTAGGAATCTAGACTGCTTGGGTTCTAATCCCAGCTCTCCCATGTGCCAGCAGTGGGCAAGTTATCTAACCACGTTGTAGCTCAGTTTCCCCATCTGCGAAATGGGAATAACCATCACAACTGCCTTATAGAGTTGTGCAAAGGTTTAAAAGTTAATGGTTGTACAGGGATTAGAACAGAGCGTGGCACATGGCAAGAGCCCAGATGTGTGAGCTCTTACTCAACAGCCCGTGGCAGTATGGGCAGCTCAGTACTCTGGCTAGCATGTTTGGGAAGACTTGGAACCCCATGTTCCTTCACTGGAGGGAATTGTAGAGTGAGGACGAGTCCCCAGAGATAGGAATTCCCAAAGGCAGAAAGTTGGAGCTGGTTCGCAGCTAGCTGGCCTGGCTGACAAGGTAAGGGAAGATCCTATCTCCCAGGGGTTGGGGAGGGAAATGACCTGGCTGCAGCTTCCCAGACGGAGCCCTGGGGCTGGGCTGCTGCTCGTGGGGTCAGCTCAGCCTTCCAGCTGCTCCCCTCTTGGCCCCTGGCACCCACACCCTGGCAGCAGGCACCCTGCCACTCGCCAGATGGCACCAGGCAAGGCTGGAGCCTGGGGGTGGGCGACAGGGTTAGGCCAGGCTGTAGGCTAGGGCACCCAGGTCTTAGGACAGATGGTTGTGTCTGTCCCCAGCGCAGGATGCTGGGGGCAGGTTGCAGCAGCCCCCTGCTCCTGACAAAGCTGGGCTTCAAGATTTCCCCAGGATGTGGCCAGAAGAGTGAGAGATGGGAGTTGGGAGTCCCCAGGTGGGTCCCTTTTCTTCTTTGAGTCTGTTCCTCATCTCGGAGAGAAGAAGTCACCGAGGTGATTTATCTGATTACTCAGGTGAAATGGTTAACCCGAAACCTGGAGCCCAAGAAGTCCTCTGTGTCTGTATTACGACTGCTATTGCTTCACAGTAGGGCAGAGGTTAAAATTGTGAACTTGGGGGTCAGACAGCCTGAGTTCAAATTCTGACTCTGCCGCTTTGCAGCTGTGTGACCCTGGGCAAGGGACTTAACCTCTCTGCATCTCCTTTGCCGTCTCTAAATGGGCTAGTGATAGACGGTGGTTGTTGTGAGGGTTAAATAAAACAGGATTGAACCCTTACTTTGTGCCCTGCCAGGTATGTGCCATTTTGCTCCGCTTTTCAGATGACAAAACTGAGAGGGGTGGAGACCCTCACCCAAGATCCCATCACCAGGTAAGTGGCAGGCTGGTGGCATTTCCAGTCCCTGTGTCCAGTGCCCTGTATCTAATCCCGTGTGTGTTCAGTCGCTTCAGTCACGTCCGACTCTTTGCAGCCCCACGGACTATAGCCCGCCTGACTCCTCCGTCCATGGGATTCTCCAGGCAAGAATACTGGAACGGGTTGCCACGCGCTCCTCCAGGGGATCTTCTTGACCCAGCGATCGAACCCACGTCTCCTGTGTCTTCTGCATTGCATGCAGATTTTTTAGCGCTGAGCCATGGGGGAAGCCCTTATCTAATCCTGCTACTGCTAAGTCGTTTCAGTCGTGTCTGACTCTGTGCGACCCCATAGACGGCAGCCCACTAGGCTCCTCCATCCCTGGGATTCTCCAGGCAAGAACACTGGAGTGGGTTGCCATTTCCTTCTCCAATGCATGAAAGTGGAAAGTGAAAGTGAAGTCGCTCAGTCGTGTCTGACTCTTAGCGACCCCATGGACTGCAGCCTACCAGGCTCCTCCATCCATGGGATTTTCCGGGCAACAGTACTGGAGTGGGGTGCCATTTCCCCCTTAAATGAGGTTCCCTGTTGCTGGCTGACTGATGCCCATGCCATGCATACACTCATGCACAGGCATGTTCTAGGTGTTTCTGGTAACCTCGGTTCAGCTGGCTGAGGAACATTTGTCCGGAGAAAATTTGCCCCTCCTGAAGAAACCCGTCACCCTGGTACCTAATTCACACGATCGGTTATACAGCACTGTACTGTACATCACGCTGCTTTTACTCTTGTTTCCGGGCTTGAGATAAAGGCACTGCGCTACTGTACTCCACACGTTCTGTAAAGCACACAGAAGCACGAGCACTTGTAAAGGACACACGTATGTGACAGTGTATGCCAGGCACGTGAACTAACACGTGATTGGACAAGCGAGCACACGTCTGCATCTTTGAAAGTTCGCAACTTGAAGGTTCGTATGTAGGGGACTTATTGAACCTCACTTTCCTTATCTGTAAAATGGGGATGACGATGAGAGTACCTGCCTCAGAGGTGTGTCATCAGGGTTAAAAATGAGTTAATATTGGGACTTCCATGGCAGTCCAGCAGTTAAGACTTCAGGCTTCCAATGAAGGGGGCAAGGGTTCAATCTCTTGGGGAACTAAGACCCCACATATCCTGTGGCCAAAAACAAACAAAACTCTATGCCTGTGATAATAGTTACACAACTCTGTGAATACACCAAAAATCATTGAGTCGTGTAAGTAAAAAGTAAGTTGTATGGTATGTAAATTATAACTCAAAAACTTCTCTAAAAGATTGCTAAAAAAACAAAGAACAAAGAGTTAATGCCTGTGAAGTCCAGGAAACAGGGCATAACCCACAGGCGGTCCACCCATCTGGGCCACTCGATTGCTCCTGCCCCGTAGCAGTTTCTGTTAGTCCTATTCTGGGCTTCCTGTTGGCCCGCCCCTACCCTGGCACACGGCAGGCAGGCAGCCATTCAGTGCTTGTTGGTTTGTTGGCCAGATGAGTGGCTGTGTGGGGCCCGGCCTGCCAGACTGGACGGCTCTCAGGACAGCATTCCCAGCCCAGCCTCTGCGGCCCCCGGTCCTCCTGGCTCACTGGGGATGGTGTCATTTGCAGCCCCATAGAAAGCCCCACCCTACTCTGCCCTGGTGAGCGGGTCTTCCCCACTGCAGCCTTGGCCCTGGTGCTCTGTGCTGCCCTCCCTTCTAGACTCTTCCCGCAGCCTCCTCCCTGCAGCCTCCCTGCCTCTGACTGCTCCCCTCTCCGATACAGGCATAATCTCCAAGCATGGCTCCACTCCTGCTCTCTGGCCTGTCAAGGCCCTTCCCCATGAGATGAGGGGCTTCTCAAAGCCGGTTATACTCAAATTGTACAGAAGAGAAAACAGGACTTCCCTGATAGTTCAATAGTTAAGAATCTGCCGGCCAATGCAGGGGACACAGGTTCAATCCCTAGTCCGGGAAGATGCCACATGCCGTGGGCCAACTAAGCCCAAAGCTATTGAACCTCTGCGCTCTGGAGTCTGTGCCCCGCAACAAGAGAAGCCACCACAGCGAGAAGCCCTCATACCGCAACGAGGAGTAGCCCCAGCTCACTGCAACTAAAGCTCACACACAGCAGCGAAGACCCGGTGTGGTCAAAAGTAAAATTAAAAAAATTTTTTTAAAAACATAATTCTGTAAAGCAATTATCCTTCAATTAAAAAAAAACAAATTATTTCACAATTTAAAATAAATAAATAAAAAGAGAAAACAGAGGCTCCACCAGGGGGGATGGTACCCCCTCTCACAGTCCTGAGTGAAGGCCGCCAGGAGAGCCAGGAATGCAAGAAGGAGGGGAGGAGGGGACGCCCATCAGTCCAGGCCTGGGACTGAACAGATGTGTCCTAGGTCTTGTCCCCAGCCAGGAACATTCCCAGGTTCTCTTCGCCCTCACCCAGTCTCAGGCATTAAATGGCAGGGGAGGAGGGGGAGGGCGGAGCCTGCCCTCCTGGCTCTGCAGAACCCGGTGCAGCCAGCTGTGGCAAGCAACAGCTGGATACACACACCGGGACGCTCGGTCCCACGCCCTCTGCCAGGCTGGGCTGTTGGAGGGCAGGGGGAGAGCCTGGATCTGGGCAGCCACTGGGGAGGGCAGTGTGGCTGCTTTTGAGGCTCAGGGGGAGAGGTGGAAAGGGGAACGGGAAGCCAGAGGAGCGCTCAGCCAGCCCTAGAGCCCCAGGTGTCCTCCAGGAGGCCCCCAGGACTCAGGCAACCCCACCCTGGCTCGTGGGTTCTGTAGAGGTGGCCCTGATTGGGAAACTTGTCCCTACTCTGCCTCACTGGGGAGTGGGCTGAGGCAGCAGGAGAGAGACAGGAGTTCACGAGACAGGTCCCAAGAATGAATGGGAAAGGTAATCATTAAGAACAACCCAGGCTGTAACAGCAAACATCTGGAAACAACAGAAGAATTAACGTATAAATTGTGAAATGGCATAAGATACCATGCATGCATTGCATTGGAGAAGGAAATGGCATCCCACTCCAGTATTCTTGCCTGGAGAATCCCAGGGATGGGGGAGTCTGGTGGGCTGCCGTCTATGGGGTCACACAGAGTCGGACACGACTGAAGTGACAGCAGCAGCAGCAACCATGCATGCATGGAGAATGACCCAATGTGGGTGATTCTCCATAGATAATGTTTAGTTTTGTTTTTTTAAAAGGAAGTCACAAAAGAATCCATAAAGTCTGGTTCAAAAATATACAAAATTATATCATATGTTATTTAGGAATTGTCCATATGTGATAAAACTAGAAAGAAAACACAAACAAAAGTTTAAACACTGGTTGCCTCTGGAGAAGAAACTTCGTGTGGGATGTTGCTGCTGTTCAGTCACCAAGCTGTGTGTGTCTCTTTGCGACCCCATGGATTGTAGCACACCAGGCTCCTCTGTCCTTCAGTATTTCCCAGAATTGGCTCAAATTCATGTCCACTGAGTCAGTGGTACTCCCTAACCATCTCCTCCTCTGCCGCCCCCTTCTCCTTTTGCCTTCAGTCTAGCCCAGCGTGATGTGATGGGAACTCAACAAGCTTTGAAAGCTTTGGAAATGAACTCTTCTTAAACTGGGATGTGAGTGAGTACAGGGTGACTCTTTTATTATTATTACCATCATTCAAACAGCATATGTATGTTATTTACATGTTCTTTTGTACAAACAGTGTACTTCACTTTAAAAATGAAAGTTAAAGGTTTAAACCATATATCAAAACTATCAAAACATTAAAGAACAATTAACAAAGTGAAAAAAAGAAGAAAAACCCGGGGGGGGGAGGGGCTCCACGATCCCTTTAAGTCCCTCTGAGGAGTTCAAGGGAACCGGGAAGAGCAGAGAAGCTGTCAAACACTTGTTCCTTCGCAAGTACGGCCTCCACTGAAGGGAGCTCAGAGTCTACTGGAGGAGACAGACAGAAATCAAGTTCACAGGCAATTCCCAGTCCATATTTTTTAAAAATAATTTTTATTTACTTATTCATTTGTTTGGCTGTGCTGGGTCTTTGGTGCTGCAACTTTCTCTAGTTGCGGTGAGCAGGGGCTACTCTCTAATTGTTGCACTCAGACTTTTCACTGAGGTGAAAAGCAAGCTTCTCTTGCTGCTGAGCACAGACTCCAGGGTGTGAAGCTTTCAAGAGCTGTGGCTCCCAGGCTCTAGAGCACAGGCTCAGTTGTGGTGCGTGAATTTATTGCTCCGTGGCATATGGGATCTTCCGAGATCAAGGATCAGACCCCTGTCTCCTGTACTGGCAGGCAGATTCTTTACCACTGAGCCACCAGGGAAGCCCCCAGTCCATGTTTTGAGGGCTACGATAAACGCGTGCAAACGCTCGTGTGGAAAAGCAGGCACCTAACTGGCAGGGGTCCGAAGAGGCTTCCTGGAGGAAGTGACCCCAGATTGAGACCTGGAGGATGAGGAGTGTGCCATAAAAGGAATCAGGGCAGAAAGGGGTGTTCCTAACACAGAAGAGTATGAGCTAAGGCCCAGGGCAGGGTGAGGGGGGCATTCCGAGGAACCTAGAGTCCAGCGTGGCCTGGAATGGCTGGAGATACAAGAACAGTGGGCCAGAGCCAGCTCTTGGAGCGTTAAGATGTTTGAACTTCATATGAAGGCCTTGGAGGCCCTGAAGGGTTTAAACGGATGAAGGACAAGCTCCAGTTTACGTTTGAAGAAGAACACTGTGACTGCAACTGGAGAGCAGACTGGAGGCAGGGAGGCCAGGAAGGAGGCTGTTGCAGTAGTTCAAGATGGGCTGGATCTAAAAGAGATGTGTAAGACACAGAACTGGTGGGACCTGGCAATGACTGGCTGGTGTGGTGGGAGAATAGGAGGTGCCAAGGGGAAGGTTCAGGTATCTGCTAGGCCCAGTTATGGCTGTGGTTTCGGTCACCAAATATGGGACAGCAGGGTATGAGCAGGGCTGGCTGATAGGAATGGAGCAGAATCTGGGTTCAACTTCCCTTGTGGCTCAGCTGGTAAAGAATCCACCTGCAATGCGGGAGACCTGGGTTCCATCCCTGGGTTGGGAAGATCCCCCGGAGAGGGGAAAGGGTACCCCACTCCAGCATTCTGGCCTGGAGAATTCCATGGACTCTATAGTCCCTGGGGTTGCAAAGAGTCGGACACGACTGAGCAACTTTCACTTTTGGTCCTGGAGAGGGTGAGGTGCCAGCCCCTCCCATTGTCCCTGTGCCCTGCAGTTATCCCCAGTGGTTCCTCCTTGCCCTGTGCTCCAAGCACCAGGTCCGAATCTGAGCACTGGCTTGCCCAGCATGCTCAGCACGTCAGCAGGTAGGGAAAACACAGAAATAGCCAGCCACCTGGCTCTTGCCCTCCAGGCCCTTCCAGTCAGCAGGGGAGCTGGGCCACGTGCACAGATGGTGGCAACACAGGTCTGGTCCGAGTCAGAACTTGACTGCTTTTGACCGAGGCTGTCTGCAAGGGCAGTAAATGATTAAGGGCCACGCGAGTGGTGCAGATGGAACGGCCTCCACGGCTCAGAGAGGAGGGGAAGCCCTCCAGGATAGGGGTTCGGGGATGCAGAGGGGCAGAGCTGCCGGGCGACTCCAAGCCAGGGGAGTGAATTCAACGTCTCTAACCTGGATGACTTTGGCCAAAGGGATGTATCTGTCTGGGCCTCTGTTTGCTCAACTATAAAATGGCAACAAGATACAAAGATCAAGCTTTCTATTCCCTAGGCAGTGTGAGATCAACAGGGTTATTGTTTCGTTGTTGTTCAGTCACTAAGTCATCTCCGACTCTTTTCGACCCTATGGATTGTAGCCTGCCAGTGACCTCTGTCCAGAGGATTCTCCAGTCAACAATACTGGAGTGGGTCATCATTTGGTTAGTGGACCCAAACCATCTCTGGCAATGTTAGGGGGCTGAGGTCCACTCTGCCCTGGTCATAGGGTTTGTTCTGGAAGCCAGTGCTTTTAGGATCAAGCAGACCAGGGACTCACTTCCCTGGTGATCCAAGTGTGGAGTTGGGACTCCACACTTCCAAAGCAGGGGGTTTAATCCCTGGTTGGGGAACTAGGATTCCACATATTTGGGGGGAATGGCCCAAAATAGTAATAATAAAATAAAAATAAAATAATAAAAATAGAATCAAGCAGACCAGAGTTCAAATCCTGGTTCTGCTATTTTTCTGGCTGGGCACCTTTTGGGAAGGGACATAACCTGTCCAGGCCTTGGTGTCTGTAAGACGCAATGGATGCTCCTGCATCCTGGGTGAATGAGATCACCATCCAAGTCAGGGAAGGGACCCAGCATTGGTACCCACTGTCATGATGGCACCAAATCTCTGGGACAAGCTCACGTGGGGCCCCAGATGGCCCAGGGCCCTGGCTACACACCTCCCCGACCACACAAGAGGTCATCGTCAGCCCCTGTTTTGCCATCCTGCTTGGTGGGGGAGGGGGCCCCAAGTCCCCAGCAGCTCGGGCCCAGATAACACACAAGCCAATGGGGACCCTGTGGAAACTTCCCAGATAAGCGCTGCCGCCCCAGATAACCAGGGCCTATCAGCCTCTCATCTTGTTCTCCAAACCTCGCTGCTGGTGATAAAGGGATTGTGCAGGACCGCACCTGCCCGGGCCCAGGAGGGAGCTTCTCACAGCGGTTTTTTTCCCTCCTACTCTTATTAACAACAAATGTTTGGCTCCTTCCAGGACAGACCAGACCTCTGGCGGCCAAAGTCTCCCGGTTCAGCTTCCCCTCCCTGCTCACATCTTTGCAAAAGGACCTTTTGTCCCCTCTTTCCACAGATGAAGGCGTTGAAGATGAGATTAGACAGTGACCGGTGAATGAGTTTTGTTTAGGGGTCTGCACACGTGGGATGTCCTCTGATAGCACTTACTATGGATGAGGTGGGCTTCCCAGGTGGTAAAGAACCTGCCTGGCGAGGCAGGAGACATAAGAGACGTGGGTTCGATCCCTGGGTCGGGAAGCTCCCCTGGAGGAGGGCATGGCAACCCATGCCAGTATTCTTGCCTGGAGAATCCCATGGACAGAGGAGCCTGGCAGTGGGCTACAGTCCATGGGGTCGCAGAGAGTTGGACACGACTGAAGCGACTTAGCACGCACGCATGGAAGAAGTAGAGCTCATCAGATCCAATGGAAAGGATTACTGTCTTCTTTTGTTTCCATTTCGCCAGTAAAACAACTGAGGCTTAGGTCACAGACACAACTGGAAATAAATCTGGAACTGAAGCCCAGGGCTGAAGACACCAAACCCTTGCCCTCTGCACCCTGTGTCCAGAGTCTGCCCTGAAACTGGCTGTTTCTGGGGCCCAGAAAGGCAGCCAGTCTCCTGGGCACAAGCAAAAAAGTCTGAGCCATGACTGGAAGCTGGCTTTGGGCCAGTGCTGCAGTGCCAGGCTAGAACCTGGGCCTCGTGGAGCCTCGCTGGCCGCCTGACTCTCAGGTCTTCACATCCCAGGGCAGAAGTAGCCTTGGAGGTCCAGTAGAGCAAGGGTCTGGTGGGACAGATGGCGAAAGGGAGGCAAAGAGATGGGGCGTGATGTGCCCAAGGTGATCCGGTGAGTGAGTGCTTGGTTAGCAGATTTTAGCTTCCTGTCATCCCCACTCACTGATTTTACAGATGAGGAAACTGAGGCGCCAAGAGGGGGAATGACTTACAAAAGGCTCCATAGGTAATTAAAACAGAGCTGGGAATCGAATCAATCTGCAGCGCAAGGCTGTCTTCACTCTCCCATGTTAGTCATGCATGACCAGGTACAGACGCTTACACGAAAGCACAGCTACAGGCTCTCCTGGACGGAGACTCAGATGCACAAGTAAGGGGCCACCCAGGTGAAACCAAGACTCACCCACATTTCCAAGTATGCACGCTCAGGCTGACACTCTCACGACACTGTGTGGGACCCACTGTCCACCTCCCTGCCCCAGGACCTGGAGGTGACACTGCTGACTTGTTCTCACTCTATCCTCCTCTCTCACCGCCCCCCACCCCACTCCTGCCAGACCCCCCACCTCCAGAACAGTGCCAAGCCAAAGAGCTCCATGCTGGGCTTAAAAAGGGCACTTAATTTTTCATTCTTAAACGCTGAGATGCTCTTGTCTTCCAGCTTCGCCCAAACCCCTTGGTGGAGATGGATGGGGGCGCGGAACACAGTTATCAGAAAGATTAAGCCGGGACTTGTCATTTTTTTATATCACGGAGAGCAGTCAGCCCTACGAGTGATGTCCTCCACTCCGCCAGGATGAGTCCAAAACCTTTAGTGCCAGTAGTAAAAAAGACTATAAAAAACACCATTGGAGAAAGGGTAATGATGAAATTTAACTGCTCCCGATCACACACCTGGGGTCTGCTCGCCGTGGACCCGGGGGTTCGGCCACATCATCCTTTACTGCTGTGTCCTTGTCTGGGAGTTTAAGGTCCTTCCACTGCACCAGAACACTGTCCACTGCTGGGACCCTGGGGCCTGTGTGTCCCACCCGCCCTCCCTGGCCAGGAGCACAGAGAGGGAGGGAGCAGGACCCGCTCAGTCTTGGGAGGCCCTAGGGACCATTGAGCTGGCAAAGGGGGCTTCCCTGGTGGCTCAGCTGGTAAAGAATCTGCCTGCAACGTGGGAGACCTGGGTTGGATCCCTGGGTTGGGAAGATCCCTGGAGAAGAGAAGGGCTATGCACTCCAGTATCCTGACCTGGAGATTTCCATGGACTGTATAGTTCATGGAGTCGCAGAGTTAGACACGACTGAGGGACTTTCAGTTTGTGACACTTGTGAGATGGCAGAGGCGGTCTTGGGCTGGATTTCTCAGGAGTCCCCCTGAACCACAGCTGCTGTTGAAAACTGGTGAGAGGCGAGGCTGTGGTGGGCTCTGATTTAATTTCCTTCCTTTCTTCTTTCCCAGCTCCCTCTCTTTTCCTCCATCTCACTTTTATGTGCCAAGGACTGTGTTACATCCAACATGGGTACCAGGGTCTTCCATGGCTCTTAGGACACAGGAAGACTCCACTCACCTAATTTCTAGTGATCCCTTACTCCCGTCCCCCTTGCCCCACGACCCCATGCATGCAGCCCCTTTATCCCTCCTAATGCTCTGTTCTAGTGTATCGAAGTGCTTCCAAATAAGTTGCTCTTTCCAGCCTCTGAGCTTTCGTGCACGCTGTTCCCTCTGCCTGGAATACACCTTGGTTGACTCCTACTCTTCTGCCAGTCCCAGCTGTAACTTCCTCCAGGAAGCCCTCCAGGCTGTTCTCCTAGTGCGCCTTAGGCTTCCCTACCAAGAGCCCCTTTGGCTTCCCCCTTTGCCCTGCAAGCCATGTCCCATCACAGTGTATTGTCATTGCTTATTTCACTGTAAGGTCTGTGATTCTGAGTTTGAGGATTTAGTGGTGAACAAAACACACACGATCTCTGGATCGTGGAGCTCCTTCGTGGAGCTTATATTCCAGGGGAAGTGAGGGGAACGGGACCATCTGTCTTGTTCAAACTTTGTGGACTTGTCATTAAGATGAGATTGAGTTTAAGCCTCAAAAGGTTGGTATCATCCAGACTGCACAGCCAAGAGCCCTTGGGTCACCTAGTTGAAGAACAGCAGGACCGAGGTTCAAGGCCAGATCCGACGGGCACCCAAGCCATGGGGTCTCCATTGCACAATTCTGCCTCCTCTCGCTCACCCCACTCAGACCTCAATGGCCTCCTTGGCATGCCGGACACGCACTTGCCTCTGAGCCTTGTCCACGCTGTTCCCTTGGCCCGGAATACTCTTCCTGCAGAAAACTTTAGGCTCACCCGCTCACCTCCCTCGAGTCTTTGCTCAAATGTCTTCTTCTCAATAAGATCTTCCCTGATACAAGTGCACACACACACACACACACTCTTATGCCCTCCCACCATCCTCTGCATCTTACCTGTTGTGTCTACCTGACTAGCATGTTAGTTCCTTCGGACAGGAATTTTGCTGATTCTGTTCGTTCTTATACCTCTAGTGCCTATAATAGGTGCTTAGGAGACTCTTGTTTAGGTGGATGGTTGGGTGGATGTGCAGATGGATGGAAGAGATCCAAAGCTGAGTAAGGCTGAGTCCCAGCCCTGAAAGTCCTTGAAGTCCAGCCAATGGAGAGGGACTGTTTCCTGAGTGAGTTCAGTTCAGTTGCTCAGTCGTGTCTGACTCTTTGCGACCCTATGTACTGCAGCATGCCAGGCTTCCCTGTCCATCACCAACTCCCAGAGTTTACTCAAACTCACGTCCATTGAGTCGATGATGCCATCCAATCATCTCATCTTCTGTTGTCCCCTGCCATCAATCTTTCCCAGCATCAGGGTCTTTTCAAATGAATCAGCTCTTTGCATCAGGTGGCCAAAGTGTTGGAGCTTCAACTTCAGCATCACTCCTTCCAATGAATATTCAGGACTGATTTCCTTTAGGATGGACTGGTTGGATCCCTTTGCTGTCTAAGGGACTCTCAAGAGTCTCCTTCAACACCACAGTTCAAAAGCATCAATTCTTCAGTGCTCAGTTTTCTTTATAGTCCAACTCTCACATCCATACATGACTACTGGAAAAACCATAGCTTTGACTAGACAGACATTTGTTGACAGAGTAATGTCTCTGCTTTTTAATATGCTATCTACGTTGGTCATAAATTTTCTTCCAAGGAGCAAGCATCTTTTAACTTCATGGCTGCAGTCACCACCTGAAGTGATTGTGGAGCCCAAAAAGATAAAGTCTGTCACTGTTTCCATTGTTTCCCCATCTATTTGCCATGAAGTGATGCCATGATCTTAGATTTCTGAATGTTCAATTTTAAGCCAACTTTTTCACTCTCCTCTTTCACTTTCATCAAGAGGCTCTTTAGTTCTTCTTTCCTTTCTGCCCTAAGTGTGGTATCATCTGCATATCTGAGGTTATTGATATTTATCCCAGCCATCTTGATTCCAGCTTGTGCTTCATCCAGTCCAGCATTTCTCATGATGTACTCTGCATATAAGTTAAATAAGCTGGGTGACAATATACAGCCTTGACGGACTCCTTTCCCGATTTGGAACCAGTCAGTTGTTCCATGTCCAGTTCTAACTGTTGCTTCCTGACCTGCGCACAGATTTCTCAGGAGGCAGGTCAGGTGGTCTGGTACCCACATCTCTCAGAATTTTCCACAGTTTGTTGTGATCCACACAGTCAAAGGCTTTGGCATAGTCAATAAAGCAGAAATAGATGTTTTTCTGGAACTCTCTTGCTTTTTCAATGATCCAATGGATGTTGGTAATTTGATCTCTGGTTCCTCTGCCTTTTCTAAATCCAGCTTGAACATCTGGAAGTTCATGGCTCACGTACTGTTGAAGCCTGGCTCGGAGAATTTTAACCATTACTTTGATAGCATGTGAGATGAGTGCAATTGTGTAGTAGTTTGAGAATTCTTTGGCATTACCTCTCTTTGGGATTGGAATGAAAAGTGACCTTTTCCAGTCCTGTGGCCACTGCTGAGTTTTCCAAATTTGCTGGCATATTGAGTGCAGCACTTTCACAGCATCATCAAATAACTCAACTGGAATTCCATCATCTCCACTAGCTTTGTTCATAATGATGCTTCCTAAGGCCCACTTGACTTCGCACTCCAGGATGTCTGGCCCTAGGTGGTTATCTGGGTCATGAAGATCTTTTTTGTATACTTCTTCTGTGTATTTTTGCCACCTCTTCTTAATATCTTCTGCTTCTGTTAGGTCCATACAATTTCTGTCCTTTATCTAGCCCATCTTTGCATGAAATGTTCCCTTGGTGTCTCTAACTTTCTTGAAGAGATCTCTAGTCTTTCCCATTCTATTGTTTTCCTCTATTTCTTTGCACTGATTGCTGAGGAAAGTTTTCTTATCTTTCCTTGCTATTCTTTGGAACTTTGCATTCAAATGGGTATGTCTTTCGTTTTCTCCTTTACCTTTCCCGTCTCTTTTCACAGCTATTTGTAAGGACTCCTCAGACAACCATTTTGCCTTTTTACATTTCTTTTTCTAGGAGATGGTCTCGATATCTGCCTCCTGTACAACGTCATGAACCTCTGTCCATAGTTCTTCATGCACTCTGCTACTGCTACTGCTAAGTCACTTCAGTCTTGTCTGACTCTTAGTGACCCCATGGACCGCAGCCTACCAGGCTCCTCCATCCATGGGATTTTCCAGGCAAGAATATTGGAGTCTATCAGATCTAATCCCTTGAATCTATTTCTCACTTCCACCGTATAATCGTAAGGAATTTGATTCAGGTCATACCTGAATGGTCTAGTGGTTTTCCCTGCATTCTTCAATTTAAGTCTGAATTTGGCAATAAGGAGCTCATGGTCTGAGCCACAGTCAGCTCCTGGTCTTGTTTTTGCTGACTGTACAGAGTTTCTCCACCTTTGGCTGCAGAGTGAGGGGTGTCTAGTAGAGGCACGCGCAGAGAAGGAGCCGCACGGCCCGCACTCGCCCTCCCGCCTCAGGGCAGGGCCCTCTCCTGACGCTGCACCTCTCGGACGCCCAGGCTGAGGGCTGCAGGCAAACAGCGCTCCGGTTGGCCCAGGGTGGGCACACTGGGAGGCGCTGTGTGAGCCGGGCCCTGGCGCATCCCTGGCTCTGTATCTCTCTGTTCTGGAGCCCCGCTGGGGGAGCTGGGGGAGCTGGGGGAACAAATAGAGGAAATGGAGCTTCCCGACCACAGAGCCTGCAAAGGTCTGTTCCCAGGGCCCAGGTGGCTCGAATACCAATCCAAGACCCCACCCTTGTGAAGGGGCTAATTAGGAGGTTGGGATTAACAGATACATACTAATATGTCTAAAATAGATAACCAAGGACCTGCCGTACAGCCCAGAGAGCCATACTCAATATCTTGTAAAAATCTATGATTAAAAAGAATCTTAAAAAAGAATGTATATATTTATTTAAATATATAAATATATTCCTATTTATTCAAATATATTCCTATTTATTATATATATAAACGTATTTATAAATGTGTAGATATATTTATGTATTTATAATTTCAATATTTTTATATTTACAGTCATATTTGATGCTTTTGGACTGTGGTGTTGGAGAAAACTCTTGAGAGTCCCTTGGACTGCAAGGAGATCCAACCAGTCTGTCCTAAAGGAAATCAGTCCTGAGTATTCATTGGAAAGAGTGATGCTGAAGCTGAAACTCCAATACTTTGGCCACATGATGCAAAGAGCTGACTCATTTGAAAAGACCCTGATGCTGGGAAAGATTGAGGGCAGGAGGAGAAGGGGACAATGGAGGATAAGATGGTTGGATGGCATCACCGACTCGATGGACATGGGTTTGGGTGAACTCTGGGAGTTGGTGATGGATAGGGAGGCCTGGCGTGCTGTGGTTCATGGGGTCACAAAGAGTCGGACACAACTGAGTGACTGAATTGAACTGAATATTTATAAACTTACATTTATACATATATATTATTTATTTAAATATCTAAATGCGTTCCTATATATTTCAATATATTCCTATTTATTTAAAATACATATATTAAATATAGACATTCTTTTTTAGATTCTTTTTCATCATAGATTATTGCAAGATATTGAGTAGAGTTCCCTGAGCTATGTAGTAGGTCCTTGTTGGTTATCTATTTTATATATATTAATGTGTATATGTTAATCCCAAACTCCGAATTTATCCCTTCTCAGGGGTGGGATCTTGGACTGACATTCGAGCCTCCTGGGCCCTGGGAACAGACCTTTGCAGGCACTGTGGGCCCAGGAGTTCCATTTCCCTACTTCCCTGGTGGCTCAGTCAGTAAAGAATCTGCCTGCAACGCAGGACATGCCTTAGTGACTAAACCACCACCATATATGTATAAATATATAACTGAGTCACTTTGCTGCACACTTGCAACTAACCCAACATTGTAAATCAACTGTATCTCAAAAAAAATCCCCGCAAAATAAAATCATAACACGAGGGGAAAAAAGACCCCACTCCGACCTGCCAAGGGACCTTGAGCAGGTCACCTTCTCTCTCAGAGCTCTAGTGTTTTCTCTCCCATAAAATGAGGAGATTTGAACACATGAATTGCTCCAAATATTTTCAAGTATGAGGATCCGCTTCAAAATATTTTTATTGAAGCATCATGTACATACAGAAAAATACACACATCGTATGTGATGATAATGATATTTCACAAAGTAAACATGTTCATGTGACCAACACCCTGATCGAGTGGTAAACATTATCAGCTCCCCAGCAGCCTCCTTGGGGCCCTTCCCAGTTCCTATCTCCCTCAAAGGCAAAGATTCTCCTGCGAAGATAACCCTATAGATTAAGTTTTGCCTATTTTTGAACAACTCATGAATCTCCTTTTTAAAAAACCTTTTGGAGTATGTGCTGCTTCCCTTGTAGTTCAGCTGGTAAAGACTTTTTATTTTGTATTAGAATATAGCTGATTAACAATGTTGTGATAGTTTCAGGTGGACAGCAAAAGGACTCAGGCATACATAAACATGTATCCATTCTCTCCCAAACTCCCCTCCCATCCAGGCTGCCACATAACGTTGAGCAGAGTTCCCTGTGCTATACAGGAGGTCCTTGTCGGGAATTCATTTTAAGTACAGCAGAGTGTCCATATTCATTCCAAATTCCCTATCTATCCCTTCCCCTCGTCACAAGGATCCCTTCTTAACCTTACAAAACACTTTTGATTTCAGTACCTATGGTAGCCAGCCTCTGAGATAACCCCCAATGATGCTTACCAGCTTGCTGGTATTCACACCCTGAATAGTTCCCTCCAGCATCGAAGCAGGTGGTCTTAATGATCAATAGAGTATGGCAGAAGTGACAATGTTTGGCTTCTGGGCCAGGTTATAAAGTGCACTGTGGCTCTGCCTTGCTCTATTGAATCACCAGCTCCGAGGAAGCTAGCTCCTGTGTTATGGCGATCTTGTGGAGAGCTCCCCTTGAAGAGGAACAGAGGCCTCCCACCCACAGCCAGCACCAACGCCAGTCATATGAGTGTGTCACGTGGGAAGCAGATCTTCCAGCTCCGGCGTAGCCTGCGGAGGGCTGTAGCCCAGGCTAACATATGATTTAACTTCATGAGAGATCCTAAACCAGAATTGCTGGCCAAGTCACTCCTGAATCCCTGACCCATGGTAACTGTGAAAGCTAATAAGTATTTGTTATTATTTTAAGCTACTAATTGTGGGGGTATAATTAGTTCATAGCAAAAGATAAGTAATATGGTATTCATTAATTGAGCAAATACCTAATGAGCCAAACCTCTTAGGCTTTCAGGAACCCTTTGAAGGAATCCTCCTTTAAAATTGCTTCTCTGGTGGCTCAGATGGTAAAGAATCTGCCTGAAATGCAGGAAACAGGTTTGATCCCTGGGCTGGGAAGATGCCCTGGAGAAGAGAATGGCAATCCACTCCAGTGTTCTTGCCTGGAGTATTCCAGGAACAGAAGGGCCTGGCAGGCTACAGTCCCTGGGATCGCAAAGAGTCAGACATGACTAAGTGACTAACACTTTTAAAATTATCTTAACAGTGGACTTTCCTGATGGTCCAGTGGTTGAGAATCTGCCTGCCAATGCAGGGGACACGGGTTGGATCCCTAGTCTGGAAAGATTCCACATGCCAAGGGGCACCTAAGCCCATGCACAACTACTGAGCCAGTGCTCCAGAGCCCATGCTCTGCAACAAGAGAAGTCACTGCAATGAAAAACCCATGTCCTGTAACAAGGCGTAGCCCCAACAGCTAGAGAAAGCCCCAAAGCAGCAATGAAGAAGACCCAGCGCAGCCAAAAAAAAAATGATCTTAGTAGTATCTATTCACACTTGAATAAAGGGCCTTCCTTTTGATGCATGACAAACGCATGGTCAGACCCAAGACTGCAATGACCTCAAGGGTCTGAGGCCCCCAGGACTGGGCCTGGGCTGGGAGCTACCACTGACTCAACTCATTCCCATAGCTCTTTTCCTGCTACAACTCCCGAACCAGAGACTTTCAGGAAGCCACCCCCCAGTTCCAGCTCCCTCTACATTGTTTGGTGGTAGAACATGATCAAGAGGACCCCAAGCTTTGGTCTGAAGCAGTCCTGTGGCCAAAGCCTGGTGGCACCTCTTCCAAACCTGGGTGACCTCACACAGGCAGCTGTACTTCTCTGAATACAGATGCCTTGCTCATAGGTGGCTGGATAAAGCAGAAATAGCACGTGCCTCATCACGGTGACACTTTGGGTACCCTCAAGAGGCACGGCAGCTGTCGTGATCATCAAACCACAGACTGGGGACTCCCCTGGTGGTCCAGTGGCTAAGACTCTGTGCTCCCAATGTGGGCAGCCCGGGTTCAATCCCTGGCCAGGGAACTAGAGCCCACATGTCGCAACTAAGAGTTCGCATGCCAGCAACTAAGACCTAGCATAGCCAAGATAAATAAAATGTTAAAAAACCCAAAACAGACCATCGGGTGCTCCCAGGGGTGTCAGAGGACTGTTGTCTCCCTCTGGCCTCAGCTGACATTTGGTCCTATTTGGCTGCCCCACGTGCTCACACCCTCCTGGCTCATCGGATCCTGGGCAGCGAGTCTATGGGGCCAGGTGAGCATATGGCCTGGTGACCGAACTTGGTTGGAGACCGGTCTGCTTCCTCTCCCTCGTTAGCGTTGCCCGGGGGGCCTGCTCTCTCCTTAGCAGAGGCCTGGATGACGAAGGCCACAGCCTATTAATTGCGGTGACAGTGATAAAGGAAGAGGGGGAGGCTGCTATTTGTCTTGCCCGTAACCTCTCGCATCATTCCAAGATGAATGAAAACTCATTTTCTGCTTTGATTCGGTCTAATTTCCCTGGGCCCCCTGGGCCTGGTTGGGGGAAGGGACTCACAAGCCCCTGCTGAGCAGGAATGGTGGGGAGGAGGGGGAGGGTTCGGAGGTCACAGAGGGAGGAGGACAGCCTCCATCCACTAGGGAGCAAGGACATGCAGAGGGAGTGGTGTGGGCATTCGTTCATGAGGCACCAAGGATATGGGGCCTGTCCAGGTGATAACTGATTGAATTCTCAATCCTGGAAGAAGGGACTCTGCTGCCCATTTCATGGATGAGCCAGTAGTGGTGGTAGAGAGAAAGGGGCTTAGGATACGGAGCAGGGCCCCTGGGCACAGGTCTTTCTGTGTCCCCCATTTCTTTGATTATAGGAAATAGCCTTCATTCTGCCTTCTCTGAGTTCCAATGGATAGGTTCAAGCAGTTGTTAATTAGGGAAGGGAGGGGATGCAAGACCAGGGGAAACAGCCAAGAGCATCCTTGAGACAAGGTCCTGGTTCCCTGTCAACAGATAGACACAACAATATCTTTAGATATTTTGTAGATACTGAAACCCCCTCCAGGAGGGAGAAATATGGCATGCTGCCCACAAGCATGTAGACTCCAGAGCTGATGGTCCTGAAGGTTGATGATGCAGATGCCTACTTACCTCACCATCAACTCATCAGAAGAATGTCCATGAGCTGATCATGGCTTCTTTGAACAATTACTATAAAACTTGTCACTGTCTTCTACAAGTTGGGACACACAGTTTTGAAGGCATTAGTCCCTATGGCCCCTTTGCCTGGTAAAGCAATAGAGCTATCCTTTTCTACTTCACCTAAAACTCTGTCTCTGAGATTTGATTCAGCACCAGTGTACAGAGAAGCTGAACTTTGGGCATCGCTTAAACAAGGTCAGACAGCTAGTGAGGGCCATCTTCCACTACCTGATGAAGTATGTCCTGCTGATCATTCCATTCTACAGATGGGGACACTGAGACTCAGAGAGGCTCATGGCTAGCCACCTGGCAGAGCTGGGATACACAGCTGTATCCTGTTCACTCCAGAGCCCAGCACTTCACCATGACCCTGGCCTGCCACAAAGCAGATTCATCAGAGAGGGTCTGTCCAGTGCCATCACCAGCTCTTCCCTGTCACGCACCACATCACCTCCTACCTGGATGAATGAAGGACTTCATCTGAACAGAAGGTCCTAGACGGGAAGGACCATCCAGGTGGGGGTGCATTCTCCACTGGGGGACAGAAGCAGACAAGGAGGAAAAAGGATGGAGGGTGGACCTTTTTTCCCATCAAAGAGCAGAGACAGACTGAGGCCTTCTTGGAATAGCTACTTTCTTTTCTGTAATATGGAGCTAATAATGCCTGTGTCCCAGGTCCATGGGGTGGCTGGAGAGGGGATGATGAGAATGTGTGAGAAGGCGCTTCACACCTGGTACTTCCTCTCTGTTTGTGGAAAGGGAGAGGGAACCAGTAGCCCCCAGCGGTTTAAGCTGCTTTATCCCAGATCAATTAACCATATGTGTGGGGGTCACCTGTCTGTGAGTCCCTGCACCCACCTGCCTGGTCGCTTGCTGCATCCCAGTGTCCCCTCTGATGGTCCAGAAGTCCGACGAGGCCCAGAGAGTAAGAGGGGCCTGGGTCCCCCGACCTGTCTGCTAAAACGGCCTTATGGCCCCAGCAAGCCATGTGGACTGTGAAGAAGATGGGAGATGCCCGCTTGGTCTGCTTCACAGCAGAAACTCAGGAAAGTATTTTGAACATCTATGCGCTTCCCCTGTAGCTCAGTCGGTAAAGAATCTGTCTGCAGTACAGGAGACCCAGGTTCAATCCCTGGGTTGGGAAGATCCCCTGGAGAAGGAAATGGCAACCCAATCCAGTATCCTTGCCTGGAAAATCTCATGGACACAGGAGCCTGGTGGGCTGCAGTCCACGGGGTTGCAAAGAGTCAGGCACGGCTGAGAGACTAACACTTACTTACTTACTTACATACAACATCCTTTCGGGGCTTTGGGGCAAAAGGTGGAGAGGTTGCCATTGGGAGGAAGTTTTAGATGGTGTGATACGTGAATCAGAGTGTGGGTTCTGCAGTCAGGCAACCTGGTTTGAATGCTCTGCCACTGACTACATACTGTGTGACCTTGGGTAAGTTACTTCGCCTCACTTCCCTTACCTGTAAAATGGGATAATAATGATATCTCTGTCGTATGATTATCAGTCAGCTTAGGTAAAGCACTTAGAGCAGTGTTGAGTACAGGTCAGCGTCTGGTTGGTGTTCTGACGGGCGGCAGCCGAGAAGGTCTAGTCTGGGGTTGGGATGGCCATGAGAAATGAGGCAGCTGACTCCACTTGAGTCCGCCTCCCCCACCTCCTCCAACAAAGTCCTCCCATCTGGCCTGGATCTGAATTGCAAATGGCCTTCCCTTTCCCACCACTCAGGCTCCAGCTCCAGCTGGAGACAGAGGAGTCCAGTGAAGACAAGTCTCTGCCCTGCCGCAGGCCAGTAGCCTGGCTTTGTCTCGAAGGGTCTGCAGGCGGAGCCCTCAGACCGGGGCCCAGTTAGGACCACCTGGCCTGGCGTTCAAGGCCTTCACAGTCTGCTTCCTCCTTCTGTCTCTGCTTTTGTAAGAAATCTCTGCTCTTTCTTTCCCCTTCCCCCTATCTCCAGGCTCAGCTCCATCTTCCACTACCTGATGGGGTATGTCCTGATGGGGTATGTCCCCATCATCCCATTCTACAGATGGGGACACTGAGACTCAGAGAGGCTCATGGCTAGCCACCTGGCGGAGCTGGGATGCACAACCTTACCTTATTCACTCTAGAGCCCAGCACTTCACCATGACCCTGGCCTGCCACAAAGCAGATTCTACAAAGCATAAAGGAGAAATGCCTTCTCCGGAAGTCAGGGAGCCAGGAACTGTAACGAAGGTGTGAAGGTCACTTATTCACTGATTTGGTATTTACCAAGCACCTACTTGGTGCTGGGCGCTCAGAGACAATAGTGATGTCACGAGACTAGCATCAATGATAACAGAAACATAATGACTGTAATAATGTGATAGGTGCTGGCATTTCCTGAGCTCCTGCTATGGACTCAGCACTGAGCTAGCTGTTTTGTATGCAGAGCTCCAATCCTCACCGTAGTCCTACAAGATGATTCTATTATTTTTTTTTTTAATTTATTGAAGTATAGTTGATTTACACTGTTGTGTTAATTTCTGCTATATAGCGAAGTGGTTCAGTTGTACATATATATACATATTGTTTCTCATGTTCTTTTCCATTATGGTTTATCACGGGGTATCGAACATAGCCCCCTGTGCTATAGGATCTTGTTTATTCATCCTATATGTAAGAGTTTGCATCTGCTAACCCCAAACTCCCCATCCTTCCCTCCCCCACCCACCCTCCCCCTTGGCAACCGCAAGTCTGTCCTCAATGTTTGTGAGTCTCTTTCTGTTTTGTAGACATATTCATCTGTGTCATTTTAGTCCACATGTAAGTGATACCATATGATGCTTGTCTTTCTGACTTGCCTGTCTTAGTATGATAAGGCCCATCCATGTTGCTGCAAACAGCATTATTTCATTATTTTTCTTTTTTATGGCTGAGTAATATTTCATTATATATAGTATATTCCTGCATATATTTATATATGCATATATATAGGTGCATACTTATACATACAAATATATTTCATGAATATATATATGAATGGATGAGTCAACCAAGGCTCAGAGAGCTCGGGTGTCTAAGGTCACACAGATTTCATGCACCCGAGTGAGCATTGAGCCCTGGCCTGTCTAGGATAACAATAACAATGATGGTGATCACTGCCTTGCATATGTTGAGTTCTTTCTGTGTACCAGACAACCGTCTGCTGAACTCTCAAAATGACAGCATAACATTGAGGAGGAGTGACAAGTTTAGACTCATTAAGCTGCTTCATTCACCTGCTTCCAGGCTTACTGGGAGTAGAAGGCCTGGCCTCAGTCTCTTCCTGCAAAATCATGAGCAGCCCACAGGGTTAGGAGGCCTGGGTTCAATGAGGATCTATAAAGTGGGAAAATACTACCCAACTCACAGGATGGTGGTGAACATCTGGAACATTCCTTATTAGGTAGGATTAACATTTTCTAGCCTGAGAATGGGCCTCCCAGCCAAGGTATCTATCACAGGTCCCAAAGCATCCTGTCCTCCTCCCTCCTTGGCCCCCACCTTCACCCCTTGTGGGGCCCTCTGTCCCTCCCCACCCCCGGAAGCTCAGCCACTTCTGCAAGGGAGTATCTGCTGGATTTTATTTTCTTCCACCAAGTTGTGGGTGGGGACATAGCAGAGACATTTGGGGTTTCAGGTAACGGAAGACTCTGAATTTTAAGAGAAAAACGTGGGAGGGGAGGAGAGAGAAGAGAAGAAAAAGAGAGATACCAAGAAGGAAAGACATGAGATGAAACAGCAGAACAAAACAAAAAGACCAGAACCAGAGCACCAAGAAACCGACGGACAAAACATAGAAAGAAAGATGGAGACGAAACAGAGAAAGGGCTAAAAAGAGAGAAGTAGCCAAAGCTGGAAAGATGCTGCCAGAGAAAAAGTGGGTCAAAGAGAAGGGTCCCTCAAGCAGATGGGCAAGGACAGGGACAAAGCCACCTGCCTTGGCCCCCAGCTGAGCTAGGCTTTCAGGCTCCAGCATCCTGCTGCCGAGAGAGAAAAGCCTCTTCTCCCACATTCGAATGAATTTGATATTCAATCAATGAAGATTAACTCACCGAAGGTAAGGGAGGGGGGTTTTACATCCGTGAGGAAGTCAAATACGATTATGCAGATGAGAAAATTATCCTGAGATGAGGCGCATCTCATATATGATAATTCCGGGAAAGGCTGGACTCCCACCCTGATTAGCATATCTTCAAGACCAGACCGGGATGGGGGAGGCGAGGATCCAGAGATGGGCATTGCACTGACCAGGAATCCCACTAAGAGAAGTTGGTCAACGCTGTCAGCTCCCTAACATCCTTTTCTGGAAAAGAAGACCCTCAGCTTCTGTCAGGGAAGACCTTAATGAGAGCTTTGACCCCGCAGTGTCCTTTGAAACTCTTTGGACCTCAGCTTGCTCTTGAAAGAAAAGAGCATTCTAGAGCAGGTCTTTTTGAACTTTAGAATGAGTGCAGATCACCTGGAGATGCAGCCTCTGATCCAGTGGGTCTGGAGTGAGGGCCTGCATTTCTTTTTAAAAAAATATATGATTTTTTAAATATTTATTATTTTATTTTTTTATTTGGCTGAGCCACGGCATAGTTGGGGCATTCAGGGTCTTCCATCCTCATTGCTATATGCAGGATCTCTAGTTGTGGCATTCGAATTCTTAGTTGTGGCATGTGGGATCTTAAGTTCCCTGACCAGGGATCGAACCCAGTGCCCCTGCTTTGGGAGTGTGGAGTCTTAGCCACTGGACCAGCAGACAAGTCCCAGCGTCTGTGTTTCTAACCACCCCCCAGGTGACGCCAATACTGCTGCTCCACACACCACACCTTTAGAGGGTCCAGCTTAGTGGTGTTCACCCTGGTGGCATGTCAGGGTCACTTGGGGAGCATTTAAAAAACTGGCCAATGCCTAGGGTCCACAGCAGACCAATTAAATAAGAATCTCCTGGAGAAGAGCCTGGGCACTGGTGTTTTTTAAAAGATGATTCTAATGTGCAGTCGGAGTAGGGAACCTCTGGCCTAAATGAAGACTAGGATTGTAAGAAGGTCATGGATCTATTCTGAATCTCCAGGGACCATCATGCTCCCAGACTCTCAGAAGCCACAGATGTGGGTGGGGCCGTGGAAGAGGAGGTGAGTAACCCGGAGTGGGGCTGAGGACACTGCCCTGGGCCCGCTGGAGAGCCTTGATGGTAACTACCCAAACCAGCCTTTGTGTACTAAGTACTATACCTACTCAATACAACACGTATATTCTCTACTACATATACTCTTGTGTATATACACATGTGTTCTCTCCAGCCCTTGAGTGGAGACATTATCATTTCCATTTGACAGAGAAGGAAATTAGGCTCAGAGAGGCAAAGCGAGTTTCCCAGGATTGTAGAGTCAGGACTTGAGCCTGTCTAATTCTGACCCCCAAGGCCCACACTCTTTCCATTCTAGCCATGCCTCCCACTCCCTGGATCACCTTCCCCAAGGAAGTTAGTAGCTGATCCCCGGTCCGTAAAGCCTGACGGAGCCGGTGAAGGAGGCATCCCCCCTCTGCCTGCTGTGCCTGAAGTCGGCTGTCCTCATGTGGCGGAGGGGAGTAAGTAAGGACTTGGAAGTCAACAGCCCTGGGTTCAAATCCTTCTCTGATAGCTGTGTGACCATTAGGGAGTCATTACCTTTTCTGAGTGACAGACAGGCTCCTCCTTGGCCAGATGGGATGGCGTGGAGTAGACACATGGAGACAGAATAGAATGGAAGCTGGTTGAGCCAAGCCTCAAAGTTTCTAGAACTCGTGGCTCTTCACTCCCACCCTCAGAAGCTCTAGAGCCAGAGCCTTGGCCCAGTGACCACAAGCCCCTCCTCCAACACGGACAGGGGCCCAGTGCCTCCCAAGTGATGTTTCAGGGCCCAACGAGGCCTGGCTGAGTTGTGTCTGGTCTGGTAAGCACTGTCCCCATGATATAGATGGCTGTGACTGGACCTTCTGCCCAGGAGCCCACCAGGGCAGGTCTCCTCTGCCTCCCCAGGGAAACTTGGGGTGCAGCCCCCAGCATCTTCTCCAAATCAGATGTGCTATTACCTGTTGGTAAGCAGGGGTGGGGGAACCCTTGAGTTCCTCCCTGTAAAGAGAGGCACTGGGCTTGGGAACCTTCCAGCACCAGACGGCTTTCCCTTCCTTTCCCAGGAATTTGCCTCAAAGAAGCATCCCATGTCCATGGCCGCTGAGTAGGGTTGTATTCACACCAAGGGCAGAGTAGGGCAGGAATCCAGCCTCTGATTGGCTCACCAACCTGTGCTTCTCTTGCTAATTGTCACCGAAACACCCTGTGCGTCACTGGGGAAGAACTTAACATCAGTGAGCCTCAGTCTCCTGGTCTGTAAAATGGAGCTTTAATGGCGCTGCACGAAGGTTCATCCCCTGCCCACCTCCCTCTGGTTTTGTGTCCCTACAACCTCCTCTCACTGCCAACCCCACCCAGCACCCTGGCCCCCAGCCCTTCTAACAAACAGCAATCTGGAGTGGGGGATGCCCTGGGTCGCTGTCAGTGGGGGCCCCAGTCCCCATTCTGTTTCAATCTTCACACAGCTACCCAGGATCTCCCCTGGCAGCCAGGACAAGTGGAGATGTGAGCGAGGAGAGAAGGAGAGAAAGGGAAGGAAAGGGGCCACAGAGGGGGACTTGGAAGCTGTCGGCATGCTCTCGGGTCTCTGTCTCCTGTGCCCACTGCCCTGTACTGCCTCTCTCCATGTGTGCTGGGTGCTTGTCTGGGCAGCCGTGTGTGCGTGTGAGTGCATCACAGTGGCTTCATGCCTGAGCATGTCGTAGATCTCTGTGTGTCTCTTGCTCTGTGTGTCTATGTATCTCTGTTCCTGGTGTGTGTGTGGGTCTGGATATGTGTGTTGGTTGGGTGGCTCTGTGAATGTGTGTGTCTGAATGGGAGTATATTGTGATGTGTGTGCACACAAGTGTGTTTGAGCAAGTGTGTGTCAGTATGTGTGGGTGTGAGTCTGCATGTCTGTGTGGGTGCACATCATGGTGGCTGTGAGGATCTGAGTGTGTGTCCAGTGAGAGTAGATTAGTGTAGAGGATGAGCGTCTGGCTGGGGTGCATCAGTGTCTGTGTGTGCGTATCTCTTTGTAGGCATCGGTGTGGGTGTGCATCAGTGTGTACACACTATCTATGTGTCTAGGTGGGCGTGTATCTGTGTGTGGTAGGGTGTGAATATCTGAATGTGTGTCTTGGAGGGTTCCTGAGTTTGCCCGCACATCACCACGTGTATCTGCTTATCCATATACATGGTGTAGGGTATGAGTGTGTGTGTGTGTGTGAGTGGGGTGTATCAGTATGGAGGGGCTCTATATCCTATGTGAGACTGAGTTGCTGTATAGCAGAGTGTGGGACATGCATATCTGTGTGTGTCTGTGTGGGTGCAGCACTGTATGGAGTGTGTGTGTGTGCCCTTGGGTAACAGCATATCTCATATGCTCATGTGTGGGTCTGAATGAGTGTGTTGCCGTGTGTGGTCGTGTGTGTATCTGTGCATGAATCACTGTGGAAGTGTCTGAGTATCCATTTCTGGAAAGTAAAGGGTGTTTATCTTCGTGTCTGAATGGGGCGTATCAGTGTGTGTGACTGTCTGCGTACGTGTCTCTAGATCTGCGTATCTTGTGGGTCTGCACCTCTCCAGCTTGGCTGGGCCCAGGCACCGTAAATCCATCAACTCCACATGATTTTGTCAATCCTGACAGCTAACTTCAACATGACGACAAATCTGGCCCCAGAGGATATTAAGCAAAGACACATGAGCCTATAATTTTCTGCTTCCACGTGTGAGATGCTATAATAATCAAAAGAAAATGAGTTTCTAACTACCCCAGCTCTTTGTGCTGTTGCCTTCATGCCGGCTGCACTAATTGAATCACCCGGCACCACTGTATCAATGGTAACTTGGGTATTGGGGGGTAATCAGGCGTGTGGGGGGGACCAGCTTGGTGAGGTGAGGGGGCTTTTGTGAAGGTCCCATCTGCCTTGTGTGCCAAAGCCGCCCGCCGCCCGTTCGCATTTGGCTGGACAAGGGAGCGACGGAAGGGCAGCCCCCACCCAGAGGAGGGTGTGGGAGGGGATGCCTGCGGGAGGGGGCACCTATGCCCAGATGCTGTGGCTCTGGCCCCTTGGTCCCAGAAGGGGAGCTGTGCGAAAATAAAAAGGATCTAAACTTTGGAGATTGGCCTGTTGTGGTTGTTTAGTGGCTAAGTCATATCCGACCCTTTGTGAGCCCATGGACTGTAGCCCACCAGGCTCCTCTGTCCATGGGATTTCCCAGCAAGAATACTGGAGAGGCCATTTCCTTCTCCAGGGGATCTTCCTGACCCAGGTGTTGAACGTGTGTCTCCTGTGTTGGCAAGGCAGATTCTTTACCACTGAGCCACCCGGGAAACCCTGGAGATTGGCCTCCCTGGGTTCAAGCCTGGCTGAAAGTCCTTCTGTCATCTGTCCTCTGAGGCGCGGTTTCCTCATGTAGAAAACGGGATGACCATCTAACTCACAGGGATAAGGGAGAACACACAGATTAGGCACAGAGGAGGTGTTTGGGAGTCGTGAATATTTTTGTTGTTATCAATGTTTACAGCACTTTATCGTGCCTTAGCATCACGGTATGAGACAGGGCTGGTTATCCCATTCTACATCTGGAAAAACTGAGACTCAGAGACGTGAAACCTGATCACTTGAGACACAGCTCTCTCTATATACAGTTGTAGGGTCTGAAGCAGGGTGTGTGTGTGTGTGTGTGTGTGTGTGTGTTTTCAAAGAGGAAGGAAAATAGTTCCTGGTGGCTTCTGTAGGGCCCCCACCCAACAGTCCTGTGACTCAATAAAAATAATAATCAAGGAGTCCCCTGGTAGTCCAGTGTTTAAGGATACACTTTCCAATGCAGAAGACACAGATTCAATGCTTGGTTGGGGCACTAAGATCCCACATGCCACTAGGCAACTAAGGCAAACTAGAAAAGCCTTCACTCCACAACAAGGACCCAGTACAGCCACACACACACACAAAAAAACCCACTATAATAAATTAATTAATTAAAAAAATAGTTGTTCACTCTTGTATAGCACTTACCATGGGCCGTTTACTGTGTATTAACTCCTATAACCCTCATCCTGAGTTTGTGAGGTAGAAAGGCAAGTACCCTGTTTATGGATGAGAAGACTAAGGTACAGAGAGGCTGAGTAACTTTCCCAAAGTCACATGGGTGGCAGGTGGTAGAACTGGGCTTCAAGAAAGTCTGTCTTCAGAGTCTTCACTTTAATCCACCACTTGCTCTTCTTAAAGATCCAGCTACGCTCCCACCCTCTCTTTTGTTCCTCAGTCTTCTAAACCAAATCCTTCATTTGCCTCCAAGCAACATACCTCTTTACCCAACCAAGGGCACATTCCCCCTGAAACGAGCCTCCAGAGTGGGATGGAAATGTCCCCATCCCCAAACCCACCGTGCGTCCCCACATCAAGGTGGGAGATCACCCCACACCAAGGTGGGAGACCACCCCACACCAAGGTGGGAGATCACCCCACACCAAGGTGGGAGATCACTCCACACCAAGGTGGGAGATCACCCCACACCAAGGTGGGAGATCACCCCACACCAAGGTGGGAGATCACCCCACGCCACTCTTCGGCGTGGGCCCCACTTCCAGTCCGACAGCAAGCTGTCACCAAGCAGCTGCTCTGTACCTAGGCAGGGAACCGTGGGGAGGAGAGGAGGGCTTACAAAGAGGAAATTACTATAACTATATTTCTGTACAGCCTTTCAGCTTCCTTGGTGGTGCAGGTGGTAAAGAATCTGCCTGTAGTGCAGGAGACCTGGGTTTGATCCCTGGGTCAGGAAGATGCCCTGGAGAAGGAAATGGCTACCCACTCCAGCGTTCTTGCCTGAAAAATTACATGGACAGAGGAGCCTTGCAGGCTTGGCGGGCTACAGTCCATGGGGGTCACAAAAAGTTGACGCAACTAAAATTTTTACTTTTACTCTTTGCAAAGCTACGAATAATAGAAAACAAACAGACTTTGGAGCCAGGAAGGTCTGGGTTCTGATTTTAGCACTGTCATTGACTGTCTGGTGGCCCTTGGGCTTGTTACAGAATATCTGTGACTCAATTTTCTCAACCATAAAATGGGAACATTTCTCCCAAAATATCAAGAACAATGCAAAAATATCTGCTCTTATCACCCCCATTTTACACTTTACTGGAGACCATAGACAGTGCAATAAGACAAGAAAAAGAAAAAAAGACACACAGATTGGAAAAGAAAAAAGGAAAACCATCTTTATTCACAGACATGATCATCTTCACAGAAAACTCTAAGGAATCAACTCTCTCCACCAGAAAAAAAAAAAAAAGCTACTGGAGCTAATGAATTTAGCAAAGTTGAAGGATACAAGGCCAATATACAAAACCAAGTGTATTTGACATGCTAACAATAAACAATTAGAAATTGAAATTAAAATGGGGACATTAATCCCATCTCACAAGGCTGCTAGAAGGGATAAAATGAGATAATATTTATCTTGAGGCATCTAGCTCACCTACTTTCTCATAACTTTGTTTGGAGGTGGAAAGAGAAAGGCTGGTAGAGAATCTCACCTAACAAGCATCCCCTCCTATCTGCACCATGACTGGGAGGGAATGTTTCTGATATGTCCTTAGTAGTTATGCCAATTACAAATTTTAGGGCCTTGTTGATCTATAAATCTGGGAAATTGGGGGTGGAAAGGTGGCTCATCAAAATCTTGGGGCTCCTGGGAAATATATTGCCATGCATATGTGAGCATTGTCCATCAGGTGGTTTGCCCAGAGGAGGAACTGAGGAACCACAGCCTGTGTGCACTCTGCCTCCTATCCCTCCTTCTGCCCTTCTCATCTTTCTGCTAATCAACATTTCTACTGAGCCAGGCCCAGGATGTCCAATGCAACCCAGATAAATCTTAGGTCAGTCTCAGTCTTGATGATACCCAAAAGGAGCCCTAAGAGCTTCCAAAAGCACTGATTGGCAATGAAGTCTTTACCAAACCCTTTTGGACAAGCAGCAAAGTGGAGAAGAAAATCACATCACATACGACATACAGCAAAACTCTCTCAAAAATCCTTTTTTAGCTCTGTCTTTCCCCAAAGTCTTGTAGGTCGCTGTATCTCACACCCCTTTTTTCCTTTGTCTCTTCTAAAATTTCAGTTCTACTCTTTTTTCCCTCCACCACATGCCAACTGCATTGATTCTAGTCTGATCCAGCTTTTACTGCTAATAACTTTATGCTGTTTTTGGGGTGGGAACTTTATAGATGTGCCTATCATCTGATCAGCTCAGACGTGGGAATGTGGGGGGTGGACAGTAAGTGCTTTAAAGGTAAAGTACACCATAACATTTTGTTTCCTGCTCATCAGAAGCCTTCAAATGTCTCACAGCCTTGCAGGGGGAAGATGAATTTAAATGGTTATACCATACACAGTGACACTTTCTGTGGGATAGGTCCAGCACCCAACATGTGCAAAGAGATGGCCTGATCCATTTTGGGGCATGCGCCCAAGAGGAGGTGGCACTGATCCAGCACTTGGAAGGACAGCTCGGCATTCATCTGATGGGAGGACGGAAAAGAAAGGGGAAAGGAATGGGCATTATGCCTCATCTCCTGGTACATGGCGTCCGTTAACTTCTTTATTAATTACACATCCACTGCAATTATTTTGGGAGGTGGGTGTATATTAATGTTCCCCTTTTACTGATTTGAAGATTGAGGCCCAAAGGAAAAATTAAGTTCTCAAAGTCACCTAGAGAGTATTTGGCACAAGTAGAATCGAATGCTGATCTCTATGGCTTCAAAACATTTATGACGGGCAGGTGGATAGAGAGGAGGAGAACTTCAAATAGCCCCGTGTGTGGAGGGCTAAAGGTAGGAAAGAAGACTCTGGTCATCACGTATAGGAGACAGTGGGGTACCGACTGGCGTAAACAACACACCACCATTGGTGACAAGGCGGGAAAGACTATGAATGTGTATCTGCTCATTTTTGTATAACAGATCTCTGCAAAGATACCCAAGAATTGGGGATGTTGGTTGCCTTTGGGGTGGAAACTAGGGATGAGGGAGCCCTGGGGGATGGGAGGGGGCCATTTCACACTCCCTTATATGCTTTTTGAAACCTGAATCATGTGAATGTGTACCCTGTTCATAAATAAACCACGTTGTTCTTAGAACATACACATAAGGAAAAGAATAAGCATTATGCAGCAACACTAAAATTCGAAATAAAACCATGCCCAGACGTTGATCATGCACTTGAGCGGGCATGAGATGGGTCGCCTCTGGGTCTAGAGCTTGACCCTGGTGGAGAAGGGATGTGTGTGGGGGCCTGGGGAGGAGAGCCCTGGTGAATCTGAGTCAGCAGTGAGGCTCACTCAGCTCGCTGGTGTCTGGATGCTCCCTCTCCAGCCTGATGGGTGAGGGGCTGTCAGATGGAGGAGGGGGATACAGGAGAGACGTCCGAGATGGGACGGGACATTTGGGCAGTTGGGGCCGATTTGTTGCCATTTTCACGGGCAGGCTTGGGAATTAAGTGGCATGAAATTGAGCACAGATAAGGTCCCCCCCTAGAGACAGGGCAGCCCTCGCCCAGGCAGGGAGAATGCAGAGGGGGCGGGGGTGGGCGGGGTGGCCAGGCGCCACGCTCGGCTGCTTCTGGGTGCAGATGGAGGGAGAATGGAAGGGGGCTGGGCCGGCTCCTCCCCCCAGACCCCTCCCCGCCCTCCTCTCCCTGCAGACAGGCAGAGGGTCTGCCAGACCCCAGCGTCTGCCGAGCCTGGGCTGCTTCCCTTGTGCCCAAGGACCCCTGGGAGTCAAGGTTGGGGGTAGCGGCCAAGCAGGAGCCCCATTCAGACCTTCTTGCTTCTCTCAGCATCTCTCTGCTGCCAGTTGCCCAGGATGAGAACTTTCGGGAGACAGAGAATCTGTCCCCTCTTCTGGGTGGGAAAGAAGTGAATGAAACAGAACATCTACTGGGGAGCTAAGGGGACCTGGGTTCCAGTTTGTGTTCCAACGCTGTGGCCGCCAGTGAACAGGTCATCTTTTTCTAACGTGCTCAATTGTGTCCAATCCTTTGAGACCCCATGGACTGTGGTCTGCCAGGTTCCTCTGTCCGTGGAATTCTCCAGGCAAGACTATTGGAATGGTGTGCCATTTCCTACTCTAGGGGATCCTCCTGACTCAGGGATTGAACCCCCATCTCCTGCATCTCCTGTAGCAGCAGGTGGATTCTTTACCACTGAGCCACCTGGGAAGCCCCCTCCTTATCTGTAACATAATACTAACTTCCAGCACATATATGACCATATATTTGATCACATGTCTGGCATTGTTTTAAAAGTCTTGTATACTCTGGCAATTCGTTTGATCTCAAAAATAAATACCTTATCAGGTGGTAATTTTACCACTTACACTTCCGTTGTAAAAATGAGAAATCATCTGGCCAGGGAGTGGTGAATATGGAATTTGCTATTGAACGTTCTGCTACTTCAGGGAGTCAAGGGAAAGGGAAAGGGAAATGAGACGATAAGGCCTTCCCTGGTGGTCCAGTGGTTAACAGTCACCCTTGCAATGCAGGGGGCTTCCCTGTTAGCTTGGACAGTAAAGAATCTGCTTGCAGTGAGGGAGACCCAGGTTCGATCTCTGAGTTGGGAAGATCCCCTGGGGAAGGGCAGGGCAACCCACTCCAGTATTCTTGCCTGGAGAATTCCACAGACAGAGGAGCCTGTGGGCTACAGTCCACGGGGTCTCAAAGAGTCGGACACGACTGAGCCACTAGCACTTTCACTTTCACTTGCAATGCAGGGGACATGGGTTTGCTCTCTGGTCAGGGAACGAAGATCTCTCATGCTGTGGGGCAACTAAGCCCGTGCGCCCCAACTACAGAGAAGGCTGTGTGCCTGGAGAAGCCCACTCACCACAACAAAGAACCAGTGCAGCCAAATAAAAATAAGTGTTTTTTAAAAATGAGACCATGAACATTTATCGCTTAACCCATGGTCCATAGGCAACCCAGAGCTGCTGGCTTCCCTTCAGTGGGGAACTGGAAGTTCAAATACAAAGCATCAGAACCAGAAGGAAGAGCCTGAACCACCTTGATTGCATTCTTATGGGCTGCTGCTGCTGCTAAGTCGCTTCAGTCGTGTCCGACTGTATGCAATCCCATAGACGGCAGCCCACCAGGCTCCCCCATCCCTGGGATTCTCCATGCAAGAACACTGGAGTGGGTTGCCATTTCCTTCACCAATGCATGAAAGTGAAAAGTGACAGTGAAGTCTCTCAGTCGTGTCCGACTCTTAGCGACCCCATGGACTGCAGCCTACCAGGCTCCTCCATCCTTGGGATTTTCCAGGCAAGAGTACTGGAGTGGGGTGCCATTGCCTTCTCCAACTCTTGCAGGTTGGAGAGATGGAAAATGAGGCCCGTAGAAGGGAAGTGACTCGTACAAGGTCACACATCAAGTTGGGGCTGGGCTAGGACTGACGGGCTCAGTGACCCACACCCTTGCTCTTTCGGGGTCCTGAGGACAGTCTGGGCCTTTGGGGAGAGTGGCCGACCCTCTTTCCCACGAGGAGAAGCCTGGAATTTCCATCTCCATGGGGGCTGTGAGCTCCGAGTCCTCCCTCCCCAGGCAGAGTGAGACCTAGCCCCCAACCCCCGTCGGGGTGAGGGGCACAGACAGCCTCAGTCTGCCAACCTGGCCCCCTCCCCCTGGGCAGAGCAGTGCCCTACAATTAGGAAGGCTGTGTTTGCCTCAGCACCGGGCCCGACCAGCCCATGAAAGCTATGAGGAACCCCGCAGGTGGCCAGGGGGAGGACAGGCCCCATGGTGCTTAATAGGACCTAATCTCCTCCAGTGTTGTCAGAAATGAAAATGAAAACAGCCGCGATTTTGTGGTTTAAAAATTAGCATGTGTGCCTACATAGTAAGCCCCTGGCCTGCATTACCATACAGATTTATCCCAGGCCCAGCACGCGGGCAAAATATGTAATTACACACAGACTCGGGGTGGCAACGTTGCTCCTCTTCCCCATCTATATAATATGGGTTTTTCAAAATGAGACTCCATCTGGAATTTTGTGAGGGCCTGTATTATGAAGGGGGCTTCCTTCCAAGAATCCACCTGCCAATACAGGAGACACAGGAGACAGGGGTTCGATCCCTGGGTCAGGAAGATCACCTGGAGGAGGCGACGGTAACCCACTCCAGTATTCTTGCTGGAAAAATTGCATGAACAGAGGAGCCCCGAGGGCTCTAGTCCATGGGTTAGAAAAGAGTCGGACACGGCTGACTGAGCACACGCACATTTTATCAGAGATGCTGCTGGTGATGGATTTGGGAAGAGGAAGCGTCTCAACCTCAATACAGTATGTGAGGAGCGGGTACATAGACGTGTCTGTCAACTGAAGAACCACCTCCCTGGGCCAGGGGAAAGGAAGGCAGGGAAGGGAAAGCTTTACTAAAAATCACTGTGCTGACTATGCTGCAGGTCCCACCCAGTGCTCCCATGCACATTCTCTCTTTTCATCAGCACAGGAAGCCCGAGAAGATTGTATCTTTATGCCCACTTGAAAGATGAGGAAACCGAGGCTGGTAAATGGTGAAGCCCAAGATTCCAACTCATGTCTCCAGAGTCTACGCTCTTTTCAAAATGCTACATATGGCCCCCAACCGGATTAGGCTGTCTTCATCGGACCAGTGACCTTAGCTGAAGTCATTGCGGAAGGAAGGGGTGATGGATGCGGGAAAGTAGGCCAACGTTCAACCATGAAGATTTGAAGGGCAATCAGGGTCTTCATGTTGGGAACTGGTGGTAGGAAAAGAGAAAGACACAGACCCCAGCTATTAGCACAGAAACTGACGCACAGTAGATATAACAAATGAATAGTTGATGGAATGAATGGACCAAAGCCCTAAAAGAAACATCAGTGTCAGGGCTTCCCTGGTGACTTCAGTGGTAAAGAATCCACCTGCCCATGCAGGAGACTTGGGTTTGATCCCTGGTCTGGAAAGACCCCACATGCCTTGAGCAATCGAGCCTGTGTGCCACAACTATTGAGCCTGTGCTCAAGAGCCCTCGAGGTGCAGCTACTAAAGCCTGCATGTCCTAGAGCCTTGGTCTGCAGCAAGAGAAGCCACCACAATGAGAAGCTCCCACAACACAACTAGTGTAGCCCCCGCTTGCCACAACTAGAGAAAACCCTGCACAGCAACAAGGACCTGCCACAGCCAAAACCAAATAAATACATTTAAAGAAAAGCAAACTTTAAAATCTGTGTCTTCATTCAATATTGGGTGATGGACAATGTCAAGATACTGCATGAAAAGAATAAACCAACATCCCCAATGTGGGATCAATGTCCCCATCCAGAATTGGGTAGGAAAGGGAGTTGACATTCCAATGGAGGGATCAATACTCCAATGAAGATTCGGTTGAGGTAATCAGTGTCCCATGTGGGGATCAATGTCCCAATACAGAGTTGGTTGAGGAGAATCAATATCCCACCATAGGGATGGGTAAGGGAAGCAACATCCCAACGTAGAGATCGATGCCCCGATTCCGTCAGTTAAGAAGAATCAATGCCCCAATATCAGGATCAATGGCAGTCAGTGTCATACAAAGATGAGCATGACAGTCCACGTCCCCATATGAGATCTACAATGGCCAAAGTTCCACTTTAGGGGTGGACGGAGGTTCATGTCCCAGTATAGACATCAGCTTGCCAATATGGAGAACAATAAAATAGCTATCCATGACTTCTACTTCCCTAGGGGGTTTTTCCTTCTCTTATTTGCTTTAAAGGGGCAGTTCCCAGGCTCCCTGGCCCTTTTGACCCTCTGGCTCAGTCTTCCATGGAAGAAAAATTGAGAATGGGATCAGTGTTCTGCCTGCAACATGGTCCAGCCTGGTTATCCACAGCAGTTCCCCTTGGAAGGCTCCCATTCTCTCGTCTGTCTCCAGAGCCAGCTTGCAAGTGTGTGCAGAGAAACCCACCAGCCTGGGAGAGGCTTCCTACTTCACAGAGAATATTTCCTGCAGGGAGACCAGACCTTGGGCTGTCCAAGGCTCAGCACAAATCAATAGTAGGTAACATACAGCCACAACCAGTTGGTTCTTGCCTCATTGGACTGGTGCGTGAGTGTGTGCTAAGTAGCTTCAGTCATGTCTGACTCTTTGCAACCCTATGGACTGTAGCCTACCAGGTTCCTCTGTCCAAGGGGATTCTCCAGGCAAGAATACTAGAGTGGGTTGCCGTGCCCTCTTCCAGGGGATCTTCCCGACTCAGGGACTGAACCCACGTCTCTTACATCTCCTGCATTGGCAGGCAGGTTCTTTACCACTAGCGCCACCTTGGAAGCCCCATTGGACTGATACACATCCAAAAATCAGTCATCGTGTTATTTAACATTACACCTGTCATCTAAACGATTGCCTCCCCCCATTTAACAGAAGAGAAAAGCGCGGCCCAGAGGAGCAAACTGACTGGCCTCAGAGAAGTGGCAGAGATAGACGAGAAGCATGATATCCTGTCTGCCAGCCCAACCCTTTTCCAGTCACATGAGGTTGACATGACCGAGGCCCCCCCACCCATTGTCAACACCCACACCCTCTGCCCCCACTTAGGTGTATTCTGGGAGTTAATCATACAGTTTAGGAAAGGGGGTTGAAAGCATAGCTCCCCCAAACCTTCACTTTCCTGCATCTTCCCCATCACTCCTCTAACCCCTAGGAGCTGGGGGACAGGATGAAGTTCCCTGTTGCTCTCCAAGGTTGGAGATGTAGTTGGAGGGTGAGATGGGTAAGCCACACAGCCTCAGCCACCGCAGGGGCTTAAGGGGAGGGAGTGACTCTTCTGCTCAGACAAAGGCTGGCCAAGGCATCTGTCGGCTGACTCTTGTGTCTCGCAGCTGCTCAACAGTCAGACTCCAGGCAGGTGCCAGTTTGTGGAGGGAGGGGAGCACGGCTGCAAGTGCTCACATCCCACTTCCTCCTCTCACAGCCCCACACCCCCCACCTCACACGCACACACAGGCAAGGCCTCCCGTTGCCCCTCCTGCCCCAACAAGCCCACCCTGTGCCCCTGAGACCCAGCACTTTGGGGGCAGGACCCCCAGCCCTCACGGCCTCCCCCCACCGTGGACTCCTCCTGCCAAGCCCGCTGCCAGCGCCCTTGGGGACCTTTGCCCAGCCAAGGAGGAGCTCGGAGGAGGGGGGAGGTGTCTGGCGGGAGATGGGACCTTGTGCTTAATGGGATGTCTCTCCTTTAAGCTTCTCTGGCTGGGATCGGGGGCTTCCTGGAGACCTCCTAAGAAGCTGGAGGCTCCAATTCTTCCAACTAGAAAGGTGGGGAGGCCAGATACACAAGCTCACAGAGCTGGGCAGACATGGATGGAAGAGTGGGAGAGCCCATGGTATTGTCAGACTAAGGGAAAAGAACAGGGTGTGTGTGTGTGTGTGTGTGTGTGTGCTACACACGTGAGAACACACCCGAACACACAGGCATATTCGCCCACATTTTTGTATATACACATGCGCCTGCACGTGTGCACACACACACACACACACATAGGGCTATGTGACAAGTTGGAAAAGTGTTTCAAGTAAGTGCCCAGTCGGAGCTCGGCACACTCCAACTTTTCAAAAATTTTTTTATTTACTTACATATTTATTTATTTAAGTCACACTACCACCCCCACTCCCAATCTGAGAAGAAAAAAATTTAAGGCAGCGGAGACTCCTCCATTTAGGCGACTAATTGTAAAATCTATTTTATTGTCCACATATTTTATTTTTAATTCTATGGGCAGAGGAGAATATGGTAAGGGCAGCAGGGGAGGGGGATGGATGGGGGGTGCGAGTGGTGGTGAGTGTTGCCCTGTCAAGAAGATGATGCAGGAGGAAAAGAATATTTCCCTGAAAGCTGCTTAGATGGAAAAAAAAAAATGTATAAATTTTATATGGAGATGCTCCAAGCCCCTCCCTGGCGCGGTCCTCTTGACCTCTTCCTCCCCGCACCCAACCTCCCAGCCGCCCCCCTCTGCTCCTCCCTGCCTGCTCAAGCCTGCTCTTCTCCCCTTCCTCCCTCCCCCCACCCTCCCTCGAAGCCCCCGCCCCTCCCCAGGGCCCCCTCCTCAGATGCAATCCCCCTGCTGTAATTTCTGGGGGAATTGCTTCATCTCGGGTGCAGATATATTTGTGTCAAGGTGCAGCTGCACAGATAGCCTTCCTCTATGCATAGTAAGAGGGTTTCAGAAAGAGAGGTTGTGCCCAGAGCAAGGCCTTATCAGAGCAAGCTGCCTGCCATTTATCTGATTCCCCATCAAATAGGAAAACGGGCCTCAGGCTGCTGCTTCCACTTTCCTTGGGAAAGCCACGGGGGGAATAATAATTTACTCCAATCTTTTTGTCTCCAGCACTCACCTTCAGCCTGACACAGCCTGGGGTCTCTCTACCACTCCCCATCGCGACCCTGCACCCAACACAACCAGCCTGGGGGTACCGATCCCCTCAAGGGCCCATCCCAGGACACCCCCAGAAATGCCCTTGCTGGTTGAGTGGACCTTCATAATGGATTGGCAGGAGCTGGAGAAGATACCCTTTGGCATCGAGGGGCGGTGGGGGGTAGCGTAGACACAGGGGAAGGGAGGCAGGGACACAGCAGGGAGTGGGGGTGGGGAGGCTTGGCCTGGCTGCAGGGGGGCCTGGCTCCCTTCCCAGCCCCCACACACATGCAGATCCCCCACCAGCACTCACTCTGAGTGTGCGTGTGTGCCCGTGTAGACAGGCGCACGCATGTGTCAGTCTCGACCCTGTGAGCATCCTTGTGTGAGGACCTATCGGTGCCTTTATCTGCGTGTGTCTGTCCATCTGTGTCTGGGGCGGAGACGAATGGAGCACCGGGGGCAGTTTCTGTTCCATGAACTCCCGTCTCAGTTGTCAATCCCAACAGGCGAGAACCAGCCCGAGAGGGGATGCCAGGGACTGTGGGAAAGCAGAGGGGTGGGGGGCGAGCTGGGGCGAGGGAGGGGTCCCAGCCAGCCTGGCGCGGTCATCGCGACGCCCTCCCCGGTGGAGCTGCTCCAGGGAGCAGCAGGCAGCCCATCTGGTCCAGGAGCCGCAGAGAGGTAGGCGCTGGGGAGGGGGCCGCTCCCCACAGGCCAGCCATAAATCATGGTTATGGAGCCAGGGGGCAGGGGGTGGGCAGGGGCCAGGGGGCAGCTGCAGCGGCACACACACGGGACCGGGCAGAGAGGCCAGGGTCAGGTGTGGCTGTAAATCGTCACCTAAATGCTTCCAAGCTGAGGCTAATCAGGGCGCAGTGACAGCACACACCCGGCCCGGCCCCACCGGGCCCTGGGGGGCACACTCATGTCTGCGCAAGCATATACACGCTCACAGATACAAAAGCACGCCCGCACAAGGCCTACCTACAGAGCTGCGCTCGCAAGGCACCACACCTGGATACCTAAGGACACAGGGGCAGGTCCAGCTTCCTGCGGCCGTGTATGCCTGTTCTCCACCCCCAACAAGCGGAAACAGTGTTGCACCTGTCTTCATTCACACCCAAGGACATGGAGATGGCCCAAGACACTCCGTACGGGCACATACACACACAGGTGAGCATGCAAAGTACTAGGCAGACTGTACAACACCCAGAGCAAGTACAGCTCTGGGCCAAACACCCACAGGAAGAAAGGAACAGGGAGAGGTAGATATGCCTGGTGGATCCCAGTGTCTGGGTTCTCCCCCCAGCCACCCCCTCGTCCTGCACCCCCGGAACCAGGCCCCCATTCCATTCAGCAGTCCTCTTTCAAATGTCGGTCTTTCCTCTGCCCAGAGCTCACACTGCTTGCTCTCTCCCTCCCCCAGTGCTGGAGTCAGACTCATTTCATTCACCAGCATTTTAAAAAATGTATTTATTTATTTTGGCTGCATTGGGTCTTGGCTGCTGCAGTGAGCAGGGACTGCTCTCTAATTTCAGTGCGTGGGTTTCTCACTGAGGTGGCTTCTCTTGTTGCAGAGCGCGGGTTCTAGAGTGAGGGCTCAGTAGCTGTGGTGCAGGGGCACATTTAAAAAAATTAAATGTGCATTAATTTTTTTAAACACCATCCTTAAAAAAAAATAAATAAATAAACACCATCCTTGTAGAGAAGGGGGACAAAAAGAAACAAATGTAGAAAAATATGGGAAAACCTATTGAAAATATGTTCATTTCCCCAGTACCCCTCGACTCCCCCTTGCTCTGTGGTATGTGGAACCTTCCCCGGGCCAGGAATCAAACCTGTGTCCCCTGCATTGGCAAGTGGATTCTCAACCGCTGGACCACCAGGAAAGCTCTCACCAGCACTTATGTAGCGCTACTCTGCCCCAGGCTCCGTGCTAGGCTCCGGTGGTAAGATCCCTGCCCTCCAAAAGTTAGCAGAGAAGAGAGAGAAATGAGTCCTCAATTACAGCTTGCTGCACAGAGAGCCTAGCCCAGTGCTGTGGAGGCACGGAGGAGGAACGTCCCCTCCAGAGTGGAAGAGGACAAAGAAGACGTTCTGGAAAAAGCCATGTCCCAGCTGAGGACTAATGACCAGTGGAAGCCTGTCAGATGGAGAAGCGGAGCAGAGGAAAGGAATTCCCACCCCACTCCACCCCCCACCCTCAAAGCATGACCCGTCATTAGCAGTGGGTACCTGCTGGAGGGAACAAAATAAGCCATTAAGCAAGTGCTGCACCCCCACAAGGCACCCACCTTGGGGACTTGATGCTGGCAGTGAGAACCAGTGAACCCCCTCACCTGGACCCCACTGGGGACACCCAGTTTCATTTCCCAGTGTTTCCCTAGGGACTCTTGCCCTGATGCAGGGAGAGAACCGATAATTGGACCAAGTCTTCCTAGCAGGTGCCACAATCAGCTTATATGCAGGGTGAGGATGGGGGTGCTCATGAGGGCGATAGTTGGCCGTGTCCACTGAGCCTCGGGACAGGGACGCTGAGCCCTCTCACTTAGCCCTGTTCACTTTGACAACCTGCTCAGCGTAACTCTCTGAATTCCAGGGAGCCCTTCCTAGGACCAGCAGCGGAGAGGGAGTTGAAATCAGGACTCTGGAACCCGCCCCCCCCCCGCCCCCCCAGGCTCAATGCAACCATTTATCTGCTGGCCCTATTGGACTTCCAAACAGGACCTAATTGAACAAAGGACTCCATGTGTGGAAACCATTAATCCATAGGACGAAGTCCAAAGTCAGCTGGGCATTCAGTACCCTCCCCAGCCTTGCTCCCGTGACGCAGACTGACAGTCTCCGCCCGGCCCTGGGCACCACCCAACTCCCCTCATCCCTCCAGCCCCTCCTCGCCCACCAGCCCCACCCACCTCAGACCCCCACCCCTTCCTGTCAAACTCTAACTCATCATTTTAATTTTTATTTTAAACATTCCTTGAGTGCCTGCAACATAGCACTGGTCACACGGGCACATTTCATATCCTTTATAAAATTCTGGGAAGTGTAGCCTCATTTCACTAGTGAGGAAACTGAGTCTCAGAGAGCTTAAATGATCTGTTCAAGGTTACGGTCACCTTGGGAAAGGCAAGGGAGAGGTCACTCTAGGGCAACATGAGCCTCTAGGCACAGGATCTGAGCTCCTTTCTTCCCTCTCACCCCAGAGTGGCAGTGGTACAAGGCAAGAGAAGAAAGAATGGATTTGGAGGCGGGGGTGGGGTGGCCAGTGACTAGAAGGAGTGGAAGAGGAAGAAGAAGTACTGGGGAAGCACATTGACTGAAACCACCCACCCTGGCCAGGCATCATAGTAACCATTTGTGTGAGTTATTTTACAACAGGCAGTCCTGGTAAGGAACGTGGAACTAACAAGCCACCACCAACCGGAAGAGCTTGAGAAAGGTCAAAAGGAGATGCCACATATCCTTGCACCTCCCAGAATCCTCCTCGCTGGCGTCCATCTTGGCTGACGATGCATGTACCACCAGGAAGGACCTTGAGTCAGAATGATTGGCCAGAGACAACCCAGAAACTAATCCCATCACCAAAACACCCAAGGCTGCAAGCACATGGCAGAGCTGTTCTCCTGGGTTCCCTTAACCTAACTGTTCTCCGCCCAGGTGCTGCTGCTGCTGCTAAGTCACTTCAGTCGTGTCTGACTCTTCGCGACCCCATGGACTGCAGCCTATCAGGCTCCTCCGTCCATGGGATTTTCCAGGCAAGAGTACTGGAATGGGGTGCCATCACCTTCTCCGCCACCCAGATGCACCTTCCCAATAAAGTCTCTTGCTTTGTCAGCACGGGTGTTTCCTGAGACAATTTATTTCTAAGTGTTAGACAAGAGTCCACTCTCAGGCCCTGGAAGGGGCCCCCCTTCCTGCAACAGAGGAGCCAGGCATCTTCAGAAGTAGAGTCTTGGCTGAGGACTGGGAACCTCCGGGGCAGTTGTTGGGGGGCGCGGTGCTTGTAGGTCACATTTTCATAAATGGAGGTTGTTTGTATCTTCAGGCTTGCCTTGTCTCCTGCCTTGATGTGGTGGCTCTTGGAGGCCAGGCATCTGTACGTTAGGGAGGCAGAAAAGGAGAGAAGGAGAAAAGAGAGCAGAAGCTCTGGGTTCTCAGTCATGGTTCTGAACTTCTTGAAGTCTCAGTTTTCCCATCTCCTAAATGGAGATAATAATAGCATCTGTCCAGGATTGTGGAGAGAATTAAATGTGACTGAGCCAGGAGCCTGCACATAGCAGACACCTCCCCCTCCCCGCCTGGCCCAACACACACACACGCAAATGCCAGCAACTTCCTCCTGACCTGAAGGCATGGGTTGAGCTGTATGCTTCTTGATGGACAGAAGGGACCGGAGTGGGGTATCCTGCCCTGGGGTTGCCGGGACTGCAGAGAGGCTCTGTTCTGGGCCTGGCTTGCAGGTGACATGGTTGAGTGTGGGCAGGGAAGTGCTTACTTTTTGATCTGCCCTTCTGCTGGCGGTCCTCTCTTGCTTCATGAAAGGCCCAGGCACCTCTGAGTCTATGTAGATAAAGAAGATCAGGAACACTGAAGCAAGGGCTTCCTGGTGGCTCCACAGTGAAGAATCTGTCTGCCAATACAGGAGACACAGTCTCGATCCCTAGTCTCAGAAGATGCCACATGCCTCGGGGCAACTCAGCCCATGTGCCACAACTACTGAGCCTGTGCTCTAGAGTCTGGGACCCACAACTGCTGAAGCCTGTGCACCCTGGAGCCTGTGCTCCACAGCAAGAGAAGCCACTGCAGTGAGAAACCCGCGCACTGCAACTAGAGAGCCGCCCTGCTCACGAAAACTCGAGAAAGTCCACGTGCAGGAATGAAGAGCCAGCAGAGCCAAAATAAATTAATTAAAAAAAAATTTTTTTTAAGAAAAACATTGAGGCAGGGATTTCTCTGGTGGTCCAGTGGTTAAGAATCCAACTTCCAAGGCAGGTGATATGGGTTCAATCCCTGCTCAGGGAACAAAGATCCCACAAGCCTCAACTGCTGAGCCCACACACCACAGCTGGAGAGCAGACATCCTGTAACCAAGACTCAACACAGCCACATAAATAAATATTAAAAAAGAAGGAAAGAACGTGAGGCAGCCCTTTTCCAATGGAGCTCGGCTGGTGAAGCAGCCTTTACCCACCTTGTCTCCTCCAAGCCTCTGCTGCCTGCACTGATCCCTGGGAGTGGGAGCAAGGCTCTTCATCACCAACACAGACAACAGCCTGATACAAATTGGCAGGCAAAGGAGGGAGCAGTCGATATGGATTAGCACGAAGGGCCTCCCCTGGCCTGGGGCCTCAGGCTCCCATTGATCAGCTTCTCGACCAAAGAAACCAGCTCGGCCGATGGCTACTGGGCACCAGGAGGAGACCCAGCTCTGTCTCCTACCTCACCTGGCCACAGATCCCTGCAGAGCTGAGGGCCCCCAAGTGGGCTGGGTCAAGAGGGGTCAGGAAAGCAAGAAGGTGTGAGAGAGCCCAGCTGGCATCACACCGCCCACCCCACCCCAGCCGAGGGAGTTTTCTTGGTGTTGAGAAAATGGTCAGCAGTTTGTCACAGTCCACTGACTCCAAACAGCCCTCTGGAAATGTTGAATTTAAATCCAAGCAACAGATACCCACAAACATGCCCGTCACTCCTCCCACCCCTTTCTTAAACACAAACATAGTTATCTCGTGGCTGTACACACACCATGTGAATCCACTCAGTCTGGAAGCATTTATTGAGGAGAGGCACCACACGAGCCAGGCACTGCAACTACAAACAGCTTCGTGCTCTAAAGGAACATATATTCCAAGAGGAGAGATGAACATGGCAAGAGGTCACAAAGGGCAGGGGAACAGGTCCAATTACAAGAGTGCAAGCCATCTTCAAAGGAAAGAGGGATTCACTCTAGGGTCATGGAGAGCACTTCCTAGAGGAGGTAATATCTTGGCAGGGTTTCTAAGGATGAATAGGAGTTTGCCAAGTAGATAGAGTGACAAAGGGTTTGTCTCATTGCCTGCCTCCTGCCAACATCTCTGACCATACAGAGATGTGTGTCTACCTTTTTGCTAACTCTACACTTTCCTTTATGAGTTTCTTTAACCCCTAACACTCTCTATGCTGAGCCAGTTGCCTGAGATGTTCTTGTCCTCCTTCCATTGACTACTTCCTGTTCAACCTTCTTTTCTTAAAGAACTATGGATTTCTCAGAGAGAGCTACATGCTGCCTTCTACATGCTGCCATGGAATCTTTTGTCTCCTTCTCCTAACTCTCAACACACTTGTGTTCACTTGTTTGCTCCACGAAGGCAATGACTATGTCGTACCCATTGCATCTAGGATAGTGCCTGACACATGTCAGGATCTCAATGCATGTGTGGGTGGATGAACAGGTGAGTGGATGGATGGACAGATGGGTGGATGAATGGATGGATGGATGGGTGAGTGGATGAGTGAGTGGATGGATGGATGGATGAGTGGTTGGATGAATGGGTGAGTGGATGGATGGATGGGTGAATGGATGGATGGATGAGTGAGTGGATGGATGAGGAATGCATGGATGGATGGGTGAGTGGATGAATGGATAAGGTGAGTGGATGGATGGTTGGATGGATGGATGGATGGATGGGTGGATGGATGGATGGATGGGTGGGTGGATGGATGGATGGATGGATGGGTGAGTGGATGGATGGATGGGTGAGTGGATGGATGGATGGGTGAATGGTTGGATGGATGGGTGGGTGCATGGGTGGGTGGATGGATGGATGGGTGAGTGGATGGATGGATGGGTGGGTAGATGGATGGATGGATGGATGGGTGGGTGGATGGATGGATGGATAGGTGAGTGGATGGATGGGTGGGTGGGTGGATGGATGGATGGGTGAGTGGTTGGATGGATGGATGGGTGGGTGGATGGGTGGGTGTATGGATGGGTGGGTGGATGGGTGGGTGTATGGATGGGTGGGTGGATGGATGGATGGATGGGTGGGTAGGTAGATGGATGGATGAGTGGATAGACAGACAGATGGATGAATAGTTTGTTCAAGGAATTACAAGTACATGAGAATTTAGAACTTCAGAGGCGTGTAGAGTACAAGGCGGAGAAGGCAATGGCAACCCACTCCAGTACTCTTGCCTGGAAAATCCCATGGACGGAGGAGCCTGGGAGGCTGCAGTCCATGGGGTCACACAGAGTCAGACACAACTGAAGCGATTTAGCAGCAGCAGCAGAATACAAGGGGATGATGGGAGAATTGTGGCAGATGACAGTGAAGAAGCTGGCAGGGGTGGGAGTTTGGCAGGCCTTGTGACCCATTTTGAGCACTCATGGCCTAAGGAGTGAATTCTAGAACATGAGCAGTACAAGATCTCTTTGGGATGATGTGGTCCTAACCTTCATTTTACAAATGAGGAAGCTAAGGTCCACAGAAGAAGTGGGAACTTGCTCCCAATCACTGTGAGGGTGAATCAACAGCTCCATAGGGATTATACTCCTGAGATTGATCTCCTGGTCCAGGGCACACTCAGCCCCCCACATCCCTGGAGGGATTAGGAGGTGATGAGGTCACCCTCACTGCTGAAGGACGTGTACTGAGTACACACACATGCACACACAGCACCTGTACCCACCAGAGCAGGTGATTAACACCCAACCCAATCAAGCTTAATCCAAAAGGACAGATTCTTGGTCTGTGTAAGTGCGAAGGGCAGGTGGGGCTGCCTTTGGGTGCAGCTAGATTTAGGGACTTAAGCAATATCATCAGATCTCCTCCGCTTCTCTCTACATGCCACCCACATTCTTGCCTCCTCCTGATGGCTTCCTCATGTTGGGTCAGGGACCGTGGGAAGGGATAGGTCATGTCCCATTAAGCTGGTATGGGAGAGGAAGGAATCTTGTCTCTCTGAGAATCTGTATTGAAAATGCCAGCGAAGTATTCTGATGGTTCCAGTGCAGTCCAATCCCATGGCTGGAAGGATGGGGCACTATGATGGAACAGGTCTGGATCTCATGTCTGTGCTGGAGGCCAGGAGAGGGCATGGTCCAGGGACTGGCAGCTCATCAAGTGACATGGAAAGGGGAGGGTGGTACTCTAGAGGGAAGGGGTGCTGTTAGCAGCAGAACAAGGAAGGGGTACGGAACCAGCTTGGCAGATGGCCACAGCAGTGCCCTCAGAGTTCTGGATAACCAGGGCTTATTAGAAAGAGTACTTAGCAATAATAATAATGGCAACAATAATGATAACTCTTAAAGGATGCCATGCAAGTTCCTCTGCATACACTGTCTCACTTAATTTCATTTAAACCTGGAGTGAGAAGACCCAGGTTTGAGTCATAGCGCCACCATTGACCAGCCCCGCGCCTTGTCTCTGAGCCCTTGTGGACCTGGCACCCCATGGGAAAATGGGAAGAGTAGAGCCCATCTTCCTGGAGCCCTTGGGGGTTCTCTGTAAACCTCAAACATTGTGTACATCAGGCAGGAAGTGATCACAGATTCCAGGTGGAGACAAGGAACAAGGAGGTGATTTTAGTGACCCAGAAGTGTTCAGGCCAGAGGAGTAGCAGGCTGGCTTGCAGGCTGATGTGACAGGAAGACCAGGCCCTCCCAGGGCACAGGAAGCCCTATTCTGGGACCCTCTGGTCTGGCCAGTCTTCACTTGGGCGATGGGGGTGGAAAGAGGAGTTAATGGATTACAGGGCTGGGCAGGAAGAAGAGAGGATTTTTCATTTTAAAATGTTTGGAAATAATTCATATTTGCTTTGCAGGACGCCGTTGTGCGCTGTCAGCTCTGTAATAACTTCTAGGCCTTTATTTATTGTTTTGCCTTAATGATTTCGTGTTGCTCTGGTGTGGAGAATTCACAGTGTCTTCCAGTGGTGGCAGGGCCTGGAGGAGGAGGTCACACTTCCCCACAGGCTCTGCCTGTCCCCCTGGAGATGGCAGAGCCCAGAGCAGGAGGCAGTGGCCATCCAGCTTGGTGTTAAGGTGCTTTATCCTCCGGGGCCAATTCTCATGAGGCCCGATGGAGCTGGAACTATTATCCCATTTTACAGAAGGAAAACTGAGCCTTGGAGCATTACAAGACTTGCCACCTGACTTATGTGGCCAAGCTAGGGTTTAAACATATTGCTGTTGTTTAGTCCCTAAGTCATATCCAACTCTTGGTGACTTCTGTGGACAGTAGCTTGCCAGGCTCCTCTGTCCATAGAATGTCCCAGGCAAGAATACTGGAGTGGATTGTCATTCTCTCCTCCAGGCTGTCTTCCCAATCCAGGGATCAAACCTGTTGCTTGCATTGGCAGGTGACCACTGAGCCACCAGGGAAGCCAGATTTAAATGTATATACAGATTTAAATATATATCCATGGATATACTATCCACTCCAGCAATCTTGGGCTTCCCTTGTGGCTCAGTTGGTAAAGAATCTGCCTGCAATGTGGGAGACCTGGGTTCAATCCCTGGGTTGGGAAGATCCCTTGGAGAAGGGAAAGGCTACCCACTCTAGTATTCTGGCCTGGAGAATTCCATGGACTGTATAATCCATGGGGTCGCAAAGAGTCGGACATGACTGAGGGACTTTCACTTTCCATGGACAGAGGAGTCTGGCAGGCTACAATCTGCAGGATAGCAAAAGAGTCAGACACAACTTAGCAACTAAATGACAACAACCGTCATATTCCATCCTTCTATATATTGGTGGGTCTTCAACTTTGATATATACAGGATCACCTGGGGAAAACCTTTAAAACAGCAACCCACTGCAGTATTCTTGCCTGGGAAAACCCACGGACAGAGGAGTCTGGTGGGCTATAGTCTATGGGGTCACAAAAAAGTCAGACATGACTTAGCGACTAAACTAGGACCCACTGTAGAGACTGGGCTTTTGCGTGTCTATAATGGGGCCTGGGGATCGGTATTGAGCAGGCTGCCCAGATGGATCACAGCCACGTTTGGATACTCAACTGGTGGCTGAGGCCCTGCTAGTCACACACTTGGACCCTGCCCCTCAAAAGTTTCGGTCCCACAGTCGGCCATCTCCCCAAGGCCCATCTCTCTAACAAATGTCCCATTGGCTACTCCAGTCCTCCTGTCCTTCTCCAACCCATCTGTGTCCCTGAGAGCAGGAACTCCCCATCAGACCTCTAGCCCCTTCAGGGAAGCCAGGAGAGGAAGGGGAGGGGAGGGAGGAGAGGCTTGCTTGGTTGCCATGGTGATTCTCCACCTCCCAGTCTGTGGGGGAGGCCCTTTCATTGTGAGCCTCCAGCCAAGGCCTGGAGGGAAGCAAGCTGTCCTGGGCAAGGAGGAGGCAGAGGGGAGGGAAGAGGACTCTAGTCACTGGGGAGGGAGGCGAGGAGAAGGAGGGGTGGGGAACAGGGTGGGGGACCCTGGGTCTGGGGCAGCAGGAGCAGAGAGCCAGCCCCTCCAGATGCTGGGGCTGCCAGCCTTCAGCCAGGGGGTAGGGAAGGATGTGTGCAGGAGCTGAGGCTGACAGGGCCTGATGCTTCCTGAGCCCGGAGCTGGCAGGAGACCCCGGGCAGGTGGTGGCAGAGATGTAGGGACAGACGAGACAGCCAGAGACTGGCACCGGGCAGAGTCAGGGCCCCAGGGCTGGGGAAGATCAGGGCTCTGAGGGCAAAGAGGAGCTTTGGAAAAATAAAACAAAGCAGTAGAACCCTTCCTAGACCCTGCGCAGCAGCCCAGTCCCACCCCTAGCTGGGCGGGAGCTGGCTCGGCCTGGGATCCCAGCCCGCTGGCCTCGGCTGCGCTGGGCTGGCAAAGCCGGATGGCACAGGCTGCCGCTGAGGCAGATGGAGCGAGGAGGGGGCCTGACCCCCAGCCCACCAGGGAACGGCTGGGTTTGTCTGTTCTTTGGAGCCCTCCCACTGCTCCCCACCCCCTGGCCCCAAACCTCCCGCCTCTGGGAGCATGGCTGGGGAAACGAGAAAAAAAAAAAAAAGGCAACCTCTCCAAGCCAGCATCTCTGCCTCCTCCCGCTCGCTTTGGCTTTCTTTCCCTGCCAATAGCACGTACCTCCTACCCCCAGCCTGGCTCTGGCAAAGACCAGGACTCAGGGAGTGCGGTGTGAGTGTGGGGGCTGGGGGAGAGCTGGGGGCCCGCATCCTAGATGGGAGAGAAAGGAAGCAGAGGGGAGAAGGGAAGCGGCTGGTGGGCTGCCCCCACCCCCTGAAGCAGCACTCACTCGGCACCGGGCCCCATTAAGCCCTTCACGCAAACTGACTCACTTGGTCCTCCCAACAGTAATCAGTAGACGCTCTTATTCTGATCCCCAGTTTACAGATGAGACACGGAGGCAGAGGGAGTTGAATGACCTGTCCAAGGTCACAAGCTAGGAACTGGCAGAGTGAAAGTGTTCGTCGCGCAGTCGTGTCTGACTCTTTGAGACCCCATGTACCTACGGCAGCTCGCCAGGCTCATCTCCATGGGATTTTTGAGACAAGCATACTGGAGTGGGTTGCCATTTCCTCCTCCAGGGGATGTTCCAGAGCCAGGGATCAAACCCAGGTCTCCTACACTGCAAGCAGATTCTTTACCGCTGAGCCAGAGAAACCCATAGGAATTGGCAAAGGAAGGGTTCAAACCCAGGAAAGGTTCCAAGTTCATGCTTCAAGCTCCCCCACGCTACTGCCTTTCACTCCACCCTCACATTTTTAGTCTATTTCCTTTTTTTTGGCCTCGCTGCGGCTCATGTGGGATCTTAATTCCCTGACCAAGGATCTGCACCCCTAGCACTGGAAACACAGAGTCAAAGACAGGACCCCTACGTGAGTCCAGTCTCCCCATTTCGTTTTTCCTCTTTTGCCCTATCTTTTCTCAATATTTCTCTAACCAGCCTTTATTCCTTCAGGTAGCGTGTTCTTTTCTACCTGGGGCCCCAGCCAGTACCATCGCATGACTGACTGATGCAAATACATCCATGTGTGGACACAGGGGCATGCACACAGACACCCACACGCGTGACTCCACATGCCCGTGAACACGTACGTGCTCGCACCTTTACACAATTAGCACGAGCATCGTGTGTCCACATAGATGTGCACAGGCCTGTATGTGGATACATGGTCACCCATTAATCCACATTACAGGCCACACCCTGGGTAGATAGATCTTCAGTGTTCTCACCAACAGAGTGTTGCTGCTGCTAAGTCGCTTCAGTCGTGTCCAACTCTGTGCAACCCCATAGACGGCAGCCCACCAGGCTTCCCCGTCCCTGGGATTCTTCAGGCAAGAACACTGGAGTGGGTTGCCATTTCCTTCTCCAATGCATGAAAGTGAAAAGTGAAAGTGAAGTTGCTCAGTCGTGTCCGACTCTGTGTGACCCCATGGGCTTGCAGCCTACCAGGCTCCTCCGTCCATGGGATTTTCCAGGCAAGAGTACTGGAGTGGGGTGCCATTGCCTTCTCCAACAGAGTGTTAACTGTGGCTAAATAATCCTCAACAACAGTCGAGCCAAAAAAATCTGTTTGGCTTTGCAATAAAGTGCTGCTTGGCATATGGGGTTTTTGGCAATTCATGTACCTTTCTAGGTTTAGCATGGGCTGATGTGGCCTGCATGTGTGCAGCTTGGCAGCTGGGTTCCAGCGTAATCAACCCCAGAGAACAAGCCAGATGCCAGGCCCTCAGCAAGGCGCCTACTAGAAGTTCTCACCAGTCCTCCCAGCAGCACTGCGGCAGGTCCTGCCGCTCCCCTTCAGTAGGTGAGGACCTGGAGACTCAGCGAGTGGCTGTTTGCACACGGGGAGAAAGAGGACTCGAACCCCAGGTCAGCCTGAGGGTCTGCAAAGCTTCAGTGGCTGCAGGTGGGTCAGTGAGCCAGACATGTGATTTCCCAGGCATGCCTCATCCGTCTGGAATGCGGCTGCCTCACCGTCTGGTCACGTCTGGGCCCCTTTTCTGTGGCCAGGCTGCTGGGCGTGGATGGGCGGCAGTGGGTTCAGGCTGAGCCACCCTCTAGAAGGTCCCTCCCAGGCCGTGTGCAAGGAGGTATGGAAAAGGCCTTCCGGGGACAGTGAAGACGATAATGACAGTCCAGACTGACTTATCACCCACCACCTAGATTTAAGCATATCTGTTCCTCCAGCATCTCTTACATACCTACTGTGTGCCTGGTATTTTATTAGGCTCTGAGGACAATGCAGACAGAACTCTGCCTTCCTTCCAGTAGCTTAGGACAGTTTCCAGGGATGGATATAGCTTTAAAATGAGTTTTAAAGAAACCTAATGCTGTAAGACAGAAGCAGGAAAAAAAAAAGTGAGAGATCACTTCCAGCTTAAGGCATCAAGGCAGCCCTCCTGGGAAAGGAGGTGTGTGATGGGCATTGAAGAGTAGGGGTTCACTCTTCAATGCCCAAGGGAGGATAAGGGGGTTCTTGGTGTCCCAAGGAGCACACTCCAAGGTTCAGGGGAGAGATTGGCAGGTAGGCACAGAAAGAGAAGGTAGCTCCATTTTTCTGGGGCAAATATCATGTGGAGGGAGTGGTGGAAGGTGGGGTCAAAGAACAGATGATTCCAAGACCCAGGACAAGGAGTTTGGACTTTACGGACAATAGGGACTATTAAAGACTATTGGTCACATCACTAATTATTAGAGAAATGCAAACCAAAACTACACTGAGTATCACCTCACACTGGTCAGAATGGTTATCATTAAAAAGAGCCTACAGGACTTGCCTGGAAGATTCTGCACTTCCCCTGCGGAGGACCTGGGTTTGATCCCTGGTCACAGAAGTTCCGCATACTGCATGGAGTGGCCAAAAAGCAAAGAAACCAAACATGTGGCCAAGAAACAAAGAAACAAGAAGTCTACAAATAGCAAATGCTGGAGAGGGTGTGGAGCCAAGGGAAGCCTCCTACACTGTTGATAAGAAAGTAAATTGGTGCAGCTGCTATTGAAAACAGGGTGAAGATTCCTCAAAAAACTAAAAATAAAATTGCCAAATAATACAGAAATCCCACTCCTGGGCATATATCTGGAGAAAATTATAATTCAAAAGATTTTTGCACTCCAATGTTCATAGCAGCACTGTTGACATTAGTCAAGACATGGAAGCAACCCAATTGTCCATCAACAGATGAATGGATAAAGTGTAGACTGGAATAGTGCTCACCCATAACAAAAGAACGAAATAATGCCCTCTGAAGTAACATGGATGGATCTAGAGATTATCACACTAAAGTGAAGTAAGTCAGAAAGACACAAATACCACACAATATCACTTATGTCAAACTCAAACTTAACACAGATGAACTTACTTACAAAGCAGAAACAGACACACGGATGTTGAAAACAAACTTATGGTTACCAAAGAGATAAGGAGGTGGAGGAAGGATAAATTAGGAGTTTGGGATTAGCAGATGCAAACTACTATATTTCAAATAGGTAAACAACAAGCTCCTCCTATATAGCACAAGAAACCACAGTCAATATCCTGTAATAAACCATAATGGAAAAGAATATGAAAAGAATATGTATATATATGAACAACTGAGTCACTTGGCTGTATATCAGAAACTAACCCAACATTGTAAATCAGGTATACTTCAATTTTTAAAAAATTATTGATCAGAGGAAGCCCTCAGAAACTGGATTTAATATAGAAAGACTAGTCTAGGGTTGTGAGCAAGGTAAATTGGAAATGCACATACACACACACACACATATACATGTGCATCCTCAGAAACGGTGTAGGTACATGTGTCCACAAAGGTACAGGATTGACTCCTGAGCCCAATTCTTTTTATTTTTTAAAAATATTTTTCAAATTCTTTTTAAATTTTGAATTGTCTGTTGATTTGAATAGATAACACATTCACATGACCTAAAATTCAAAAGGAATCAAAGAAAATACACTGAAATGTCAATGCACCCCCCACTCCACGCTCTGGGCCCCCAACTTCTCCACCTAGAAGCAAGTACACTGGCCATTTTGGGAGCCTCCTTTCAGAAATGTTCTATGCACAGACAAGCAAATATCAAGCTTCCTTTTTCTTACACACATTTTCCTGCAACTTGCTTTTCTCATTTAATAATATATCTTGGCAATCCTTACATACCGGTACATAGAGAGCTGTCTTTATCTTTTTAACAGCAGTATACTATTCAATTATAGTTGCACACTTATATCATTTTTCATTTTTGGCTCTAACCAAAAATCTTGCACTGAGTAACCTTGAAATATGTCATTTTACATATTCATCCATCCACTCATTCACTATTCATTCAACAGACATTTATTTGAGTACCTACTATGTGCTGGTACTAAAGACAGAATAGTGAACAAAATAGGCAGAAGCCCCTGCCCCAGTCCAGGGTAGATTTCTCATGTGCATGTGTGAGTAAATCTTCAAGATACATTCTTAGAGGTGGACTCTCCAAATCAAAGAAGGTTGAGCGTTTTTACTTTACTTATTTTTGGCCTCTCTGGGTCGTCATTGCTGTGCTCGGGCTTTCTCTAGGTGTGGTGAGCAGAGGCTACTCTTCATTGCACTGCAAGGACTTCTCAGTGGGATGGCTTCTCTTGTTGCAAAGCACGGTCTCTAGAGCAAGGATTCCATAGTTGTGGTGTATGGGTTTAGTTGCTCTGGGGCATGTGGAATCTTCCCAGACCAGGGATTGAACTCGTGTCCCCTGCACTGGCAGGCAGATTCTTAACCACTGACCACCACAAGAGTCCCAGTGCATTTCTAAACTGGGGGAGATAAAGCTACATTTCTGCCTGGAGGGGTGGTACCTATTTACCGCTGCAATGTAGAAGAGTGTTTCCTTGCCCTTTCAAAACAAAATATTATCAAACTTTTTGATGCTTTCCAATGTGACAGGTGAACATGATGTACTTAAATTCCCTTTTTTCTATGGTGAATGTAGATCAATATCTTTTCATATATTTAAGAGCAATTTTCGAGTCCTTTTCTGGCAGCTCTCAACTATTCTTTGTTCATATTTCTATTAGGTTGTGGAGCTTTTTCATATTGATTTGTGAATGCTCTTTATCTATTAAGGACATTAGCCTTTTGCTGGCGGTATGAGTTGTAAATAACATTTCCCTAGCTTATCAGTTGTACTTGGACTTGACTTATGGTGTTTTTTTTTTAAGTGCAGGCTTTTAAAAACGTAAAATAAAATTTATGAAGAATTCTGCCCCTGCCCAGGCTTGCCTCCTATGATCAAATGTTTGCTAGGGTTGAGAGAGACATAGGTCACAATAACATGATCTCTGCTTCCAAGTTGGGTGATTAATAAAAGCACAGGTTCTAAGCAAAGGAAGATGACAGTCCTACTGTGTTCTGATGCCCCATGTCCAGAGATCTTTGGGCAAAGAGGAGCAAGCTCAGAGGAGGGTAACCAAGAGGGTGAATAGGCTTGAAATCAAGTCACATGCAGGATGGTCATGAAACTGTGACTTTGAGCCTAGAGAAGGTCGCTATGAATATAGCGACCATCTGGGGCAAGGGGAACTGACCACATGATGCCAAATTGGGGTCTATGTTGGAAGCTCTGGGAAGCCAAAGTGTTCGTTAATGATGCTCTTTCTAAGACAGAGCTGTCTGAAAGTAGAATGGCCTACTTTGTGAGGAAGTGAGTTTCTCATCATTAGAGAGGTACAAGTGAACACTGAATGACCACCTACCAGAGGTACCAGGAGTTAGATCAGATGTCTTTCAAAACTTCTAATCCTGAGAGCCCATAATTCTATAAGACCATCAATCCTAAGAGCCCATAATTCTATAAGACCATCAGGAATCTTAAAATTCCTCAGATGAAAAAGGGTGGGGCCAGGAGGTGGGAAACTAACATGTGTTGAGAACCTTTACTTTGTCCCAGGTACCTTGACACGTATGATTGATTTAAAAGAATAAGGACCAGAGAGACTGAGTGATTCACTCAAGGCTGCACAGCAATAGAGTCACAGAGTCAGACCTGGAACCCAGGTCCTCAGACCCCAAATGTAGAGCTCTCTCCACTGAACCACCTGTTCTTGTTTAATAAACACATGTTTATTGCATGTCTGTTGCATTCCTCCTCTGAATGGACATTAATGTGGTCAACGAGAGCACATGACATGCAAGCTATTGGCAGAATCACAGGGTCTTTGCTCCGCAGAAGGTCGCTGCCTTCTGGGCAAGTACGGGCATCGTCTCTGCATTGCCTGGCTCCTTGAGAAGGCTGCCCTCTGGAGTTGTGCAACATGGTAGCCTTGGGTGGGCCTATAATGAAATAAGAGGCAGTTTGGTAAGTGCTGTAACAAAATGCAGATACAGAGTGCTACACTGGTGGTCCAGTGGCTTAGACTCTGCACGCCCAATGTACGGTGCCCAGGTTTAGTTCATAGTCAGGGAACTAGATCCCACATGCCACGCCTAAGAGCGCGCACGCAGCAACTAAAAGAACCTGCAAGCCACAATAAAGATGGGCGATCCTGTGCGCCGCAACGAAGATTCAGTGGGCCAAATAAACAAATAAATATCTTCTTTAAAAAAGAAGGAAAACAAGTGTGGTGGGAACATAGAAGGCATAATTATATCTACCTTGGAAGGGAATCCAGGAATACTGCCCAGAGGAGGTGACATCTGAGCAGGGCCTTGAAGGATATGTACTGCAAAAGAACAAAGAGCAAAAGTGAATAATTTCTGTATTCACTCCACAGACCTTATTGAGCAGCTACAGGTTGCCAGAAAGACAAGAATAGTTCACTGTGCGATGGTGGGGACAGACACATCGCCAATAAGTTGCCATAGAGGGTAAGTGCAACAGTGGAGACACATTCTTGCTGTAGAAGCGAAAGGAACTCCCTCCGGAATAATATGGGGGTAGGGCAGGGGTCTGGAAAGGGTTCTGGAGACACGAGGCCTGAGATTTTTGTGGGGAGAGAAGTAGAACATTTCCAGGCTGATGTTTAGGGAATCGAGAGAGATGGAAAGGCATTTCCAGAGAAGGGAACAGCCTGGCAAAGTTTCTGAGTCTTGAAAAGATCATCGCATCTTCAGAGACCCGCAGCAGAGTGTAAAATGCTGGGCTGATGGAGAAGCCAGGCAGGAGGTGGAATGGCACACAGGCTTAAGGCAGGACCTAGCAGGTTTCCGGATGAATGGGGAGACAGGGTTGGTGTGCACGAGGACTTAGCAGGCTTAGCAACCTTCTTCAAAGCGGTGGCCCAGATTGAAAGCTGGAAGAGGAAAGTGTGAGCCATAAATCCCCAGCTCCTCCTGCTGTGCCCAGCGCTGCGGAGCCCGGAGTCTCCACGGCTCTCCAGTCCCACCGCTGTGACCCCAGCTAATCCAGCCTCCTGGCCCATCTGACACTCACTTCCACTTAACATTTTGTTAGCGACTCTATAAACGAGCTCTCCCTGACCTTCAATCCCTGGCTAATTGCTGGTTTCATGTACAAGACTAGCTTAATTTTACGTGATAATTACCTGAGAGTGGCGATACATATGGCATCGCATGTTCGAAATGTCAGGCCTGGAAAATTACCAAGTGGCCGTAGTCAGGGGCAAAGGAGGAGGCAGCGGATGGTGGGGGCCTTGGAGAGGCAGCCCGGGGACAATGAGCCACAGGGGGAGAGAAAGAAAATGCCCGGTGCAGACAGAGCCCTGAGAACTGGGCTCCAGCTTACGGGAGGAACCCAGAACGCTCTGCTGGCCCCAGTGCACCAAAGGAGCAGCACCCACGTTTCACAGTCTCACACACACAGCAGAGAAACTCGGACTAGGTCAGAGGCACAGCTCAGGCACGCTCTTGGTTACCCACCTGGCAAATGTTTATGGAGCACCTACTCCGTGCCAGGCAGCGTGGACACTGGCACAGGTTTCAAATCCCTACCCACTCGAGGAGGGACACTCGGAGGGCACGTCTGGGTCTGTCACAGTTGTCTAGAGGGATGCTCACGGTACCGAATAAGCCAGGCCTGGGAATCTAAGTGACTGGCAATTCCCAACACAGTCCCTTTCGATAAAGAATTGCCCACCCCAGGTTAAGATTTGATGCTTTCACAGCCAAGGGTCCCAGGTTTAATCCTTGACTGGGGAACTAAGATCCCACAAGCCATGAAGGGGGGGGGGCATAAAAAACAAGAATTACCCACCCTAAACCAAGCTGACAACCCCCAGCTAAGCCAGGCCACAGCCATGAGGAAGCCAAGGGGCCCCAACCCTCTTGGATTTTACACACAGAGAAGCACCATGATGGCAAGCGATTATAGTGCATAAGATGAGAGTAAGAAGGAGGACTAAAGGCATTTAGCTGGTGGACTAATGAAGCCCAGGGTTCAGAAAAGAATTCCTTTAAGATGCGCCATTTGTCTCCCTAGCATCTCAAGTTCATGCTTAGTACCATGCTTGGCACAAAGACAAACATACCGACTGGTGTCTGCGTGTCTGCACCACGTGCCACACACCTGAGTGCACGCGTGCTCTACAGGGAGGTGGCCCGGGTTCACTTTTGTTCTCATCATTCCAGAATCCAGGGCAAGGCAGGTGAGACCAGGGCCCTGGGGTGGCGGGACAGGTGAGTACTGGCCAAAAAGGAGAAAGGGGCCCCCTGGCCAGCTGGGAGGGCCCTTCCCCAGGAGGCACGTGTACACACACACTCACACACACAAAGGCCACAGGATAAAGTCAGAGGAACCATCCCCAGATTAAGGCAAGTTCTCAGAACCCCTTTAGCCTCTTCACCCGTAGAATTGTGGACGCCTGAGCTGTGCTGGAGTAAATTACTTGCTTAATGAGATTTCAATTAACAAAAACAAATTAAAATCACTTTGGTAATTAAGCTGCTGTGAACCTCGCCAGCAGCTCTCCCTCAGACCTCAGATATCCATGGGGAGGGAGCTGGGAATGGAGTCCACTCAGCAGCGTTAAGGCAGCCTCGGCAGAACCAGGAGCTCCCGGCCCTGGGGAACCCACCTCAGGAGCCACAGCTTCCTGGAGCGGCAGAACGAGAAATGTGGATGCAAGGGAGGAGGCAGCACCCAGCAGCTAAACTAAACTTCAAATTGTAGCCCTGCCACTTGGCTGTGTGAGCTGGGGCGCATTAGTTGGCCTCTCTGAGCCTCAGTTTCCTCATCTGTGAAATGGGGGTAATAATAGTGCCTACATCGTCGGGTTGTGGGAGGAGTAAGTGAATGAATACATGTAAAACATTTAGAAGAGGGCCTGGGGCCTGTCCTATAGCAAGGGGTTTTCATCCACTTTGGTAGCTCAAAGTGGTAAAGAATCTGCCTGCGATGCAGGAGACATGGGTTCGATCCCTGGGTTGGGAAGATCCCCGGGAGAAGGAAATGACAACCCACTCCAGTATTCTTGCCTGGATAATCCCATGGACAGAGAAGCCTGGAGGGCTGCAGTTCATGGGGTCACAAAGAGTCAGACACAACTGAGTGACTAACACTTTGATTTTCCCCTGTATGGAGTCAACCCTTCATAGAGTGACCTTTCCAGCCTTGCAGTTCTCATTGTCCTGACCCCCAGGCTGCTGCAGGGCAGCCCTGTTTCTCTGAGTTAGGTAAGTAAGAATCCACCACAGAGGTCCTCTTTGAGGTGAGGTTTCCTCCAGGTTCTGTCACACCCTGGCCCCATCTCTTTTCCATCAGAATTAAAAGCTCAGATCTGGGAGATAGAAAGCTATTTATTCTCAGGTAGCCTGGGAAATACTCCTTTCCTTGGGCTACAAAATCAAGGACTTCCCTGGTGGTCCAGTGGTTAAGAATCTGTCTTGCAATGCAGGGGACGTAGGTTTGATTGATCCCTAGTCAGGGAACTAAGATCCCGCATGCCCAGAGCAAGTAAGCCAGAGCAACTAAGTCTGAGCAATGAAAGATCTCACATGCTGCAATTTAGACTCAATGCAGTCAAATAGATAAATATTTTTTAAAAACAAACAAACAAAAATTGTCCACATCCTCCTACATGAGAGGCTGAGGGTCAAAGTAGTGCAGGGACCACTGGCTTCATGCCACTGATGAAGAAATTGGCTTCATGACTTAACCAGCAGTTGAAAGAGAAGAACAGATGTCAGTGCTGGCAGAAATACACATATTCAGTCTTGTGAATTTTGAATAAGAACATTTTAGAACTTTTAGAACATTTAGAACTCTTTGCTACCTTCATTCAGAGGGACTAAGACGGAAACTTAGAATTTTTAACATATTATTCAAAAGTCACAAAACTCAACGTATAGTAAGTGGAAGTCAAGTTTCAAATGCTTTCTTTGGTTTCTAAAGTTTGTAGTGCTTTACACTTTTGAAATTAGTAAAGAAAAAACTACACTAAGCCTTCTGAGATAGATATCTGTATTGTACTGGTGTCCTTCATATAGCATATATTTTATTTATATAATATGTATATACAAATATAAATACAAACAAATGTTTTCTCTGTGGTGAAAATTATAGATGGTTTTATGTGTTCATTTATTCATTCATCAATTTTTTTCATGTCATTTAACTCAACAGCAGCTTTTTTAGTGCCCATGAGGTGCCATAATCCGCAAGCCAGACTCAGACTTCATTTCAAGGAATTTACAAATTGTTGGTGAAGATGGACACTGGACATGAAATAATGAGGTGACCACTGCAGGAGAAGAAAGGCAGACTTGCAGCCTGTTACAGAAAGGGCACTCCTAGGGGTCAGAGTCTGCAAGAAACACTTATTTCTTTTGTAATTTGACTAAAATAAGACAATTCATTATATGCATATTTGTTAAATAATAAATATTTAAATTAATCCCAAGAGTCCCATAACTAGCTAGTAACAGAACTAAAAATAGACCTAAAAGCTTTCTTGTCCCCAGGAAGATGGATTTTGTTTTTTCAATCTGACACCAATACCCTGGATAGTTCAAACAGCGTCCCTATCTTGAGTAAAAAATATCCCAAGGTGGGCAACAGAGGTGTCTGACAGAGGTGGTCCCACCATCTATGCCCCTGTCAGACCAAGGAGGGGTCCCTTTCACACGTCCATGCCAAAGGGAGGAGGCATGTATGTGTGTGTGCACACACGCACGCATCAAACAGGACTTGGGTCTACGGCAGTCTCACCCTTCATCATTCATGGAACAGGACTCCAAGCCCGGCTTGATTTCATCAGCCTCCCCACCCTTGGAACCAGGCTGACTGCTAGTGCTCTTTCAACCTCCCCTGGGGAACACTCAACACCCAGAGCATCCCCTGCTTGTTCCTCCCGCTTCCTGAGAAGTGCTAACCTTCAGCCCCTCCCCTGTGGCCCCCCTCTCTGCCCTGGGGTGAGAGGGGCGGGGTGCCATCCTCCAAGCTGGCCCCCACCTGGAGATGTGGCCAGAAGGGTCGCCCTCTCCAGGCCCAGACTCCATGTATCATATTTTGTGCTGACTTCAGGCAACCGAGAGAAGAGGACACAGAGTTGTACTTTCCAAGTAGCTGGAAACCCTTAATCAATGTTAATTGGCTCTAATTAGCATATGTTAATTAATGATATTTACTACAAATTAAAGGTATGAGTGCTCCCAGAGGGTTTCCTGTTCATCCAATTAGTGCCAATTAGTTGCAATTAACACGTGTAAATGAGATTTCATTGAACCCAAAACAAACAGCACAGAATTTCTCAGATTCCCTCGTGCACCTTTCAGTCAGCTAGGGATTGGGGTGGGGGCGGAGGGTGAGAAGGGAGGGGGAGAGTGGGGAGAGAGAAAGACAGAGACCCTTGGGCCGACCTCCTGGAGCAAGAGGCTGACTCTCCATGCACCAGGGAAGAGAGAAGGAAGATCCAAGTTGGGCCACCAAGCTGTTGGACAAGCCTGGTTGCCCCAAGGGAGGTCTCAGGCTTTGACCTTGAAGGACCTCGGGTCTCCTGAGGGCCAAGGGCCATCCCTTGCGCATCTCTGTACCTGCCAGGACCTCACCCAGTGCATGGAATACAGTAGGTGCTCAGTAAAAAATAGCACCTACAGAAGGAAATGGCAACCCACTCCAGTATTCTTGCCTAGAAATCCTATGGACAGAGGAGCCTGGCGGATTATAGTCCATGGGGTCACAAAGAGTTGTATATACTGAAGCAGTAAAAATTGGAAGAATAAAAGGTTGGTTTCTTTGCGTTAGGGCTTCCCTTGTGGCTCAGCTGGTAAAGAATCTGCCCGCAATGCAGGAGACCTGGGTTCGATCTCTGGGTTGGGAAGATCCCCTGGAGAAGGGAAAGGCTACCCACTCCTGTGTTCTGGCCTAGAGAATTCCATGGACTGGATGGTCCATGGAGTCACAAAGTGTCGGACACGACTGAGCGACTTTCACTTTCACTTTCCTTTTCATCAAGAGCCAGTATCGTTATTTTTTCATATTTATTTATTTTCTTTTTTGACTGTGCCGGGTCTTCACTGCTGCACACAGGCTTTCTTTAGGGGCAGCAAGCAGGGGGTACTCCTTAGTTGCGGTGCATGGGCTTCCTGTCACTGTGGGTCCTCATCCTGTGGAGCACAGGCTCTAGGCTCACAGGCTTCAGTGGTTGTGGTGCTCAGGCTTAGTTGCTCCATGGCATGTGGAGTCTTTCCGGACTGGGGATCAAACTCGTGTCCCCTGCATTGGCAGGCAGATTCTTAACCACTGGACCACCAGGTAAGTCTCAAGGGCCAAATATCTTCAAATATAAAGCTAAGGGATGCAGTGACCAGGAAAAGATGTAGTGTTCTCACCTCCATGAAGTCTTCCCAAGAGCTCTACCAAGGAGCAAGACGCTACTCACCTCTATGATATCATTTTGGGGCTTCCCTGGGGGTTCAGTGGTAAAGAATATGGCTTTGCATAAAGAATATGCATATGTCTGTGGAAAGTTTTCCTTTACTGTTAATGTTGCTATTTCCTAACTTTATTTCCTTTTTACTTAACCACTACTTGGGACTTAAACCATTGTCAAGGGGATCAGTGGATATATAACAGCCAGAAGGAGCTACCATGGACGGTGAAGTGCTCCCCCAAGTTCTCAGCCCCACAGAACCTTCCTTGAAGCTGTGATGTAAGATCTAGCTCCCAATAGCGTGTTCATCCCTAACTCACTTTGTTACATCAAACCTTCCATTAAAGCTGACATGTTATTTTACAATATCTATTGTTCATGGGTGTCAGGCACATTTCCAAGGGCTGGGGAGACAGCACTGAAACAAAATATCTAATATCTACAAATCCCTGCCCTCGAGGTGCTCATACCCCCTCCTGTATTATTGCCATCCTGGTTGGAAATTTGAAGTATCTAGAGTCAGAGAGGGAGAAGGCAATGGCACCCCATTCCAGTACTCTTGCCTGGAAAATCCCATGGATGGAGGAGCCTGGTAGGCTGCAGTCCATGGGGTCACACAGAGTTGGACACGACTGAAGCGACTTAGCAGCAGCAGCAGCAGCAGCAGCAGCAGCAGCAGAGTCAGAGAACTTAGGTTCATGTCCCAGTTCTGTCTCTCAGCAGCTGGGGAAGGTATTTAATCTCTCTGGGCCTCAGTTTATTTATCTGTCGCATGGGTGCAGTAATATCTATCCACCTATCTTACAGTCATGTTATTGGGAGGATTAAGCTTCCTCCCCTGGCCCATGCCTTGGCAGGGCAGAATTTGGAGCTAAGCCACATAGAAGATGAGAGAGAGGAAGGCAAAACTCAATCTGAGCACACAAGTGGAAATCTGATTAAGTGTACAGTTAAGTCATCTTGTCTCCCCCTGCCTTGCTAAGTAAGTGGAGCAGGAAGGAAATGGGTTCAGAAAGGGAAGTACTTCCTGGGTCACACAGATGCTGAGGCCAGAGCCCAGACCTCTGGCTCCACTTCGTACATCCTCCTTCATCCATGGCCTTTCTGAGTGATGAGACACATGAGCGGGATCCAGAAAGGATCTCCCCAACTGGCAGGAAGCAGGGATTGGCCACCCATGCTGGAATGAGCTTGGCCTGAGGTGAATCTTTGCATACCAGGCTCTAGGACCCCTTCAGCTCAGCCAGGCTGCCCCCAGCCAGAGACCATACCCCTGCAGCTTTGGTCCTGTCACCATCTCAACTCTGCCCTCCATGGACCCCCAGACAGGGTGTTTAAGCATTTCAGAGTGCCTTACTGTCCCCTTTATAAAGCAAGAGAGTCTGCCTGGATGACCCTTTTTTAAAAATATTTTTTTATTATGAATGATTGTTAAAGTCTTATTAAATTTATTACAATATTGCTTGTAAGTTTTGGGTTTTTGGCCATAAGGCATATGGAATCTTAGTTCCCCAACCAGGGGTCAAACCCACACCCCCTGTGTTGGAAGGCAAAGTCTTAACCACTGGACTGCCAGGGAAGTCCCTAGATGACCTTTTTTAGACCTAATGTTCTAGAACTTTGAATCTCCTCTGAAGAATCCAGGTCTGGCTTCGCCTGTATATGCCCCGACAGTCTTAGCTGATGAACGATTGAAGAAACCCTTGACTTCCTCTTCCTTTGGGGATCCCTCCACCTGTGCTGGCCTACTGGGTCCTACTCGGTCCTCTCTCATCTCTCTACATCCTTCCCCCAACCCAACCTTCTCCCGGATAGTGATGAACCACCAGACATGGTCCCCAAGACACCAGGCCACAGAAAAAGCCCTCCCTTGCTCTAATCAAATCAATTAGGAGTCTAGTGGGAAGAACGAGAGCACTGTGGGGTTTGGGGTTGGTTTGTTTTGGCTCCGCTGGGTGCTGGGTCTTCACTGTGGCCCACAGGCTCTTTGTTGCAGTGTGCAGAGACTTTTCTAATTGCAGCTTGCAGGCTGAGGCTTAGTGGCCCTGCGGCATGTGGGATCTTCGCTCCCCTGACCTGGGACGAACCCACATCCCCTGCATTGGAAGGCAGATTTCTTAACCACTGGACCACCAGGGAGGTCCCAGGACTGTGTTTAATAAAAAGAGCTCAGCTGAGTTATCTTCCAGGAGGGGTGTGCCAAGCTGTGGAATAGGATGTCTGCAGGGGCTCTTCCTGGGGCTCAATAATTCTTCCCCAATTATGCACCCCAGCTCAGAGACAGTAGGAGATATTGGGGAGGGGAATCCAGAAACAAGCAGAAAAGACCCTTTCCTGACCGTGCCTCCTTCCAGCAAAAATAGAACCACCACTACCCGATGCCCACCAGGTGCCAGGCACAGTGCAGGGCCATTAACCTGCATTATTTCCACGTGGAAGGGATGGTGTTTGCACCGTTTTCATTTCCAAGTCCTATGGACATCTTGCGCTAGCTTTGGGACCGATGATCTGCCACATTTGGCCATGGAAGGGAGAGCAGGAAGGTTGCAATGAAAGATGGGGAAAAGAAACGCCTGCCGAGTCCCGCCCGCCTCCAACCCGCATGCGCATGTGCGCCACACACGTACACCCACATGAACCGCTCTCTTGCACACACCCGCTCCTCACTCCTGGCCAGATGGACACTGGCGCTACCAGTTGGCAGAGGATATATCCTGGGGGAGGAGGCTGCCGCTAAGAAGGCTGGATGAAGACGCTGAAGAAGCCGGGGACACAGCGGGTCCTCTGTTTGCAAGGACAAGAATGCTGCCTCCCAGTCAGGAGCTTTAGATGCCCAGGAAACTCTAGGGTGGAGAAAAGAGACACAGGCAAAGTGTCTACTCTTTATTCCACTAATGCCTCTTGAGAAGTGGTATCTCTGTAAAGGCAAAGTTCCTGAGATGAAGCTTAACATGGCCACTTTAGGGGAAAAAAAACCCACCAAAAACCCTGTGCTCCAGGAATGTAACAACAGAAAATAATTAAGGTCTAATAAGGTCAGTGTTCCACCTTAACACCTTTTCAGTTCCAGTTAAAACCTCTACTAATTTGCCAAGAAAAACCAGCCTCACTTGGGTCTTATTATTTGAATCACGTCCTGTCTCTTAATTTAAACGAGAGACTCACATAAGGATTTTTTTTATTTTAAATTACAATGCCGACTTTCTTCCAGTTGATTACGGTATATGACTCTCTGTTGGAAGGCCATTATTTTTTGCTATGATTTACAAAGCATTTAGAGCGAAATCAATGTAATAAATATTGAAGTATTGTAATAGATAATTCCATATATTTAACTAGAGACACAGTTCGGCCCTGGTTTGGGCATCCAGGAAAGGGAGCAGGGAGAGGATGGGGTGGGAGAGTGACCTGATGCTCACGCTAGGGGTGACATCTTTTTTTCTGGACTCATTTAGCCTCACTGAGCCTTCCCCAAGGTCCTGTACACTGAGCTTGGGGCCATGGAGAGTTGTGGGATGCCCAGGACCTGTCCTCTAGTGTCACAGACTCTTTAAAGAAATTCCCCTGCAAAGGAGGGGGAGAGTGATGAAGGCCACCCTAACCTGCATACGGAGCCCTGGGATGGGAGAAGGCATTCAGCACAGTGAAATCCTGAATGTTGGGGGAAACAAGACTGGAGTTGGCTCCTCTAGCCTCTCCCCTTCCTTCCCTCTCCTACTCAACTCTCTTCTCCCCTTCCTTCCATCTCCTCTTCCCTCACTGGACTGTCTCTGGTCTTCTGGCCATAGCCAGCATCTACGGGCCCCTGAGCTGGTGAAGCTCAGTGTAGAAGACACAGCCCAGCATTCGCAGCCCTGAAAGCCCTGGATGCGGGAGACGTGTGAAGGGGGAGATGGTGCCGCAGTCTCCACCGGCACTCTTGCATGTGACCTGGGGCCAGCCCCTGTGGTACAGACCCCACGGCCAGGAGATGTTGATCCCCTCCAGGCCCCACAGCTGTGGACGGTCAGATTTGCCCCATCTGTCCAGGGAGCCGGGCTGGAGCACAGGGTCCAGAGTAGAGGTCCAGACGGCTTCCCCACGAGCCCAGCTGGGAAGCCCTCCTGCCTGCCCCTGCGCCGCCCACCCCGCCAGTCCCAAAAGGTACCCAGGAGCAGGTTCCTTTTCTACTCCATAACCCACCGCCCCAGAGGGAGCATCCCCCCACCCCCGGCTTCTTCCCATCCTCAGACTCATTGCACATGGGTCATATGTCTGTTCCCATGTCGGCTCTGCACCCAGGTTCCAGGCTTGATTCAGAAACTCACGCCCAGCAGTGAGGGAGGCACGCAGGAAACAGCAGCCTATGGGTTGGTCTCAATAACACACCCCTGGTGCAGGCAGTGTGCTGTCTGATGAGCTATTGGAGCACGGGGGAGGCTTTCATCGAGGTTGTGTGAACTGTACAGTGCCAACTGAGCGACTGAGCGTGCACGCACTGACAGTACAGTGCAGGCTTGTGATGGACCAGTAGCTCATGCACCCCCGCACATGCATGCGCGCGCGCGCGCGCACACACACACACACACACACACATCTGGCAGATCCCACAGGAAGAAGATGTATTGTCCCTTGCCTTCCCACCCCAAGCCTGAACCCAAGCCCCAAGTCCCTAGCTCTGAACATATTCCACTATAAATCCCAGGAGGGCACATGCAGTGGGGGAGAGGAGCAGAGAAAGGAGATTTACAGCAAACTTGCTTCCTGACACCTCTCTGGCCCATCCCATAAAATAACAGTATCAATAGATAAATCACAGAGTCTCAGGAGACCTCACCCTTGCCCGTATGGGGTCTTTGGTGGGAGTCAACAGGACAAGGGCAGAGGGATTCACCCAGCTAATTCTCCATGATACCAGGAGTCCCCGATGGCCTGGGATGGGAAAGGGGAGGAGGTCTCAGCTCTAATCCTTAGAGTGTGAGGAGGTGGAGAACGGGGTGAGGGTAGAGGCCAGGAGCTTTCATCATCCAAAACAGAGCAAGGCATCTCTAGATTCAGCATGGGCTTTGAGCAAATCTCAACTCCAGTTCCTAGTGGTGTGCCTTTGAGTAAGTTACTTAACCTCTCTGGGGCCCGGTTTACTTTTCTGTCAAGGCAGGACGTTGACTATCCACCTGATAGGATAAAGTGCATTCCTTCCCCTCTCCAGGCTGCAGTGTTCCATTTGTAAAGTGGGGGGACATGGAAAGTCCTTGGTCTTTAAGGCTCATCCCTCCCAAACATCATAGAGCCCAACAGTTAGGACCAGCTTCGAATGGGCTCTGTAACCAAGAGGAGTGGGCAGGGTGGAGCTGGAAGCATGAGGTGGGTGTGGCCACACAGACCGGGCAGAAGATGTCACCATCCGGGAGAGGCCAGAAGGGCTCCATCTGACCAATCCCCACAGTTCTGACCACTCCAAGCCCGAGATCCCACCCCATTCGCATTACAACCTGGATAGCCATTGATGGGGTGGTGGGACGCATTGCAGCGATGAACTTTCCTCCAGAGGTGGGGGCGGGTGGGCGAGTCTCCACTCAGCCTCCTCTCTTACTTGTGGAGAGACCCCCTGGCTTCCCTCCTGCCTGTGCAGCCCCTCCTCCATGCCCATCTTCCCCCTGCCCTTGGCACCTTCCACCAACCAACGGTGCAGCATGAACCCCAGTTCTTCCCAATCTTCCAGCCCTGCCCTCCCTTCTTCCATCCCTCCTCCACTTCTCCCCCATCCTCCACCTTCTTGATCCCTTCGCCCCTCTCCTCTCCTCCTCTGTGCCCTCTCTTCTCCTCTCCCACTCCTGTTTCTGTGGTATATTTCTCCCCCCTCTTCTCCACTCCCCTCCCCTTCACTGATTCTTCCCTTTTCATCCCCTCCTGGCTCTCCTGCCTTCCCCTCTCTCTGGGTCTGATTCAGAGAGCCAAGGTGGCACTACCTTGGGGGAGTGAGCATGTAGGGGGGAGACAGTGGGGGGCTGGAAGGGGGCACGCTCTGGCCTGAGCCCCCCCCCAACCCCAGTATCACTTCAGCGGCAGGAGGATGGGAGTTCACCCGCAGGGCAGCTGTCAGCAGCTCAGTGGATGGATGAGTGAAAGTGGAGGGGGTGGGGAGGCGAAGGTGCTGGGGAGGGAGCTGTCTTCAACAAAACAGGAGTGTGGTGGGTAAAATAATGGGGCTGTTTAATAACAGCCCCACCCGAGGCACCTCAGCCCCGAGACCCAGCCCTCCTGCCACCTCCCTCTAGTCCCATGCCCCACCCCACCCCCACCCCATCCCAGAGGCCTGTGAGTTTCCCTGATCCTTTGGGCAGGCCCAGAGGCCCTCCACCAAGTCTTGGGACCCCTGCCTCTCCACCAACCTTCCCCATCTTCCCCCCATGGGAGGAGGGGCAGGTGGGACTGGGACCCCCCAGGCGACCTGCTTCCAGAGTCATGTCTGAGCAGATCAGCACCCCAGAGCCGGCAGGCCTATTAGGAGGCCTTTGTGGAGAAGCAGGCTGGGGAAGAGGAATGGGGATTTTCCATTCTCCGAGCGACTAAATTACACAGTCAGGGGATCAGGGGAGAACTCTGTGCTTAAGCTGCTCTTCACGGCCCAGCCTCTGCCCTGGCGCTCAGCCTCCTGCGTGCTCAGCAGGGATCTGAGGGAGCCTTGTCGTGTCTGTTTTGGTGGTGTCTTTTCTGTGATTGGAGTCAGCCTTGAGAGCAAAACCAAGTCTCATCTCTTCCCACCCCACCCCCCAGAGCTATTACACCAAAAAGGGGCTCAAAGGGGACCAGCTTGCTACCATCTGCACCAACCCTCACTTTCCATGAAGACCTTGGGTCTGCTGATCAATCCAGAAGTGTGGCTTGGAGAGGTGAAGTGACTTTCCCTAAGTCTTACAGCGAGCAAAGGGCAATTGAGATGGTTTCCTGACTGTGGCTCGATGTAGAGGAGAAACCAGGCCCATGCCAGGGACTGCAAGGAGCCCAGGACTGCTTTTCTCTCTTACTAGAAGTGAGCTTCATCAGCCCCGACATCAGCTTGCAAGGAGCCCAGGACTGCTTTTCTCTCTTACTAGAAGTGAGCTTCGTCAGCCCGACATCAGCTTTAAAAAGAACAGAGCCTGCTCCCATTTCGTCTCCGAGGCTGCAGGGGGCCAGACCAAAACAGATGGTAGAGGGCAGGGGAGGGGAGAGGGGGTGGAAAGGAGATTAGAATTAAAGAATCTGAATTCTTCAGGCCTCATCTTAGCCTTACCACTGACTTGCTGTGTGACCTTGGGCAAACCAATGCCCCTCTCTGAGCTTCAGATGGCCTATCTGCAAAACTGAGGTCACATCTCTTTCAGGATGATCTTGAAGGTATTGGAAGAGCATCCCTTGGTGCATATTAGCTGTTCGAAATGATGGTGAGAGCAAAATCGGAGGTGATTTCATTTCTTTTACCCAGAGTGGTGCCCATTCCCTGAAACAAGAGGCTCCAGTGCACAGTCAAGCAACTGGTACTTCCCACTGGGAGGGCAAATCCATCATGTTCAGCAACTATTGGCCTCCCCCACCTGGTATAAGGTTATTGGGGGGTCATGCCCCTGTGCCCTGTGTGCACTTTCTAGAAAGAGGCCCAAAGCCCACTACCCTAGCCCCATGTGGCCCCTAGAGGCCTTTGCTGACTAAATGGCCTTCTCCGACCTTCCCAATGACCTATGTTCTTTCCAGCCAGAAAATTCTATGACCCTGTGACCCCTGAAAGCCCTGCCCTGCTAATGGTTTTATGATCTTCTCTGCGGAATCCTCTCTCTGCCCTCTCTAACCCCCAGGCCCCTTTCAGTAGGTCCTAGTCAAAATAAACAACATTTATGACCAGAGCAGGATTCAAGGTCCACACTGCAAACAAACGCAGAGCCCTTTGAAGGTGCCTGGGGAATCCATCACAGCCTGGGGTGTGATGCTCCCCAGGCCCAAGGGGAGGTGGGTCCTGGGAAGGGGCACAGGCATGGGAAGCCGGGCTCTGGATCTAGGTTTAGAATCTGAGGATCCTGAGCTGCGTCTGGCGCGCCCTCCTCAGCACCAAGCCCGGCCTCCCTGCGAGGGAAGGCGGTGGGGGTGGGGAAGGACTGGGAAGACCCAAGATGTCCACTGTGATCAGCAACCTTTCTGAAAGAGGTGGGGGACTTCCCTGGGGGTCCAGTTGTTAAGACTCTGTACTTCCAATGCAGGGGGAGCAGGTGCAGGCCCCCTTGGGGGCCAGGGCCAGATTGGGTGTGTTAACCGGGGAGAAAATGAAAGGAGACAAAAATGAATGAGCTGGGGGGGAAATTGAGGCAATCAGAGAAAAAGCAAGTATGAGCAGATGAGAGGGTGAGAGCCCAAACCACAAGTCTCAGGGCCCATCACTGCCTCCAGGGCTCGCCTGAACAGTGGAGCAACAGTAGGCAGCTTGGGACAGACTTCCTAAGGAAGCAGATTAGTCTAAACATGGGTAGGAGAGACATCAACCCAGCCTGGCCTGCCTCCTGGGCCAGCCAGCAGGCCTACAGAGAGAGGGAGATTGTGGGAGAGCAAGAACCTTAGTCCATCCTGAGTCTCTCCTGGAGACCCCTAACTTGGACTTCAGGGAATGATGGCACTGATGGAGCCGTGGAAGCCCCACGTCCAGAACGAACCCCTCTTCCTCCGTCCCACCCAAGTGAAGGGCTGAGCGCTGCCCCCCACACTCTATTAACCATCTTCTGACTGCGAAAGGGGCCCACAGGCAGCAGCCCACTCCTGGCTCATCTCAGCTTCCCGCTGACCACGTGGATGGGCCGCCTCCACTGGACGCCACGTCTCCCTGCAGGTGCGGCTGTGGGAGCAGGTTTGTTTTCTTCGGGAGGGACAGGATCTGCCTGGGGAACTGTGGTTGCAGAATATTAAGGTAGGATTCCCAAAGGCCCGAGTCTGAGAGCAGCTTTCTAGGACATGCAGCTCAAGGTTTTTTCCTTCAGCTCCGGCGCACCAGCCTCCAAAACTGGGGCATGGGCCTGGGGGCTGGTGTTCTCTGACTCAGGGCTGGAGCTGGGGTTGGGGGGAGGTATTTTCCCCTGGAGACCTGTGCCTTATCATTTACCCTACTAAAAATACCATGCTGCCCAACAGGTGGGGTGAGGAGCTAGACGGGAAATATGTGCAGTTAGCAAGGTATCGATCACATTTATCAGGGACCCGCTTTATAGTATTTGCATCTGTGGCAGATAATTAATATACCGAAGGCTGGAACAAAGGTGGAAGGAAGCAAAGGAGGAGCTGGAAAGGCAGGCCTGGGTTTCTCCAGCATAAATAGTTTGTTCGAAAAACCCTCCTCCTAAACTGAAAGAAGAAGAATTTCACTGGCTTTTTATGATCTTATACAAGTGAATTAGAACTTTTAGCTGAGTACCCTGGTGCCCAGCATGGTGCTTTATAAATAAAAGGTCCTCCATGGCATTAGGTTTTAGGCCTACGAGGGCCGTGGAGAGCATCTAGGCCAGTGGATCTCAACATTGGTTGAATATAGAATCACCTGGGGCATTTTTTTAAAAAATGAGATGCCAGACACCCACCTCCAGAGAGTTTGATCTAATTGGTCCAGGCGGAGCCCAAGTGTGTGTGTTATGGTTTTTTTTAAAGCTCCCAAGATGGTTCTACTTTGCAGCCAAGGTTGAGAACCACTGGTCTGAGCCAGTACTTCACTTAACAGATGTAGAATCTGAGGCCCAGAGACCAGGTTACCTAGGCTTACACAGGGCGAGGGCCACAGACGCCAATCAGACGCCTTGTTTGTTAAATGAGCAAACAAAAGACTGATCCTCTTTTGGAGGCATCTCTGTCTGCGGAGACCAGCTGCCCAACCCCCTTCCTCCCACGGCCACATTTTCATATTCTTTTCATCACAAGCTGGGCAGACTACCATCTTGACGCTGCTTCTCGTGGCCTCTCATCCTGAAGGCCTTGGGGCTTATCCAGGGCAAACATCTGGCTCAGACGTTGTCCACCATGCCTGGAGCCTTGGAGAGGCACAGGGTACTTGTAGCACCATGGCCACAGGAAGTGTCAGTGTCTACCCAAGAGCAGGGGGGTGTGTGTGTGCAAACGCATCCATGTGCACAGATATACACCTGTGTGCAGAGGACTCTTCTGCATGGGGGCACGCATCCTTCCAGGCATGTGGGCACTCTCAGTGAGAACATTTATGTGTGAATGTGTACATATCCACATGCAGCATGGTACACATGTTCACAGTAGCCCCTGTCTACACAGCAGTGTAAGTGCATCCCGCAATGCTGGTGTGTGTGTCCGTAATGGTGTACAAGTGTATAATGCTGCATCTACGTGTACAGAATATACATTTGCATTTATCACTGGAGACTTGCATGTAACAATATACACGTGGCTGATTGGCTGTGTGTGTGTGTGTGACCGGCAGTCTGTGTGTGGGGGGCACAGGTTTATGTGGAAACAGAAAAGGTGTCTGCTGATTCCATCATTTCTCCTAACGAATCACTGGGTAATACACGTATGGGAAAACTGTATCTTTCATGCTTAAATATATTTCCCCACATACAAACGAAACGCGGTGTTCTGCCATCTAAGATGCTGCATGTAAACATCATGTATCATTGATAGAATTCAATAAGCCATGCAAGGCCCCGTTAGCATTCCTTAAAATTTTATTTAACACTGTTTCAGCCAAGCAGCGTTGGGCCAAGTCTCGTACACACTGTGGATTATGGGTGCAAATGCACAATTTGTAGGATATAATATACAACACATGTGAAGCGTAACAGCGAAGTATCACCTAAAAATTACAAAGGTCTCCATCTTTCTTTGGGCTCAACTTAGTCCCCTTCCTTCCCCAAACCTGATTAAAACCCATTCCTTCACACTTCCCTAGGAGGTCTCTGCATTTGTGGTGAAGAGAGATAAAATGGCGGGTGAGGATTTAGGGTGGGGGAAGAGATAACACTCTAAGACCTGGTCTCTGGAATGTTTCTACTCCTCCCCAGTCTGTCAGAGGCAGGCTCGAGCCCCAGCATGTGTTACAACACGGAGGCTGAAGAAAGCATCTTTATAGTCCCTCGGGTTGACTGAAAAGTTATTCATTCAGAATGAGTAAAAAGAGCATCGAACTTATCAAATTGATAGTAAATCCTTCATTAAAAGATTCATAGGAATGGTTTCCTGCTTCTCTTTTTTTAAGGGGGAACTACGTCCTCTCTTGAGCCCAAAGGAGAATGACCTTGCACATGGTTATCGGCCTGCCAGCCCCCCTTTCAAAATGTGGGCTGGCCATTTGCCTGAAACATCAGCTAAATGATGAGTGGCCTGAGAGAACAGGAAAACTCAGGAGCTGGGAAGATGGGACCCAAACCAGAAAGTGAGCAAGAAAATGGTGGAACCACCAACGAGGGGCCTCCACGCTGAAAATGCTCCTTGACCAGCCAGCCACTGGGCAGTGAAGAGAGGTCAAGGCCCCCTGTGGATACACGCCCATGTATAAGACAGATGACTAACCTACTGTATAGCACAGGGAACGTGACTCAGCGCTCTGCTGCTGCTAAGTCGCTTCAGTCGTGTCCGACTCTGTGCGACCCCAGAGATGGCAGCCCACCAGGCTCCCCCGTCCCTGGGATTCTCCAGGCAAGAACACTGGAGTGGGTTGCCATTTCCTTCTCCAATGCATGAAAGTGAAAAGTGAAAGTGAAGTTGCTCAGTCGTGTCCAACTCTATCGACCCCATGGACTGCAGCCCACCAGGCTCCTCCGTCCATGGGATTTTCCAGGCAAGAGTACTGGAGTGGGGTGCCATTGCCTTCTCCTACTCAGCGCTCTAGGGTTACCTAAATGGGAAGAAAATGCAAAGATGGGGCTACGTGTATACATACAGCTGATTCACTTTGCTGGACAGGAGAAACTAACACAGCACTGTCAAGCAACTAAACTCCAATAAAAATGTTTTAAAAAAAGATCCCGTGTGGGGCCTCCGAGACCCGTTCTCTGGGATCTCCTCTTACCACCTCTGGGTTTCATTTTGACTTGACACCAAGACTGAGACAAGGAACTGCCTATACCTACCCGCCTGTGTTTCTGTAACTTCCCTCCAACTGAGCCTGAAGGGCCTGTGAAGTCAAGACAAGCAGCCTAATTTGAACAGCCATCAGACCCCCCCCACCCCACTCCAACTCCCCAACTCCTCTGCCACCCACAGCAAAGCGGTCATCAGAACTATCTTTCCAGACAGTCCCCCGGCCCCTCTCCGCCAGCAGCGATACCAGCCAACCTGCTCGAACGCCAGCACCAAAGAGGACTGTATGGTCTTCACATGCTGAAGCCTCCAGAGCCTGGTGCTGTGAGCTGGCTCCTGGGTGAATATAGAAAAAAAAAAGTTTCCTAATATTTAGATTAGAACTTAGAATGGGAAAAAGCGCCCATCAATGTGTGTGCCCCTCTCTAACACACACACACACACACACACACACACACACACACGGCCACACAGACAAATCATGAATCATCTCTGTGGCTGAGCATTTTAGCGTTCAGTAATATTCTCAGAGGCCCAGGGTTTTCCGGCAAATCCCAGGTCTGTGCACAAGGACACTGCATAAATCCCTCCCCTTATGAAAGGCCAGTCTGAGCAGATGGGACCACTCCTAAGTAAACTGTGGAGCCCTCCCCATCTCTGGAGGAGCGGCAGGGGGCCGGCCCTACCAGCCCAGAGATCAACAGAAGCTAACGTTCTCATCCCCAACTTACCTCTCCGAGGGAGGTGTCCGTTTCACCACATAGTCCTCCCTCTGCTCCCCCAAGGGGAAGGCAGAGCCCGAAGGGGACTGGCGGAAACCCCTGCAGAGCAAGTGGTGGCCAGAGTCGGGTAGGCGAAGATGAGCATCGGAGAGCAGGCCAGGGTTGGAGGAGGTGAGAGGCCAAAGGACCCCCTCCAGGCCAGGTTCTTCCTGTGTTAAGTCTGGGGAAATAGCCTCAAAGCAACTCCACTTCTTGATAATCTGCCTCATTAATATTTATTCAACAAAAGAGTATGTTTAAGAAGAAGGAAGGGCCAGGTAATTAAACAGTCAGCAGAGGTCGAGGTTTCCTCCACCTCGTTCTCTCTGGCCCCCTACCTGCAGCCTAGGCCAAAGATATATGCCACACCGATCACCACTCCAACCCCTCTTCAGCTCCCCAGGTATGTCAGAAAGACATAAGGCAGGTGGATGGAGAGAGAAAGACAGACCTGGGCACCCCCAGGTGCTCCCCAGGAAACGCACGGACTGTGAAATTACACCAGGGCTGGACAACTTACCACCACGCTGGAACCCTTGGGGTACTGAAATAATTAACTTGCTAATCAGCTACACCTTGCTCTTTCCTTTCTTCCTGGAAAAATAACAATTGCAAATCGCCTTCACATCGGGTTCCTGTGTCAGTCACTTGGAGACAAATGATGTTCTGGAAGAAATACCCTCTTGCCTGCGTGTAAACTGAACCGGGTCCTACCAAGTGAGGCCTCTTCCCCCTTCTCCTTCCCCCTCAACCCCTCGCACCAGGTGTGGAGGGGGGCCTGGGGGAGGGGGACACAGAGACAGAATGTTTCTGGAGGGGCAGAGCTTTTTTTCCATCCACGGCACAAACCTTTGCCATCTCCGCTAAGCTTTCTTGAATTCGGCCCTCTTTAGCCTGCTCGCCGGCGCTAAACAGCCAAGATCCATGTGGAGAAAAGAGGATTGATTAGAACCGTAATAATAATCCCTGGCATTCGTCCGGCTTTAGCGTTTACAAAGTGTTTCCACACATTATCTCATTCGGTCAGAGGAGGCCGGAGCTGGAGGGAATCTGAGCAATCACGTAGCCCAATTCCTGCAGGTTACCGATGGGGAAACTGAGGCCCCAAGAGGTTGAATGTCTTCCCCAAAGGCCACAGCTAAGCATAGCGTGGCCAGGTCCTCATGTTCACTGCCTAGAGACCCTGGGCCGTCTCCCATCCTCTGAAAAGAGGGAAAGGGCGCGATCACCTTTTGGGTCCACTGTGGATGTAAACCAGGAAAGCAGAAAATTACAAGAGTAGAGCATGGGCACCAACAAAAGCCGATCTCACAAGAAATGGTTTGGGGGTCCTGGGAGTGGAGGAGACTAGTGAACACACTTCCCCGCTGTCTCTGTCCCCTTGCCTCCCTCTTCTGTCTAGGCTTCAAAATATGAACATGGTGCAGTTTGGGATCTAAGGCTTAATTCGGCCACAGGTCCCCGGGGAAGGTGTGGGAGCGGGGGGTGCTTTTCTCGGATTTAAATCTGGCACCTCCACTCCCAGGAGTCACAGCACGAGGGGCTCATGTGTGCACACATGTCCACTCAAGACACTGGATTTAGTGGCGAAAAACAGGCATCTTGATCCTTTCCCAGATCAGATGATTTGCAAATTAATAGCTCTCCACCCCCTCCCCAGGCCTCACACACACACACACACACACACACACACACACCCCTCCCACCACTCCTGGCTCTGAGGAGGTGAAAAAAAAGATTTCTGGTGAAGAGAGACACAAGAGTGGAAAAATATCAGGTAGGGGCAAGGAAGCAAACTGACACTGGATTCTGGAGGAAAACACTTCTCCGTGAGTGGCAGGAGGGTATTTCGATGCGGGGTCTTGGCGTTTCCTTGCCCCCGTGGCCCGAGCCCCCTCGGAAGGTAAGCGGTTCCTTTGTGTGTTCGTTTATTACTAAGCCCAACTCTTTTCCTTCTAAAACTCCTTCTTCTCCCTGTTGAGCTGACCATGCTTCTGGATTTATGAAGAGAGATGTTTTAGCAGAAATCCCCCAGAGTGGCCCATCAGCCCTAAATCCCAGGCCCGCTCACCCCCCCAAGACCCCATGACACACAGCATGCCAACACGGCTTCCTCTTGCCTATGCATTAGCCATCCATTGTGGCAACCTGACATCTCTCACACATAAAACCGTAAGAGAGAAATAAAATATCTGTCTCTTGGCGAAAATAAAGCTTTGCCTCCCTCCTGATGCATAGGATATAAAATAAAGCCGCGGCTCCAATAGTGGCTTTTCCTTATGCCGGAGTCGCCTTTGCACACACGGAGACAATGAAGACGGATGGTTTGGGACGAGGCCCAGCCTCCTGGGGCCGCCTTCACCCTGTTTTATGGTCGTCTCTCCCCCTCCTCCCTGTCCGTCTTTTTCTTTCTTCTTCACTTTCTTTCCTTTCTGCTGCGGCTTTGCCTTTCATTTGCCCTTCTCTTTCTTTCCTCTGGAACTTTATTCCTCTTGTTCGCTTTCTTTCTAAAGCAGGGAGACAAGAACCGAGTTGCTCATCTTCCCTGACGCGCCCGCCATCTCTCCCCACCTCCTCCTTCTCCAGACCCCCAACTCTCTCCGGACTGCCAGCCCCTATGACAGATCTTGTTGGGACTGCTTAGGGACCTGCTTTGGTCAAATGTACAAACTTTCCCCAGGGACAATTAAAAATGTATTTAGTGGTGGTGGTGGCGATTTTCCTTTTCGCCCTTGAGGAACTGCCCTCCTCCCTTTCCTCTCCCTCGACTCCGGTGGTTTGTGGATCTCAGCAGTTATTTATTTAGCCTCCGAGGAGCCAACAGAGCAAAGCTGCCACCTCAAAGGGGTGAGAGTTGACATCTACCTCTCAAACCCCAGCCTCAGAGCTGCCTCATCAGACAGACCCTGTGGGCCTTGGGCTCCTTCTGGCCAACTCAGCTGCACGAGGTTTGATTCCAGTGCCTCCAGATCTGCCGCGCCTTGTTCCCCATTCCTGGGAACTAGCGTGCAGTGTGAGGGCAAGAAGAGGGGTCCCTCCCTGGGCTCACACAGAAAGATGGAACTGCCACCCTCACAATCACAAACGTAGTCACCCCCCCACACACACACACACTTGACACTCCCTCGGTGCACAGCGGCCACCTTTTGTCTCCTCCATCCCAGAGACCTGGCTCCCACCAGGTGTGCCTTGCTCCCCTCTGTGTCCTTCCTCTGTGTCTCCAGAAGCTTCTTCCCATCCCTACCCTGACTTCATCCCTTGGGCTGCTTCCTGACCCATTCAGAACCTCACCTGCTCCGACAAGGGATACAGGATACATCCCAGGTGAGGGAAGAGTAAGTAGTGCCTGGAAGAAAAGGGGGTGCTAGGTCTGGGTTCCTGGGTGAGCAACAGGGAAGGAGGGGGAGCTTTGGTGTTGCAGGCAGAGTCCAGCAGAGGGGCTGTGGGTGGCTTTCAGCCTCTGAAATTGATGAAGGTGTGTGTGTATGTGTGTGTGTGTATGGAGGGCCCCTGGTCACCCCTAATTTGAGAAGAGCTTTATTAATGCAAACACAGATGGAGCTGGTGAGGCAGCAACATCTATTGAACTCTGCCCCTATGGGGGGCAGGTCCAGAAAGAACTCAATCCTGGTCACAAAGCTTTGGGGTCTCTCTCTCCACCTGGTATCTCTCCAGATATCAGCAGCGACCACCGCCATTAGGTAAGGGGAGAGAGTCAATTAGTGAGAGGATTAATTACTCCAAGGCACGAGCCCCGTTTGTCTTCCTTACCGGGCGCGAGTGTGTTCAGACGGAGGAACACGGGCACGCACCCAAATACACATTGTTGTCACGCCGTCTTAGACGTTTTATTTATTTGTTGGATTCCTGCCCAGAGCCGCTCACACGCTCTTCCATGGGCTCTGAGTCTCCCACCCAGCAGGCCGCCTCCTTTTCTCCTGCCTCTGATCGGCTGTCACACCCGGGACACCCTTCAGTCCCCCCTAGGCGCCTGCAGGCTCCTGGGCTCTGAGCCTCACTCACCCTGCCACCTTTTTTGTTCACAGGGTGCCTTTCCATTTCTTTTCCTCCACACATTTCCCCCAGTACGGCTTTCCTCCTTTCATCCCCGCTTACTTTTCCACGGTCCTTCTCTTTCCCCCTCTGGGCTTCTACGCCCCTAATTCACTGTTCCTCTGCCCTCACCTGTCTTTTTCTCTCTCTCTCCCTGTCCTGCCTCCTCCAGCTCACCCTGTTCCTCCCAGGCTGTCCTCGTCCTTTGCAGCGGGGAGGTGCTGAGATCACCACGCTCGACCTGGCTCCCTGCTTGCGTGTCCAGGGTGCCTCCAGCCCTCGTGGGAAGCCCAGTGTTGCTTACCCAGCCTGAGCACACACCATGAAGGCCTGGTTGGGATGCTGCTGCCCTTTCCCGGCCTTGAGGTCCCCGCCTCCCCTCACCTGGGTCTTAGAGACGTGGCTGGAGGAAGGAAGTACCCAAAGGCGCAGCAGGGTGACAAGCCCCCCAAACTTCTCGTCTTCAGTAGTGCACTGACCCTGTAATCTCAGGATTTCTTTCCCGGGGAAAAAAGGAGGTAATACTGATCCCCCAACCCCACCCCACCCCCATTCGCACACACACACTTACTACGTGGTTCTGGGCAGATTGTGAAAAAAACCAAAACTAAAGTGCTGCATGCAAGTAGGTCATTTCCAGGAGAGAGTGTGGGAGTGAGACTAAGGCAACCCAAAGCAGGAGCAAAGAAAGGAGACAGCAGGAGAGGTTGGATCAGATCCCCGGACTCAGGCCGGCTTCCAGGACTCCACCAGTGGTGTCCTCTAGAGTCAGTGCGGAGTTTGCTTGGCCTCCAGGACTATGAGGGTCTCAGCCACGCCGGGCTCACTCCCTCCTCCCTCTCCCTGGAAGGTGGTGGCTGGCTGCGCCCTATTGCAGCAGGCCAGCACAGGGACCCAGCCTGCTCCGCTGCAGGCGCCCCCTTTCTTGGCCTTACCGCTGGTTTCTGGGGGGTGGACAGGAGCACAATGGGTGAGGAGGAAAGCAGCCAGGACAGTGGCCCGTGATTAGAACCAAAAGCAATCAACCAAGCTGGCAGACTCGGATCCTTGGGCCTCCCAATCCCTGCATTGGGAAGGAGGTGACATGGGACTTGGAATCAAGGAAGAAAGGGGGTACAAGAGAGGGCACCTTCAGCCCTCCAGCTGCAGGGTGGCTGGGAAGAAGCGGCAGGACCCTTCCATCCCGCGTTCCTAGGGCCAGGTGCCACCTCTGGGGCTGGTCTTGAAGGTGATTCTCATAGGAGAAACCTGTGTTGTGAATGCCACTTCCTGGGCCCTGTGGGGCCTTTTCCAAGAGCACCTGGGATGAGGTTCAGAGCATGCTGCAGCCGCTGAGCGATGACTGGGCAGCAAATTGCCCCCCGCAGCACCCAGGGCAGAATTTACAACCCTGGCAGCCGAGCGAGTGGTGTGCATGGTGGTGGGTTCGGGAGACGTGGAGAACTTTGGGTGGAAAGCGCTTGTGGGACTTGGGGACGCAGGCAGTAGGGGCGGCAGGTGAGGAGGTGAGGTTGGGGCTCTTTGCCAAGCAGACAGGGGTTTAAAAGCAGAGCTGAGCTGACAGGCTTCGGAGGCCGCCAATTTGGAAAGCTGGGTCAGTTTTCTCGCCGCGTCTCTGGGATCAATTACATTTTAAAATAAAAGCTCAATGGAAATGGAGGGAAAACACATTAATCTACTGTGCTGTCGCCTTGGAAGCTTTAAAACTGGGCTTAAATTTCTAGAACCAGGAGCCAGGAGGCCCTCTCTGAGTTGCTCTCCCCAACCCCCTGCTAGACTCGCGGGTTAGTTCCCCAGGACCTGTTTACTGAGTCATCTGGACACTGGGGCCAGAGAACCTGTCCCATTCAGAGTCCTGTCCTAGCCCTCAGCTCCCCTAACCCACTATCGGAGCGCAGGGAGGGACCCTCTGTCCCCCTACTCGAGCTCCCTGCACCCCCAAACGGGTGCAGCAACGTCTTCCAGCCCATTCTAAAGGCGGCCGCAGCGGACCTTGGGCTCAGGAAGGGCCGGCAGCCGGGTCCAGCTGTCGCGCTGGAGGTCCCCACCCACCGCCCCCCACTCACCCCCGCGGTCCCTCTACTTTGCATAAGAAGGAGCCCAGCTGGGGCGGGGGCGGGGGCGAGCCACTCGGGACAGGGTCCGCTATAGATTCCAGAAAGGGGCGGTTCACTTGAGTGCGCTGGTGGCGAGAACCAAGACAGCTGGGGGTGTAGGGGAGGTGGGGAGAGCTGGGAGACAGCTCAGAGGACACCCCCCACCCCCACCGCGGGCCTCACCCAGCGCAGCAGGCTGGGAAGGCACCTCTGGGTCCGGGTAGAGGCGGCGAGGACCCCAGCCACGCAGCTCTTAGCGTCTCCCGGGGTACCTGAGTACCGGGTACCACTCGGCTGGTTCTTGGAAATGCACGGTCCGCGGCAGGAGCACAAAGCCAAGTTGCATCTGGCACAACTAGCCTGCTGGGTTGGGGAACAGCGTGGCCCCTCCCCAGCTCCGCCCTGAGCCCGGGCCTGGGAGAGATCCGAGGAGGGTGCTGTTGAGAGAGAGCGAGCTAGCCCCAACGCCTCCCTCCCCGCAGTGGGGAGCCAGAGCCCAGGTGTGTGTGGAGGGGGTGCGGAGATGGCGAAAGGGGCCTCCGATCCAGAGGTCCAGATGGGCGGAGCGCCAGAGAGGCGCACAGCCGGCCTTGGCTCGGTTTCCAACCGAAAGGTGTCGCGGGCGGCAAGGCGAGGGGGCTGCCAGCGGGCCTCGGGGGTGCAGGGCCGTGCGGGCGGAAGCTTAAGGATGGAAAACAGTGTTGGCAGAGTCCTAAAACCCCAATGTACCGAGCGCAAACCAAATTCGCTGTACGGGCTTGCCGGTTCGTTCGAAGAGGGTATTCCATTTGCAAAGAACTGAGTTCCTTGCCTGGCCAGGTTCGTAACAGTTGCGTTTCAGGGAGCATTTCCTCCAACTTAGCTGGGAGAGAGATGTCTGAACCCAGCCCCGCGTGTGGGGTCAAAAAGCCATTCCCCAAATACCGGCCAGACCGGGCTGGCTGGCCGCCCATTTTTATTGCCTTCTACACTTTAGCCGAATGCGCCTTCCTAACGCTCCTTCCGCAAAAAAAACAAAAACAAAAACAAAAACAAAAACGAGGAGCAAATGCGGGTTTTGCCTAGCCCTGCCACCTTCAGATTTCACTTCGGAAGAGATCCGGGTTAAGCATAGGAATGGTGCTGTCGAAACGAATTTGGTATTTGGTGTTGGCCGCGGAACTAGAGTGATTCTTCGAGGCTAAGACTCTCAGGACCCAGACTCGGCCCGCACTTCTGGGAGAACCTGGCCCCCGCGGGCAGTGGTCCCTAGTTTGTACTCCGAGGAAAATGAGGAAGGCATGGGCTCCGTAAGACGCGAACTACCGGAGGCTGTGGTCTGCACTTGTCTGGGGAACCTGGTGCCAAGCTTGTCTGGGAAGCTGGAGCCTGGAAAAGGGGAGACGTGGAGGCCGGGCCGGTTCTCCGCACATCCCCATCCTTCTCAGTCTCCGGGTGGAGTCCCCAGGACGTCGCCGTTCCCTCCGTCACTACCACCCCCACCCCCGGCCGCCGCTATTGCCCCCACCGTTTCCCGCCTAGTCGTTTGTTTTCGTCTGTAAAAGGTGTCTCCGGATCACAGTTTTCTCGCAACTTCTCGCCGGGGTAGCAACTCCTCACCCGAGGCGCTTCCCCACCCACTCCTTTCCTCCCCCCTCCCCGGCGCCGCGCCTCTGGTCTCCCCCGCCCCCACCAGGAAACCGCCGGAATCAACTTTCCAAGACGGCACTGCGGGAAACAGACACCCAGATCTCCCAGAGCCCCGGAACCTGTGGACTTTGGATGGATTAGGGGAGGGGGCACAGAAGGAGCGACTAGAGGAGAGAGATTCTGCTGCCAAACGCCCTCCCCTCTTCGCCCCTAAAGACACGCGCGGTGCCCGGGGCAAACTTCTAGGCCAAGAAAGCAAGGGTGGCGGTGGGGAGGGACCCAGCACCAGCTAAATTGCAAAGCCAAACAGTGCACCTGGGCCGCCGAGGCTCCCGAAGCCAGCTGCACCCCAACCTCCAACAAGGCTCGATCTTGGGTACCACCCACCCTCAGGGCAGAAGTCTGCCCTCTGCCTGCTCCCACTCACGCGCTCTCTCAGTCTCTCCTACCGCAAGCGACGCCTTACCGGAGCAGGAGGGGACCCGGGCACCTCGCTGCCCGCCGCCCGCACAGCGCAGGGCCGCGGTGGCAGTCGCCACTGATCCTCGAAACGCGGTCTCCCGGCACTCTCCCCAGCCGGGAGATGCAGGATGGTTTACAGAGGGACCGCGAGCCGCTGATTGGTCGTAGGCCGCCGTGACGTCGGCGGGCGCTGCATTAAGGCAAGGGGGCTTCCAGAGCCCAGCCAACAGCCGGGAGCAGTGACCGAGCCGCCGGAGCGGGGGAGAGACGCGCCGGGGCGGCGGACTGGGCCAGGAGACCAGGGACAGAGGGACGCCTGTCCGGGGACAGCCGGCGACAGCGGCGGCCCAGGCCGAGCTGTTCCAGCCGCGCACAACTGTAGCCGCGGCAGCAGGACGTTTTTGTTTTGTTTTTGTTTTTAAAGCTCTTCAAGCTACACCCCCTCCCCCCGACTCCTCCCGCTGCAAAAGAAAAAAAAAAAAAAAAAAAAGGAAGGAAAGAGGCTAGAAAGGAAACACAGATTTGCTACCCCAACGAAAAACAGAGGGGGAAAGGAAAAGAAAAGAAAGTCCAGAGACTGTGGGGTTTGCACGGAGGCAGCCGGAGCGTGGGCCAAGCGATGTGGGGCTGCGCGCCCAGGAGGCCGCGAGTTGCGACTGGAGCCACGATGCACGGCCAGGCGCGGTGAGGAGCCGGACGGCACCCCCTCTCCGAAGGAGACCAGGCGCGGGGAGGGCTGTCCCGCGGAGACGGAGGCCGCCCGGCAGGCCACTGGCCGAGGTGACAGGGCTGGGGCGGTGGGGAGCGCGCGCGCGCACCTGGCTGCGTCCGCGCCTAGTTGTCCCTCTCCGCTCTCGGTTGACAAGAGAACTCTTCTCCAAAAGGGGGGAAACCTAAGCAACGACAACAATCGACAACGAGATCTTCCTCCGGTCCTCCCCTCCTCCCTCCCTCCGCGCCTCGGCCAGCCCCTGCTCCCTCCTCCCCCAGGCCCACCGCGGGCGCCCAGCGCGTCCCGACCCGCTGAGCGATGCCGGCAGTTTAGGATCCAAAGCTTCTCTATTCGCTTGGTTCTTTTCTTTATCGAAAGAGGAGGGGAAATTTAGTTGGCGGGCAACCCGGCACACACACACACACACACACACCCGCCCTCCTACCCCGACAAGAGCAGATGCACTTTGCCTTCCGACAGCTCTACCTCAAGCCCGAGAGAACTCAGCGGCGCTTTCCCCGCAACCCCGGCCAGCCGCGTCGTCCTTCTCCGACTCCGGTGTGTTTATTTATTTCCGTTCCCGTCGCCGTTTTCGGTGACCTTCACTCCTCCGCGGGCTCTGGGCTTGAAGAGTCGCTTAGCTCGCCCGCCTGAGACTCTTTTCCTCGCCCTGCGAGCTGCAGCGGCGCTGCTGTGCCCCGGAGGCCCCGGGACTGCCCGGCTGGACACTTCTCCGAAGCGGCGCCCCCCACTCTCACGCCCCCATCAGCCTTCCTCCCTGTCTTTGATTTTCCGGTGCGGGTTTCGGTTTGCCCCGCCAAGTCTGTGTCCTCTTTTGTGGAGAGGCTGGGGAGTTCCCGCCGGTCGTCTTCGTGAGTCATCTCCTCGGCTCTATCTTGCGCTTCTCTCTCCGGGCCTCACCCGACCAAACCAAAGACCATGGTGCACTGTGCCGGCTGCAAAAGGCCCATCCTGGACCGCTTCCTCTTGAACGTGCTGGACAGGGCCTGGCACGTCAAGTGCGTCCAGTGCTGTGAATGTAAATGCAACCTGACCGAGAAGTGTTTCTCCCGGGAAGGCAAGCTCTACTGCAAAAACGACTTCTTCCGGTGAGTACTTCTTCCCTCGCGCGCCGCCTGGGCCGCTCCTTCCCCGCGGGCCCTTCCCAGCCGGCTGCGGATCAGAGGTCAGCGTGGCCGCGGCGACCCGCGTTGGGAGCTGCCTTTGGAGAGGGGCAGCTACGTCCCCGGGGGCGGGGGTCCCGCCTCTTGGCCAGCTGGCGCGCGCTGGGCGCCGAGGATGCGGCCTGCTTTCGCCCTGGAAATTGTGGGTCCGGGCTTGGCTGCACGTGCCTGGGAAGAAAAAGAGTCTGAACTCGCCTCGGAGCGAGAAGCTCCTCCTGGCTTGGAAGGAGGTAGCTCAGCCTCAGAAGGTGTAGCCCCGCGTCCTGTCTTTCCCCTAGCAGATCTGTCCAGCAACTGCATTCTTCCTGCCTCCCCGGTTGACTCGTCCTCCAGATTGAGCTTAGAAGCCCCGGCTAAACTGCATCCCACTACCTTTTCCGTCCCCGAGAAGTCTTGGCGGGAACCGCAGAGCCTTTGGCATGGCGCGTCCAGTCGCCTGCGGTGGCAGCGACTGTGAAGAGCTCGGGCCCGGGGGCCTATCTTGCACGGCCCAGGGTCTTCCTGACACCCGATGGGCCGACCTGGCCACACTACTTGCACTGGTAGCCTGTGAAGTGCCGGAGGCTGCAGCCTGCAAGACGACCTTCCCGGGCTGCCCGCATGGCCAGCAGGTTCGGCCTCCACGCAACGCCGACCTCGGCAGTGAGGCGAGGGCTCCGCTCGGAGCTCTTCTGGGCTCCGGCTGCCACCGCAGGCCACCTCCTTGTGGAGACCTGGGGGAAAGCGGAGACCTGGCTCGTTGGAGCCGGAGAAGCCTCCCAACAACCCTGCTCCGCTGAGCATTTTAACTTACCACCCTGCCACCGAGTCCACACAACACACAAACCAACAGAACTGGAGCAAATTCGAATTGATCCTCCTTTAGGCCGGTCTGAAATATCCGTTTCCTTGGCTGACTTAGTCTCTGATTTTCTCTGAGTTTGTGGTGACAGATCAAACTGGGGGACAGAGGAGGGGTTCGAAGCCACCCAGGTGGCTTTGCCCAGAGGACCCGGAAGCGCTGTCCCCGGTGCATCCCGCGGATGCGCGGCCCTGGTGGCGGCGGCCCACGGAGCAAAGCGCGGTCCGCTGGTATTGCCGAGAGGAAGCGCAGGCTGGGCCTCTGGCCTTGGCCCGCAGTGCCCGGCCTCTGGCTACTGGCGAGAGCCGAGCGGGGCAACGGCGAGCACCGCAGGCTGCCAGTGGGCCCCAGAAGCCTGCCTCCCGCGAAGCGCATCCCGGCACCTAGAGCCGCGACGCGGTCTAGCTTGAGCCGACCAGCCGGACTTTGGGCTGGAACGCGGCAGCTCCCAGGCTGTGGCCGTCCAGGCTCTCCGCGGCTGTTTGTTACCCGCGGTGAGACTGGGGTTCTTTTTCGACGAAAGAGGCAATGCATAGAAAGCGGCGGTGCTTGGGACGCGTTAGAATGGAGATCTAATTTGGTTTTTTGAATCTAGTCGGAAAATCTAATCTGAAAATCGGGAAAGTGAGGGAGGTGCCCTCAGAGCTTTTTGTCTCTGGGACAAAACGGGGCAGGAGGCTAGGGGTGGCGGCGGCTTAAGCTCCTTGCTCCCTCATTGTAACCATGTGTATTTCCTCCCTGACTTTTCACTGGCACCCGCGCTCTCTCCTCCTGCGTTCTGGCCTGCTTAATCGGCATTCTACCTCTCTTCCTTTTCGGCTCTTTCTCTCTCTCTTTCTCTCCACACCCCTCCCCCCATTCTTCTTCCTCTACTGTCTCTATCGCCTTTCTCCTGCCCTCTGGCTTCCCTCGGCCCAATCCCACCCGAACCCCCCACCCCCCTCAGGTGTTTCGGTACCAAGTGTGCTGGCTGCGCGCAGGGCATCTCCCCTAGCGACCTGGTGCGAAGAGCGCGGAGCAAAGTGTTTCACCTGAACTGCTTCACCTGCATGATGTGTAACAAGCAGCTATCCACCGGCGAGGAGCTCTACATCATCGATGAGAACAAGTTTGTCTGCAAAGAGGATTACCTAAGCAACAGCAGTGTCGCCAAAGAGAACAGCCTCCACTCGGGTGAGGACCCGATGCCCGGCTCCTTCCGGGTGCGTGGGTCTCGGGGGAGGAAGGCCCGCCACTGGCTGCTGCTCACCTGTCCCTTTCCTCTCCCCAGCCACCACGGGCAGTGACCCCAGTTTGTCTCCGGACTCCCAAGACCCGTCGCAGGACGACGCCAAGGACTCGGAGAGCGCCAACGTGTCGGACAAGGAAGGGGGCAGCAATGAGAACGACGACCAGAACCTGGGGGCCAAGCGGAGAGGGCCTCGCACCACCATCAAGGCCAAGCAGCTGGAGACACTGAAGGCCGCCTTCGCTGCCACACCCAAGCCCACGCGCCACATCCGCGAGCAGCTGGCTCAGGAGACCGGCCTCAACATGCGTGTCATCCAGGTCAGGGCCGAGCATGCCACTTAGTTCCCTCGAGGTGCAACCTGCAGGTTGAGCCTGGGGGTGGGGGGTGGGAAGCAGCTTTGAGGAGCAGAGCGAGTCCCTGGAGGCTGGCAGAGGGGAGGGGAGAGGCCCAGACACCCCTACCCGGCTCCGACTTTGAAGTCGCAACAGAAGTGTAGGGCATCTGGAATTCGCTAAACCTCCTCCTCTTTCCCGTCCAACGCAGGCGATAGTGGTAAGGATGGGAGAGAGACGGGGGAGGGGGGGCATGAGGCGGGAGGAGGGGGCACCGTCCGGACGCGGCGATGAGAGTACCGACCTATTTTTCTGTCCTACCACCCCTATCCGGGAGGAGCCGAGCGGTCGCTGTGCATCCCGGGATTAATCCGTGGTCTCAATCCATGGTCTCCCTCGGTGTCCCCGCCCCCAACTTTGTGGGTCTCTGGCTCCAGTTAAACCAGCCCCCCCGCGCCCCCCCCACCCCCGCCAGCAGACCTCCCCTCCAAAGAGAGGTGGGCTGCCCAGGTTTGAAGGGAAGGTGGTCGGCGGGAGTCAGTTCTGCCGCGGCCCTGCCTGAGTCGCCTGGGGACCGGAGACGGCCATCCAGGCAGCTGCGCCGGTGCGCGCTGTGAGATTTTGAACCTGCGGGTGGTTCGGCCCGAGTCCCGAGCCCAAGGTTAGGTGTCCGGTGCCTGGCGGCTCTTCGAGGCCATGGGGAGATGTGCCTGGGAGGTTGTGTGCAGTAGGCGCACCATGCAGGCTGCCCTCCGCGGAGACGCTCTGCTGTGCGCTCTTAGGCGCAGGTGAAGGGGAGGTTGCTTGGTCATGTCTCTAACAGTGAGAGGCTAGGGACGAGTATGTCTGGCACTGGGAGATCGTGCGTGGGTGCGGAAAGGAGGCTGTGGGTTTTGGTGTCACTGTCTTCGGGAGACTCAACAGGAGGCTGTTTGGATCTCTGTCACTATCATGCGGGGTGGGGGTAGGGGTGCTGCCAGGGTCCGTGAAAGGGAAGCCGTGTGTCTTTGGGGAGGTTAAGCGCCTCCGCGCATACAAGCTGCAAGTGTTTCTCTGCGATTGTTAGAAACAACTCCAACTGTCTCCTGTTGGGCAGGGCGGCTTGCCCAGGTACCCCTGCCGGGAATCCTGTCCACCCTTGGCTCAAAGGCCACCCCGCGTGGTTCTACTCGAAGACACGCACCCCCCCCCCCCCACACACACACCATATACAAGACACAAAACACACAGCTGGGAATCCGCTAGCTGGGAGGTGGAACGGTGAGGGGCCAGGAGAGGCCGCACACCCGAAAAGTCGGAGGTAGGGTCTCCAGGGCCTCACCCCAAGTCGTGTGTGCTTCAGGTCTGGTTCCAGAACCGACGCTCCAAGGAACGGAGGATGAAGCAGCTGAGCGCGCTGGGCGCCCGGCGCCACGCCTTCTTCCGCAGTCCGCGCCGAATGCGGCCGCTCGTGGATCGCCTGGAGCCGGGCGAGCTCCTTCCCAACGGGCCCTTCTCCTTCTACGGAGGTGGGTGCGCGGGCCGGGGGCAGGACGCGGGCAGGCCCGGTTTCGTTTCGTTGGAAGCGGGCGGCAGCGCGGAGGCGCTCTTGGCTTTCTGCAGGAGAAGCGGAGAGGGCGGGAGAGAAGGGTGGAGGCTGGGGAAGAAATGAGGCGAGGCAGTAAGACCGGATCGAATTCCTGGTCCTGAATGAGGCTGGTGGGCAGAGAGGGAGCAGCTCCCGCGTTTGCACCCGGGCTTCCTCCGTGCGCCCAGCCGGGCAGGGGAGCCCGGCGAATGGAGAGCCCCGGCGTTGCCCTCCCCAGCCCCGATAGCGCGCCTTCGCGCTCGGTCACCCCGTCCCGCCCGGGGCCCCGCCCTGACGTCCCCTCTCCCCGCCGCCACCGCAGATTACCAGAGCGAGTACTACGGGCCCGGAGGCAACTACGACTTCTTTCCGCAAGGCCCCCCGTCCTCGCAGGCTCAGACGCCGGTGGACCTGCCCTTCGTGCCGTCGTCCGGGCCTTCCGGGACACCCCTGGGTGGCCTGGAGCACCCGCTGCCCGGCCACCACCCGTCGAGTGAGGCGCAGCGGTTCACCGACATCCTGGCGCATCCTCCCGGGGACTCGCCCAGCCCCGAGCCCAGCCTGCCCGGGCCTCTCCACTCCATGTCCGCCGAGGTCTTTGGGCCCAGCCCACCCTTCTCGTCGCTGTCGGTCAACGGCGGGGCGAGTTATGGGAACCACCTGTCTCACCCCCCAGAAATGAACGAGGCGGCCGTGTGGTAGCGGAGTCGCGCACGGCCCGCGGAGCTCGCGGTTGTACAGAAATGAACCTTCTATTTAAGAAAAAAAAAAAAAAAACAGGAAAAAAAAATCATACACAAAACAGAAAAGCAAGTCATCCCCCGCCCCTCCTGCCTCCAGCCTCGGGGACCATTTTCCGTCTGGGGAGACCGGATGGGAACGGGGGACGCGAAATAGGATCCGGATCCGCCTGGAGGTAGGACGGGGATCCGAGCGCTGGCTGGCAAGGTGCAAACTCGGGCACCGGCGGCGAATCCAGACCTCTCCCCACCTCCCACTGGACCCGGATCCTCGGACCGACGCCTCCGGCGTGAGCTTGGGGCCGGTGGGCCGCAGAAAAACACCCACGGCAGCCGCAGGGGCGGCCAGTCGGGTGGGTGACGCCCGGAGCCGCGGGGAGGGAGGCTGCGCCCGAAGACAGTTGAGCTGGGCGAAGCGGCCAGGGGCGCTCCGGGCCGGCCAGGAGACATCTCAGGCTCTGAGACATCTGTTAGAGTTGTCTCAGAGTTCAGCAACAGCGACCACAAACTCTTATAGCTTCAGAAACGCCGACCTGCTGTGCATCAGGTGGGACTATATATATATATTTTTTGTCTATCTGGGATTTTTGGTTTTTTTGTTTTTGCCAAAATTGCAAAATTCTAAATGTAAAGCCCTCAGTATCAACTCTTCTACCTTCACAAAGCTCTACACACACAGACACACGCAGACACACTCGATACTATGGTCTCCAGCCAGACCTCTTAGTAAAATGACTTGAACATCAGCTGTACAAAAGAAGTATTCTACCTTCACAAACACACACACACAAAATTTAAAAAAAAAAGACTATTGAACTAAAAACAGTCAACTGTTTACGTATAATGTTAAATTCAGGAGTTCAGTGTTTTACTAATATATTCTGTTTTGAAACCTCTTGTTCAAAACAAAATGTTTTGAGCAATTAACCAAAATTGTTCATTTTTTTTTTCCCTGTAGATGTTCTGATTTGCAGGGCTCACAGCTCACTGTGCTAGTATGTAAAAAGGTGTTGTTTACACAAGGCAAAGAGAAAACATGATATTCAGACACTTGCCAAATAGCATAATTATAGCACAAATACTGTAAAGGTGCCTGGCACCACAACCTGAAGAAAGTGTTAAAAAAAAAAAAAAGTGTTACAAGGTTTAAAAAAAAAAACATCTTTGCTAATTTTTAGTCCTGTTGAACATTCATGGAATTGTTAATATGACTTATATAGACCCACACAGGTTTTATTTTTGTGTCTTTAAAATAAAAGTCCAGAATATTTAAATTTTATGGTCAAATATGCAGTCAACAGCTGCTACTTTTTTTCTTTATAAATTAAATTTCTCATATGTCTTTTATTGTTCTGATAAACCTAAGCTTGTGTGACCTCCAGTGCATATTAGACCATTCACTGTATGAAAGGAAACATGTTGAATAAATTTGTGAGTTTTTAATAAAAATAGAAAATCTGATGTTTAGATAATCGGTGTGTTATTTTATGTTTTGACAACTAGCATTGACCTGTGATGTGATGGGGAGTGGAGTGATCCCTCAGAAACCAGGAGGAAGAGAGATAGGACTAGGGGGGACCTGTGTTCAGCTTGACTGTGGTTGAACCCCCTGGCTAATGCCAGCCACGCTTTTCTCCGTGCCTTCGTGCTGTTATTAACTACAGATTTGCATTCGGTGGATTGTAATGGATACATCTGAAGATATGTTTGTTGATAAGTTAATATAGAATTGGAAATAGAAATCAAATCCATGGCTAAAAATGAGTGGTCTCAGTCTGTGATTAAGCATGAGACCCCACGCCCTCTCTCCTTTCCCCCTCTAAACAGGTAAAACCTGACTTGTGAATGTCAGTTACCTGTAAATAGGTGGTTAGAGGTGGTACTTTTCTGTTTCATTTCCCATAGATAATCCTGCTTTCTAATTTGGTGGTTTGAAAGATAACATAAAATGAAGGTACAGCACAGCTAGAAATGAAATACTTTAATCCCTTTCACAGAACTGATATGAAACAGTTGTTTTATAGTATTTGTTTCATTTGAAGTTCCCCAGAAGGAAAACTGTTTTGCTTGGCACAAGATACATATTACTTTCTCTGAAAGATGAGCAAAAAAAACCAATACAGAAATCAAATTTCAACGGAGAGTTGCCAATAGGTTCTGAAAAGTAGTTCAACCTCTTCCAAGCCTTCAATAAACATGGAAGGAATTTAAATATTTTATCTGCTGTGAAATACGTGTGTGTGTTTTACTATCAGACACTACTTAGAGTTCCGGAATTTCTTTTCCATAATCACCTAGATTTCAGTCTAGATTCTTTATTTCCGTATTAAAAAAAAAAAAGGGTTTATTTGAAATGGTGTGCAATTTCCAGTGTTTTCATATTTTGTTAAGACACTACCAAGTGTATCTTTCTTGCTAAGAAGGCTTTAAAATAAGCCATATTTCACTGCATCCACATGACAGCTTATCCAATGAGGAGGACTATCAGGGTGGAATCTGACAGTGTTCTTTCAGAAATCCAAATTTATGAAATACTGGGAAGACTTTTGAAACTCCTAGCCTCTGCATGCAGCACATTTCTTTATCTATTTTGTATGTAATCACTGGATCGCCTTGTTTTTGCCCTTTTAGCATTTATATACATTAAATCATAGCCAACTTATTCATTATAGCCAGCCTCCTTTAAAGACATTCATTTAACTCAACGTATGCTCATTGGGAAGCTGCGTTTTCCTATCAAGCCTGCTGAATTATTTAGCAGTTTCATTGTGGAATCGGGTACTTGATAAGAGGCGTTTTAGAGTTGGCGCTCCGTGTGGATGCACTTCTCTCTGACTCGTGGATCCCAGCAGCAGCTTAGTCTTTCCCACTGGGCGCTGTATCCAGAACCCTAAGGAGGCCCTGGACAGGTGGCAAGGTTTAGCAGTCAAATTTGCAGCCGCCCAAGAGGGGGAGATCTAGGAACGTCAAGGATTGTTCTCATGCCCATCAGAGCTGTGCCCCCCACCTCTGGCTCTGAGGTGCAGAGGAGTCCAGCACCATCCACGGCATGTTAGGAGCTCCGGGGAGATGCCTTTAAGGGCAGGAGGGGAGCGCCGGATGGTCCCCTTCCGCCCTGAGAGCTGAGATCGCAGTGTCTTCTCCTTCCTGGGCTTGGCAGCCTGGTTTCTCCCCGCAGCCATCTTAGAGCCGCCACCTCTAGCCACCTGCCCTCAGGGTTCTAGCCTGCTCTGGGTGAGGGAGGCAAAGCTCACCCACCTCTCTTTTCCAGAATGGGGGCAAGTGGGAATTGCTTTGGGGTGAGACGAGGTAGGGGAGGAATATTGGACAGGCACTGGCAGGGGCCTGGGACCCTGGAGAGTATCTGAGAAGAGAGAAGGGTAAGCACCTGGTTTCCCTAAACTCTTGAGCTCCTGGAACAGACAGCTGATTGGGACAATGGGGTAGGGGTGATATCCAATATCACCCTTGCCTATCGTCTGCCCTTCCTACATCTGTCTGCCACTTTGCAGCTCTGAGGCAGTAGGCAGAGGAACCGTGAACTGGGAGACCCTCTGACTGTCTTCTCCAGAGAGGACTGTTCTTTTGGGAGCATGCGCCCATTTATTCCTTTGCCTGTCCTCATCTCTTTTGCTCACATCACTAGGGTTTACATTTACTAGCCAGGGTTTACCTTTTTTCTAAGAGGTAGAGTCTTTAAAAACAGCCCCTGCCGTTGTCCATCTTCCATCTCCACTTCCACCCCCATCAGGAAACCCCTCCTCCCTTCTCAGGAAACCAGAATCAAGCCAGGAGGGCCCCCAGAGAGGGGTTTTTAGAAGGTTGCTGCCTCGTGCATCTCCATCTCTCAGCGGCATCTCAAGTCCTAGGACTTCTTTCCTCCACTCCTAGAGTCCCCTCTCTATCCTCAGGATGGGGTAGGAAGGCGGGGGAAGCATTTTGGGGGCCCTGAGATATGTGTTAACAGGAGTAGGGTGGTCTTGATTTCTTCTTCAAAAGGCTTCCCAAGTCAGTGGGCACCTGGCCAGAAACCAGAGTAGGGGAGCAGACATTTTCTGCCCAGAATTATCCAGCAGTGTCCTGTTTGCATGACAGCTTAGAGGTCGTCTCTGCCTTGATTCACCTCCTCCCTCCTCCCTTTCTCTCCCTCACCTTTTTTTTTTTTTTAACCCCAAGACGAGGTTTCTGAGCTTTATCAGTGTCCCAAATAGGAAAGGAAGAGGACTGGGGGAGATAGTTTCCTAAATGTGGGGTGAGGGAAACATTTTTGTCCTTCAAAGCCCAGGGCGATGGCTGGCCCAGCCAACTAAGTATGCTTTTGCTCTGGAGGCCCCATTGCAGGCACCAGACTGCAATTAAAGGGGCTATGTTATTTGTGTTTTTGCTTTAAAGCTGTTTTCTAGACTGAATTCTATTGCAGGTGATAAAAAGCAGTTCTCCTTGCCTCGGTGCCTTGCCTAGGGGTGCTCCCATCCTAACCTGGAGTTCATTCCTTTCTGACTCTGTGAATGTCAACCCTGAGGGCTGTCCTTTCCCCCCACAGCCACCTAGGAAGCAGCAGACGTGGGACACGTGGCCTTTTGTTGCTCTTGACGCTGGTGGTGTATGAAGACCAGGGAAGTCAGGGACCCACACTTTCCTTGGGTTACATGGGAGACACTGGAGAATTGGGGGCTCCCCAAGCTTCAGCTGTTGGATCCAAATGGTCCGGGCTGCTTCCAGGAAGGGCAGGAGGCCACCCCTAACCCTGTTTTCTGAGGCAGTTTGTTTAGGAGCTTCAAGGTCTTTACAGGTGACCTCAAACAGACACTGTAAGGGGAGACCACTTTGTTCTTCCCTGATGATCCCTTTTTACAGCTTCTGTTTACATGTTTGTTTGCCCTCCTCAGCTGATCACCACCAGGGGAGAATCTAACTTACTCATCTTTTGTATCTCATTTAGCAGTGCCTGCCACATAGTGGGCAGTCAGGGAATGCATGATGAAGGAAAGTGCATATAAAGGGACTGTATTTTTCTATGTACCTGGGTGCAGTTAAATTGATCCCATTGGGTCTTTATATTTTGAGTCCATCTCTGCCCCTCTAACTGTGACCTGAATTTTTCCCCATTTGTGCACCAGTTTCAAGTGTATGCCCTTATCTTTGAACAGCCAGGTTATCTATCCTGATGGGTATGCAGTAGAGTAGTCCTCACTTCGCCCCCTTTTCCCTACACAGACAAGGCTACTTGGGAAAGTTATAGAATCAATCTTTATTTATGCACAACCATAGCACTTTCTGTAATAATTATTCCTATTAATAAAGATGCCAGCAGTCCACCGCACACTTAACACATGCCCATCCCTTAGGTAGGATTTCCAAATCAGGACTACCGGTGGGTCAGAGGCGTGCGCCGGGCCCCAGACTCCTCCACATTGTGAAACGCCAAACCTGCTCTGGATCCCAATCTGTGCTTGCCCTAAAGTACACGTGAGGCTCGAGACGCTTACCCTTTACTCCTCCTGTTTTCCAAATCAGTCACCGCAGGTCATGGCTACACTACACTTTATTCCCAAGCAAATCTCGGACAAATCTCGAGGCATACTTTACGCAAGAGGACGCGAGCAGCGCTTCACAGTCTCGGCTCTGGGCCAGCGGCAGCCACGTGCCCTTGCGCGCTCCCGCGCGGCCCAGCCCCTCCCCTCCCCCCGCCCCTCGGCGCAGGCGCACACCCACACGCCGCAGCCTTCCGGGCGCGTGCGCCTCCGTCCTAGCAACGCCCGTAGTGACGCAAGCCCCGCCCCCTCCCGAGAGCCTCCCGGAAGTTGGCGACCCGGAGCCGGGCGTGCGGCTCGGCGCGTCCCTGACGGTGCGCGGGCATCCGTCTCTCAGGCGAGAGGACTCGGCAGGGAGAGAGCGACGTTCACGAGCGCGGCGCCGGGCGAGGCCTTGATGACCATGGCGGGACCGCAGTCCCTGGCGCTGCAGCTGGAGCAGTTGTTGAACCCGCGACCGCGCGAGGCGGATCCTGAGGCCGACCCGGAGGAGGGTGAGGCCTGACGCGGGCAAGGCCACGTGCGGGGCGGCGGGCCTGGCCCCGGGAGGACTTGGGGGGCGCGTGAGGGGCCGGCGGCTGGGCCTTGCCGCTCAGCCTACCCTCCTTTCCCCCTGCTCAGAGGAAAACTGTTTCCCGGGAAGGGGGGCCCCCTGGGACTCGGGGAGGAGAGCGTCGGGATTCTCCTGATGTGTTTTCTGGACTTCGTGCTCGGGTGGGCGGGGCGCCCGGAGCACTCGGGCTTGGGTTAACTGTTGATCCAGGGCTGTGGCGGACAGCCAGGTTGGCCTCGGGTTGGTAGTCATCTTTCAGGATGCCCTTACTGGCATCGCATTAGAAATGAGGAGAAGGAAGTTTCATTCTTTTAAAAAAACAAACTGCCTGCCTCTGATAACTTACTTGGAGGATTGAAGGAAGAAGTAGGCGTCCGTGGTGCCCCTTAAGCCTTTTCAGGCCTCAACACGCTTGCTTAGTGGTTGACGAATAAGGCAGCCCTTCTGTAAGCTGCTGTTCAAAGTCTAGTTGAGAGTAATCCTGCTTTAGGCTTGAGTCCGAGAAGTGCGAGGAAGGGAGAATACAGAGGGATAAATGAGAGTGCTGGACCGTTTCTTAGGAATAATCAGTTGAAGGAACTGAGGTTGTTTAGCCTGGATAAGCAAAGAAAACTCCTGAGGCATGGGCTGGAGTAGGATACAACATGATGATGGCTGACTTGAAATATCTGAGTGACTGTCGCGTGTGGAGGAGGAATTTAGACTTAGTTTTCTGTGTTCCAAGGCCTGGAAATATATCTTTCTAGTAGATGCAGAGAGTCAGCTTTCTGTTCAGGAATAGTAGCAAGGTAGTGTGAGTAGTCTGGAGGTAGTGAGGTCCCTGTTCTCAGAAGTTGGTGGGGATTTTGCAGAGGACTTTCAAGCATGAATTTAAAGGGTTGAACAGGGTCGCCCTTAAAGTTGGTTCTAACCAGGAGGTTCTGATTACTTTTCCCCCTCCCCCCACAGCCACTGCTGCCAAAGTGATTGACAGGTTTGATGAAGGGGAAGATGGGGAAGGTGATTTTCAGGCGGTGGGTAGCATTCGAAAGCTGGCATCAGCCTCCCTCTTGGACACAGACAAGAGATATTCTGGCAAGACCACGTCTAGAAAAGCTTGGAAGGAAGACCATTGGGAGCAGACTCTGTCAGGCTCATCTGGTGAGTAGACCTACTTGCATGTCTTTCCTAATTTGGAGGGGTTAAATCTTTTTTTCTTTTGGGTGACCACTGCACAGCCACTGTCTTAGGATGCCCCCACTTACTGTCATTGATTCGGCATTAGAAATGGCCCTCTGAAGTACTTAATTTCACTTTGTAAGGAATCTAAAGCCTAGAGCTATTAAGTTGCTCTATTCCTAATGTTTACACTAATGGTTCACCCTGAAATGGAGTGACAGAGAAGGCCTTCCGTATTTAGATTTTGGAGAGGGCTATGTGTTGGGCTTCCAAGGTGGCACTAGAAGTAAAGAATCCGCCTGCCAATGCAGGAGACGTAAGAGACGTGGGTTTGATTCCTGGATCAGGAAGATCCCTGGAGAAGGGCATGACAACCCACCCCAGTATTCTTGCCTGGAGAATCCAGTGGAATGAGGAGCCTGGCAGGCTGTATGTAGTCCATGGAGTTACAGAGTCGGACATGACTTGAAGCAACTTAGCACACACACACACACACACGCATGTGTTGAAAAAGCATTGTGTCTGATGAGCATGCTACTCATAGATTTTCCTTTGGTTTGTCAAGTCTTGCATTGAGTCACTGGGTAATATTGTGACACTCATTTCTTTGCCATTGTAAAACTTTCATAACCCTTCCCTGTTCCCTGCAAGAGTTAGGAGGATGTGGGCTTATAGTTTTAAAGATTGTGAGTTTCTCTGAGTGGGAGAAGGGGGCTGGATGTGGTGATTCGTGAGTGGATGCTATTCGTTTTCCTGTAGAGAGGTCAGAGGGACCATGTTGAGAACCCACAGATAATATGAAAGAAGTAATCAGTCATGCTCTGATATCCCTGATTTAGGCCTTGAAACAGTTCTGGGTACATGATCATCTTGTTTAATCTTCCCAGCAGCCCTGTGAGGTTGCTACTGTTTATCCCCATTTTGCAGATAAGGAAATTGAGGGGCATATGTGTTACATAACTTATGCAAGGTCATATATCTAGTAAGTGCAGCCCAGAACTCAAATAAGTTAGTCTGACTCTAAGATCTATACTTTAAACTACTATCATACATGTAAAGAACTTAAAGGATTATTTCTCTTTACTATTTGGAACTGTATAGTTTTCACAGCCTTCTGTGTCTTGAGTCTATATATTAAAGTATATCTGATATTCACTTAAAGAAGTACTTAAGATCTATTATGTTTTCATAAAATCTTTGTTTTATGAAGAAAGTTATTGGTAACAGGCCCCTGTACAATTATGCTTCCCGTATGTGGGACCTTTGTGTTCTGCACTGAAAGAGATTGGATGATCAATGATGATACAGAAAGACCTGTAAATATCAGAAGTAAAAGTAATTTTTTCTATAATTTAATTTCTATAATATAATTCAGATTTTTCTATAAGTAAAATCAGAAGCCATAACTAATATTCCATTTACTGAAGGATCAAGTTTAGACACCTTCCCATGGAAGACAAAACCCCTCCTGGCGGGACTTCTCTGGAGGTCCAGTGGTTAAGACTCTGCACTTCTGTTGCAGGGGGCACGGGTGGCTCCCTGGTCAGGGAACTAGCATACTGCATGTGTTCGTGCTAAGTCGCTTCAGTCGTGTCTGATTCTATGCGACCCTATAGACTGTAGCCTTCTCTGTCCGTGGGATTCTCCAGTCAAGAATCCTGAAGTGGGTTGCCATGTCCTCCAGGGGATCTTCCCAACCCAGGGATCGTACCCACGTCTCTTACCTCTCCTGCATTTGGCTGGTGGGTTCTTTACCACTAGCACCACCTGGGAAGCCCTGCATGCTGCGTGGCATAGCCTCAAATTAAAACCAAAAAACCCTGAATAACTCTCTGAGCTCATATCCTAGCATCCTGCACCTCAATGTACTTAAAAAAAAAAAAAATTAGTTAATTTTTGGCTGTGCTGGGTCTGTGTAGCTCCATGTAGGCTTTCTTTAGTTGCAGTGCATGGACTTCTCATTGCAGTAGCATCTCTTGTTGCAGAGCAAGCTCTACAATGCACGGGCTTCAGTAGTTGCGGCGCACAGGCTTAGTTGCCCTTTGCACCAAACAGCATGTGGAATCTTCTGAACCAGGGGTCGAACACTTGTCCCCTGCGTTGGCAGGCAGGCTTGCAAGCAGTGGCTCCCCGTGGAATTCCCTCAGGACACTTTTGTGTGCTGGACCTTTGTCTCTGCTGCTTTTCCTTTCCTTCCCCTTTCTCCGTCTGATGAGCTGCTACTTATGCTTAATAAGTAAAGCTATAAGGTATCTTTCACCTGAAGCCATCTCTCACTATACTAACGACACTGCAGCGCGGTTGTTGGTTGTATCTACCACTCCTAGCAGACTGTGAACCCCTCCCCACAGATTCTGCATTCTATTTGTCAGTCTCTAGTTTTTATCCACGGCTGGTTCATAATAGGTGCTTAATAAGTATTTAATAATAAGCATCACTAGTGTGATAGGGATTGTGCTATTGAGTTGCACTGAGTATGGTAATACTTTTTTTTTTGGACAGGTGCCATAATCCTTTAGGTGAAATGAAAGAAATGGCCAAGTATTTGTTTCAAGATTTTCCTTTTCCCTCCCTCGTTTAGATAAAGAAATATCTGATGAGGACGGGTCTGCAGATGGAGATTCAGAGGGCCTGGGCCTGGAGGAGTCCGATGAGGAAGCCATGAGTGCTGAGGATCAGGAGGGCGGGGACGAGGGGGACAGCAGCCTGGCCTGGAAGAAGAGGAGCGGGAGCCACTCACAGACATCGTCGGGCTTCAGTGTCCAGAGCATCAGTGACTTTGAAAAATTTACTGAGGGAATGGACGACCTTGGTAGCAGTGAGGAGGAAGAGGAAGACAAGGAGGAGAGTGGTATGGAAGAAGGGGAAGGTGAGGAAGACTCTGAAGATGCGAGTGAGGAAGACAAGGCCGAAGCCAGGGCCAGTGAGGACGACGGGGTGGTGATGACCTTCTCTGAGGTCAGAGTTTCCGAGGAGGTGGAGAAAGGCCGAGCTGTGAAGAATCAGATAGGTTTGTACACTGCTTGTTTTTCAGAGTGTCTGCATTTGCTCTCCGTTTTGTTTGTCTGTTTGTTTTAGGCAGTTTGCTCTCTCCCTTGTGTGTGTGTATGTGTGTGTGTGTTAGTCACTCAGTCGTGTCCAACTCTTTGTGACTCCGTTGACCGTAACCCACCAGGCCCCTTTGTCCATGTAATTCTCTAGGCAAGAATACTGGAGTGCGTAGTCATTGCCTTCTCCAGGGGATCTTCCCAACCCAGGGATCCAACCCATGTCTCCTGCACTTCAGGCAGATTCTTTACCGTCTGAGCCACCAGGGAAGCCTTTGCTGTCTCCTGTGTCTTGTGTCCTGCCAGTTCGTTGGTGACGTGCCCCACTTACCTAGAGGCCTAAAGCACCATTCCCCTGTGCTTGGCCCACCCCTGCTACCCTCACCTGCTTCGCTGGCTCTGCCCTACTACTTCAGGCGGCTGAGGAAGGTTGAGGAGATGGGCATCTTCTCTCGTTGGGCTGTCGCATCCTTTCTCTCATGTAGCAAGTCAAGATACTGGATTTATCCAGATATCTCATGCGTCCAGATACTGGATTTATTTCCTGTAATAAACAGCGTTTCCATCGCATGAAACTGATAAAGCCGTGCTGTTTAGAGGCTGTTTTGATTTCCGGTCCCTCCCCTACTCCCCACCTCAGGAAGATTTTATAACTGAGAAATGGAATTCTATTTTCTGTCTCAGCACTGTGGGACCAGCTCTTGGAAGGAAGGATAAAGCTGCAAAAGGCTCTGCTGACCACCAATCAGCTTCCTCAACCAGATGTTTTCCCTGTCTTCAAGGACAAAGGTGGCCCAGAATTTGCCAGCGCCCTCAAAAACAGTAAGAGTACTCATGCTGCACTGGGATGCGCAGAACCCCGGGGGTTCATTGGGATCTACTGTGATTGTATTCACAGCACCACAGAGTTGAGAAGACTTGGCTTTAGTGATGATGTAACATAGTGATTTTTAAATTAAAAAAGATAACAGTATAACCCTTTTGTCAAATGAAGGCAATTTTGATCAAGACAGATGGAGTTCTGTCTATTCTCCTTATTTCTACCCCAGATCTCACATGCCCTCCCCCTCCCCTTGGTTTTGAGTTATTTTAAAAAATTTTTATTTTAAAATCTTTAGGTTTTTTGTTTTTTTAAATGTTTATTTATTTGACTGTGTTGGGTCTTAGTTGGGACACACAGGATCTTCGATCTTTGTTGTGCCATGCTGGGTGCTTCAGTAGTGGTGTGAGAACTCTTGGCTGCAGCATGTGTAATCCAGTTCCCTGACCAGGGTTCGGACCTGGGAACCCTGCACCGGGAGGGCAGAGTTGTAGCTACCAAACCTTGAGAGAAATCCCTGAGTTACTCTTTTAATGCTCAGAGAGAACCTGCTGGTACAAAACGAAAGGGAGACAGTAAGTGACTAAACTCAGTTGGTTTAAGTTGTATGTCATGTGCTTAAAGGATGCCTTGCTTTGTTGGGTAGTTTCTAGAACAACATACAGAGATGACCTTACTTCTGTCTTCCTCTGAGTTGCATAGAGTGAGGAGAAGGTAGGGACCACAGAAGGAGGAAAAAGTTGTAAAGAACTGCTGGTCTGTGAAGTCCCAGAATTTTAGAAAAGGAGTTTAGCAATTATTTTCCAGATGAGAGAACCAAAGGCCATAGTTACATAGCCAGATCCCACCTGGCAGAGACAGACTCCTCCAGCCTTTTCTGCCTTCCAGTCTAGGAGCCGCCTGCAGTGTGCTTGTGTGCCCAGCGGCACTGAGGACTGGGGCTGAGCAAGGTACGGGCTGCTGGGATTGCCATCCCTTGTTTGTAGGCTGAGACTTAGTGGGTTTTTTTGTTTTTGTTTTTTTTAAATATTGATTGATTTGGCTGTGCTGGGTCTTGGTTGTGGCATGCAGGATTTTTGGTAGTGGCAGGTAAGATTTTTACTTGCGGCATGCGAACTCTTGGTTGTGGCATGTGAGATCTAGTTCCCTGACCAGGGATTGAACCTGGGCCCCCTGCATTGGGAGTACAGGGTCTGAGCCACAGGACAACCAGGGAAGTCTTGAGGCTTATTGTTGTCATTTGCTCTTTCCAGCTTGTTTTTATAATATCATGGAGTTTGAATGAGAAGGGTCCTGAGGAGGACATCTGATTTGGTGTCTGCCTCTTGGTAGAGTCACCTTAAACTGTTCCAGATAAAAGTGTAGGATTTCTAGGGTAGGAGTCCTGTGCATCTTTCTCAGCGGGGACTACCGCGTTTAGTGGGGAATGACTTCCAAGCGGCCAGTCTTCAGATTGTGTCCTGCCACACTTGAAGTCAGGAACCTGCAGATACTGTGAGGGTGGGTCTTTTGTAAGCGGCTTCCCAACTCTTCCCCCCTTCCTCCCTCAAATAAATGATAGCTTGATGGTTTTTAGCATTTTTGAGGTTTTTGGAGCATTTCTTTGCTATTTTTAATGCCCTAGTGCCCTAATTTCCCGTATGGAAATTTGGAAGGAGACCTCAACTGCTCTAGATTAAATGTCTTCAGTGTTTCCTAATGAAGCTTTTTCCGTTTTGTTACTCATTACTCTTCTTGCTTGAGCCAACCCTCTCCCCACCCCCCTTTTTGGGATTCATCTCAAAATGTAGGTATTTTAAGGGTTAGTCAGTGCTTGGTTTAAGGGACACATTCTTACTCTTGGATGCAGTTTAGTTTGTTTAGCTATTTTACTGTTGTGTAACTTTTATTTTTGCAACAGTTCAAGTCTTTTTAATCTGTCTCTTTTCCTACTTAACCAATTGCTTCTTTGCCTCATTGGTGCATTCTAGTTAATCTAACAGATGTCTGTCAACCTGACTGAATGGGTTGCAGAGGAGAAGGGAGAAGAAAGGAATATTTGTTTGGTATCACATAGTCTAAGATGGGAGGGTGGAGAGTTTTCTTTTTTTAATTTTTATTAGAGTATAGTTGATTTACACTGTTGTTTTAGTTTCATGTGTACAACAAAATGAATCAGTTATACATAGACATATATCCACTCTTTTTTAGATCTTTTCCCATATATTATGGAGTATTGATTAGAGTTCCCTGTGCTCCACAGTAGGTGCTTATTAGTTATCTAGGAGAGTTTTCTAATTACCAGAATTGCTATGCATCTGAAGGGTAGCTAATTTTTGTTTTTACCTTTATGACTGTATAATATTTGTGTGTTTCCCTATTCTGTGAACAGAGTTTAAGAAAAACTTCTTGGTTATGTTACTCTGGATGAACAATTTATACTGTGTTTTTTATATATATATGTGTGTGTGTATATATATATATATATATATATATATATATATATATATATATATATAGCTGGTGTGGAACATTGGCTGAATTTGTACTGACCCCAAAACAAACCCTGGAACTTATTTTCCTTAATTAAATCTCTTTTCAATTTGGTTGGTCTTCCAGTAAGGTCAGACTGCCTGGGTTTAGATTCCATCTCAGCAGTGGATTAGCTGAGTGATCTTGAGCAAGTTACTTAACTTCACAGTCAGATGGGGATAATATGATTGTGAGGATTAAAGAACATGATCGATATCAAGCATTAGCACAGTGTCTGGCACACTGCACACCACGAATGTTAGGTACACATATTCTCTTTTTTCTGCAGAAAGAGTTGTCTGGCAGTGTTCAGCCCTCTGAATAGTGGTTATCAGTGTAACTAACCGTCATCCCTACTGTCTCCAGTGTTTTTTTTTTAGTATATTTGGTTGCCTTGGGTCTTAATTGCAATACCCAGGATCTTTCCTTGCAGTGCACCGACTTTTGGCGTGGGAGCTCAGTAGTTGCAGTGCGTGGGCCCAGTTGCTCTGTGACATGTGGAATCTTGGTTCCCTGACCAGGGATCAAACCCGTGTCCCCTGCATTGCCAGGCAGATTCACTGGACCACCAGGGAAGTCCCTTCAGTGTTTTTTGACTTTTTACCAGTGTTCGAATTCCCTATACAATTTATTTTTTATATTTTTATTTGTTTATTTGGCTGTGCTCGGTCTTAGTTGAGGTGTGTGGGATCTTAATTTCCTGATCAGGGATTGAACCCAGGACCCCCTGCATTGGGAGCAAGGAGTCTTAGCCACTGGACCAGCAGGAAAGTCCCCCTTATATAATTTAAATGAACCATTTGTTCTTGAAAATGAGTAGTGTTCTATTCTACTGTGATACTTACAATTCAGCCTCGGCCTCCTATGACTTAAGAAAAAGTGATCAGAGATTTCTTTATTGCCAAGCCCAGTTACTACCTCCCTGGAGCATTCACCCTTTCCTTGAAATTATTGCCCTTTGGTTTTGGTGCTTCCACATGATGTGTGGGTTCTCCTGTGTTTCTGATCCTTTCTCATCTCAGCCTCTTCTTTTATCCTCTCAGTGTCAGTTTCACCACATTTAGGATCTTCTTCTTAGGCTGTGTTTTCTTGGCGTATTCTCTCCACCGCCCGGTCATTTACTCTCATAGTCTTAACAACATTCTCTAAAACAGAGCGGACTTCCAGCTGTATTTAAGCCAAAGTCAAGTCCTGAGCAGCGTGCCTTTGTACCGTAAGCACCTTGAACTCTACTTTTCAGAAACTAAGCATATCTCTCCTTTCTTCCTCAGTGCTCTTGGTCCCCAATCACGCTGGTATTACATTTAGTGATTATAACTCTTGCTGTGAAATAATTTCAGAGGCATTTTGGGGGGATATTTTTGTAGTTACATCCCACGCCAGTACTCTTGCCTGGCAAATCCCATGGACTGAGGAGCCTGGCAGGCTGCAGTCCATTGGGTCGCTAAGAGTCAGACATGACTGAGCGACTTCAATTTCACTTTTCACTTTCATGCATTGGAGAAGGAAATGGCAACCCACTCCAGTATTCTTGCCTGGAGAATCCCAGGGACAGCGGAGCCTGGTGGGCTGCCATCTATGGGGTTGCACAGAGTCGGACACGACTGAAGCAACTTAGCAAGTGGTAAGTCATGAAGTAACCATATCAAAATTAAGAGATTTTCCATGCACAGAACCATTTCTTTAAATAGGTGAGCTTTTTCTCTCCGATTTTCTTTTAAAAACTTCTGGGTATGGGGAGGGAGGAGGGAGGAGGGTTCAGGATGGGGAACACAGGTATACCTGTGGTGGACTCATTTCGATATTTGGCAAAACTAATACAATATTGTAAAGTTTAAAAATAAAATAAAATTAAAAAAAAAAAAAAGACAAATATCTATGGGATTCTCCAGGTAGGAATACTGGAGTGGGTGGCCATTCCCTTCTCCGGGGGATCTTCCCAATCCAGGGATCAGGCCCGGGTCTCCAGCATTGCAGGCAGATTCTTTACCATCTGAGCAACTCAATGGATAGGAGTTTGAGCAAACTCTGGGAGATAGTGAAGGACAGGAAGCCTGGCATGCTGCAGTCCATGGGGTTGCAAAGAGTCGGACATGACTGAGTGACTGAACAATAACAATATAAAAAAAGATAATTAATAGGGACCTACTGGTGGCTCGGAGGTTAGGGCATCTGCCTGGGATGCGGGGGGCCCGGGTTTGGTCCCTGGGTTGGGAGGATCCCATGGAGAGGGAGGTGGCAGCCCACTCCAGTACTCTTGCCTGGAGAATTCCATGGAGGGAGGAGCCTGGTAGGCTACAGTCCATGGGGTCGCAAAGAGTCTGACACGATGAGCGACTTTACTCACTCACTCACTGTATAGCATAGGAACTCTACTTGATACTCTGTAATTGAGTCCCATTGAGTGGACATATGTATATGTATAATTGATTCACTTTGTCATAACCTGAAACTTACCCAACATTGTAAATCAACTACAGTCCAATAAAAATTATTAAAAAAGAAGAAAAAAAAATAAATAAAAACTTCTATCTGTAGCATTAGGAGATGGTTCCTTTATGTTGGTGGCAACAATATATAAAGAAGAAGGCAAGATACTTAAGGAAACCTCCAGCATGAGTATATCTAAAACTTTTCATTATGGAATATATCAAACCTATATAAAAGTAGAGAGAGTTGTACGTACAGAGAACTTATACACCATTACCAGTTAAGCAATAATCAACTCATGGCCCATCTTATTTCATCTGCTTAAACTAACTTTTCTTCTACTTCTGCTTAATTTTGAAGCAAATACCAGACAGTCTGTCATTTTATCAGGGAATCAGCGTGGTCTCTGAGAGAAAAGGATTTTTTAAAAAATCACAATACCATTATCCCACACAAAAACGCTAATGGTGATTTCTTAATTAAGCACAGCTGGTTTGGATGGAGAGGGAACTGAGAGAGCATTCCTGTAACAGGCGCTCTCCTGTCTTTTCCAGAGTTTGCGCTGTAGCTTTAGATGAAGTGATTACAGGAAAGCCAAACTTCAGCCGTAATAAGTTGACCTTTTAGCGAAATGCATGTTATTAATGTATTTAATGAGATGCATTACAGACTGCAGTGAGCACCATGTTTCATTACAGGTCCAAAATGCAATATCATTAAAGACCTTTAATAGAAACAGTGGTTGACATTTTGATATTTCCTGTAAGCAAACCGCCCCCCACCCCGCCCCCCGCAAGAACACAGTATAACATGATATAAATATAGAGGAAATGTTGAGTTTTTTTTTCACTTGCTTACGAGTATGACAACAAATTCCACTATTAGTAAATTAAATTTTCTTTGCCCTGCTCCGCCCTGTCTTCCTAGTTCCCATCCTTCCCATCTTCTAGTTCATGTTCACCCTTATATCTCTCTGTGGCCCTTCCCTGGGCCCATCAACTATTTTGACTTGAATAGACTAAATATTTTAATGCCAATTTGACCACAGCACTAATAGACACCTTAAAGAACAACTTTTAAAATTTTGAGTAAGTCATCGCCATTGGAATCTTGATAAATAAGGTTCTGTTTTGGTTTTTATAAATTATATTTATTTTTAAGTAGGCATTGCATTCACATGGCTCAAAATTCAAAAGACACTAATGACGCTATAGAAAAAATCGTCCTTTCCACCCCATACCCCTGCCACCCAGTTCCCTGTCCCATAGGCAACCAGTATTGTCAGCGAAATTCCCCCCTTGTTAATTACTTAGTTGCCTTAGGTGACAAATCCATGAACATCTATTTCAGTGTTCTCTCAATTAACACTTTATGGGTTCATGGCAGAGTTCTCATGAATGATCTGTAGAACCCTGGAACACTCTTAATTACTTGGGATGGGTTTAAGTATTGCTTAGGAGGAAGGCACCCTTAAGCTTCTCCAAGTGTAGTGCTGGGTAGGATTAAGGACCCTTATTACCTCAGACTTCATCTAGCCAAGCTGGTGTGAGGAAGATTGATCTTTTTGTTTCAGCTGATGGCTATCATTTTTTAAAAAATAGCTTTACTGTTCTAATTATATAATTATGTCATGCCTACTTCAAAAATTCAGAAAATACTTAAAAGCATAAAGAAGAAAATAAGGATTACCTGTAATCTTACCGCCCAGAGGTAACCATGGTTGTCATTTTGATGAATATCCTTTCAAACCTTTTTCTGTGCTCACACACACACACACACACACTTTTAAAAAACAAACATAAAATCTTATGTACTATTTTATAAGCTTATTTTTTCTACTTAATATATTATTTCGTGTCACTGTATTTCGATGTATATCAGCATTTTCAATGGCTATAGAGTATTCCATTTAATAGATTTATTGCAGTTTATTTAGCAGATCCGTATTGATGGATGCTCAGGTTTATTTTAGTCTTTCACTTTGATAAAGCATGCTTTGATAAACACCCTTGTACATACATATTTGTGCATTTTGTCTAAAAGTAGTACTGTCCAATATAAATATAGTGCTAGTCACATACATAATTTCAAATTTCCTAGTAATCAAATTTTAAGAAAGAGTGAAAAGAAACAGGTAAAATTAGTTTCTGTAGCATATTTTATTTAATGGAGTATATTAAAAATGTGAGTTAACATATAGTCGATATATAAATATTAATGAGATAGATACCTTACATATGTACTTTTTATGTCAGGTCTTTGAAATTCAAAGTGTATTCTGCATTTACAGCTCATCTTGAATTGGACTAACCACATTTTGAGTGCTCAGTAGCCAGATGTGAGAGTGAATACGGTATTGGGCAGCATAGATCTGCATTCCTGTAAATTGGATTGCTGGGACAAAGGGATTGTACTTCTGTTTCTTTTTTAGGCTTTTGGAAGATATAGCCAAATTGGCCTTTAGAAGAATTGTAACCATTTAAGTTCTCATCTGTAACAGTTGTTTTCCTCTAGTCCTGCTGCCACAGAGTATTATTGATCCTCTTATTTTTCCTAAACTCTAGGTGAGAAATGAAGGCAGTCATTTCTTGGTAACTTTCTGTTTAATATTTACACAATACCTGTTGACCTAGCTTTGAAATCTATGCTGTTTTTGGTGTGTTTCTTAGGGAATGAGTTCTACATAGGAAGACTTTTGGTCCCTATTAGGCTGCTCCCTAATTTGTCCAATGTGGTTCATTAGGCATTTATACTATGTAGAGAGTCAAGTGGGGTCAGCAGAGCTGGTGCTTTTCCAAAGCGACCAAGTCGGAAACCAAGCAGAGTGTTAGATTCAAACGCCATGATTCCACCCACCCTGAAAAGATGAGCCCTACGTGGCGCGTGGAGCTATGGAAGCTTGAAAAACTGCTGCAGCCAAGCTGGTCAGAACATTTGTTTTATTGTTGTGGGTTTGGGGAATTAGGGTTGTCTTCAACCCTAGAAACAATCTTTAATAGTAATGAGTAGCTAGATAGGGAAGCAACCTGAACTGGTAGTGTTGGTGGTCGTAGTTAGTAGAAGTCATAGTAAGTACTAGTAGTTAGTAGTAGTCGTAGTAAGTACTAGTAGTTAGTTGTAGTAGTGGCAGTAATGTAACACATGCAGTAGAGTTACCTCATCCACTGGATTCACGGTGAAGTCGGACATGTCCGTGTGTGTCGCAGCCTCTTTGTATGGACATTTCATGAACTCACTTTTAACCATATTTGCCTGACCAGAAGAAAAAGGGAGAGAGGAGCCGCTTAAGTAGTGCGTGTGGTTCTTCTAGCTGTCTTACTCAGCGCGCTGGAGGAAGTGTGGGTGGCAGCTGGAGTCTTTGGCCCCTGCAGTTATTTGTTCGGGTACCTCTCCAGTGAGCATCTTGTCAGACAGACTGCGAGTCTAGTGGTTACAGTTGCAGCCTGCAGGCTTCATCCAGCATGGTCCCCAAATGTAATCGTCCTGTGTTTAATGGACGAAGCGGCTGTCGTGTTTGAGGGGAGAAACCGACCATGTTGAACTTGGAGAGAGACTGTGGTGGTGTACTTCCTGGGCAGTTTTAGGAATTTGTAAAGTAGTTTTGTGAGAACTTGATTTTGGCTTTATGCCCAGACTTTATTTTTCTTTATTTATTTTCAAACTTTGAACTTTTTATTTTGTATTTGGGTAGAGCTAATTGACAGTATTATGTCAGGGGAGCAGGAAAGGGACTCAGCTATACATACACATGCATCCATTCTCCCGAAAACCCCCTTCCCATCCAGGCTGGCACATAACACTGAGCAGAGTTCCCTGCGCTGTACAGAAGGTCCTTGTTGGTTATCCATTTCAAATATACATGCTCAGACTTTAGAACCCGGCCACTGCATAAGATACTACTCTGTTATTATTATTTATGTCCTAACATTTATTCTTTTTTTTTTAATGTGGACCATTTAAAAAATCTTCATTGAACTTGTTGCAACACTGCTGCTGTTTTATGTTTTGGTTTTTTTGGTTGTGATGCATGTGGAATCTTAGCTCCCTGACCAGGGATAGAACCCTCACCCCCTGCATTGGAAGGGACCACCAGGGAAGTCCTTAACACCTATGCTCAAATCTTCAGATTAAAATTATACGTGAATATGATAAACGGAAACAGTCAGGAAGACAGTCCTTTGCCTTATGTTCAGTCTCGTTCTATTTCATTTTCCTTTTATAATATTAAATAACTTGTTTATATCTATTTCTTTATCCTTTGGTATGAAAGATTAGAATGCTACTGACAGGTTAAGACGAAGATTAAGCATTGACCATGTCACTTAGCAACACGGTGGCCATCTGTGACCTTGATGAGCAGTTTTGGTGGGATTGGAGGGATACAGGCTTGACTGGGATGCATTTGTGAGAGGACAGGAAAAAGGAATCTAAGATAGTGAGTATAGACAGCTCTTTCTAGGAATGTAACTGTAGAGGGGAGCAGAGAAATGGGACATTGGATGGAGAAGGATGTGGAGTCAAGAGAGATGTTTTGTTTTTGAGATGGGAGGAATAACAGCATGTTGGTATATTGGTAAGAACGATGCAGCACCTCCCTGGTGGCCAGTGGTTAAGAATCCACCTGCTAATGCAGGAGTCAGGGGTTCGATCCCTGGTCCAGGCAGATTCCACATGCTGCAGGACAACTAAGCCCACATGCCACAATTACTGAGCCCATGCTCCGTAACAAGAGCAGCCCACAACTAGAGTGGCCACCACTTGCTGCAACTTGAGAAAGCTCATGCACAGCAATGGAGACCCAGTGCAGCTAAAAAAAAAAAGTGCTGTGCACAGGGTAAATTGATGAGGCAGGGGAGGGACAGCTGCTGTAGCAGTGTCCTTAAGGAGGTAAGTGAGATGGACGAGGGCATGAGAATGGTGGCCTTTGCTAGTCGTGGGGGCACTCTAAGTGTAGTGACGGGTGGGAAGCCAGTATATAAATAGGCAAAGATAGAAGTCTGGAAATTCTCTTCCGTCGGTTGTTCTATTTACTTTGAAAAAGAAACCAAGGTCGTAAATTGCAAGTAATAGAGGAGGAGGTGGTAGCAGTTTTGAGGAGAGGGTATGAGGTAGTCATCCCATCCTTTTTCCACAACCCCTTTGCATTCTGCCATGCAACCACGGTTTCTGTGCTCTAGCTCAGTCAATAAAGAATCTGCCTGCAATGCAGGAGACCTGGTTTCGATTCCGGGTTTGGGAAGATTCCCTGGAGAAGGAAATGGCAACCCACTCCAGTATTCTTGCCTGGAGAATCGCATGGACAGAGGAGCCCAGCAGGCTACAGACATGGAGTTGCAAGAGTCGGACACAACTTAGCAACTAAACCACCACCACCCATAGGTTGAACCTAGGAGTTGAAAATAAACAGCATTTGCCTTTTTTTGGCAATAAGCAGCATTTACAATGTGTTACTATCCTGTAAATAGAGCGGTGAAGAACTGGAACATCACTTATTCATTCCTGTTTGTTCAGAGGCCTGCCTCCCCAGCTGTGCAAAGGAGAGCGTTCCTAGTTGCACAAGTTTGTAGTTCAAGTAGATCTTTTGTAACCCTCCATCAGGTGCTTATAATCATGCTTTATTTTAGTTTGCTTCACATTTGGACTGTTTATTATATCATTTTTTCTCTAGGTCTCTATATATTTCCTTCCCCCACCCCCCCGCTTTCAGCTTGGTTTTATTGTCTCAGTTACTTCTCCCCGATCATGCTGTCTCTCCTCCTACACTTTCCCAGTTTGTGTGGGTTGTTCTCTGGGACCAGTGTGCTGGATCCTCTTGGGACTTCCTTTCCTTGCTCTTCTAGGGTGGAGCTCTTTTCTGGCTCTCTTGTATTCCTGTATAGTAAGTCCCCTACATACATACAAGTTTGGTTCCAACAGACTTAGCCTAGGTACCCAGCTAACACAGTCGGCTATATAATACTGTATTGTAATAAGTTTATAATACTTTTCACGTAAATAATATGTAAAAAATAAAAATGAAAGCATTTTTAATCTTATAGGATGGTACCTTGAAAAGTACAGTAGTACAGTACAACACGGATTTCCCAGGTGGCGCAGTGGTAAAACAATTCCCCTGCTAATGCAGGAGATCCAAGAGATGCAGATTTAACCCCTGGGTCGTGAAGATCCCCTGGAGGAGGAAATGGCAACCCACTCCAGTATTCTTGCCTGGGAAACCCATGGACGGAGGAGCCAGGCAGGCTACAGTCTGTGGGGTCGCAAAGAGTCAGACAGGACTGCTCACACATGCACAGCACAGCAGCTGGCGCACAGGGGCTAACCTTTGCATCTGTGGAAGTTTGTAACTGGAATGCTTGTATGTAAGGGAACTTACTGGATCTCAGTTTGTCAATTTGTTGCCAAATATTCATGGGGAGTCAATTATCTGATTTCTCCTAGATTTAAAAATACTCTGCTCTCATTGATCATTGAGATGTTCTTAATGGATGGGGTATACATTTCTGGATTGAAAATTACTTTGTCTTAGAACTTGAAAGTACTGCCCTGTATGAATTTCCTCTTGTTACTGCCAGAAATTCCCACAAGCTTGGTGGCTTAAAACAGCACAGATTGTTATCTCATGTTTCTGGAAGTTAGAAGTCCTAAAACCCAGGTGTCAGCAGGGCTGTGCTTCTTCCAGAGATCCTCGGGGAGCTCCTGTTTCCTTGCTTTCTCCAGCATCTTGAGGCTGTCTGCATTCCTTGGCTCGTGGCTCCCTTCCATCTTCAGTACCAGTGATCCCATCACACCAGGCGTTGCTTTTCTGATTTTGATCCTAACCTCTTCTCTCTGGTAAGGACCTCATGTTTCCATTGGGCCCACCTGGCTAATTCAGGCTACTCTCCCCATTGCAGATCCTCAATTTAATCACACCCATAAAGTCCTTTTGCCTGTAAGGTAACGTATTCTCAGGTTCTGGAGGTTAGAATGTGGACATCTTTGGGGGCCATTGTTGAGCCTACTGTCTGTCATCCAGGTATTGTCCAAGAGACAGTGGTTGCCCGTTTGAGTCTCATTCCTTTGCAGGTGACTTGTTTTTGTTAGGGCTCTTCTCTTGATTTTCTGAAACTGCCTAAAGTGTTATCTAGCTATGGTTCCTTTGTTATTCATTGTGCTGAGTACTTACTAGGCCCCTTTAGTCTGAAGACTGTGCCGTCCTTCAGTTTGGGGAAAAATGTCTTTAATATTTGTTGAATAATTTTCTTTCCTCATTATGTCTGCTCTCTTTTTTTGCAACTATATTTTTAATAGCTAAAAGTTCTTTTGTTTTTTGAATGCTCCTTTTTGGGTAATTAGTGTACTTAAAGTATGTTATGTACATTTAAAGCTGTTTGTTTTATATTCACTTTAGTTCTTAAAAGTATTCCTATCTCTACCAGCTTTTCTGTTTACTCTGGACTTTTTTCCTCTCTTCTAAATTTTTATCCAAGTTATATCTGTATATAAAGAGTCAAGTAATTCTATACATTCTTATTATGAAAACTTATCTACTGACTGTACACTCCACCCCCTTGCCATAGCCCGTTCTCCTAAAGCAGCAGTTACATTTTAAATTATTATTATTTTTTGAGTTCATGAATTTATCTCTCAATCTCTAGTTGACATGTTTTTGTTCCTACTCGATCTTTCAGTTTTAGGCATTATTTATTGACTTCTCATTATGAAATGAGGATTTAGCCCTCGTTGCTTCTACAGTCATGCACACTGTCTGTCCCTTCCTGGTTATGTTGTAATTTGGTTAGATCAATAGTCAGTGTTTACATTATTATGTCTGTGTAAACACTGTTCACAGCTGAGCCATGTAATATATATACCATGATTATTTTTCCTTTCCCACACACCATTTTGTTTTCTAGAGTTAATAATTGTTACATTTCTGTTTATTTTGTTTTCTCTGCAGTCATTCAAGCTTGAACTTTTCTCTAGTTGTCTCAGTCTCCCCTCAAGATAATCAGTTGCATCAGATCTCCTGCCAATTCTTCTTCCTAAAGAAGTCTTTCCCAGAACCCTTTGTTTTGTTCCCTGTAATTTGATTTATTTATTTTTTGGCTGCACTGGGTCTGTGTTGCTGCGTGTGGGCTTTCTCTTGCTGCTGTGAGCGGGTCGAGTCTTGGTTGTGGGGTGCGGGCTTCTCATGCGGTGGACTGTCTTGTGGGGCGCGGGCTCTAGAGCACGGGCTTGGTAGTTGTGGCGCATGGGCTCAGTTGCTCCACAGCACATGGGATCTTCCCGGACCAGGGGTCAAACCTGGGTCTCCTGCTTTGACAGGCAGATTCCTTACCACTGAGCCACCAGGGAAGCCCTCCCAGAACCTTTTGACCTGCCCTTCTCCAGGGCCCCGCCATCATGCGGGGATCACCCTTCACCACCATCCTAGGGGTTACCTTCGCTTCCTGCTTCTGTGGATCTCCTAGTCAGGATTTTTCTTGGCTTGCTCCCTTACTTTGGTGAAGCAAATGTTCTAGTAGCTTGTTGAGAAAGAGTGGAGAAGAGGAAAACTTTTTTTACACCTTGATTGTCTGAAAGTCCCTTTACTCTATCATTACAATTGATTGACTTGCTGACTGTGTATAGAAGTCTATAGACTATTCCCTTGCCTTCCACCTTCTGAAGTTGCTGTTGAGGAGTCCAAAGCCATTCTGATCTTTGATCTTACTACTGATTTTTCCTCCCCATAAATTCTTTGTCCAAGGAACCTTGGAATTTCATGATGCTGTGCCTTGGCGTGGATGTACAGGCCTTTTCAGTCTGGAGGCTCATTTCTTTCAGTCTTGGGAAATTGTCTTGAAATTATTTTGTTAGTGATTTTCTTCCTTCGGTTTTCTCTTCTTTCTGGAAGGCCTGTAGTTTGATGTTAGACTTTTCCTCTGATTTTCTTTCTTTTTTTTCTTTCAGTTTCCTAGTTCTTTTTGTCTTTTCTTTCTTTTCTCCCCTCTCCCCACTTCCTAAGACATTGCTTCAGCTTTATTTCCTCATCTACTGAGTATTTTTATATCTTCTGTCATCCTTTAATTTTACTGTTACTTCTCTGGGGATATGCCTGGTTTGTGTGTGTGTGTGTGTGTATTTTTAAAAGTTCTTCTGGCATAGTCTGCTTCCTCCAAGCTGCTTTCTTTTGTTTAAACCTGGTTGTAGTATGTTAGATGTTTTCCTCAAATACTTGGTGATCTTTTGTCTGCTGTTGACTTTCAAGAGTGGGGTACTCAAAAGCTGATGAACAGTTTTGTATGTTTGGGCAGGGCCCTTTGTCCATGGTTTCTGTTGTAAAGTGATCTGTCTGGGCCGTGTGGGGAACACCCATGTCAGCATCTTCACATCTCGGCTCTTTATGGGGTCTTAGCTGCCAGAGGACTTCTAATCTCCTGCCTGGCTGCCAGCCTTGTAGGAGGCCGGTAGGCTGGGGGGGTCTCAGCATTCAATCTGGAAACTACGCTTATTCTTCCTGTTTTGAGAATTATGCCCTTGCCTCAGCTGTGTCTGATGTCCCCCTGTCCAGAGATGCTAATGTTTAACTCTCTTCAAAGGATAAACCTCTCAACTTCTGCCTGAGTAGAAAGAGGTGTGTTGACTGTAACCCTGCCTGCCTCTGCTCTTCTAGAGGTGCTGGTTCTTCAGTCTTGTGAGGTTGTGTTCATGGACAATGGTGGAACTGCTTCCTGTTCTTCTCTACCGGCACCAGAGTCAGCTTGCTCAGGTTTGCTACGTCAGTTATTTGTCCATCTGCTTTTTTTTTTTTTTAACTGGTTTATTGAGGTATAATTGACATATATTGAACTGCATGCAGTTCCCATTTCTCTGCTCCCCTTAAAGTATTCCCTGAAAGAGTCGTCTGTACTCACTGTCTTGAATCCCTTTCTCTTATGAGCGCATTCCATCAAGTCCGTTTCCTTCTCACTCCGCCAAAACTGCTCATCAGGATCACAGAAGACCATCACGTTCCTGAGTTAAGTGGTCAGTTCTCAGTCCTCATCTTACTTAACCTGTCAGCAGCTTCTGTACAGTTGGACCTCTGTGTACACTCATGAAGCCATCGCCAAGAGGCAGACATGGCTGAGCACACACACGCGTGAAGCCATCGTCACATCAAGATAATGAACGTATTCCTCATCCCCAGAAGTTCCGCAGCCTCTTTGTAATCTCTCCTCCTGCTCCTCCCATCCCTCCGCAACCAGGAATCTGTTCTCTGTCACTGTAGATGGGTTTGCGTTTTCTAGAATTTTGTATAAATGGGATCATGCAGTTTATACTCTTTTTGTCTGTCTTTCACTCAGTGTAGTTACTTGGAGATTCAGCCATGCTTTTGCCTATGTCAGTAGTTCATTGCTTGTAATCCCCGAGTCCATTGTCTGGATATAGTATATTTGCTTTGTTTTGTTTCTAGTTTTTAGCTGTTATGGATAAAGCTGCCATGAACACTTGTGTGCATGTTGTATGGATATATACTTTTGTGTCTCTTGAAGGACTAAGAACGGAATGGCTAGGTCACATGGTAAATGTGTCTAATTTTCATAGAAACTGCCAAGCTGTTTTCTAAAGTGGTTAGACCATTTTACAATCCTACCAGCAGTATATAAAAAATTCCGCTTGCTTCATATCCTCATTAACACTTGGCATGGTCTGTCTTTTTAATTTCAGACATTCTAATAATCGTATAGTCCGTTGGCTTTTTAGCTTCCAAAACTTAGTTGCTGTCATTCTCTCTCATCCAGGCATATCTCGGAGATATTACAGATTTGTTTCCAAACCACTGTAATTCACTTAAAGTGAATATTGGGATAAAGTGACTCACATGAATTCTTGGGTTGCCAAGTACATATAAAAGTTCAGTGCAGTTCAGTTGCTAAGTCGTATGCAACTCTTTTCAACCCCACGGACTGCAGCACACCAGCCTTCCCTGTCCTTCACCATCTCCTGGAATTGGCTCAAACTCATGTCAGTTGTGGAGAAGGCAATGGCACCCCACTCCAGTACTCTTGCCTGGAAAATCCCATGGACAGAGGAGCCTGGTGGGCTGGAGTCCATGGGGTCGCTAGGAGTCGGACATGACTGAGCAGCTTCACTTTCACTTTTCACTTTCATGCATTGGAGAAGGAAATGGCAACCCACTCCAGTGTTCTTGCCTGGAGAATCCCAGGAACAGGGGAGCCTGGTGGGTTTCCGTCTCTGGGGTCACACAGAGTTGGACACGACTGAAGCGACTTAGCAGCAGCAGCATGTCAGTTGAGTTGGTGATGGTATCTAACCATCTCATCCTCACTAGTCCCCTTCTCCTCCTACCTTCAATCTTTCCCAGCGTCAGGGTCTTTTCCAATGAGTCTGCTGTTCACATCAGGTGACCAAAGCTGCAGCTTCAGCATAAGTCCTTCCGATGAATATTCTGGGTTGACTTTCTTTGGGATTGACTGCTTTGATCTCCCTGCTGTCCGAGGGACTCTCAGGAGTCTTCTCCAGCACCACAGTATGAAAGCGTCAGTTCTTCAGCATTCAGCCTTCTTTATGGTCTCTCACATCCTTACATGACTACCAGAAAGTTATGTATGTACTATACTATTAAGTGTACGGTAGCATTATGTCTAAAAAACTACATACCTTAATTAAAAAATACTTCAGTGCTAAAAAACACTAACCATCATCTGAACCTTCAGTGAATCATAACCTTTTTGCTCGTTAGGGTCCTGCTGTGATGTTGATGGCTGCTGCCTGATCAGGGTGGGGGTTGCTAAAGACTGGAGTGGTTGTGGCACTTTGTTAAAATAAGACAACACTGAAGCTTGCCACATCAATTGACTTTCCTTTCGTGAATGGTTTCTCTGTAGCATGCAGTGCTGCTTGATAGCATTTTATTCACAGTAGAACTTCTTTCAAAATTGGAGTCAGTCCTCTCAAACCCTCCTACTGCTTTATCAACTAAGCTCATGTCGTATTCTAAATCCTTTGTTGTCATTTCAACAATCAATGAAGTCCACCATCTTTTATGGACGTGGTTTGTAGCGCCCAAAATAATGACAATAGTAGCATCAAAGATCACTGATCAAGATCCCATAACAAATATAATAGTGATGGAAGCATTTGAAATACTGTAAGAATTGCCAAACTGTGACAGAGGCACAAAGTGAACAAATGCTATTGGGAAAATGATGCTCAATGAAGGGTTGCCACGCACCTTCAATTTGTAAAAAACACAGTATCGGCAAAGTGCAATGAAACAAGGTATGCTTGAACTTGATCCTTCTTTTGTGGGTTTATTCCTTTTAAATTTACTTTTAGCCAGTGGAATAGAATAGTGAGTTCAAAATTAGATTCACACAAATACAGGCAATTGGTTTTTTACAAAGGTACAAAGTGAGTTGGGAGAGAATAAATAGTCTTTTCAACAGGTTATGCTAGAACAGTAGTACATTCATTGGCAAAGAAAAAAGAATATAGCTCATACTTTATACAAAAATTAACACAAAATAGTTCATTGACTTGCATGTAAAACGTAAAACTAGTGTTTTGAAGAACATGTGGGAGAAAAATCGTCATGATCTTTAGTTAGAGTTCTTAAATCATCAAAAGCGTAATCCATAAAAGAACAAATTGATGATTAGGCTAAATCAGAATTAAATCTTTTGCTCTGTGAAAGACGCATTAACAGAATGAAGAGACAAGCTACAGACCAAAGGAAAATATTTGCAAATCACACATAATAAAGGATTTATGTCTAGAATATATAAAGAACTCTCAAACCCAACAATAGAAAATACTCAAAAAAAAAAAAAAAAGGCAAAATATTTGAACAGAAACTTTACCAAAGAAGATATAGGATGACAAATAAGCACGTGAAAAGATGTTTATTTAACATAATCATTAAAATCACAAGATGCCCCTGTACACCTATTACCATGACTAAAAGCACATACCTGACCACACCAAGTGTCAGCGAGGGTGCAGAGCACCTGGAGCTTCCTTGCGTTGCTGGTGGGAAGGCAAGACGGTCTAGCCATTTTCTAAGAGAGCTTCGCAGTTTTGTTTTTTTAATAAAGTTAAATGTATATTTACAAGATGACCAGCAGTCCTCCTCTTAGATATTTTCCCTAGAGAAATGAAAACATACATCCACATACAGACTTGTATGTATGTGTTTATAGCAGCGTTAATTATAATCACCAAAAACTTTGGAAACTGCTCAGATGTCCTTCAGTGGGCAAATGAGTAAACTGTGGTATAGTCTTCAGCAATAAAAAGGAGCAGAATATTGATAAAATGCAGAATTGTGGATGACTCTCAAAGGTATTATGCTAGTGAAAGACACCAGTCTCAAAAGATTATATACATTAATGTTCCCTCTATATGGCATTTTGGAAACGGTAAGACTAAAGGGACGGAGAACAGATCAGTGATGGGCGGTGGTTAGGGGTTAGGGGAAGGGCTTGACGACCAAAGGGGCAACCTTGCTTTCTTCTTTGTTTCCTGTATGTTTCTGTTCACCTCTTCAGTAGCCTCATTTCTTTCTTTTAAAACTGATTTATTTATTTGTGGTTGCATGGGGTCTTAGCGCAGCACGGGGGTTCTCTAGTTGAGGCACCCAGGCTCGGTAGTTGCAGTGAGCAAGCTTAGCTGCCCTGCGGCGTGTGGGATCTTAGTTCTCCATCCAGGGTTCGAACCCGTGTCCCCTGCACTGGAAGGCAGTTTTTTTAACCACTAGACCACCCGGAAGTCCTAACCTCGTTTCCTTGGAGTGTTTCCCACCTGTTTTGCCAGTGGCTTGCCTCTGAAGCCTTCAGCTTGGCTGGTTTGAGAACACTTTGCTTGGATTGAAGGCGTCGTATAAATAGTGTGTGCTTATTCCCATATAACTCTGGGAATATCTCTTATGGTAATGGGTACATGATGCAGTACTTCTCAGGGTGGAGGGATGGGCTGCATCAACCTGTAGTGTCATTTTCACCTGAAAAATATATCTCTGGCACTAAAAACTTACCCAGGAGAGAATAATAGATGACGCAGAGCTTCTAGATTTTGATGTGGGTTAGAACTGAAAAATGAGATGTCTTTAAACTCCTTTCCCTTTTCTTCTCTGATAAGTGATATAATGTGGTTTGGACACTCACAGATTCCTGAGATTCCAGGTTCTGGTTGATGATTTACTGCAAAATTGCTTATAAATTGAAGTAGAAAATGTTTTGCAGACCTGGCAGCTTTCTGGCTTCACACCCATTTGTCACCCAGCATTTCCCTTTGTGTATAGAACAAGAATTAATTAGGCTGCACTGCAGGAAAAGTTTATGGCTATAATTTATATAGGATGAATTTCTTTTTAAAGAGACAGCATTGTTTCGTTACACCTATGTACATATAAGTGTGTGTATATATAAAGTAGGTTTTTTCCCCTTAAAGCAGTGTCTGTGAGCCTTTGGAGTGAACACTCATTTTTCTGCTTAACTCTAGACGTTAGTGGAATAGATGCTTTTATGGTGATTGCTTTCTGATGAAACCGTTGGGGTTTTTGTTTCTCATTTTTAAAATCATTGTATACTAGGGAGCGGGTCTCAGTTTTAGGTTTGTGTTTTTAGACATTGGTCAGACTTGTCTGGTTTCCAAAGCTTTGTATTCTTTTGGTTTCTTGGAAGACTTTTTTTTAGGGTCTTGCTCATTCAATTAATGTTTTCATAATCAATGCAAGTCAGAACTTGCAATTTGTTCCTGATTTGCACATTAAAGAGCTCCATTAATTAAGAATCCTGGTGTTTGGCATGTTCCCGCAGGATCTGTGCATTATTTACATGGTAAAAGTGCAGGATGCAAGTTTTCTCCGTTGTAGTGGCAATTGCAGTTAATCCTGCTTTTTCTTTCTTGCCTTTTTAAACAAAACAAAACAAAACAAAACACCGTTTTTTGTGTTTTTGCTTTCGAATAACATCACAACTCATTGAAACTCCTTGAGGATACATTGTACCAAAACTGGAACAAGTGATCCAAATGAGGGGGCACAGGAAGAGCAGAAAGTAAATCAAATCCTTTGTTTAAAGGGGAAAAATGCCTCTGGAAGAGGTAGATTCTCTGTGTTTGGTTTTTGTTGGATGTTTCACTTGGCTAAAGGTGGAAGTGTAGTTCTGTTTACTGTGAATTTGCAGATTACCCCCCCTCACCCCCGTAATAGTAGTTGTATTGATAAATGTGGTTGCCTTTCATAACCCAAATAACCCAGACATTTAGATGAACGAACTCCCTATGCTTATGTCAAGTAAGCTGCTTTATAATATTCCAGTTTTGAGTTTTTCAGCTTTTTCATGAAATCACTTTCCAGAGTGTTTCCTGGTACCATTTCTTTTGGAAGCCTTGGTCAAAGCTGGAGGTGGTCTCCATCCTGATGCATTAGATGGTGTAAAAGCAGTTGGAAACATGAAATCAGATCACTGGTTAGCAGGTTCCTGCTTTCCAGTTTCAACCGTGGCCAATGCTTACCCTACTCATAATGTATTTCCCCATGAGTAGCTAGTCCATCTTTAAAAGTACTATGAGAAGCTGCAAAGCTTTTTTTGAATTAGTGGAGACATTCTTTTTCCCCTGGTATTTATGAAACTTGTTAGGGATTTTATGAGACTTAATTTGTCCTTTTACTACTTTTCCATTACATTATATATGTAAATTCTTTACATATATCTTTGTATATATAAGGTATATATAAAATCTTCACTGTAAAAAAAAAAAAAAAAAAAAAAGCATAAACAGTGGAGATGTAGGTAAAAGAAGAAGTTGAAAGTTCTTCCACTCTCCCAAATCCCTTTTCCTCCTTCCCAGATAAAACAATGGGTGGGGGTGTGTATTCTTCCAGACATTTTAATATTTATACATTTTCTTCGCTGTACTTCTCTTTCCATTAAATGTTAATGGACATTTGACAAGGAGAAGAGATTGGGGAGAAGGTGGTATGGGGAAAAAAGGCTGTTATGCTGCTGTTGTTGTTTAGTTGCTCAGTGGGTTTCTAACTCTTTGCAACCCCGTGGACTGCAGCCCTCTGAGAGGCTCTTCTGTGCATGGGATTCTCCAGGCAAGAATCCTGGAGTGGGTTGCCATTTCCTCACCAACTATTGTTACTTATAAATTTTTTTAGAGAAAGTCGTTATGTCACAATACCTTTAAGCTATAATTCTCTTATAATTATTATATTTATTGTTGTTGTCGTTAAGTCACTAAATCATATCTGTCTATTTGTGACCCTATAGACTATAGCTTGCCAGGCTCTTCTGTCCATGGGATTTCCCAAGCAAGAATACTGGAGTGGGTTGCCATTTCCGTCTCCAGGGGATCTTCCCAACTCAGGAATTGAACTCACATCTCCTGCATTGGCAAGCAGATTCTTTACTGCTGACACACCAAGAGGTGTGTTATTAGCTGTCCCCGAATAAGTTTGCACATGTGAGTTGCTTTGAATGTTTGTTATGCTTGGACTGCACCTGACTTTAGTGTGAGTTCTTTGGTAATTTTTAATGAGCTTTCATGTAATATTGATTATTTTGCTTGGCGTTTAGTCTCAGATCTACCAGATTCTGTTTTTCTTGAGGCTGTTGAGTAAATCTGCCTCCGGCTAAATCCAAAATGCTGCTATTTTAAGAAGAGTTTTTACTAGCTGTTCATACTCTCGTGCAAGGAAAATTTTTACAGGTAGAGAGGCTGTTCAGATCATCTTAAAGATTCTTACATCTTTAAGATGGCACATAGTCCATACTACATCCATGTCAGCAGTGGTAAGGGTTTGCAGGGAGGGCAGAGACAGATGTGCTAACTCAAATAATTAGAAAGCATTTCCGATGACTTCAGTAGACTCATGATATAGAAGACAAGAGCATGAGTGAAAAGAAATCAAAAGCAACGTTTTGAGAATCGGGATGATTAATTCACTTCTGTTTTGGTGTTTGGTTGTGCAGGTACAATGCTAGATGCCTCTATCCTGTAAAATTAGTAAAAATACCTCCCATTTGTTAATTGGCACTGTTCCCCATGCACTGTGTTAAGTTGTTTTTTAAAACATTTATTTATTTGACTACACCAGGTCTTAGTTGTGACTTGCGGGCTCTAGTTCCCTGACCAGGGATTGAATCCGGCCCCCGGAATTGGGAGCATGGAGTCTTAGCCAGTGGACGACCAGAGAAGTCCCTATGAAGTTCTTTATCAATATCTCATTTAGTTCTCATTCTCATTTAGTTCTCTCTGCAGCCTGTGAAATATAACTGTGTTGTACAGAAGAAGAAATCAACTCTTGGAGAGGTTGGAGTGACCCGATCAAGGTCACACACTCAGGGGCAAGGCCAGTAAGAGGTCTGTTTTGCTTCACAACCTCTGCTCTAGGCCATCACTATGCACATAGTTTAATGCTAAACAGTGTTCCTCCCCCCCACCCCCTTTAAAAGAAAGTATGAGGGAATAGATAAAGTGCCAAAGCTTAAAGGAATTAAGGCAGGAGAGATATGGAGATGAATTTGTAATAAGACAGAAGGCTTAGAATGAGTAGTAAATGTAACCTTCAATTTTTCTAAAGATACTTTTTCGGGAGAGAGTTAGGAGGGCCCTTGGTTAATTGTCTGATCCACTTCCTCCCCTTATGCAGGTAAGCTTTTTTTAAATGATGAAGAAATAGACAAATGTGTTTTTCTTATTATGTATGTGCTACATATTCATTATATAAAATTTAGAAAATGGTCAAGTGAAAGTAAGGAAATATTCTTCCTCAGTCTGAGCAGTAGAGTTATGTACTTTTAAAATTTTGATATATGGTATAAATATTTTCTAGTTTTCTTCCCCTCCGTGAGTGTAGTTAGGACAAAAGTGGAACAGTGTTCTATATTCTGTTTTGCAGTCTATTTTCTTCTACTTAACAGAGATCATGAATATTTTTCCATGTCATTAAATATTGTTCTACAGCATTATTTTTAATGGCAGCATAGACTTTCCATCATGTGGGTAGCTTAACTAGTTCTTTATTGTTGGACATTTGGATTGTTTCCAGTTTTTCATCTTTATAAATAATGCAGTAAATATTATTGTTAGTAAATCTTTACTCACATCTGTGATTACTTTGTTTCATAAAATAAATTTCTAGATGTGGAATTAGTATGTGTTCCGAGAGGATATACACAGTTTTAAGGCATTTGATCTTTATGGCCAAGTTGCCCTCCAGAAAAGTTGGATCAGTTCACATTCTCACCTTCTTTATATGAATGTCAGTTTCCCTTATCCTTATCAACATTGGGTATTACAGTGTTGTTTCATCTTTATCACTTTGATAGGTAGAAAATTGTCTCTGCTTTTTTTAATTGACATTTAAAAAAATTTACAGTTCCCAGTGTTTAATAGGGGTAAATAGTTTTCTTTCATTCATTGGCCCTTGGTATTTCTTTTGTGAATCATGCAGGGAAAATCTTACTTTATTTTATTTTTATGTTGTTATTTGAAATTTTTTTTGTTTTTTGGGTTGTATCAGGTCTTCATTGCTGCACTTGGGCTTTCTCTTCTTGCCGTGAGTAGGGGCTACTCTTTGTTAGGGTGCTCGGGCTTCTCATTGTGGTGGCGTCTTGTTGGGAAGCATAGGCTCAGTAGTTGTGACCCATTGGCCAAGTTGTTCCTTGGCATGTGGAATGTTTCCCGATCAGGGATTGAACCTGGCTCCCCTGCATTGATGGGCAGATTTTTAACCACTGGACCACCTGGGAAAATTTTAAATTAGTTCTAAGGATGTGTGGTCTTCCTTGTCAGTCAAATATATAGCCACTTCTAATTTCTCCTGCTTTTATTTTCATCTGTTTCTTTTCATTCGATTATCTTGTTGATAGGAAAAATTATATCTACCTCAGAAGACCTCTTTGTATTCTTGAATTTATTTATTTATTTAGTCTTTAAAAAAATTTTTTTTGTATTTTGATTGTGCTGCACTGCATGTGGAATCTTTGTTTCCCAACCAGGGATCGAGCCCACATCGCCAGCAGTGGACGCATGGAGTCTTAACCACTGGACCCCCAGGGAAGTCCTTATTTCATCTTAATCAGTTTTTAAAGAAAATTATAGAAGTGAAGTTTGTTTGTAGTAAAAAAATTTTTTTTTCAAACAGTGCTGATTATCCCTCTCCTTGTGACCTAACAGTTCTGAAATACGTAACAGAGACTGTGAAAGTCCTTTTTATCCTTCCAATTATTAGTGCTCTTCACAGAGAACTGTCTCTAGAAGTTTGGTGTATATCTTTCCACATATGTGTGTGTTTAGTTGCTCAGTTGTGTCCTACTCTTTGCGACCCCATTAACTGTAGCCAGACAGGCTCCTCTGTCCGTGGGGTTCTTTCTCCAGGCCAGAACACTGGAGTGGGCTGCCATTCCCTTCTCTAGGGGATCTTCCCAACCCAGGGATTGAACCTCGGTCTCCTTCATTGCAGGCGAATTCTTGACCATCTGAGCCATCAGGGAAGCCCTATTCTTCTGGATACTTTATGTCAACTTAAAATTTTGTAAACTATAAATGAGATCATATGGATACATTGAACTAGAACCATCTTCTCATGTTGATAAATATGTCTTACCTTTTCTTTCTTTTAAAAAATGCTATCTTTATTTTCATTTTCTTTTTCCTGAAGTACTTCAAAGTAATCATCAGCATGTCATTTTGCTTCTAAACACTTCTGTAAATGGCTCTTAAAAAATAAGACTGTTTCTTGTATAGCACTATCATCTCATCTAACCAAATCAATACTTTCTAGCAGTCCTAAATAATATGTCCACTTTGTGCTCAAATTACTTCAGTTATCCCCCAAAGTATTTATGGTTCAGTGTATTCAAACCAAATTCTATTTATACTTATCCTTTTCCGCAGCTGCCCAGAAAGTTATCTGTGTAAACTAAATTGATTTAACCAGTCCCCTGTAAATGGGCACTTAAGATGTTTGCCTGTTTTTACCTATTATAAACAGTGCTAAACAAATAGGAAAAGGAGTATGTCAAGGCTGTATATTGTCACCTTGCTTATTTAACTTATATGCGGAGTACATCATGAGAAACGCTGGGCTGGAAGAAGCACAAGCTGGAATCAAGATTGCCAGGAGAAATATCAATAACCTCAGATATGCAGATGACACCACCCTTGTGGCAGAAAGTGAAGAGGAACTAAAAAGCCTCTTGATGAATGTCAAAGAGGAGAGTGAAAGAGTTGGCTTAAAGTTCAACATTCAGAAAACTAAGATCATGGCATCCGGTCCCATCAGTTCATGGGAAATAGATGGGGAAACAGTGGAAACAGTGTCAGACTTTATTTTTGGGGGCTCCAGAATCATTGCAGATGGTGATTGCAGCCATGAAATTAAAAGACGCTTACTCCTTGGAAGGAAAGTTATGACCAACCTAGATAGCATATTCAAAAGCAGAGACATGACTTTGCCAACAAAGGTCCGTCTAGTCAAGGCTATGGTTTTTCCAGTGGTCATGTATGGATGTGAGAGTTGGACTGTGAAGAAAGCTGAGTGCCGAAGAATTGATGCTTTTGAACTGTGGTGTTGGAGAAGACTCTTGAGAGTCCCTTGGACTGCAAGGAGATCCAACCAGTCCATTCTGGACTGCAACCAGGTCCAACCCAGATCAGTCCTGGGTGCTCTTTGGAAGGACTGATGCTAAAGCTGAAACTCCAATACTTTGACCACCTCATGCGAAGAACTGACTCATTGGAAAAGACTCTGATGCTGGGAGGGATTAGGGGCAGGAGGAGAAGGGGACGATAGAGGATGAGATGGCTGGATGGCATCACCGACTCAATGGACATGAATTTGGGTGAACTCCGGGAGTTGGTGATGGACAGGGAGGCCTGGCGTGCTGCAATTCATGGGGTCGCAAAGAGTTGGACACGACTGAGCAACTGAACTGAACTGAAATAACATTTTTGTATGCATCTCTTTGCTTTCTTATCTGATTATTTCTCTAGGATTAATTTCTAGAAATGGAATCATAGGGTCAGGAGGTGTGTGTGAGTGTACAACTTTGATACATTTTGCCAAGTTGCTTTCTGGATCTGTTGTGCTAATTAAACACTTATCAGCTGTGCATGGTGAGGACCCCTTCCTCACATTCTTGCAAGCATCAAGCACGATCAGAAAAATATCACAATGTGATATTTTTTTTTAAGTGAGGCTGAGCAATTTTTTTTTTTTAATGTATTTGGCCATTTGAATTTTGGAGACTGTTAATCCGTTTCTTAGCATCTTCCTTTTCAGTTTAAGCAAATATTCTTATATCTTGTCTTATAGGACCTGCTTTTCATCTGTATGATCTAGGCCTTCTTTAGTTTCTCCACTTTGTTTTTTTCAACTGTGGGAATCAAATCTAGATACAACATTTTAACAGAAACTCACTACTTTTTTTTTTTTTTAATTGTGCTGTGGTAACTGAGGAGGATAGTTAACGTCATTTTTTTGGAATTGAAAATTTCCTGTCACTTTGTCTCCCAGTTGGTTTAGATACATAACCCATATGGGTACATTGATCTAGAAAATGAAAAATGTGCAGTTTCTTTTATTTATTTATTGTTTGCAGTTTCTTTTTTAAAGCTTGTAGTAGTGTTCATTTCTTCCATCTGTATAATGGTGATATAATAATAGTGCCCACCTGAAAAGAATGTCATGAGGACTTAAATAAGTTAATACATGAAAAGTGCTCAGGTTATTGCCTGGTACTTAGTAGGTCCTTAATACGTTGCTAGCTTTTAATTTTAGTGATGGTAGTAGTTTTTTCCTAGGCTATAGCTCCATGGCCACAGTATATATTTCCCTCTTCATCAAAGGGTTATGTAAATAAATACTGGTACTGTACTTATAGTCAGACTTCCCTGGTGGCTCAGACGGTAAAGTGTGTGCGTACAATGTGGGAGACCGGGGTTCAAGCCCTGGGTGGGGAAGATCCTCTGGAGAAGGAAATGGCAACTCACTCTAGTATGCTTGCCTGGAAAATCCCATGGGAGGAGTCTGGTAGGCTACAGTCCATGGGGTCGCAAAGAGTTGGACACGACTGAACAACTTCACTTCACTTCATACTTAATAGTCACTGAAACGACTTAGCATGCACACACACACTTGTAGTAAGTTCTTTGGAGATTTAAAGTACACACACAAAGCACATGCCAGGAAAAATATTAAGACATCATTTTTCTTCAGTTACTCATTCAACAACCTGGAGTCTGCCATTTGCCAGCGCCCAGTTTGCCAAGGCTGAGCAGTTCAGTCTCTGCCTCAGGACGTTCACAGCGAGGTGTGGGGATAGGTAAACAGCTGTTAAAGCATCATTTAAATGTTATTACATGAAAGCAACCTCTCAACGTGTTTCATTTTTGGGTTGATAAATAAACAGTGCTTACCCTCACTAATATTAAAAGGGACTTAAATAACATCATCTTTTACTTTCTTGGTGTTTTTTAATGAGTGAATTTGGCTGTGCTGGGTCTTCGTTGCAGCCTGCAGGATCTTTAGTTGCGGCATCCAGACTCTTAGTTGCAGCACGTGGGAAGCTAGTTCCCTGACCAGGGATTGAACCTCGACCCCTTGCATTGCAACCACAAAGTCTTAGCCACTAGACTACCAGGGAAGTCCCTTTTATATAAAAATAAAAGTCATCAGCCTTTGATTTTCTGGGCTTCGGTTTATTCCAGTGGCAATAATGACAGTTTTCATGGGAGTGCACTGTAACATGCCTAACAAAAATTGCTAATTAGTTTCAGGTATATAAGTTCTGAACTCTGATACTGTATAGTTGATATGTTCAAATGAGGAGAAGTTAAGTTCGATTACCTTCCTTCTGTTGACAGAAGGGCGGTTTACTGAGGACACACAGTGTTGAAAACAGTGAACAGGGAGTCCACATTTTGTCAGTATCCAGACTTGGAAATGGCAGTGTAGTTGGATGTTCTTTCATCTGACCTGGTCATCATTTCTCTGGAACTGAAATATCTGTAGAGGGCTTTTCATGGCCAAAATGGTGTGTTAGCTGCTAGGGTGACGGTATGCACCCTGTGTCTGAAGGAGCTTATAGCATACACAGCACGATATGTGTTGTAGCAGTGATGTGAGGGATACTGGGAGAGAAAGGATTAACTGCGTGGGAACCCCTGTCTCCAGACCCATTCTGTACAGAGACTTTGGGCACTGGGCTCAGGACAGTTCACTACCGAAAAGGCTGTTTATTTAAAGGCTTTTTTAATATGAAAGGATCAAACTATTTTACATGAAACAGAAGGTTACTTGCATTGTGGTCCTCATTTTTAATACATTTATTCACTTCAGAGTTTACTTTAAACTTTAACTGTATTTTAAATTGTAAGAGTAATATGTGATATCAAAATATTCAAACAGTTCAAAAGTGTATCAGATAAAAAGGAGAATATCCACAGTCTCCCTGGGTGACTCCTATTAGACAGTTTGTAAAGAATTCCTTGTAAATAAAACTTGGATTTTAAGTACCTCATGCTCTGAGCATTTCCCCTTTTCTGTTTAAAGGGGAAAAATAAATTTCCCTTTTTAGAGAAGTCCTCTGGAACAATGGAGGTTGTCTAGGAATGGTGAAATGGAAGGTAGCTAGTAGATTTCGGGAAGTCCATTGATCAGTCAGATTGCTGTGTCCTGTAGGGCTTTTTAAGGATTTATTGACACACTTCATCAAGGTGTTTGAGAGAGCATTCAGGGAAACCTACGAAATTCTGCAATTCTTTTCCCTCCCTTATAAATTCATGCCTGGTCAGAAATTACAGCTTGAGTGGGATGTCCCTCCACAGAACTCAAACGCACACTATCTATCATGTTACTTAGCACGGCAGTAATGTAAAATGGGAAGGATTTTTTCCTTTTGGTTTCTTTCTGTGAAGGGGCTCACCCAGCATATTTTATCCTCTGTCTCTCCATCTCTCTCTTATTTCAACTTCCACTTACTCCCCAATTCCCCACATCATTCTCTTAAGAGAAAAAAAAAATAAATTTTGTCCACCGAGTCCTCTTTCTTATTTGATTTAAAAGGTCTTGGGTTGAATGTTTCTCACAAAAACACTTTGCATTCAGAATTAGCCCATCAAATCGTTTCCGCCACAGACCCCTGCACAGGCTGTGTGCCTTCCGCTGTGGGGCCCCCCAAGGTCGGAAAACCCAAGGCTGCCTTTGGTTTAGTTGTCATGATTTTAGAATATAAGTCCCCACGCCCTGCTTTGAAAAGTTATCCTGGTGGTGATTTTGTACCATAAAAAAATCCTACTTTTGGTTCACACACAGTGGGACAGAACTTCTGCTATTGCAGTCAAAACCACGGTCCTCCTAAGAGCACATTCATTTCTCTAAACCAGGGGGTATGTATGTGCCCATTCCTAGGAGCCACAGGAGACGTGGGTTCAATCCCTGGGTCAGAAAGATCCCCTGGAGGAGGAAATGGCAACTCACTCCAGTATTCTTGCCTGGAGAATCCCATAGACAGAGGAGCCTGGCGGGCTACAGTCCATGAGATTGCAGAGTCGGACCCGACTTAGCAACCAAACGACGACGACACATCTATATGTGTGTACACCTATATGAATGTATAAAAATTCTACTTGGGCTCACGTTGGAAATGATATTGACTCATCCACATGGTGGGTGTTAAGGAATCTGTAACCTGCAGTGCTCTGTCTTAGTGGTAACGGCATCCTGCTTTTGGAATATAGAACAAGCCCAAACAGTAATACTGACAGAATTCGGAATTATGATACAGTGGAGCCTTCACGTAATTCTTTGTTGAAGAAGTTAGGGCCTAAATGTTAAGGCTTATTGTTATTCCGAGTTGATAATCTCTGCCTTGCTTTAATAATTTTTCCTCATGCCTGGGTAGCCCGCGAGTTGCACAATAATCACTCACACAGCTTTGTAATCAATGCCCAAAGTAATAGGATTCCTCTGGCCACCGGCAATTAATAAATTTGTGTCTTTTTTAAAACACTAGCAAGTCGGGCCTGAAATACGACTGACTGGCTCTCCTCATTTGCATATTTATTGCAGTGGAAAAATTCTTACCAGATGATTGATGCCGGGCCTGCCTCTTGAATTCCAAGCAGCACGTTATTATGAAATGAAAAATGCTGGCCATACAGTTGATTAAAGTTGAAGACAGTGGAATCGGTGTTTTTTAAGATTGTGGGAGAATTAAAGGCATATTTTAATAGATGTTGACAAGAAGTGAACTAACAAAAGCAAAGCAAAGGATTTGCTTGAAAAGATTTAATCAAACGTCTTTCTGGGGGGATTAATTGCCAGGGATGACTAGTGCAAGTGGCAGGCTTGTGTGGATTTGAATGAAAAGTATTGTTCTCAGGCCAATACAGCGTGTGTCATTTTGACCTATAGTTTAGCTGCAGTTCTAGAGTTACTTTGGAAGAAGGGGGGGAAAAACTGTTCTTGCAATCTGTACCTTCTAGCTTAATGTATATATCCGGGAATAAGAGGAATGTAGGCGTTTATATATACTTGCACATAAATAATTGTATGTTTGCATATTTGCTTTAAAAACAATGGTGTGGATATTTAAAAACTGCTAAGGCGAGCTTATTTTACTTTATGCATTTGCTGTCCCCATTGCCCTCCATCTCCTCACCAGAAGTTTTACTTATTGGTTTATAATCTAATTAACGAACTGTGTGCCCATGTCCAAACTTATTCTCTGCCTCCAGTTTTGTTTATGTCGAACAGCCTAGATGAATCAAGGAAAAAAATAAAGCTGTTAGGTGAAAATGGTTTTTAGATTGGTGACATTTTATATATAGAATGCTTGCATATGGGCAGCATGTAAATGAATACTTAATGTGGGAATGTATGAATACTAGTTCTGTCTTAGCACTGTAGATCACAGCAAGCAGAGCCCGAGGTTTTCGCTGTATGAAAGATGCCGATTTTGTGATAGTAATATACTTTATATTTTATAGCATTTAAACATTTGCAGCATACCTTAATATATACAAGCATTTGTTATTTTTCGCCTTAGTTCTGCAAGATAACCAGGCAAAGGATTATCTGCATGGTGTAGATGAGATTGTTGAGACTCGAAGAGATTAAATGGGGGGGTCCACTCAGTGGAAAATGACTAGTTAGGGATAGTTTCTGTTCAAATCCAGGGCTCCTAGCCCTCAGTAAAATACTCTTTCCATTTATTCTTTACTTGGGAAATTATTTCTAAGGCTGGTGCCCGGGTGCTTAGTTTGAGTCTTGGTAATAAGGTCAGTCATGTGTCCTTCTTAATCTCCTCGTAAGGCAAAGGCCTCTGGAAATGGACCAGGTAGGACAAAATAAACATATGTGTCCTTGCCAGTCTCTGTTTGCTTTGTGGCCACGTGCCAGGGGGGAGAGAGAAGACAGTACGCATGCATCTCTGCTGCTTTTCTTAGCTTTGAACTCTGGCAGAGAAACCAGAGGTGAATTACAAAGTGTTGATTCCATTCCCTTGATGATTCATAGGGTTGAACAAGTGGAATTCAACTTTGTATGAGTGATAGAGTTCTTTGGTTTGGTTCGTTTTGGTCTGGGGCTGGAAGAACTCACTGTGGGATCTGAGCCTTCAGGGGAGCGTCTTTCCTCACCCGGGTCAACTGTGGCTTCGAGGGAGCCTGCCGCGTCCAGCAGAGGATTGCTCACTGTTTCTTCAGGTTTTACATAAAACTTCACTGGAAGGAAGTGTGACCGTAATAGTGCAAAGAAACGAGAATTGGGTTCTGGCTTCTAAATCTCTTTAGAGGAGGTTGTCCATGTATTGACCACTGATGACTTGACTTTGATAAACTTTTTTTTTTTTTGGTGGTGGTGGTGGTGGTTAGAAGCACAGAATTGCAGATTTCATCTCTGGTAGGTCTCCTGACACTTTGATGCATGGTGGTGCTATCCCTGAATGGAGCTTAAATACTTCAGGGCTACTTTCTGACTGGGTGAAGGGGTGTATAAAATGACGACGTATGAGAGAGTATTAACAGAAAGGCACACTTTGATTTACTGATATTGGCTCTGTGCCTTCTCGTTGGATTGATATGCTGTCTAATATATCTGCAATGGATTTTTTTAAACTGACTTGAGCAAAATAAAAGGGCTTGTGTAGCTACTTGAAAGTGGCCCTTAAAAGTAGTGGTCTCTGTGTTGGATGTTTTCACAATTCTTGGTTATGTTACATGTGAGAGTCAAATTATGACTTACTTGTTGGAGGCAAGCAGCCGTAAACATTATGGACTGCCTTGCAGCTGCTTCTCTGCATGGTTCTTGATCTCCTATTTTAGATCATGGACACGTGGTACTTGGAGGAAGTAAGGGACAAGTACTTGTTTTTCCTGTTCTTATAATTATTTTTTATTGTGGCAAAAAGATACATAGCATGAAAATTACCATTCTAAGTGTACAGTGCAATAATGTTAAGTATAATTACATTGTTGTACATCCAGTCGCCAGAACTTTTTGATTTTGTGAAACTAAAACCCTGTACCCATTACATAAGAATTCTCCATTTCCCTCTCCCCCCAACCCTTGACACGCACCATTCTCCTCTCTGTTTTTATGAATTAGACTACTCTACATACCTCGTATACTGGAGAAGGCAATGGCACCCCACTCCAGTACTCTTGCCTGGAAAATCCCATGGACCGAGGAGCCTGGTAGGCTGCAGTCCATGGGGTTGCTAAGAGTCGGGCACGACTGAGCGACTTCACTTTCACTTTTCACTTTCATGCATTGGAGAAGGAAATGGCAACCCACTTAAGTACTCTTGCCTGGAGAATCCCAGGGATGGGGGAGCCTAGTGGGCTGCCGTCTACGGGGTCACACAGAGTCGGACACGACTGAAGCGACTTAGCAGCAGTAGCAGCAGCAGCTGATACCTCGTATAAGTGGGATGATACAGTATTTGTCCTTCTGTGACTGACTTATTTCACTGAGCACAGTGTCCTCAAGGCTCATCCATGTTGTGGCATGTGTCAGAATTCCCCTCCTTTTTAAGGCTGAGTAACATTCCGTTGTTCTTTCAGACTAGGCGCCAGACCGAAGGATTGTAGATGACTTTTTCTGTGTAGAGATAGACTGGGGAGGTAGAGTTATTATTACTTCAGCCTTAAAGAGTACAGCTCAATCGCCAGTATATTCACCTTGTCCTGCCACCATCATCACTACTGTCCATTCCGAAAACTTTTTTCTCATCCCAAGCTGAAACTTTGTGTCCATTGAACAGGAAGTCCCCATCCCCCCCTCTCCCCAGCCACTCTTCTGTTTTCTGTCTGTGAATTTGACTGTAGTTTTAGGTTCCTCCTGTAAGCGTAATCACACAATATATGTCTTTTTGCAACTGGCTTATTTCACATAGCCTAATATTTTCAAGATTTAGTCTTGGGAATTTTGAGGACCACTTTGCAGATGCAAAATTGATTTGTGGTTTCACTTTGGAGAATATGGGCTGTCTTACAAATAGCTGTTTCTCGAAAAGGAGTAAAAACAATGGTTCATACTTGCATAGAATTGGGATGAGATGAGATTTCTGTTTTCATGGGCTTCCTTACAAGTGTTAGTGTCTCTTGTATTTTCTTAAGTTTCTTGCTATAACATACTTTCAGAACCTTAGCTGTTATGGGCTCTCTGTTTATAATTGTCAGCTGTTTTCATAGGTGCTCACTGATGGTAACATAGTGTTTGTAGGTGCCATTTTTATTCTTTGCTTTCCTCACTATTGTAATTATTTTCCGTACACACACACATACTTTTGCATCATCCCAGTTACGCTTACCACGTGCACGTGTGCTACGTTGCTTCAGTCGTGTCTGACTCTTTGATGCCCCGTGGACTGTAGCTGCCAGGCTCCGCTGTCCATGGGATTCTCTGGGCAAGAGTACTGGAGTGGGTTGCCGTTTCCTCCTCCAGAGGAAGCTTCCTGATCCAGGGATAGAACCTGTATCTCCTGTGTCTCCTGCATTGAAGGCAGATTCTTTACTGGCTGAGCTGTCTGGGAAGTTACACACTTAGCACATTTAGACTTTAAAGTAATTCTTGTCTTTAAAATTGTTATGTCTAAGACTTCTCTGGTGATCCAGTGGTTAAGACTCTGCCCTTCCAATGCAGAGGGTACAGGTTTGATGCCTGGTCAGGGAACTCAGATCATACATGCTGTGTGATGTGACCTAAAAAAGAAAAAATTGTTATGTCTTTATTCTTTTTTTTCTTCTTGCCTACTTCTCATCTGTTTATACTTAATCCATTTCCCTAAAACTATCAGAGGAATAATTCTGTATTATTTTTTCCTCTTGAGAATAATTTTTTATCATTATATTTGGTGGAAAGTTTTGTTAAAATTCAGAGCAACGGGTTGAGAATCTTGGGTTGGAACACAAGGCATTTTGGATTTCTTCAGATATTGCAGGTCCTCCCAAGTGATATGGATATGTACTGATTATAAAAGGATTAGAATATGGAATTTATAAATGATAAATGATCAAGGATCTTACGCTATTTATAAACAGGGAAGTTGTATTTATATAGTCTTATATGGAGATTATTGGAGGAATGCAAAGGAGCTGTTAGGTCACTGAGTTCCTTCTGACCAATTCAGGGGGACTTTCTCAGGTAAGCTCTTAGCCTTATAGTGAAATGGGATGCTACAGCATGATCTGTTTGGAGAACTGGTCTGAGTCATGTGTTGGTGTCCCAGTGATAAAATAGGTTGGGATGCAAAATAGTGAGGAAGTTACTCAGCAGAAGCAGAAGAGTTAGAATCAAATTGATAAAAATCAGATAAACGGAAGTTTGTGTGAGCTGGTTAGTCTGAAATGTGAACAGAAATGAATGTGCTGCTGCTGCTGCTGCTGCTTAGTCGCTTCAGTCGTATCCGACTCTGTGCGACCCTATGAACTGCAGCCCGCCAGGCTCCTCTGTCCATGGGATTCTGTAGGCAAGAATGAATACTGGAGTGGGTTGCCATGCCCTCCTCCAGGGGAGCTTCCCGACCCAGGGATTGAACCTGGGTCTCCTGCATTGCAGGCAGATTCTTTACTGAATGAGCCACGAAATGAATGAATGAAATAAAGCCCAAGAAATGAATGTAAGGTCTGCTAAATGAGAGTCAGGATGCTTGAAAGAAGATTATGTTTCCTTAAGGGAAAGAGGGAAGGACTGATAGAAGCATAGCCAGAGACAAATGGACAACTCTTAGTGATAATACATATGGAAAACACAGGATTTAGCCACTGATCGAATATACTGAATACCGGCACCAAAATGTCAGTGATCGCCTATGAAAATTAAACAGAGACGAGAGAAGCAGACAAAGGAGAAGGATTGGATTGGAAGAAAAAAGTTTTGTTTCTGACATGGGGTGTTTGAGGGAGTGATGGAGCATCCAAGTGGAGATTTTCTTAGTTGCTGGAAATGTGAGAGTTTGATTATAAAGAGATGTCTGAATGCTATCAAAACATATCTAGTAATTATCAACGTCTAGTTAGCCCCTTTAGTAGGATTAGTAGGATTATGCTGATAAGGAAGGTAAGAGTGTGTTTCTCAGAGAGCCAGTTTTTATTCTGAAAGTTCTTGGTCGTAGATGTTACATTTGATCCCGACCAGCCTTATTATGAATACATCCTGTTGGCTGTGAGAACTGGGTGAGAACACGTGCCCGATGAGCAGATTTCCAATACACAATTCAGTACACTGAACGATCCAGAGCCTGGGGTTCCATATCCCTGCATCCAGCCAACTTTGAACCAACGATATTTGGAAAGAAACTAGTGTGGAGATTCCTTAAAAAACTGGAAATAGAACTGCCTTATGATCCAGCAATCCCACTGCTGGGCATACACACTGAGGAAACCAGAAGGGAAAGAGACACGTGTACCCCAATGTTCATCGCAGCACTGTTTATAATAGCCAGGACATGGAAGCAACCTAGATGCCCATCAGCAGATGAATGGATAAGAAAGCTGTGGTACATATACACAATGGAGTATTACTCAGCCATTAAAAAGAATACATTTGAATCAGTTCTAATGAGATGGATAAACCTGGAACCTATTATACAGAGTGAAGTAAGCCAGAAAGAAAAACACCAATACAGTATACTAACACATACATATGGAATTTAGAAAGATGGTAACAATAACCCTGTGTACGAGACAGCAAAAGAGACACCGATGTATAGATCAATCTTATGGACTCTGTGGGAGAGGGAGAGGGTGGGGAGATTTGGGAGAATGGCATTGAAACATGTATAATATCATGTATGAAACGAGTCGCCAGTCCAGGTTCGATGCACGGTACTGGATGCTTGGGGCTGGTGCACTGGGACGACCCAGAGGGAGGGTAGGGGAGGGAGGAGGGAGGAGGGTTCAGGATGGGGAACGCGGGTATACCTGTGGTGGATTCATTTTGATATTTGGCAAAAGTAATACAATATTGTAAGTTAAAAAAAAAAAAAAAAGAAGTACAGAAGAAAAAAAAAGAAAGAAAAAAAAATGTCAGAAAGTTCCGAAAATTTGCAGCACTCTTGACAACCATTTCCACAGTATTTGTATCATATTCACAACAATTTATGTAACATTGACATTATACTAGTTGTTATAAGTAATCTAGAGATGATTTGAAGCATGTGTGAGGATATGGGTAGGTTATATGGGTTATATGCAAATTAGGCCCTTTGATATAAGGAAGGGACTTGAGCATCTGTGGATTTTTGCTACCCAGGGGGAGAGGCCCTGGAACCAATCCCGTGAGGATACAGAGCGATCACTGTATTGCGAACAGGAAGTCATTAACTTGGGTGTGTGTTCGTGAACAGGAACTTTCCATAAGGGTATATGCTGAGAGCGGAGAAGACAATGGCACCCCACTCCAGTACTCTTGCTTGGAAAATCCCATGGACGGAGGAGCCTGTTAGGCTGCAGTCCATGGGGTCGCCAAGAGTCGGACACAACTGAGCAACTTCACTTTCACTTTTCACTTTCATGCATTGGAGAAGGAAATGGCAGCCCACTCGAGTGTTCTTGCCTGGAGAATCCCAGGGATGGGGGAGCCTGGTGGGCTGCCATCTACGGGGTCCCACAGAGTCGGACATGACTGAAGTGACTTAGCATAGTATAGCATAGCATACACTGAGAGACCAAATGAATGAGGTGGCAGCTCACACCAGAGGCAGAGAAGATCTCTCAGGGAAGGGAGGTGGTGGTGATAGGAATCCTAGGACTAAGTTGTGCTTCTGGGGGGAAAAGAGAAGGTATTACTTAAGGAGCCAGTTGATAAAGGGATAATCCAAGAGGCAACTGTAGAAGGATAACTGAGATAACACCAGAGGAAGAAAATGATTGCTTATGATGACAGACAAGGAAGGATTTTGTCAAACTTAGTAAATTTAAGAACTCAGAACTTATTGCAGATGTTTTAAGTTTCTTACACATGTTTCCTTGCCTGTTCTCCACAAGGACTCTAGGAGGTAGGCACTGTTACTATTTCCTTTCAGGAATTCTGCATTTCAGAGAGTTCTTAGGCCCGGCCAGTCCTGTACTCCTCTCCCGCCCAGCCAGTACTACTCGGGAGGCAGGCGTCAGAGGCATCACCTGCTTTGGAGCACTGTAGGTAATTAACTGTTCCTTTTCCCTGCTTTATTTCCCAGGTCACAAGGCACTTAAAGCACTGTTGAGGTCATTGGTAGATCTCCAGGAAGAGTTGCTTTTCCAGTACCCAGACACTAGGTATCTCGTAGATGGGACAAAACCCAAAGCAGAAAGGTAAGGAGGAATGGAACTATGGAATCTGTCTTTTCATCTGAATATTTTCCCACTGTTTATAAAGTCAGGTCCTTCCAGAAGATATCAGACTTCTTAATGTTAGTAAACTATTAATAGAAAGAGCCTCTCACATTTAATTGGTAGCCAGGATGGCATATAAATTGGAAATTATCTTTTGGATTTTTATGTGTAGTTGTGCCTAATTGTGTTTGTGCATGTGTGCATGCTCAGTCGCTAGGTTGTGTCCAACTTTTTTGTGACCCCGTGGACTGTAGCCTGACAGGCTTCTCTGTCCATGGGATTCTGCAGGCAAGAATCCTGGAGTGGGTTGCCATTCCCTCCTCCAAGGGATCTTCCCAACCCAGGGATCAACCTGTGTCTCCTGCATTGCAGGTGTATTCTTCACCACTGAGCCACCTAGGGAGCCCAGTTACCTTTGTAAGCTTCTGCAAAAAACTTGCCTCTGGGGGTAGGGGGCTGCACCTCTCGGCTTGTGGGATCTTAGTTCCTCGACTAAGGATCAAACCCAGAGCCCTGGCAGTGAGATCACTGAGGCTTAACCACTGGACCACTAGGGAATTCCCCAAACTTGCCTTGTTTTTTAGATCTAGTGAAATTATTGGTGAAAGCACATTTTTAGTATGAATGCTTAATTGATGTTTACGAAGCCCTTTGTTGCCCATACATGGAATTGCCAGTTGCAACCATCGACTTTTTAGTAAGGGAAGAGGCAGTTATTTTGACTGGTGGAAACCTTTTGGAAAATAGCAGAATAAACTTTTTTTTCCCTTCCTGAAATGATCACACCTGATGAAGGGTCACCCGCCTCCTTGACCTCTCCCTCTGGCTGAGCCTGCTGCAAGTGATACCTGCCTGTTGTTTTCCGTTGCACTTCTCTTCCGCTCCACTCCTTTCCACTGAGTTAGTTTGAAGGACAGAGGAGAGGAGCTCTCTTGTAGGAAGCACTTCCTGTGTGTTGGGGTCGGCAGTCCATAGAGTGCAGCTGGTTCTAACTGGAGGCTACGTTCTCAGGCGGTTGAGGGCATTGCAGTCTAGCTTGGGTTCTGTGGCCTATCGCTTTGAGTTTTCTTCACATTCTGCTTCTCTTCATTTGGTTCAACTAATACTATTCAGCTTTCCCGAACAATTGGTTACAGAGAGACATATTCCCCTTATTGATTTGGGGATTAAGGTCATAAAAGTATGATTATGTGTTTAATTTTTAAAGACCCTGCTATAACAGTATAGGCCTGGTTCATGTGCATTTCTAATAATGTTTTTAACAACCTCATTTACTTTTATGGTTTTCTTACCTTTTAAAAATATTTTTGAAACCACCTATTTTTATGTTTATTTGAAAAAGTACAGAAGTTTTTGTTTGACTGTGTGAATGCTCTCTTACAACAGAAAAAAGCCATACTCTTTAAAAAAAAAATTTTTTTTTAAATTTATTTGTTTGGCTGCGTGGGATCTTTAGTTGCCACACGTGGTATCAAGTTCCCTGACCAGGTATCGAACCTGGGCCCCCTGCTTTGGGAGCACAGTCTTAGCCACTGGGCCACCAGGGAATACTCCTGACTGCACATGGGCCTAGGTTTTACTCAGGTAACGTTTATTTACATTGGATTCTTACTGGGTTTTCCAGTGAAGAGGAGATTTCCAGTGATGATGAAGAGCTCGTAGAGAAGAAGAAGCCGCAGAGGAGGGCCCCGACAAAGAGGAAGCTGGAGACGGAGGACTACCCCAGCTTCATGGCGAAGCGCTTCGCCGACTTCACCATCTATAGGAACCGCACGCTCCAGAAGTGGCACGATAAGACCAAGCTGGCTTCTGGAAAACTGGGGAAGGCAAGCGTGGGTGCCTGTGTGTGTGTGTATGTGAGTGTGTGAGGCAGGTCGTGGCAACCTGAAGCGGCTGTGAGAAATGGGAGCTACAGCTCCCTTATATGGATGATGCCTTGATGTGGTAGTCATCCGTCATCTCTGTGGAAAAATTTACTGAACTCCTACCACTGAGGTTTATACCATTCAGGCGTGGGTTTTCAACTTTATTAGTAAGGAGTGTTTTAAGTCTAGAAATGGTGGCCTTGTAAGTGTTGGAAAAACAAAATACCTTAAAGAAACGGATTTTACCACAATTAATATTAAAGGAGCAGAAGTTAATCTCTGTGTATAGGAAAGAAATGTGACCTGCTTAAGACTAATTTTTAGTTTTTTTCTGAGAACAATCACAGCCATTCACCCACTCAGCCTTTAACCGAAAGCCCCTCCTGGAAAGAGGATTGTCTGTTTCTCTGCTGACACAGAAAGATATAGAAACCAACGTCGCTGGCTTCTGCAGAGACTTTGCGCGTTATCTGACACTGGTTGATATTGTTGCAGGGTTTTGGTGCCTTTGAACGCTCAATCTTGACTCAGATCGATCATATTCTGATGGACAAAGAAAGATTACTTCGAAGGACACAGACCAAGCGTTCTGTCTACAGAGTTCTTGGCAAACCTGAGCCAGCAGTCCAGCCTGTCCCGGAGAGTCTGCCAGGGCAGCCGGTAAGGACTCTGATGCATGGTGATTACGGGAGCAGTTCCTAAAGGAGGCTAATTAACTGGACGATCTGCTCACCTCCTTGTAGGTATTCCTTGGGGTATAAGAAATAAACGAAAGAAAGGGGGGAAAAAAGCACTGCTTTGTTTGAGAAACTGAGATGATGTCAGAGGGGAAAGTTTTTAAAAAATGAAGCCACTGGGGCACAGTTCTTGAGGTGCTAGACTACTGTGTTACCCCTTTGCCTGGCAAAGAAATAAAGCCACTCTTTTTCCTAAACAAAAAATAATAATGAATAAAGCTATTATTAACTTGTGTATAGCCTTCTCTTAATTTTGAGTTTGATATGAGTCTGGTCATGGAAGCATTTGTAATTCAGTTTTTAAAATTCAGTTTTAAAGCTTCTTCTTTAGAAGCACTAATATTGAGTTGAGTGTGTACTTTAGACTTTCCTTTGCATGTTTATATGCTCCAGGAAAGGATCCAGAATTGGAAGAGGCAGATTCTTCTGTCTAAAGGAAACTCTTTTATTTATAATAGAAATATATACTTAATATGTATTTCTTAAGTTCAGAAGAATTTTAAATGAAAAGTAAAATTCCCCTAGTCTGAAAATTCCACTCCTTAGGTTTAACCAATGTTCATAGTTGTAACAAGCTTTTAGGTATTTTCTACACACACACACACACACACACATAACACATAATGCATTCATAAAAATACGGTTTTTGGAACTTTCCTCTTGGCCCAGTGGTTAAGACCCCATGCTCCCAATGCAGTGGGCATGGGTTCAGTCCCTGGTTGGGGAACTAAGATCCCACATAGCCTGCACGGCATGGCCAAAAAAACAAAAAAAAATTGTCTATTTTTTTTTTAACTAAATGGGATGGATATATATGTGTGTATAAATATATAAGTTATACATACAATCTTACAGCTTTCTAAATTATTCTAGATATTTTTCCAGGCTGTTACGTAGAGATCTACCTCATTTTTTCTAATGGCTAGAGTATTCCATTGTATGGATGTGTGCTAGAATTTATTTGAACAGTGGATATTTATGTTTTCTCTAGTTTTAGAAACAGTACTATAAGAAACATTCCTGAGCATTTATATGCTTTTGTTTTTATGTGAACATGTGGATACACTTTTAGAAGTGGAAATATTAAGGAGAATATGCATTTTAAATTCTGATAGATGTTGTAAAATTGCCTCAAAAAGGCTGCTGTATTTTCCGTTACTGAAGATTGCCTGTTTTGGAGATGAAAAATGATGTTTTTTCATCTCAATTTGCTTGTATTAGAATGAGATTAAATATATTTTCATATAACCATTGAGTATTTGTGTTTTTTCTGTCAAGTGCCTATTAATGTTTTGCCCATTTTTCAACAGCATTATTTTTGTTCTTTAATTGTGAGAGCTCTTTATATCTTAAGGAAGATAGTGGTTTTACTGTTCTACACATTCTTTATAGTCACTGCATTACTTTGTTAACCTCATTGGGATTCACTTTTTCCTTCTCGCTGATGTAGGAGATCCTTCCTGAGGCCCCTGCCAATGCCCACCTGAAGGACTTGGATGAAGAAATCTTTGATGATGATGACTTTTATCACCAGGTATGATTTTTACACTCTTTTCTTTTGTTATAAATCAGGCTTTAGCATTTTAAGACACCTGATAGAATTCTCTGACCTAAAGGTAGCTATCTTACCTTAGAAGGATAGAGTCAGACAGGGTTTCTGAACATGTACTCAGAATCGACTTGCTGTGTAGTTCTAGATGTGTTACTTTGGTTTTATATTTTTCCTCCTGAAATGAAAATAGCTACAGCTTCTTTGTTAGTTGTTACAGAGTGTAAGTTACTGTAGAACAGTTTCAGTGTCTTTGCATCAGGTGACTTATTTTCTCTCAGCCACTTTTGATGATGTTCCTGGAGGATTTATTTTTTGTTTGGTTTCTTGTCCTGTTACTAGCAGGTAAGGACATGGGGTTGAAAGTCCAGGATCCCAGAATTCTTGAATTGTGCTTCTGCTTCTGTCATATTACATCTCTTCTCTTAAAACTTCCTTGTGTGTGTGCATGTTCAAATCAGTTAGGTACATATTGAGGTTGCCTGCCACTGTTGATTATAATAATAGTGTAGTGCTTTGAAAACAGAAGGAATTGCTAGAGGTTGAAATCTAGTCCAGTTCTCAGTGTCTCCTCACAGTCATTCCCCCTGTTCTTGCTCTGCCCCTGCCATCTGCTGTCGTGCTGATCTTTCTGATGACGGTTGTACCATCTAGGTAGACTAAAATCTGGGCTAGTCTAAAGAACTAAAATAATTTCCTCTAATCCTGGGTCTCTTATCAGTCATACATCTTAATGAAACGTGCTGTAGGCTGTCCCCTCTCTAGCTCTGGAGAGTCAGGGATGCTGTTCAGTTTTGGTTGAGTCATTATTTGTCACAATGATCCTTGTTAACTTTTATGGAAGACTTTTCAAATGCTTGTTGGGGGTGTAGCTGTAATGATGGTCCTGTGTAGTATATGGAAGTATGAAGGAAGGAACACAGGAAAACTACACTGTGAAGAAAGTAGAAAAAGTGATTCTGTATTGAGGAAGCCTCTGGTTTTGCCCTAAAAAAGAGAGAGAGAGATTTTAAAATTAATCTTGCTGTTCACTCTCACTCTGATGTTCCATAAAATTATTGCTGTGCATCTTAAAAGTAATGATGGGAGGGTGGAGGCAAGAGGATTGGTGTGTGGCCCCAGGTGTTCCCAGTCAGAGGTCTTGATTCTTTTTTCCTTTTTTTCTATTATAATGTCCATTTGTCAGAAGAGTGGGGAACTCTGTTTTGCTCTAGACTGTCTAAGAGAGTACCCGACATGGGATACTAATGCTGTGTGAATGTGTGAGATCATGGGAGACAATCCAAAATGTTCCAGTCTTCATTAATTGAAGTGTACATTGTTCGATAGAAAGTGCATCATAAATTAAATAGACCTAATGAAATAAACTGAAATTACTGGGGGAAGCTGCTTCCACTGGCAATCCTTAGTCTGAAAGATTTTTTTTTTTTTGGCCTGGAGGTCTGCTTAAAAAGAAATAGCATTACTTGATTGGCCCTTCATCCCAATTAATAATTTTAACTTCGATAAATTCTGATTTCAGTTATGACTAGTCACATCTTCGCTTTTCCCCTTGCTGGTTAATTGGGGTGCTGGGGTTAATCTAAATTAAAACTTAAACTAATAGAGGTCAGCGAAGCAGCTGAAACACCTGAGTGAAACAAATGGGGCTGCCAGGCACAACTTTATCTTGGCTGTTTCCCAAGAGGGAAGTGGCAGCAAATTGGAGTTGTTTCAGCCTTCTGTAAAGGTGAATGATGGGTGACACTTGTGAATGTACAGCATCTCCGGAAGCATTCCAGATTGCTTTGCTGCCGCACCAACTGCTGCCATCCACGCACAGTCAGTAGGAGCTGGACCAGTTGCCAACATCTGGCAGCACAGCAAGGAATGGGTGCAAGGCTTGAAGCCCCGCAGATTCTAAATATGGTGCTTAGAAGTGTGCAGGCTTTAATCACTTACCACTCTTTGGCAGCAGGCTACGACAGCTTATCCCAGCCTCGTACATCACAGTCGACATCTGCTGAGCCGCCAGGCAGCTGCACATTCATTTTCTTTTCTTGCCTTTTCTCTTTGCCTCCTATTCCTCTTCTTCTTCGAACTACCCCCCCACTTCCCCTCCCCCCAACCCCATCCCCCGCCTGCCTTCAGTTTTCCTCCCCCTCCCCCAATATGCTTCTTGGGAGAGATGATCTGTAAAGATTACCGCTTCATTGTGTGCAAGTAATTGTGGTGATGCCAGGCCCTTGACAGACACAACGTAGCACCTGTTCTGCTGACCTGGTTAATTTCTTCTGTTGAGTGGGATTTACCAGAGATTGGAGCTGAAGCCAATTCAATGATAAGGCTAAAGAAAATGGCTGTATGTTTCCTGTCACCTCCCAATTAAATTGGCTTCATAAAGTGCTTTCCTTTATTTGTCAGGGTAGTAAGCCTGAGCTAAGTGTTGCATTCAGAAGTGGTACAATGTATTATAATGGGCTGTGAGTTTTCATTTGTGTTTTTTGATGCGGTGGGTTGTTTGGAAGAGCTTGGTGGTGAATATAATAACGTTTCGCCTTTTTTTTTTTTAACCATACTTGAAGCCAGACTCTTTGGGTCCATGTTTTGTAAGGAAGAGATTATAGCCACATTGAATTTTAATGTTTCATTGTAAGGGTTTAAAGGCTTACTTGGTTAAGTCATGTGTCTCGAGGCTGTGTAAATGGCCCTCACCACTGAGAATGGTGTTCAGGGTCAGAATACACACACTCTCACTCTCTTTGTTTCATAATGGGCCTTAAATCACTACAACTTAAAAAATATGTCTGTGTTATTTAATAAAGGTACATGAGAGTGTGTATGTGTATGTATAAGCAAATACATATGGAGTAGGGAGAGGACTGGAGAGTATCAGATACTGTAATGGTACTTCTTTTGAGCTGAAAAGAACCTCACAATAATGAGTCCCTGAGACATTAAGTAACTTACTGAAAGTCACATACTAGTACTCGATCCAAGATTTTTTAGGCCAAGCCCTGTTCTTCCCATACCTTTGTTTCTTAAATATTTCATTTGTGAGCCACAGGAAGACTTCACTATAGTATTATGCTTTTCGTTTTGTAAATAACTGAGCTTCATTTTCTTAGAACCAGAAGAAACATTATGTTGTGTTAGAAAGTAATTTTTTTCTCCCTTTGAAGGCAAATGATTTATTGAACTCCTGGTTTCTTAACAATTTTAATGAAAACAATTAACCTTCTAGTTGTGTTCCTGATTTGTTTGGAGTTGCTGAAAGCTCGGAGTGTGCCCAGTGGTGACGATTTTAGGAGGGAAACTGTTGACAGGCTTCAAACGTTGCTGAGTTCTCACTTGCTGGTGGGATCAGCTCCCATCTGGCTCAGGTGTTGTTAGAGTTCATCCCTAGAGATTATTTCATAAAATATGAAGGTTACAAATGACCATGAAGGAAGGGCCGTGTTTTCAGTGTCTGTTGTTCATTTTCATGATCCCGTTTGCAACTTTTTTTTTTTTGACATTAAGTGCTTTTAAGGTTGGAGAAGACTATGGCACCCCACTCGAGTACTTTTGCCTAGAAAATCCCATGGATGGAGGAGCCTGGTAGGCTGCAGTCATGGGGTTGCTAGAGTCGGACACGACTGAGTGACTTCACTTTCACTTTTCACTTTCATGCATTGGAGAAGGAAATGGCAGCCCACTCCAGTGTTCTTGCCTAGAGAATCCCAGGGACGGGGAAGCCTGGTGGGCTGCTGTCTACAGGGTTGCACAGAGTTGGACATGACTGAAGAGACTTAGCAGCAGCAGCTTTTAAGATATGTTGTCTATATTGCCATTTAAAGTTGATTTTTGACTCGATAGGCCTGAGTTCTCAAAGAACGGAGGAAGGACTAATGTTTACTGAACACTAGTAACGTGCCAGTTCCTGGACTGATTAGACAGGTACTTGACTCATGTCTTCATTTCATCCTCCCAGGATTCCCAGGTTGAGCTATGACTGTACTCAGCAATAAGCTATAAAGTGACTATAAAGTGACTGAGTTTTTTTTAAAGCATTAAAAAAAAATTTTTTTTTAAATTAATTATTGCTGCCCACAGGCTTTCTCTAGTTGCAGTGAGCGGGAGCTGCTCCCCAGTTGTGGTGTGTGGACTCCTCGCGGTGGCGCCTGGTATGGAGCACAGGCTCTGAGTGTACAGGCTTCAGCTGCGGCGTGTGGCCCCTGGAGCATGGCCTCGCTGGCGGTGGCGCCCTGGCAAGTGACTGGGTTTGTTCTTTTCATAGCCGAGACCTCAAATTAGTTTCTTGTCACCTCGTGAGGTATTTTGCTCTGAAAGGACTAATTGAGCTTAGATATTGACGGGTCGATACCTGGATTTCTGAGGGTTCATTAGGGTTTCATATGTTGCTTCTAACTCTGTTTAGTTTTGATTTGGTTTGTCCTGTCACTTTGAATTTAACCAAGAGCAGCTGGAGAAAGACATAATAGATTCTGTTCTTTTGATGACCACTTTGATGGGTTAAATTTTTCCTTTCATCTGCCATCAGGACATGTCTATAGCTGACCCTGCCACATGCTGGACATATGTGTCTAAGACATTTGATAATGTCATAAACAAGTAATTACTAATTCAGTGAACTATTAAAAGTCGATAATGTTAAGAAATAGAGAAGAGGCAAGCTTTCTGACATGGTTTACTTCAGTTAAATTGGTGAGTGATTAATATGGATGGCTGATAGGGTAGCTTTAATTGTATGCATTTAGATTGTAGTGTGAATAAGGGATGTGTAAGGCCATTCCTATGGTTAACGGCCATACAGTGTTCTTGTTGGCATGTGTCTTTCCAGTGGTTCGGTTGATGGCTGAGAATATGCTTTAAAGTCTGATTGGAACCTACTCCTTTTAATTTGTTGCTGGAAAACAGATCTGTTCAGAGCAGTATTTCATTTTTAGTTTGACTTTGAGATGTTGCTGCTATTTGAGATGTGGATAGTGTTTCTTAAAAGTTTGATAAAATTTATTACATGTATATCTTCTTGGTGACTTTAGAGAGGATGTATATATGAAGTGCATAATTTTGAAAACTGAAATTATGGCTGAAGTTAGAGCAGAGAGTTAATCAGTTAGGTTTCTTAAGATGTAATAAAGGAGTTGAAAAAACAAACCCCAAACCAATATCAATGTCTAATTAAACCCCAGTTTTAATAATTACAAGATTATGTTTTGAATCTATACAAGAATTTTATTTGAGATACATTCTAGTTTCTGTGTTTCCATTGTCTGTCTGTCAGTGTTTAGTCCCAAAGATAGTATCAATATTGGCATTTGATAGCTAGTGTGGGCTTGCTATTATGGAGCCTGCACACACAAAAGCCACATTTTAAATGCAAGGTCGAGAAATTTCATCAAACAGCAGCGTCAAGGGAAGGCACACACGCCTGGCCCTCATTTCTTTCAGTTCTCTTGCTTTAAAAAAACACCGGAGCATGACTTTGGTTCTACTGCTTCGTGTAGACAAAGGTAAAACCTCAGAACAAAGCCTAAAACAGGCTCCATTTGATGGAGCCAGCTAGGAAAGAAAGAAGAATTGGCCTCAAACCATTGAAGAAACTTTTCAAATGCAAGTGGTCCCGTGGTAGTTTACTAGGCAAATATGTGGCCAAAATTGCCTTTTCTATACTCATGTTAAACCCAGTGTGAGCTGGTTAAGTGTTAGACACAGGATTCCAGCAGTGTTTGAGTAGACTCCAGCGAAGAGTTTGGCACTTTAGAAAAGGGGGCACTACCTGTTCACCAAACTGGGCCTGGTGTCGTCTTGTTTTTGAATTATATTCAGTGTATGTAGCTCCTTAAAGCTTTACTGTAAAAGTAAATTATAGGGACAGTGACTTAGCATAAAAGGGGAAGTTAATAAACAGCTTTAAAAATTATGTGTATTGTAGATCTAGCATAGAACCTAATTGCTCTGAAGTTAGATAGTGTCTCTGAAAATTGTCCATTCCAAACTGTCTTTATACTGGAGCCTAGGGGACTAGGGTAGGATCGTCTCGTCTTTAGACACTTAAATCCAGGTGGTGTTAGTCCCTGTTTGATTTTCTTATTTCTTATTCACTTACGTGTGGCTGCCCTGGGTCTTGGCTGCGGTGCATGGCTTCTCATTCAGCGGCTTCTCCAGTTGTGGGGCCGCGGGGTCTGGTGTGGGGGCTTTAGTAGCTGCAGCATGCCGGCTCAGTAGTTGTGGCGCATGGGTTTAATTGCTCTGAGGCATGTGGGATCTTCCCCGACCAGGGATTGAACCTGTGTCCCTTGAATTGGCAGGCAGATTCTTGACCACCAGCGAAGTCCTGACTTGCTAGCATATTACGCTGCCTTTTGACCTGACACACTTAAAAGTCCATTTGAGTGTTTTCTTTTCAGATTCATAACTGTTTAGGAAACTGAAGATCCAGAATATTTGTTCATACTGTGACAGTTCACACGTGTCACTTTCATGCGGTTATGGGCTTCTTTCACTAATTGCTATACCAGATGCTGGCTTTACAAAGACTAATAAGACAAACCCCTGCCCGAGGAATTTGTCATCTAATGAGAGCAAAAGTGAAAGTGTTAGTCACTCAGTCATGTCTGACTGTTTACGACCCCATGGACTGTAGCCCGCCAGGTTCCTCTGCAGGCAGGAATACAAGAGTGGGTAGCCATTCCCTTCTCCAGCGGATCTTCCCAACCCAGGGATCGAACCTGGGTCTCCTGCATTGCAGGTGGATTCTTTAAGGTCTGAGCCAGCAGGGGGAGTCCTAACAAGAGCAGAATTCTCAATTTTGTAGTCAGATAGCTCCTCTTTCAGAGTATGACTTTAATAAAATTTAAATGAAGAAAATAAATGGTGCACGAGAGCAATCAGGTCCTTGATATGAAAACATACATGTAGCTAAGACTGAGCTCCCAATGCAGGGGGCCTGGGTTCGATCCCCGGTCAGAGAACTAGATCCTACATGCCGAACTAAGAGTTCACATTTCGCAACTAAAATTCCTTCATGCCACAGCTAAGACCTGGCACAGCCAAATAAATAAATAATGTTTAAACAAAACCAAACCATGTAGTTCTGTAGTGCTGTCTTATCACAAATGTGCCTCACATACTTGTTGGCACACAGGTTTTTCTCTCAACAGACTCCTAATTCCTAAAGTCATGTCTCAGTAACTTGTAAAAGACCCTAAGACATGCTGTTAGATATAAACTCTGAATAATATTATAAATTCACTATTTTCCAAGAATTTAGTGATTTTTAGAAGCCAGTATTGCAAATCTGATATCCACTGAAACTTATTTCAGGTTAGAGAAGCCTTCAGGGAGATACTGCTTTGGGAAAGATCCCTGATCTTCCCCTTGCTTACAGAAAGTAATAATAAAACCTTCCTGCTCCCGGCCGGGGGTGAAGGGGAGAGCATTCAGGTTGGTGATGGGTACTTAAAGGTTCGTTTTGCCATAGTCTACCTCTGTGTATTTTTTTTTAATTTTCTGTAATAAAAAGTTGAGAAGAAAAGTCTTTCAGATTTCTTTCTTCCTTCCATTAATTGATTCAGCAAATATGTGAATATCAACTATGTATTTATCGAGTAACTGTTGCTCTAGGCTGTGCTATCTGATGCAGTAGCCACTGGCCACATGTAGCTATTTAAATTTCAGTTGTAGCTAATTAATTAAAATAAAGTTGAAAATTCAGTCTGTCAGTCATGCTAGTCACATATCAAGAGCTGTAGCCACATATGCTAGGGGCTATTGTGCTGGACAATGCAAATAGCGAACATTTACATCATCACAGAGGCTTCCCAGGTGGCTCATTGGTAAAGAATCCACCTGCCAATACCAGAGACTTGGGTTCAATCCCTGGGTCAGAAAGTGCCCCAGGAGAAGGAAATGCCAACCCACTCTAGTATTGTTGCCTGGGAAATCCCATGGACAGAGGATCCTGGCAGGCCACAGTCCTTGGGGTCACAAACAGTCAGACAGGACTGAGCACACACATACACATATCATCACAGAAAGGTCTGTTGGAGCTCTGTGAGGGGCTGAAACAAAGCAAAGGCCTGCCCTCTGTCTTAGAAACATTCATTCAGTCTTAGAAACAGGATGATACTGCAGTGGAAAACAGTGAAACTGGGTATGGATGAAGGGGCCTAGGACAGGGACGGGATGGTTACTGTTTTCAGGTAGGATGGTCGGGAGATTCAGTGATACTTGAGCAGAGCCCTGAGGGCAGTGCACACCAGACCATGAAAGTTCTGGGGGGAAAGGGAATGGCGAGTGCAAAGGCTCCAAGGCCCTGCCGAGGCTAGTGTGTTCTAGGGAATAGGGAGGCCTGTACCCCCGGGGTGGGGTAGGTAAGAAAGAGTGGGATAGGAAAGCCATAAGTCAGAGCCGTAATGGGAGGCCAGGTCCTGAAGGAGCTTGTAGGCCATCCTAAGGCTTTGGCTTTCACTAGGAAGCCACTGAAGAGTTTTGAACAGAGGAGTCACATGATTGGACTAATATTTTTGACGCATCACTCTGATGTGTTGAGAATCAATTCTAAGGAGGCAGGGTGGCAAGCAGGAAACAGGAGGCTCTCATGATAGTCCGGGCAAGAGATGGCGGTAGCTGGGACTGCGATGTTTTAGAGGGAGTGCTGACAAGTGGCTGGACTCTGAATTTATGCTGAAAGTTGGACTGATGGGTTTGGCTGATGGATTGTGTGTGCAGTGTGGGAAGAGAGGGATCCAGGATGACTTTAGGGATTTTGGTCTGAGCAGTTGGATGGATGAAATTGCTATTTACTGAACTGGGGACAAACAGTGTGAGAGAAGCTAGTTTGGAGAAGGAATTGGAACTCAGCTTCGGTTACACTAGATTCCACACCCAGCCCCACCCCGACCACATGGACCTATGCTGACTTTAATTATTTTTATTCCAAATTGGTTATATTAAGATATCACTGAAGTAGTCATAGGGAATTGTTGAGGAGGTAGTTATGTATATAATTTTGGAGTTCATGAAGAGGTCTGAACTGAAGAGATGAATCTGAGAGCATATAGATTGTGTTTAATACCATATATGGATTGTATATCTAATACCAAATATAGATTGTATCAGCATATAGATTGTATTTAATACCATGAGACTGGATGAGATCACCTAGGGATTGAAAATGGAGAGAAAAAAAGAAAGAGATGCAAAGCCCACATCCTGGGGCATTCAACATTTTGAGGTTGGGGAGATGAAGAGGATCTAGTATAGGTGTTGGAGAAGGTGAGAGAGAATAAAGGAGTGATTTCCCAGGTTTCATATCAAAGTGATTCAAGGAGGAGGAAATCCAGTATCATCCTGATACTAAAACCAGGCAAAAATGTCACAGGGAAAGAAAACTACCGACAATAGAGATACAAAAGTCAGCAATCTACTAACCAACTCACTCCAGCAACACACATAGGCAGGAATACTGGAGTGGGTTGCCATTCCCTCCTCCAGGGGATCTTCCCAACCCAGGGATCGAACCCGGGTCTCCCACATTGCAGGCGGATTCTTTACTGTCTGAGCCACCAGGAAAGCCCCCCCACCCCCCACCAAAAAAAAAAAAAATTATATACCATAACTAAGTGGGATTTAGCCCAGGAATTCAAGATTGTTTTTTTTTTTTTTAAATTTTATTTTATTTTTAAACTTTACAAATTGTATTAGTTTTGCCAAATATCAAAATGAATCCGCCACAGGTATACATGTGTTCCCCATCCTGAACCCTCCTCCCTCCTCCCTCCCCATACCATCCCTCTGGGTCGTCCCAGTGCACTAGCCCCAAGCATCCAGTATCGTGCATCGAACCTGGACTGGCAACTCGTTTCATACATGATATTATACATGTTTCAATGCCATTCTCCCAAATCTTCCCACCCTCTCCCTCTGCAACAGAGTCCATAAGACTGTTCTATACATCAGTGTCTCTTTTGCTGTCTCGTACACAGGGTTATTGTTAGCATCTTTCTAAATTCCATATATATGCGTTAGTATACTGTATTTGTGTTTTTCTTTCTGGCTTACTTCACTCTGTATAATCGGCTCCAGTTTCATCCACCTCATTAGAACTGATTCAAATGTATTCTTTTTAATGGCTGAGTAATACTCCATTGTGTATATGTACCACAGCTTTCTTATCCATTCATCTGCTGATGGGCATCTAGGTTGAACATCAAAACTCAGTTAATGTAATCAAATGTTATAAGGGCCAAAAACATGATCATCTCAATAGATGCAGAAAATTGTTTGACACCCTTTTATGATAAACACTCAACAAATAGGGATGGAAGAGAATTCCTTACCTAGTAAGGAACATCTGTGAAAACCTGTAACTAACATCCTATTCAGTGGTGAAAGACAGAAAACTTTCCCCAAAGATTAGAAGTAAGGCAAGGATGCTCTTGCCACTAATATTCAACATTGTACTGGAGTAAATTAGCATGGGCAGTTAGAAAGAAATAAAAGGCATCTAAGTTGGAAAAGAAGAAGTAGAAGTATCTCTTATTTGCAGTTGCCATGATCCTATATATAGAAATCCCAAAGAAGCCACCAGAAAACTACTCAATCATGAATTGCAGGATACAGAATAAACACAAAAAAATCAGTTGTGTTTCTCTACACCAGCAGTAAGCAGTCTGAAAAGTTAAGAAAGCTATTCCATTTACAATAGCATCCAGAAGAGGAAAATACCCGAGAATAAATTTAACCAAGGAGGTAAAAGACTTACATTGTTGTGTGTGTGTGTGTGTGTGTGTGTGTGTGCGTGCGTGTGTGTGCGTGTGCGCACTCAGTCATGTCCAACTCTTTGTGACCCCATGGACTGTAGCCTACCAGGCTCCTCTGTCCGTGGAATGTTTCCAGGCAAGAGTACTGGAGCAGGTTGGCGTTTCCTACTCCAGGGGATCTTCCCAGCTCAGGGTCTGAACCTGTGTCTCTTGCATCTCCAAATTGGCAGGCATATTCTTTACCATTGGTGCTACCTGTGAAGCCCAAAGACCTGTATGCAAAAAGTTATAAACTTTGCTGAAAGAAATTTTAAAAGACTTAGATAAATGGAAAGCCATCCCATTTCATGGATTAGAAAAATTCTAATTTATGGATTAGAAGACTTAAGTATTGTTAAAATGACAGTACTCCTTAATTGATATACAGATTCAACTCAATCTCTATCAGAATCCCAGCTATCTTTCTGCTGAAAGTGATGAGCAGATCCTAAAATTGATATGGAAATACAAAAGACCCAGGATAGCCAAAACAATCTTGAAAAAGATCAAAGTTGGAGGACTCATAGTTCCTAATTTCAAAACTTATTACAAAGCTATAGTAATCAAGATGTTGTGGTACTGGTATAAGGTTAGGCATTAGATCAATAGAATACGATTGAGAATTCAGAAATAAACCTTTACAGTTATGGTCAATTGATTTTCGACAGGGGTGCCAAGACAGCGGTGAGAAGTCTTTACAACAAATAATGCTAGGACAACTGGATACCCACTTGCAGAAGAGTGAAGTTAGAGCCCTCTCTCATTCCTACGCGAAGATTAACTCTTAAGTTGATATATACCTACACATAAGAGACCGAACTATAAAACTTTTAGAAAAAAACACAGGAGTAAGTCTTCATGACTTCGGGTTAGGAAATAGTTTCTTAAGTATGACCACAAAAGCACAAGTGACAAAACAGAATAAAAACAGATACGTTGAACTTCATCGAAATTGAAAACTTTTGAGCTGCAAGAGGTCCTACTGGAAAAGTGGAAAGACCCACAGAGTGGGAGAAGATATTTTTACATTGTCTATCTGATAAAGGACTGGTATCTAGAATATATAAAGAACTCTTAAACTCAATAATAAAAGCAAATAACCTACTAAAAAATGGCGAATGATCTGAATAACCATTTCTCCAAAGAAGGTATTTAAACGACTAGTAAGATGCTCACCGTTACTAGTCTTTGGGGAAATACAAATCAGAACCACAGTGAATACTACTTTGATCACTAGGATAGCTATGATCAAAAAAGACAGATGATAACAAGTTTGGGGAGAATATGGAGAATCTGGAACCCTCATACACTGTTGGTAGAAATATAAATTGGCACAGCCTCTATGGAAAACAGTTCGGTAGTTCCTCAGGTCAACCATAGAGTTACCATACGACCCATCAGTTCTACTCTGAGGTTTACACCCAAAAGAAATGAAAATCGTATGTCCACACAAAAACTTGTACAAGAATATCTGTAGCGTTATTCATAATAGCCATAAAGGAAACAACCCAAGTGACCATCAACCGATAAACAAAATGTGGTATATCCATATAATAAATACTATTCAACCATAAAGAGGATGAAGGACTGAAACTTGCAACATGGTAAACTTTTGAAAACATTATGGTAAGTTAAGTGAAACAAGAGAGTCACAGACCATATTTGTATGATTTATTAAATGCTCCGAATAGGCACACTTTATAGAAGCGAGGAAGTGGATAGGTGGTTGCCTAGGGCTGGCAATATTGGGGGTGAAATGGGAGTAGCTGATGAAAAAAAAGCCAGTCTTTTGACAGTGATGAAAATATTCTGAAATTGATTGTGATGATGGTTGCACACCTCAGTGAATATACAGAACCATTGAATCATAGTCTAAATTGGTGAGCTCTATTGTATGTGCATTTTATCTGAATAAGGTTTTTTTTTCTGTTAAAGAAAAGAGTGACATACTGTGTTGAATGTTGCAGATAGATCAAATAAGGTAAGGAGTGAGAACTGGCTATTTGGTTCAGCAACGTGGAAGCCATTGGGACCTTCACAGAAACTGTTTTGTTTGAGTGTTGAAGCAGGTTCAAGAGAGAATGGAGGGAGAAAAGTTGGAGGCGGCATAGACAGTCTGGAGAAAGCTTGCCCTAAAGGGGAGAAATGGGCAGCAGGGGTCAGGAGTGGGTTTCTTGTTTGGGTTTCAGGTAGATGTCCTCTGTATGTTGCTTTTGTTGTCGTCCTTTTGTTTATTTTTCAGGCTGTGCAGGGTCTTTGGTGCTGTACACAGGCTTCTTGTCGTGGAGCGTGGGCTCTAGAGCCCACAGCCTCAGTAGTGGCAGCCCTCAGGCTTAGCTGCTTGTGGGATCTTGGTTCCCCAATCAGGGATCCTGTATACTGTTTTCTGATGGAAATGATCCCGTAGAGGGCATCATGCACATTTCAGGAAGGAGGTGAGAGTGGCTGCTGCTGTGTACACAGGTTGGTACACAGAGGGGTTGGTCTCATGGGCAGCTCTTGTGTAGGTATGGGCATGAGGACAGAGTGTAGGAACTCTTGTTCCCAAGGAGCTATGGGGAGGGTAGTATGTGAGGTTCTTACCTGAGTGCAGGGTCTGGAGGTCTGAGAAAAGAGAAGATACGGCAGAGTCTTCGAGCAGAGCAGGAGAGTGTAATTGGGAGCACTGGAGACCTGTGTAAGGTTAGTGGAACCAGTTCAGTCCATCTTGTCTGTTTCTCCACTCATTGCAGCCGTATGGATGCGGTACTGAGATTTAACAAGCAAATACAGGTACATAATCCCTCACCTGCAATTCTGACACAGAACACTTACAGTAGTGTGCTTGTTTGTTTTTGTAAGTTTGGTGGCAACATCTGAATGGTTCTGAAGCCGTATTAACCTATGAAAGTGAAAGTCATTCAGCTGTGTCCGACTCTTTGTGACCCCATAGTCACAAAGTATAGAATTCTCTAGGCCAGAATACTGGAGTGGGTAGCCTTTGCCTTCTCCAGGGGATCTTCCCAACCCAGAGATTGAACCTGGGTCTCCCCCACTGCAGGCAGATTATGTACCAACTGAACTACTAGGGAAGCCTGCGTATTAACCTGTGAGGCTTTATTTATCCCACTAGGTGGGGATACTCATGTATTTTGCTGCAGAGGTGTTGATGTGTTTGACTTTGGGGTGCTGCCCCAGGCTTCGCTGGGGCATTTATGGTACATACACTGTATCATCACCTTCCCCCAAATCCCAAAAGCTCTGAATTCCAGGACACATCAGTCCCCGAGGGAGCGTATGGCATACAGACCGTGGATCTGAATGACCAAGGGACAGCTCGCAGCAGACTTGAGGGCGTTTACCGGAAGTGACCGTCCTGGTGGACGGTGGCATCGCATGCCCATGAGTATGGAGAGAGGCGAGCACGTGAGGAGGAGCGGGGGAGGCATGCTGAAAAGGTGGCAGGATCAATGGGCTATTGATCTGAGCAGGGAGGAATACTGGAGTCTGCAGGCTAAAGGGAGAATCCTGGAAGGAGAGGCTGAGGTTTGTTTCCTCTGGGCTTTTAATCCTTAGAGGACATAATGCAGAATATAGGTTAGCACTGCACTCTTGGTTCCTTGTAAAGCCTTTTTAGCAAAACAGTCTCTAGTTCTGAACGACTTCCTCTTCATTCTTTGAATACAAATGTTGCATAGCATAGTGTCATTATACAATAGAATACCATATAATGCCCAGAAATAGTCAGTGATTGATCTAGTATCCAAAAGGATGTATAACCCCTCTCCTCACCTTTTATTTTATAGATAGGAAAAAAAACCACATACATATATATATATATCTATATATATATATACACACACAAGCACACACCAGGACGCCTATCCGTTTACCAGGAGACAGAATCCTGGAAATGGGGCTGTGGGAAATTCTAAACAATAGCACTCCTGGTACCTTGTCCCTTTTGGTATAGATTAGGAAGAATGGCTTAATACAGTCACTTAATCCTTGTAAAATTTTTTTTATGTATGGGAAGAAGAAAGGAAAAGCAAGTTCTTTAGCAGTCAAATTGCCTAATTCTCTCTCTGTCTTCACGTATCAGAGCTGAATACTGGTAATGATTTACTTACACTTCTAGTTAATAATTAGACATTGGGAGACACTATATATCATGCCTAATGGAATATATAAGGTCTGATGAGAAAGTTTTCTGTTTTGACTAATAAATTTTAACCCCTATGGCCAGGCCTGGTGAAATATTACGGCCTTCGAAATATTTTAGAACTTGTGCTGAGGAAACAGTGTGAATTTCCTCAGCGAATGAATTTATCATCCCTTCCAAATCACAGGCCTTAGCTCCAGCTGTGGAGTGGAGGCACGAGGCAACGCTGAATCAGAAAGTGGAAAAACTAATCAAATCCTTAAAAGACCGAGGGCAGTGAGGCAGAGTTAAGGCTGACTTCTTCAGCGGTCGCCTCGAGCGGTACATTTTCTGATTTTAGTAACCAAAGGTGGGCTATCTGGAACTTCAGTAGGAAGATGCACTCGGGTTTTTATTCACGCATTTGACTTCCCTCCGTGCTTCTCTCTGTTATTAATATTATTCTTGTAAATATTGTACTTGCCGCTGCAGAAGTGGGATGCTTTTCATCTTTGATCCAAAGATCTAGAACTTAACTCTTTCCTTTCAGAGATACTATCGAATAGTCACTGTGAGCAAGGCAGTGTGCAGAGTTCTGAAGGAGGAGAGAATTTTGAGTGAGACTGTGACTTACTTACCCCCAGGACGGTTACAGTCAAGCAAAGGCGCTGTAAACAACCAGAGTGCTGGGCGAGGGAGTGATAAAGAATTCAGGAGAAGGGAGATTCTTAACGGTCTGGCAGAATCAGAGAAGGCTGCGGGGAGGTGATGGCGTTTGATCGAGGCCTTTGTAGAGGGGTGGATAGGATGCTGCAGAAGGTGAGGTGGAGGGGTGGCTGCGGGAGCAGAGGGTGATGGGGGGTGGGTGCAGGTCCTGGAGAGCGAAGAGCAGTTAGTTGTCCTAATAGAATAAATGGTAAAGGAGAGGATCACTTGTGCCTGAATTAATCATGGTTTGGTTTGGAAAAAGTCCTTCAAATAACAGTCTGCTTTTCAGGTATTGACTTACTACTGTTGTGAGTTTTTTCTGTGCTTTTTACACTTTCTCCCTTTCATTCTGATTTTCCTTCGTTACACATCCTATTTGTTATCCACTGTTGGCAATCAGTAGAAAGGAACTTTGAATTATCATATTTGCTCATTGTTATTGTTAGCAGCTGTGGTGATTCAGCTATGGAATTTTTTTGTCCCAAATTGAGTTCTGTCTTTATCTCTGAGTATCATTATCTGATGTCAACAGTATTTTAATTTATTGAACACTTGCATTTTGCAAAGTGCTTTACTTTTATCATCATTTAAGATTGCAAATCAACTTTATGAGGTACAGTTATTATGAGGAAACCGAGTCTCAGAAGGGACAAATAACTTGTCCCAAAGTTCGCATCTAATAAAGGGCACAGAGCCCAGGTATGTCAGACTCCACAGCCATGGCATTTTACAGACTTACTGGGCGGTGTTCACAGTTACGTTGAACCATGGGGCAGAGTTGAAAACTCATACATAGAATCATTAGATCTTAGAAGGTGGGAGATGGGCACCTGCAACTGGGATTTGACAGACTGATAAAAGAAACACTGATAGCAGAAAACACTTATGAAATGGATTCCCACCTTTATTACAAAGATGTCAAGACACAAGTTGGTAAAAAGACCAACTTGAAGATACTACAGAAAGAATCAGTGTATGACGGGGCATGGGGGAGATGGTTAGAGGAAGAGCAAAAGACCTGTTCCCGCTCTTCTTTTCCTGAGAAGAACCAACTCTCTCCCTTGGGAAATGAGACCCAAGAGGGAGGCAAGATCGACATCATTTTAACAGTAAAATAATGAGAAGTGTTTTGAGATTTTTTTCATTCATTTGGATTAAGTAGTTTTTTAAAAAATTCAGGTTCTCTTGGGATGGTTGAAAAAAGGGTAATCCCCACGCACTTAAACCACACAGTTCTCTAGGCCCTGTGCAAGACGTGGAGGAAAGAGAATGCTGTTTGAGGAAGAGGAGGTGCTGGTAATCGTGCAGGCACTTCAGTCTTGTCCGACTCTTGGAGACACTGTAGACCGCAGCCCGCCAGACTCCTCTGTTGATCGGATTCTCCAGGCAGGAATACTGGAGTGGGTTAGCATGCCCTCTTCCAGGGGAGCTTCCCAAATCCGGGATCGAGCCCGTGTCTCTTATTTCTCCTGCACTGGCAGGCAGGTTCTTTACCATTAGTGCCAAGAGATTGAAAACCAAGAGGTTCCCCAGTTGCTTAAGTAGATAGTGGTACTCTGGATTAAAAGCAAGGTATTACACAGTATGATTGCTTTTGTTTAAAAACAAAAGGAGTCTGTGTGTGTGTGTGTGATAAAGTAAATAAAAATTTGATATTTTCTGCCAGAAACAATTCCCTCACTCTGTGCATGTATGTATTTATTGAGCTCCTTCAGTGGGCCAGTGGACAGGATAGAGTGGTGAGCACACTGTTACATTCTCTGCTTTCTGTGAAGCAGTCGGCTAGGGGAGGAAATAGACATTAATCATGTACTCCACTAATAAAATATAAATTAAATACATCAGGAATATCATGTGGATGTGTATGGAGGGCTGCAGTTAAGAGAGGCTTTCCTGAGAACGGAGGTAATTGAGCTGAGATTTAGCAAGGAGGTAGAGAGGGTGGCGCAGTGGTCAATAATCTGCCTGCCAGTGTAGGAGATGCAAGAGACATGGGTTTGATCCCTGGATCTGAAGATCCCCTGGAGGAGGGTATGGCAGCCGACTCCAGTATTCTTGCCTGGAGAATCCCATGGACAGAGGAGCCTGGTGGGCTGCAGTGCATGGGGTCACGAAAGAGTCGCACACGACTGAGTACACACGTGGAGGGTGTGATGTAAGCCAGTTAGTGGTTAGGGAAGCATGTTCCAGGCAGTGCACGTGCAAAAAGGGTTCCAGAGACACCTCTTGTCTTTGTCCTTCTGGCCACATGCTCTCATTTTACTGACGCACATCTTCCTGTGAAAGAGCCTGTGGAAGGTAAATTATTGAGTCCTTGCCTGTGTGAAATGCTTTATGAACTCTCATCCTTGGTTAGTGCTTTGGCTGTGTATGGAACTTGAGGTTGAAAGTCATTTTCCTCAGCATTTTGAAGGGTTTGCTCTGCTGTCCTCTGACATCTGTTATTGCTATTGAGATGTCTAATCCCATTTAGATTTATGTTCCTTAAGGTTTCGGATGACTGTATAATTCATTGTCAAGACTGGGACCCTTGAGGTGCTAGCCTGAAGAAATAGCAGGACGGGAGACTTTAGCCAGGACTCTCTGTGGTAGATGGGGCCATATAGTCACCTTCCTTACATGTGACCTATTCTTCCTCTCACCCTTTAGGATCTTTTCTTTGCTTCTGGAGTTCCATATTTCATGATGATGTGTCTTATGAAAGGTTCTTTTTCCTTCATTGCACTAGGTTGCATTGGGTGGTGGTTATTAGTTCATTCCCGTCCTTCGATTTGGGGAGGTTTTCATAATTATTTCTTTAATAATTTTCTCCCAGCCTTTTTTGTTAGGTAGGTGTTTAACTTCCTGGATTATCCTCTAAGTTATTTTCTTCTTTCACAAATAATCAAGAGATAGAGATTTTTGTACATTTGTCTTCCAGTTCTGTTGCAAATGTTAAATGTTTCTTGTGTTCAGTCTCCCATTGTACTCTTCTGTCACAGCACCCCATTCTTGTGGAAGTATGTTTCTCTCACTTCTCTGAGGGTGTCCTCAGAGAGGAGGAGGAGGAATTGTGAGTTCTTTTTCTTTTCTTTCTTTTGTCTGGGTGTGTTTTGTTTGTTCCTTGTATTGCTTTCTTAAGTTGCTTTTTTCCCGTTTGCTTTGGTCTCTGTCTGAGGCTTTCCTCAGATGCAGGTGATCCTTAGCTGTCGCTTCATGTTTCAGAGTACAGCATTCTAAAGTATCTCTGAAACCTGGGTGGAGCTTTCTGTCTCCTTTGTATGTAATTTTGGTAACCTCTTGGTTCTCAGAACTTGGAAATCTTCTTTTCTGGGGAGCTGGGGGATGACCATGCAGTTTCTCCAGAAAACACTCCCCTGCTCTTCTGCCTAGGAACTTGTCACGTGGTGACAGTGTCCTGGGCACAGGGTGGGGAAGGAGACAGAAGGTCCCAGACATCAGCCTTCGGTGCTTCGTATCTCTCAGTTTGGAGCTTCTGTGACTCCGTTTTTCCAGAGAATCGAGCCTCCTTCCCCCCTGCCCCGGTGGACAGTCACTTGGCCACGTGGACACTCCATAAGGCCCCATGGTTCTGCCCCTGCCCTCCTTTTAGGGGAGCCGCCCTCTGAGCTCCTGCTCATGGGGGCTCCATGGGCCTGATTCACTCACCTTCATTGCCTGTGGGCCCTCGGGCGATAACTTCCTTTTTGCTCTTCATCTCCTGACTATCTTGGAAAATTCTGTGAAAATGTACTCTCACTAGCTCTCCCTTTCCTCTTTTTTCCTTGTGGGTTAATACATCTTTTTACTTTTTCCTCCTCTACTGTCTCTTGGAGGAGTTGAGAAGGGAGACGAGATAAACCAATGTGTTCAGCCTGCCATTTTAAACTGATTCCAGCATGCCTTTTTCCAGGCAGAATATGGTAACTGCTGGTTAGATTCTGATAGTACTGTCAATGTCATTCCTTGCATACGTGGTTATGGGTCACATAGGTTTTTGTGGGCTGACTGGGGAACCCACCCACATGTATGATTTTCCCCTAGAACTAGAGAACAGACTAGAACAAAAATATTTCACACACCTCTCCATTTTCCAGATCACATAGAAAATTACAGATACTGTATCATTATTGTTGAAATGAAAACCTCTGGTAACTACCACAAACCTTAATTTTAATGGAAAAGTTTGTTCCTAAGTGAAGCCATAAAAATTGAACTAAGAGGCAAAGCTAAATTCTTCCATCAGTATCCCTAAAACTTCATTTTTCAGCAACTTTTTGGAAAGCAGTATTCCTGATTAAATTTAAGCCTAGTGTTAGTGAGAGCTATGGGAAATGGCAATAGCCAGGAGAAGAGTTTATTTACCTGAATTTTCTTGCTGCTTTCTTATTCTTGCCTTGCACACAACACAGTCTTCTCACACTGAATGAATTCATCGGGCTGCATGGATAACCTAGATTCAGCCAGACAGACCAGTAAAACTCTCTTCCTAACCACAAGTGACTAAGAATAGCTGTGTAAAGCACCAAGGTAATGAAAATGCAACCCAGAATATGTAAAGTGCACAGGGTGCTTGAGAGTAAATGCTGCACCAGCTTGGTGTTGGAATCGCAGGGACTGCTGTGCGTGTCACACCCCCGCTGCGGGCGTGGGGCTCCTGTTTCCAGCCGTCTCCATTGTGCTGGGGCAGCTTTTCCTGAGCTCCCAGTGGCTGTCCCCAGTCTCAAGGGATCAGAGACCGTTAGGAAAACCAGGAATGGTGGCTGTTCTCTCTTACATGGCTGGAACAAGGTAAGGGCAATGAGATGTAGTCATTCCATTATTTATTTTCCTTCCTTTTTTGAAAAAAATATTTATATATTTTTAACAGATTGATGATTGCCTTGCAATATTGGTTTGATTTCTGTCACACATCAACATGAATTAACCATAGGTGTACATATGTCCCTTCCCTCTTGAATCTCTCTCCCACCTCCCGCCCTTTCCCACCCCTCTAGATTATTACAGAATAAGCCCCACTGGGGCTTCCCTGGTGGCTCAGATGGTGAAGAATCTGCCTGCAATGCAGGAGACCCAGGTTCAATCCCTGGGTTGGGAAGATCCCCTGGAGAAGGGAATGGCAACCCATTCCAGTGTTTTTGCCTGGAGAATCCCATGGACAGAGGAGCCTGGTGGGCTACAGTCCATGGGGTCACGAAGAGTCGGACAGGACTGAGCAACTAGTGCAGTGTGAGTTCCCTGAGTCATACAGCAGATCCCCATTGGCTATCTATTTACATATATACATTCATCCACGCTGCTCTCCGTTTATCTCACCCTCTCCCTCTTCTCCTCACCCTTGTCCATAACTCTGTTCTCTGTCTGCGTCTCCATTGCTGTTCTGCAAACAGATTCATCAGTATGTTTTCCTTCCTTTTTATTCTTTTTCTTTCTTTAAAAAATTTTTTTTTGTTAAGCTGTCTTTCCTCTGCCTGCGCAACCTTGCTTTTGACAGGATGTTGACTAGGAACCAGAGCCCATTTTGGCTCAGCCTTAAGGGCAGCTGTTTACAGAGTAGCATGTTACACGGGGCTCCTGTGTCGAACGTCTGTGTAACACTGGATTTGGATCTTGTATCTAGCTGCCAGAAGTGACTGTGATGAAGTAGGGGAGATAAACTGATAGATTGGCTGCCAGAAAGATGTTGGGAGTCAATCAGATAAACAGGGCAGAGAAATAGCTTGCTGTTTTCCAGTGATAATAAAACAGAGGCCTCCGGTCCCCACATTTTTAAACATAATTGCTACGGTAATAATGTCTAAAATAAGCAAATGAAAAAACAGCACAGGGTGTTTTTTTATTTGCGACTGAGATTGCCTTTTCCCTTTTGCAATAAAGATTCATCCTATATGGAAATGAATATTTTCACAGATTTGTTTTCCTTCTCCCAGTGCTCACTTACATAAGCAAATGACAATTAGAAACTGAACTGCTTTCGTAGGAATTTATCCCTTCTTTATTCCCCTCAGACTTAGACTGTTTAACTTGGTGAACTATATATATGTTGCTTCTGTGCCTTACCTACAAAATAATTACTTATGTTTGTGAAGAAACAAGTTTTAAAGTCAAACCTATATTCTTGACTGGTGACAAGCCGGAAGGGGTTTATTTTTAGGATTTCTTTCAGAAGATTTTTTGGAATTTTAATCTCTGTTGCTGTTTCCCTGCACCGCATAGCACTTGTATAGGAGAGATGATAATCTAGTTTTATTATTATAAGTTGAAATTCTCCTCCTTTAATGTCTAACTTTTAAATTTATTGCTTCTCCTAGCTAAGACTTTTTAAGATCCAATGCAAATTCTTCATTGTGTGTGAGAGCTAGAGAAGTAGACGGAGCTTGCACTCGGGGGACTAACCAGGATTAAGAGGAGAGCTGGAGAGTGGTTTATTTCCCATGGAGTTAGTTGTGTGCACTGAGAGACTGGCTCTCTGGGTTGTGTTCAGAGTACAACTTTCTTTAGGTTCCCTCTTAAAATTACTATGACTGTATATGTGTTGGTATCATATATGGTTGGGCTTCCCAGGAGGCTCAGTGGTACAGAATCTGCCTGCAATGCAGGAAATGCAGGTTTGATCCTGGGTTGGGAAGATCCCCTCAAGTATTCAGAAGATCCAGTATTCCTTACCTGGAAAATTCAATGGACAGAAGAGCCTGACGGGCTACGGTCTGTGGGGTCGCAAGAGTCAGATCTGACTTAGCAACTGAGCACTGCTTTGCAGACTGCATGGTTAAAACATTTATTCATAAGCATGGTAGAGTATCAGGTATGGAAGGCAAGAGCAGAAAGTCCACAGTTCTAATTATATCCAGTAAAGGCTTTTTGCCTAAAGAAGACCATCCTGACTGCTGGGGTTATAGGTCAGAAGTTAACCACATACCATTATCTTGTGGGTGAGAAGCCGATGCATTTTCCTTTTCGCCACCCAGCCCTTCCCACCTGACCTTTTAAAGATTCTCCATTGATATCAACAAGGAGGACAAGACTAATCATAAAAACAACGAAGGGGATGTTGCATACTCATTGATCCGTTTGAGATGAACTGCGGGACAATAAGTCTTCCAAATGGACTTCTGCTCTCAGTTATTGCAATAGCCACCTTTTTAAAGATGTATAAATATGAAAGGGTTAATGGGAATTTGGTCATGCTCTTGCCACTGGGTTGTCCCTTATTGATTGTAGTTTCAGAGCTGTCACTGTGCCATTCAGAATTCCTCCAATGCCCTTTTAAAGTCAGTTGGTGCTGGGAGATGATAAATAAGTCACCTGCTTTCCTTTCTCCCCTAGCTTCTCCGAGAACTCATAGAACGGAAGACCAGCTCCTTGGACCCCAATGATCAGGTGGCCATGGGAAGGTAATTTGGATATGGCTTTCTGTTCATATAGGCAGCCTGTGTAATAGTTTCTCCATCTGAGTCCCCTTAATTCTACTTCCAAGGCAACGACTGGTTCTATAATTATGAAAGCTGGGTGTTCCTCGGTGGCCTAGTGGTTAGGATTCCAGGTTTTCTCTACCTTGGCCAGGATTCAGTTTCTGGTCGGGGAATTGAGATCCTGTAAGCTGTGTGACGTGGCCAGCAAAAAAAAGTTAAGCATGATAACAAGAGCTAGACAGACAAAGTGATGGAAATTGTTTCCTCTACATTGCCATAACTTGAATGGCAATTTGAATGAGATTACCAAATATCTACCTGTAAAGGGTTTATTTTAGGGTTTGTTTCACAAAGTCCATTTTAAGCTCTTTGCATTGAAATTAGATCTGTATCAGTCTCTGATCAGTGGATAAAAATGTGTGCTCTCAGCTGTCAGGACCTGGCACTGGGCACAACCCATTCCTCGCTCTGTGAGTCTGCTCTCATTTAGACCTCTGCCCCTTCAGTGAAAGCTGCCGCAGAATTAGACGTGGACCTCGGCAGCATTGCCCAGATGTCAGGGTAGGATGGAACACAGTGAAGGAAGGAAGACCCTTGTGTGTATGCTTCATCCTGTGGTTGGAAAACAAAAAAGACATTTAAAGTGCTACCTAATGAATAGTGTACATTTAAATAGCCATGAGCCGTAACTTGCAAGAGCATAAATGGAAACCAAAGCTGCAGGTGTCAGAATGGGATTCTGGGGAAGAGCAGCATTCTGAGAGATCACAAGGAAAAATTTGTGCTGATGAAATAATTTTATGTGAGTAAAACCTTTGAAAATTAGGATAGGATGTTAATATTTTGTATATCACTGGAATGCTATAGAGAGCTGTTCACTATAAATTTAATGTGATCGAGCAAATTGCATTTAAGTGGTGATTATATTGTACATCTATCTGACTTTACAATAAAATAGATTATGGTAATTAAGATTATATTAAGATTACAGTAATTGGATTTCCCTAGATTTTTTTTTTTTTTGATGTTGAACTTTCATTTGAGTCAGGTAAGATGACCAGCTGCTGCTCTTTCTCTGTTTTCCCCCCACATTTTGTTCATATACACAATTTATGAAGATTTTCTTAGCCCAGTATCCTTTATTTGAAAACGAATTTCTTTTAATTTAAAATGACTTGCTGAAAATATGACTCTTGTTTGGATCCTGATTCAAACAAACCAACTGTAAAATTGAGACAATCTGGAAAATTCAAAGACTGACTGAATATTTGATATTTAACTTTTTTTCGGTGTGACAGTGGTATTGAGATTATTTGGGGGCTCCTGGTATTGAGATTTTTTTGGAGGTGGGGGGAAGCACTTTTAGCAACACATTCTGAAATAATGTAGCTGAAATGAAAATTAAATAAAATGACTATAAAACTAGTATCAATAGTAGATAATTCTTAACACTTAGAAAAAATGGAAAGCACAAGGAAAAGCAGCTGGGTATTAACAATGGGAAAATTAGATTTAGAGAATTCACATGTTCAAACCAAACAGCAGGTGCAATATTAGTCATAGAATAGGCTGTGCAGCTAAACATCAGCAGCAAACCCAAGCACCTACACTCAGTGCGATAGGTTTCCCTGCAGACTGGTAGATTTAGTGCTTGCCACAGTAACTCCACATACTAAGGAGCGTTGTTCACCAAATCTGCTGGAGAATTTCCCAGCTGCCATTTGTTTTTTTTACCGTTGCACAAATCCTCTTCAATCAATTAGTCGCTTTGGCCCCAGTCTGTCTTGAGGAGCTTGGTGTAGGTTGAATGATTTCTTTATGCAGCGTTGTTAGTGAGAAAAATTCTGATTTGTCAACACATGTAACTATTTCTGTTGATGATGCATAATATCACTTGTGAATTTCCCAGGCAGTGGCTTGCAATCCAGAAGCTAAGAAGCAAAATCCACAAGAAAGTAGATAGAAAAGCCAGCAAAGGAAGGAAACTTCGGTGAGTTACTTTTTAGAACAGATGTTAACATTGTGTGTTGTTACTACTTCTTTTGCATGTTGCCTATGACATTTTTTTCTATTCTTCTGATGATTCTATGTTTAAGGAGCAGAAAAATCACTAGAGCAATATTTGAGGCTTTTTTCAGATTCAGTTTTTCTTACTCTGAAATGGAAAGATAGTGTCAGTTACTTTTTGTTTTACTGCTGTGAATGAATAGGTTGAATAATATTTGTATTTCCCTGAAAGAGACATAATCAAAAAAGAAGACAAGAGAATTGAAATTGCCTTAGTTTTGAAAAATGATTTCCTTATTACAATGTAAAAATTGTACTTTGGAGTCTTATTTAAGCAGAATTATATTGGTCCATTTTCATGATGCCATACATGTACCTAGTATGCTAAAAAGATAAAAAATAAAGGCTTCCAGAGATTGTTAACACTGTGCTTAAATGAGATGAGGAGTGGAACTTTTATGAGAATATAGAAACATATCTGAGTGGAGGAGAGCCCTCAAACCTGTGAGCCCTTGAAAGTCTTAAAAAGAATGGAAACAAGGAACCAGAGTAGAAGTGACATTGGTGTGCTTTCAGATTGAGATTCCTTGTAACTATTTTTATATATTACATAATATCACTCACACAAGGCCTCAGTGTCGAAGAAACTACTTGTAATTCAAGTGCACATTGAAAAAAAAATCTTAGACTCATTGTGTTAGGCCAGTTTTAGGCAGATAGCTAATCCCACACTTTTGTTAGAGCCTGCCTGTCATTAAAATTATTTCTGGACAAATGTGGATCTATCTCATTTTTAAGTATCTTCAGAGAAGCAGATTCTACTACTTTAATTAACCTGTTTTAGTATTTAACAGAACTCATCAGGAAATGCTTATTTTTCTTTAAGTTTGAAGAAGTGCAAAGTAGCTTTTCATTATCTTTTGACTGAAAGTCACTCTTCTTAAATCTGAATCTTAAATTGTTACAGTTTGTTTAACTTTTTTCATGTGCTGAAGTTTCCAAACCTTTCTGCTTCTCCCAAGTTTGTTTTCAGTGTACCTACCAGTTAAGAGCATGGACTCAAGAGCCAGACTCCCTAAGTCTGAATCCCACCTTTGATACCAATTAGTAGTTACTCTGAGCAAGACCCTTAAACTCTCTGTTCTAGTTTCTTCATCTGTAGAATGGGGGTGATAATAGTACCAGACTTGTAGGGTTGCTGTGGGGATTAAATGAGTACGTGTATGTACCGCTTTTAGACTAGCACCAGAAACACAGCATGGGGGAGGGCATGGCAGCCCACTCCAGTGTTCTTGTTGGAGAATCGCAGGGACAGTGGAGCCTGGCGGCTGCAGTCCACAAGGGCCACACAGAGTCGGACACGACTCGAGCGACTAACACAGTACAACAACCGGGACGTAGCAAGCACTATGTAAGTGTCTTTGCCATTATTCCTATCATTGCTACTGCTGTTATTATCCCAAGACTGGATCAGTCTCCTACTGGAATGTTCGTTTACTTGCTCACTCACGGACGTGTCTCACTGGTACCTGTCTCTTTTGTACCCCCATCCCTGATAGGATTTAAAGAAGAATGTTAACTACTGCTATGTCACTTCAGTCGTGTCCGACTGTGTGACCCCATAGACAGCCTCCTACCAGGCTCCTCTGTCCCTGGGATCCTCCAGGCAAGAACACTGGAGTGGGTTGCCATTTCCCTCTCCAATGCATGAAAGTGAAAAGTGAAAGTGAAGTCACTCAGTTGTGTCCGACTCTTAGCGACCCCATGGACTGCAGCCCACCAGGCTCCCCCGTCCCTGAGATTCTCCAGGCAAGAACACTGGAGTGGGTTGCCATTTCCTTCTCCAATGCATGAAAGTGAAAAGTGAAAGTGAAGTCGCTCAGTCGTGTCCAACTCTTAGCGACCTCATGGACTGCAGCCTACCAGGCTCCTCTGTCCATGGGATTTTCCAGGCAAGAGTACTGGAGTGGGGTGCCATTGCCTTCTCCTAGTACTTTGTAATTGATCAGGCTGAATAAATACCTGTTCTTTAATTTTGAGATTAGACTTTTCTCCAATACTGCACTTTTAAAATTGTAACTTTGAAAAAGACATATACCTTATGTATGTTATCACTTTCATGTGGAATCTAAGAAATAAAACAAATGAATGTACATGACAAAACAGAAACAGGCTCACAGAGGGAACAAATGAGTGGCTCTCAGTGGGGAGAAGGAGGGGTGAGATGGGGATATGGGGATTAAAAGACAAACTACTGTGTACAAAATACAATGGCAGCAAGGACAAATTGAACAGCACAGGGAAGTATAGCCATTATTTTATAATCACTTTAAATGGAGTATAATCTATAAAAATGTTGAATCACAATGTTTTGTATCTGAAACTAATACAGTGTTGTAGATCAAATATACTTCTAGTTAGTTAATTAATTAATAGCTCTGTGAGGCTTTAAATGTTCTCTTGAGGGAGGAGCCAGGATTTCAGTCAGGAGACTGGCTCTGTCTGGCTGTATGATGTTGGTTGCTCTTTATTCTCTGAGCATCACTTTACTCATTTAATAAGTGGAGATACTAATCCGTGTGTGTGTGTGTGTGTGTGTGTGTGTGTGTGTGTGAGTGAGCCTGTCAGTCGTGTCCAACTGTCTGTGATCCCATGGACTGTAGCTCTCCAGGCTCCTCTGTCCATGGAATTCTCTAGGCAACAATACTGAAGTGGGTCGCCATGCCCTTCTCCAGGGGATCTTTCTGATCCAGGGATCAAACCTGGGTTTCCCGCATTGCAGGCAGATTCTTTACTTACTGTCTGAGCCACCAAGGAAGCCTGATTTGGTTTGAGGGATGGATTTGATTTGAGGATTCAAATAATGTGTATATGTCTGGTACATAATAAACATTTGAAAGTGTTAGATTCTTCGATTTCTCTTGTGTTTATCTGTTGGCATTGCTGTTGCAAATATATGGTCTTTAAAAGAATTGAAAAGAGCAAAAGATGTCTTTTTTCATTATTGTATTTTTGTGAGTTTTAAAGCTGCTAGGGCAAATATCTATAATCGTGTGTCCCTTGAGGGCAAGAATTGTGCTGATTTTTTCAAGTTAATTCCAACCTTAATGCCTACTGTAGTGCCTCACAGACATGTTTTTGGATGATTATGACAGTAAAATTAACCCGCTTATCAAGTAAGACTTTCTGTGAGATGCAACATTCACACTTCACACTGAGCAGACTAGGAAGAGTTATTAGCCTATGGAAAGGCCAAAAAGAATAATGTTTGCCAAAACACAGGCTTGAGAATATCCCCGTCTGTTTTGAGAACCAAAGTTCATTTGTTTTGGCAGAGACTTGAAGTAAATATGGGGGAATAACAGGAGGTGAGACTATGTGAATAAGAGGGTGCTAAATCGTGGTCATGCTCGACATTTGGACTTTATTCTGTTGACTGTAGCAAGTCATTGAAAAACAAGGAAGCCTGAGCAGCTGTCAGAGCTTGGAGCGTGCATCGCAGCTAGCTGCACTGCGGGGCCCTAGATCGAGGCCTGGGAAGACAGGGGGCAGTAGGGCAAAAAATGGGGACACTTGCATGCGGCCTGTGGTTTAGGTTATGTATTGCACAGATGTTAATTTCCTAATTGTGGTAATGACATTTGTATGAGTTGTTACCATTCGAGGAAGCGAGGTGAAGGTGCACATGAACTCTGCACTATTTTTGTAACTTTCCCATAGGTCTACATTATAGCACAGCACAAGAAGTAAAAAGAAAAGTAATAAATAAGGTCACATGCTTTGAATTGTGTTGCAGTTTCATCACCTGTATTCATCAAGGCTTTCTTTGTGACCATGAACATGTGGGATGTGGTCAGAATCAGTGATGTTCATATATAGCAATAACGACAACTAACATTTATAAAACTCTCTCTGTCGGGCACTGCAGAGCAGTTTACATGCAGAAGTGGAAAAGACACAACCTCCGATGCTAAAATGTTCAGGTTTGAAATCTGGCTCTTGCACTTACTGGCCTTAAGACCCCTTGGGCAAGTCACTTAACATCTCTCTGTGCTTCGGTTTCCTCATCTGTCAAGCCAGTATGATAATAGAAGGCACATCCCATAGGACTGTCATGCAGATTGAAATTAGCTAACTCATGTAAAGTACTTAAGAAGATAAGTGACTCACCCACTGTTACAGAGCTAGTAATCATGAACGTAGATTTAAGCTAATTGGTCTGATTCCAGAGTCTACTTCTAACCTGTGGCTCTTGAGTTGTTTCTCTGGCCAGGACTTCTCAGGCACCGAAATGATATCTAGGCTATATTAGAACTCTGCTGTGAAGGTTTTAACAAAGGGCCTATGAGAATAGGTTTAGTTGCTCAGTCGTGTCTCCGACTCTTGCAACCCCATGGACTGTAGCCCATGAGGCTCCTCTGTCCATGGAATTCTCCAGGCAAGACTACTGGAGTGGGTTGCCATTTCCTTCTCCAGGATAGATGGGAATACATGTCGTAAATAACTTCCTTTAAATTAGACCCCCAGAAGAGCTGGTGGTGTGCCAGCTGTCATCACTGGTGCTAGGTTCCACCATGGGCAGCCTTTGCTCTTTGTTTGTGGTTCAGTTCAGTCGCTCAGTCGTGTCCGACTCTTTGTTACCCCATGAATTGCAGCACGCTAGGCCTCCCTGTCCATCACCAACCCGTGGAGTTCACTCAAACTCACGTCCATCGAGTCAGTGATGCCATCCAGCCATCTCATCCTCTGTCGTCCCCTTCTCCTCCTGCCCCCAATCCCCCCCAGCATCAGGGTCTTTTCCAATATGTCAGCTCTTCACATGAGGTGCCCAAAGTATTGGAGTTTCAGCCTCAGTATCAGTCCTTCCAATGAACACCGGACTGATCTCCTTTAGGAAAGACTGGTTTGACCTCCTTGCAGTCCAAGGAACTCTCAAGAGTCTTCTCCAACACCACAGTTCAAAAGCATCAATTCTTTGGCGCTCAGCTTTCTTCACAGTCCAACTCTCACATCCATACATGACCACTGGAAAAACCATAGCCTTGACTAGATGGACCTTTGATGGCAAAGTAATATCTCTGCTTTTTAAGGTTGGTCATAACTTTCCTTCCAAGGAGTAAGCATCTTTTAATTTCATGGCTGCAGTCACCATCTGCAGTGATTTTGGAGCCCCAAAAAATAAAGTCTGGCACTGTTTCCATTGTTTCCCCATCTATTTCCGTGAAGTGATGGGATCAGATGCCATGATCTTAGTTTTCTGAATGTTGAGCTTTAAGCCAACTTTTTCATGCTCCTCTTTCAGTTTCATCAAGAGGCTTTTTAGTTCCTCTTCACTTTCTGCCATAAGGGTGGTATGTTTGTGGTAGGGTTGGAGAAAAAAGAAATACCATAGCAAAGGTGAACACTGTCTTGTGGAAACATTAATTTCAATGATAGCAGGTCAGTGGCATCACCCTGGTCAGATTGGGTGTTAGCAGTTTGCTGGTTGGATGCTAGAAAATAACTTAAAAAAAAAAAGAAATATGCTGGTTTGGGGAAATAATTATAATTATTAATTACCAGTATTTTACTCAGCATTATCTATAAGTGGATTTGATCCTGATTTAAGCAGAATCTTAATGTAAATGAATTAAACTCTCAGGCCTTTAATAATGAAATGTCATACTGTGTTTTGTATTTGTCTGTTCTTCTGCAACAAAGTTATATTTATCTCTTAATATGGTTGGTAATTTTAATACTAAAACATGCATCCATCCTCAGCACTGAGATGAGGTAAAAATGCATTGTATTAAATCATCTTTTATCTGATTACTACTTAAAAGCCTGTCCTTCATCATGCAGTTACTAGTTATTGAATATATTGTATTAAAGTGTAAAGGTATTCCACAGAGCAGTGCCATCCAGTAAAAAGTATCTTTACATGTGTAATTTTTTTTATTTTTCTTTTTAATTGGAAGATAATTGCTTTGCAGTGTTGTGTTGGTTTCTTCCGTGTATCAGGATGAATCAGCTGTAAGTATACACATGATTATACTCCTTCCTGGCCCGCCCCTCCAGGTCATCACAGAGCCGCAGGCTGCACTTCTCTGTTGCACAGTGACTTCGCTGGCTCGCTCTCTCACACCTTGTGATGCGTATGTCTCAGTGCTGCTCTCTCAATCTGTCCCACCCTCTCCTTCCCCGACTGTGTCCACGAGTCCATTCTCCTAAGTCTGTGACTCCTACTCCTGCCCTGCAAATAGGTTCATCAGTTACATGTGTAATTTTCAATGTTCTAGTAGCCGCAATTTAAAAGGGGGAAAAAGAAATGTGTACTTAAGTAATAATGCATTTCATTTAGCCCAATATCTAGCTAATATTATTTCAACAGTTTATTGTTTTAAAATTATTAGTGATATCTTTTACATTTTTTCCATCTGAATTTTCAAAACCTGGTGCACACTTCCAGTGTTCAGTAAGCCACATGTGGCCGATGACTCCTGGGTCAGACAATGCAACCATTGGGTATAGTTCATAGTCTTTGTGTAGACAGTGAATTAAACCTGTCTTTGAACATAGCCAAGAATAGTTTTCATTTTTTCAGATGAAAAATGAAGTTTGGTGAAGCCTAAAAGACATTAAAGGGCTTCCCTGGTGGCCCAGACGGTAAAGAATCTGCCTACAATGTGGGAGACGTGGGTTCGATCCCTGAGTTGGGAAGATCCCCTGGAGGAGGGCATGGCAACCTAGAATGGATAAGCAACAAGGTCCTACTGTATAGCACAGGGAACTGTATTCAAAACCCTGTGATAAACCATTATGGAAAAGTATATGAAAAAAATGTGTGTGTGTATATATATATATCAGTTCAGTTCAGTTCAGTCTCTCAGTCATGTCCAACTCTTTGTGACCCCATGGACTGCAGCATGCCAGGCTTCCCTACCCATTACCAACTCTAGTAGCTTGCTCAGACTCATGTCCATCAAGTTGGTGATGCCATCCAGCCATCTCATCCTTTGTCATCCCCTTCTCCTCCTGCTTGCCATTTTTCCCAGCATCAGTCATCAGGTCATCAGTCAGTTTTTCGCATCAGGTGGCCAAAGAATTGGAGCCCCAGCCTCAGCATCAGTCCTTCCAATGAATATTCAGGACTGATTTCCTTTAGTTTGATCTGATCTTCTTGCAGTCCAAGGACTCTCAAGAGTCTTTTCCAACACCACAGTTCAAACCCATCAATTCTTTGGCACTCAGCTTTCTTTATGGTCCAACTCTCATATCCATACATGACTACTGCAAAAGCTGTAGCTTTGACTTGATGGACCTTTGTTGGCAAAGTAATGTCTCTGGTTTTTAATATGCTGACTAGGTTGGTAGTAGCTTTTCTTTCAAGAAGCAAGCGTCTTTTAATTTCATGGCTGCAGTCACCATCAGCAGTGATTATGGAGCCCAAGAAAATAAAGTCTGTCACTGTTTCCATTGTTTCCCCATCTATTTGCCATGAAGTAATGGGTCAGGATGCCATGATGTTCATTATTTGAATGTGGAGTTTTAAGCCAGCTTTTTCACTCTCTTCTTTCACCTTCATCAAGAGGCTCTTCAGTTACTCTTCGCTTTCTGCCATAAGGGTGGTGTCATCTGCGTATCTGAAGTTATTGATATTTCTCTCAGGAATCTTGATTCCATGTTGTGCTTCATCCATTCTGGCATTTCGCATGATGTACTCTGCTTATAAGTTAAATACACACACATGTATATATGTACACTGAATCACTTTGCTGTACAGCAGAAATTAGCAAAACTTTGTAAATCAATTATGCTTCAATAAAATAAAGAAAAGAATCTTCACTTTAGCACTGTTTATAATGCTTTTTTAAGGGGGAAGACTGTATACATGCTTATCAATAGGAGGTTTAGTAAATTAGAATATATTGATGCAACAAAATATTCTGGAACTATTAAAAAGAATACAATATGACATAGTAGAAAAACACATAATGCATGAGCATATTACGTTTATATTTGTCTTATATATGGAGAATGCTACAGGCAAACTTAACAGTGATTATTTCTAGAGATTACAGGGGACTTGTCAGTTCTTTCTATATTTCTGAATTTGTAATTATATATTACTTTTTATAATTAGGAGATAATGGGCATAAAGAAAGTATGATTAACAGAGATTTTGTTTTTGCATCTTATAAGAAGTGAAGAATTGGAAACAATACAACTGTTCAGAAATATGAAAATATATTTATAGTACTTGCTGGAATTTTGTATACAGCTATGGAGATACAATGCTAAGTGAAAAAAAGAATAGGAAATTGTATTGTGTGGATTACTATGTAAAATAAACATAATTAACCAAAATACTAATAATATTAATAAATATTAATAATAGTCCTTCTGTAGATAAAAGAATATGTGTGCATTTTTTGTGTGCTTAGTTGGTTTTCCAAATTTTCTGTAATGGATTTATGCTTTTTTCTATTACTCCTGTAATGGGAAAAATCTTATCACTATTAGTCTTTAAAATTGATTTGTTAAAAGATTGAAATTTGGCAGGCTTGGCTATTTGGTGGTAGAGAATCAAATTCTTTGATGTGTGTAAAAATGTTTTTTAAATGGTGAAACATTACACATATGTTATATCATTTTTGTGTGGATAGTGTTTTGCCCAAGAAGAGGTTTTTTTTTTTTTGGTTAGAATTTTATATGACATGTCCTGCAGCCTCTTCTTTTATAAATAGAAAGGGGTACCTTCTTTGAATTCTCTTAGCTATAATTTGGTCTGTATAAGGTCAAATATTTCTTCAGCCTCCTTCACCAGAGGATCTCAAAGCACTTCGTATAAAAATACCTCTTTTTTCCTACTGGTGGGAGATGCAACTGACAAAACTTCCATTTTTATAGCCCCTTGACTGACGTGTAGGGAGTAGACTCCTCATGCACTCAGTTGTGCGCCTTAGTTTAAGAGGGGCGAAATGAACGATCTGGTGGGACTGGTGAATGAAGGTGGTTCTGGAAGCCTTTTCTGACTCAGGGAACCCATGCTAGTGAGTGATGAGGTGTTCCATTTGGATGGTATGCCACTGCCTCTGCTCCCGACTGAAAAATGATTAGGATATATGCAGAGAAGGGGACAATGGGGTAGTCCGGTCCTCACCATCTCTTGTCTGGAGTGATGTTTAAGGCTTAGTGTATTGCTTCAGGGCACAGATGATATAATGGAGTTGTGTAGAACTACTGTCATTTACAATGTGCTTTTATCAGACTTTTCTCCTATAGCATTGAGGAAAAAGGGTTTTTATGGTTGTGAGTGGCACATGCCTAGAAACTGTTCCCTGCTCCACTCTGGAGCCAGATATTCTTGTGATCATCTGGAGTTTGTTACCTCATAGAATGTGTTTCCTGTTCTAGGTTAATAGTTACTAATGTTGCTGCCTGTTTGTTTCCTATTTACTTAGGTTTCATGTGCTTAGCAAGCTGCTGAGCTTCATGGCACCTATTGACCATACCACAATGAATGATGATGCCAGGTGAGTAATAGATTAATTATATGTCTCAAATGGCTTCATGAAAGCCCAGTATTGACCTGTGCTAAAGCCTGTCGCCCTCTCTGTTTCTTCTTATCAGTTAACCATTTGTCATCGGCATTGTTGAAAGGGTCCTTGTAACATCTCTTCACTCCCATAGTTACTGTAAAACCAAAACAAAATTTTCGTAAATCTCAGTGCTGCCTCTGGTGGTTTTTTGTTTTTGCTGTTTTGTTTTTAACATTAGCCACCTGCTTTGGCCATCTGAGCTCTTCTCTAGAGAGATGGGTTAGGACAGCGCACACACACTTGCTTCATGTGTTTGGGATTTTATGTGTATGTTCTCCTTTTAAAAATGGGTGTAGAGCTTGCTCTGGGGATGTGTATTATGTTGTGTTTGTTCAGGGTACTATTGAGGATTTTGGGTTTTTTTTGAGTATTTTTTACAAAAGAAGTACATGCTTATTTTGAAAAATGGAAATGTGTACACAAAAAAATGTATACTCATATAATTCAGAGATAATTAAAGAATTAACTATTTTTTAAAGAATCATTCCTTCTATATTTATTAGTTGGCATTCTACTACAACATAATATTTTTAGAACTTTACTTATCTAGCCATATCTCTTCTCTATTTTTTACATTCATTTATATCAATATGGACTCATGCTTTCCTATTTTATTCAGTTAGTTAGAATCTGTTGCTGTCATTGATTTTGGTTTAAAATTGTCTCAGATTAATAGAGGTCCCTTCAAGCGGGTTTCATCTTTTTGAGATATCCCCAGTTATTCACTGAGCACTTCTTAGTTTCTACCACAACAAGGTATTCTAGGATCATCTCACATGTTCCCATTTCCAGTCCTGGAATCAGTCTTTCTCCAAGGAATGCTGACTGTTTTTAATGGAGTATGGTTTTTAGAAACCAGGTTCTGGGCGCTGAGATGCTCGTTGTTCTAGGCATCATCGTTTCTAGGTTCTCTCAGTGTGCGGAGATAGGACGTGTGTGTATCACATACACATACATATGCACAGGGTATTACCACTTTTAACATCTGAGGGTATTTCTTTCAGTCTTTATGGTTTCCCTTTTAGTATGTTCTTGTTTTTCTTTTTATGTAATTAAAATTATATTCTACTCTTGTGATCTTTTTATTTAAATATTTTGCATACTCTGACCATTTAGTATCATTAAAATTATTCAAAAATTTAAGTGACTATGTAATATCTATTTTAGCCATTCACTAATTTTTGGAAATTTAAATTGTTTTAAATTATCATTGTTGTAATGCTGTGATAGATGTTTTAAAACATAAATCTTTACCAAGTGATATTATTAGTCATAATGTAGGCACATGTGGATTTTGCCAGCTTTATCCCTCAAGCTATACTTAGCCTTTTTATTTGAGAGTATTTAGTTTGCTACTAAACTCTAAACTCCATCAGATTTCCTCCCCTTGAAAGGTAGTAGATATGCAAGTTTAGTTGAACACAGTGATGATTAATTTTTTGTTTGCTTTTGTTCTGATGACAAAACAGCTTATGGATGAATCTGAGTGCATTTATACTCACGTCTTTGTGACTTCCTATGCTTGTCTGTGAATGCTTATGTCTAGCTGGTTTTGCTTGTTTTGTTTTAGGTTTTTTGTTTTCATTTATTTCTTGATCTAGTCTGTTTTTAAAAATAATAAGTGAAATGCATGCTTCTTAGATTCTCTGTCAGGATGACATGAAAAAATTACTTCAACAGGAAAGGAAAATCAGGTTCTTGTAAATGAAAACAAACCCATTCAGGTAACACTATTATTCCAGACATAAAGTGAAACCTAGTTTAAATATTAGTGGCATCTTTTGAATACAGTACTACTGCATCATTTAGAAATCAGTTGTTATTCCTAGTTGGGATTTTACTTGAGTCATCTGATACCCCAGGATACTTGTTTTCCAGAATCTAATTTATTTACTCATAATTTTTGAGGGCCTGCTATATTCTAGATGTAAAGATAACTTGAAGGTGACTTTATTATTAAGGATTATGTTGAGCTTGATGTATAAGAAACAAAACCTGACTACAAAGGCATAAGCAAACAGGAGTTTATTTTTCTGGCAGCATAATTCTAGGGGAGGCAGGTAATGACTAGCAGTGTTTTTCCCTCCTCAGTGGTGTTGGGGCCAGCATCTCTTGGTCTTTCCGCTGTGGTCCCAAGGTGGCTTCTGCAGCTTTAGCCATCAAACATGCATTTCGGGTAGGAAGGAGAGGAAAGGAGTGGTGTCAGCCACATTGATTTTCTTTTATCAGAACAGTAAAAGCTTCTCAGAAAGACCGCCAAAGACTTCTCACATCTCATTGGCCAGAACCCTGTTACGTTGCCACTTCAATAGAGCAGGTGAGAGAGGAGGTGATGGGATTGTGTTTGCTGGGCAACAGTTGATGTGGCATTTGGAGTTTGTACGAAAAAGAAGCTGTCGCTTGTGGACGTTGCTAATTATCAGCATTGTTCTCAGCTGGTTTAGCCACTGTGTGTGTGGCAGGGCGTTAAATAGAGGTCTCAGAGCTGGAGAACCCAGCATACTCGATCTGCGTGGCTCCTGAGGACGCTGAGGCTGGCACATGGGCTCATGCTCATGCTGCATGGTCTGGATAGGCCAGACAAACCACAGGCCAAATAAGTGGGCATTCGCTCTTTCTGCTTCAAATATCAAGTCTTACAGAGCCGGCCGGTAGTGTTACTTTCTCTTAGGAGGAAGGCCTATTTTGTTTTTGTTTAGATAATTCCATAAATGGAAATAATCTAGTACTGTACTGTTTGGTTTCCCACTTTGTGTATACCACAAAATGCTGAGAAATGGAAAACTTTCTTTTCAATATCAGTGCATAGTACTTTTCTCTAGGTGAATAATTTTGGTTTTGCTAAATTATAGATATGCCTTTTTTTTTTTTTTTTAAATGGGGTCTAGATTTGTTGAAGGTAAGCCTCTGGGGAAATCCAACCCATTTTTACAGTTGTATCTGTACAACAGAGTTACAGATATGTCATTCTTGGTGCACATGAATAGAGAATATTTAATGATTTTGAGGTAGAGAAAGGCTTTGTAAGCAAGACGCCAAGGCCAGAAGCCACAGAGAAAGGTATTGGTAGATCTGACTACATGAGTCAATTAAAAAAGATATCAAAAACAAAGTTATAAGTATATAAAAAAATTATAAAGAAAAAGTTCAGTGTAACATGACTTTACCATGTAATTATGCTGTGTTAAGAGTTTTTACAGATCTCTTATGGTACATATACACAATGGAATATTACTCAGCCATTAAAAAGAATACATTTGAATCAGTTCTAATGAGGTGGATGAAACTGGAGCCGATTATACAGAGTGAAGGAAGTGAAGAAAGAAAAACACCAATACAGTATACTAATGCATATATATGGAATTTAGAAAGATGGTAACAATAACCTTGTATACGAGACAGCAAAAGAGACACTGATGTATAGAACAGTCTTTTGGACTCTGTGGGAGAGGGAGAGGGTGGGATGATTTGGGAGAATGGCATTGAAACATGTATAATATCATATATGAAACGAGTTGCCAGTCCAGGTTCGATGCACGATACTGGATGCTTGGGGCTGGGACGACCCAGAGGGTTGGTACGGGGAGGGAGGGGGGTTCAGGATGGGGAACATGTGGCGGATTCATGTTGATATATGGCAAAACCAATACAATATTGTAAAGTTAAAAAAAAAAAAAAAAAAAAAAATATCCCAATACAAATGGTGGGTGAAGCATGTTAACACTCAAACGTAGAAATTATAAAAGAAAAATTGCAAATGGCAAAAAAATAGATTGTCAGTCTTATTAATCAAAGAGATGCAAATTAAAATAATGACACTTCATTTTTTCTTATTAAACTGGAAAGCATTAGAAGGTTGATAATCCCCCATGCTGATGGTGTGAGGAAGCAGACACTTTCATATACAGTTGTTAAGAACGTGATTGGCAGAATCACTCTGGAGGGGTATTTGGCAACACTTAAAAATTTTAAATGTAAGTGTATCTGTTGACCCAGAAAAATCCACTTCTAGCAATTAACCTAAGAAAATAGCAAGTTGGCAAATATTTTTATATAGAGTCTTTACTGCAACATTGTTTAAATGGAGAAAAAAATTAAAAAATCCAAATGACCATCAATAGGGAACTAGTTAAAATGAATCACAGAAAAGAATTCAGTGAAGTTATCAGCAACTATTAAAGGAATAAGTGGAGCTGTATGTATTAGCATAATGTTTAGTGTAGTAAGTAGACTACAAAGTACTGTAGTATAATCCTACTTTTGAATAAATAGACATGTGTGATCAAAAAAGAGTGATGCCTTTAAAAATATGCTGTTATGGAAATATCTCCAGATTATTTTGTTAACTAGAAAAGAGGTTTTTGTAATCTCCATTTATGTTTTAAAAATAAAAATTAAGCAGCTAAATACATACAAATATGTGAATATATATGTTACAGAACTTACATTGATAATATTTAAAATACCTATGGGGAAAGAACTCATGAGGAACGGACAAAGGGAGATGTTTTACTTTTCATGCTTCTGTTTTGCTTTAATTTCCTGCCATGAGAATGAGACCTGGTAGTCGCGGCTCCCAGGCTCTGGAGCATGAGCTCAGTAGCTGTGGCACGTGCCCTTGGTTGCTCCGTTGTGTTTGGGGTCTTCCTGGACCAGGGGTCACACCCTCGTCTTCTGCACTGGTATGTGGATTCTTGACCGCTGAGCCACCAGGGAAGCCCATAGCAAGTTTCCTAGCCCTTTTGGTAGAGGCCGCTCTACCTGTGGTTCCTCCCACACCCAGATCTGGAGAGAGAAGCCCTCCTCTTCTTTAGTTGTTTCTTGGGTCCGGGTTATCGCCTCACACATTTGCCTGAGTTAGATTAATACCCAGTATTAATAAAGAGAGGACAAGGAGAGAATCCAAGTGCTGTTACTTCGCCTTGAATCCTCCATGTCGTTTGTCCACTCTGAGCTCGAAAAATCTGCCCTTGGTGGAACTGAACTGAATTGAGACCAGAGCATAGCTCTCATTAAGGGAAAGAACGCAGAGAGCTTTAACACAGGGTATTAGAATATTCTTAGTGAAGGAAGAATTACTATCTGTAAAAGGATCTTTACAAAGATAATGAGCGGCATCTTCATTTTATTTCGCCTGTGGTGCAGTCTGTGTAGTGTTATCTATTTAGGTAATTTCTGCTGATACATATTCTTTTCTCATGCTAGGTGATTTACTCTTCAAGAAATCTACTTAAAACTCTTTTTAAGGTGTGGAGTAGCCCAGTTTGCTCCTGTATTACCAGAATTCCATTTGGGGGCATCATCTAGGTAAACCTTGCATACTGATTCACGTGACTTTACACGCCCTCAGGTTTCCTTTGTTAGTGAAAGTCTCAGGTAACCACTGACACTTCATACCACCCCGTTAGGAGGGAAGCAGGGGGTTTCTATTGCAGGCCTGAGGAGTGCTTCTGGTACTGAGAGGAAAGAAGAGAAACCCCACTTTGCCCCCATATCACGTGTCTGCATGCAAGCAAGGAGGTTACCACGAGGCTAAAAACGATCGCTGGCGTTGCTGGACCCTCGGGTGCTCTTGGCATGGGGCAGTGCCGCTCCCGTGTGCCCTTCACACTCACCTGTGTGAGGAGGGCAGAGTAGCATGTGATTCTGAAGCAGCAGAGTTAATCCATGGGCTGAGGAGAACAAAGGCCTTGTCACCTTGATGGCAGAGAATTCCTCTAAATGTAGTGTCGCCACCCCAGGAGCAGGCCAGTATGTTACTTGCATGATTTACAGGATTGCTGTTCACCTCACTGACTGTTGAGGTTATTCCACGCTCACCAAGCTTATCAAGGATATTTTAGAACCAGCTTACACTACACGGCGGCAAGCCCTGGAGTGCTGTTAGACCAGAGGGAGGGAGGGCAAAGCGGAAATTCAGGTGGCCTTTTATTATGGTTCTAACGAAATGAAGAATTTGTCAGTTGTGGAAATAATCACCTGTGTTTTTGTCTGTATTTTTGAGAGACCCTCCAAGTTAGACTTTTTTCTTAAATACTTTTAAAATTTATTTTGGCTTTACTGAGAGTTACGGCACGCAGGATATGGAATCTTCCAGCTGAGGCATGCAAACTCTTAGTTGCCGTGTGTGAGACCAGTTTCCTGCCTACAGGTTGAACCCAGGCCCCCTCCATCAGGAGCATGGAGTCTTAGCCACTGGACCCGCAGGGAAACCCCCGAAGCAGACTTTTATTTATTTATTTTTGGCTGTGCTGGGTCTTCACTTGCTGCTCAGGTTTTTTTTCCCCCTCTGGTAGTGGAGAGCGGGGCTACTCTCTAATTGCAGTGCGTGGGCTTCTCATCCAGGTGGCTTTTCTGGGGCTCGCAGGTTTCAGTGGTTACAGCACAGGGGTTCGGTAGTTGCGGCTCCTGGGCTCTACAGTGCAGGCTCAGTAGTTGGGGCCCACAGGCTTAGTTGCTCCGTGGCATGTGGGATCTTCCTGGACCAGGGATTGAACCCATGCCTCCTGCATTGGCAGGCAGATTCTTTACCACTGAGCCACCAGGGAAGTCTCCCGAGGCAGACTTTTAAAGAAGTTTGTTGTTCTTCATTTGCCACGTTGATGGAGGTCAGATAGTAAAATGCTGGTGTAAAAAGTAGGAGAAGTAAATTCTGAGTCAGACTCTGAGACAGGTCACGATATGTTCCTCCAAGCTGGCCACGGCCCCAGTTCTGGGAAGGGGGCTCATGGGAACTGCTTGCTCTGCCACTGTGGGTTTTATTGTCAGCACAGAAGCAGGCCAAGCAGCAGCAGTCAGCTTGCTGTCCCCCTAAGAAAACTGGTGTTTTCCTTGCATTTAACTGCAGCTTCAGAGAGCAATAAGCTAAATCCAGTTTAGGTACTGCCCATGAAAAGGGTTAGGTTCTTGTATTTTCCTAAGAAGCTTTTTTCTTGTTACAAAAATGATAGCAATCTCAACATTTTGTAGGTGCTCCATCCCTTTGCAAGGAACTTAGGTTCTCAATAGGAACAGCAGGAACTTTCATTTTGGCCCCCTTTCTTTCCTTCCCAGTCAAAAACCACTTTTCCCCACACCTTCCAGAAAGCTCCTGGCTTTAAAAAGAACAAGGAGAGAGTCCTTTAATGATAACCGCTAAGCACCAAATACATTATTGTTTTACATCTGAAGTTTTAGAAACGTACAAATGTGATCCAGCCTTGTAAAGTGCTTTGTCAACATCACCGCCACGTTGTTCTTGAGGTGCCTCCGTATAATAGAATTTGTGCAGGCAATTTATCTTCTTGCGCCATTTTTAAAGCGGGTGGGTCTGCACCCTGAGTATGGGCATATCATATCCATGGCATTCTTGTCGCCCTAATTGGTAACCCAGAAGTTACTTAGACCATTTTTGATTCCCCATTACCTACTTTACCCACCCCCATACACACTTCTTATTAGACATAATGCGCTGAATAATGGTGAAATATTTCAATGACGTTAGCTCAGCATTTGAGAGCACATTGTCTAATATCCCCAGAAATACCCTCCACAGACCAGTTTTCGTTGCTGAAAATCTTGCCAGCAAGAATGGTTAAGATACAGATGTTTTCTCTGAGGTTTCTTATCTCCTGAAAAGACACAGGTTGTTCTGACAGGTGAAACAAGCCCTCGCAAATATGCAACACTGATCTAATCAGCGGGAACGCTTGGACGGGCCCTGCCTCTCCCCAGCATCATTAAAAGCTCCCATTACTCTTTTATTAGAGGCTCCCTCTCTTCCTTATCAGATTACAGAATGAACATAACTCCTGGCAGTGATTTGATCTCTTGTTAAAGAGGATTACAGCTTTGCATTAACTCGGATTGACACAGTTTATAATTCACTTGTTGATACTCGGGTGGGCGGCATCCCATGTTTGACGCCCCCCAGCAGGGCCAAGGGGCAAGGACTCTCATATATCATCATTAAAGACGGCGTCCTGCCAGAGCGAGGGGGCCTGAGGCCTTCCACCTCCAGAAAGGACAGAAGGGACATTCTCAAGTTCAAACCTGACACTTGGGCCAGAGTTTTAAAAACGGCTGCAAAGAAGGCGCTGCTCTTGTTTCTTCTGTATCTTCTGAAGCGCTCCTGTTCAGTCTTCACACAGTTCTAGAGAATTTGCATTCTCTAATGGAAGCTCTGGTTGCAAGCAGGTTCTAAAGAGAAAGAAAAGCACATTTTCTAGAAGGAGATTGCATATGCTGAACAGATTAAATCTTTGCTCAAAACAGGACTTCTTGACTATAGTTCTCATTTCTGCAGGCAGATTCCCACCATTTCTTCAAAAGACTGTGATTCTTACTGTTTTTTCCCAAAGAGATGTTTCACATGCATTAAAGTGAGTGTAAATGTTTCTCTTAGTTCAGTTCAGTTCAGTCGCTCAGTCGTGTCCAACTCTTGCGACCCCATGAATCGCAGCACGCAAGGCCTCCCTGTCCATCACCAACTCCCGGAGTTCACCCAGACTCACATCCATCGAGTCAGTGATGCCATCCAGCCATCTCATCCTCTGTCATCCCCTTCTGCTCCTGCCCCCAATCCCCCCCAGCATCAGAGTCTTTTCCAATGAGTCAGCTCTTTGCATGAGGTGGCCAAAGTACTGGAGTTTCAGCTTTAGCATCATTCCTTCCAAAGAAATCCCAGGGCTGATCTCCTTCAGAATGGACTGGTTGGATCTCCTTGCAGTCCAAGGGACTCTCAAGAGTCTTCTCCAACACTATAGTTCAAAAGCATCAATTCTTCGGCGCTCAGCTTTCTTCACAGTCCAACTCTCACATCCATACATGACCACTGGAAAAACCATAGCCTTGACTAGACGGACCTTTGTTGGCAAAGTGATGTCTCTGCTTTTGAGTATGCTGTCTAGGTTGGACATAACTTTCCTTCCAAGGAGTAAGCGTCTTTTAATTTCATGGAACTATTATTTTTAAGTTGTTATATTCTATTATTATCATCTTATAAAATGTGATATTGTATAGATGCTGTGTTAGACACAATGAACTAACATGCAGGTGGGCAGGCAACAGGTAATGTTTTTCACCTGAATTTAGGTGAGTCATCCATACATGCTATGAGTACATTTCCCACGGCAGTCACTGAGCCACCTGAGCAGCTTGGGTTGCTAAGATGCGCATCATCTCAGTTTTTAAGTGTGTTCATCCTTTGCTCTGATTTATCCGCCCTAAGTCTGCCACCCTGTTTCTGGTTGGCAGTGAAATGACATAGAATGATAACTTCATATTCAACCTATTATTACTATTATTTTTGGTCAAGCCTCGTAGCTTCCAAGATCTTAGTTCCCCGACCAGGGATTGAACCTGGGCCCTGGCAATGAAAGTCCAGATTCCTAAGCACTAGTCCACCAGGGAGCTCCCTCATATTCCACTTATTGAATGTTTACTGTATCTCAGACACTGTACTAAGCTCTTCACATGTATTTTCATCCAGTCCTTATAAGAAACCACTGAAGTGGTTGACATTATCTACATTCTGTGATAAGAATACTGAGGCACAGAGCAATTAAGTAATTTGCCCAAGATAGCCAAGTTCCGAGCGGAACTGGTTTCTGCATCTGGGACTGTGGCTCCTGACCCCTGCCCCTGTTCCCGAGACATCAGCAAGCTTTTAGAAATATGTGGGAGCGATGTGCTGAAGGGCAGCTTGCTCCTCGCCCCCAACCCCACCACAAGCACACATACTCAGAGCCTTTCTCTTCATTAAAAACTGGTTCAGAGTAAAACAACTTTTGCTTTCTGTTATAGTAAAGATGCTTTCTTTTTTAAAAAATTATTTATATTTGTTTATGGCACGCTGGGTCTTCCTTGCTGTGTGTGGGTTTCTCTCTGCGGTGAGCAGGGCTGCTCTCTGTTGCGGTGCACGGGCTTCTCAGGTGGTAGTTCTCTAGCTGCAGAAGCGGCGACTTCTGAAACTACGGCACAGGCTGTAGGCACGTGGGCTCCCGTAGCTGTGGCGTGGGCTTAGTTACTCTGAGGCGTGTGGGATCTTAGTGCCTGACCGGGGATTGAACCCCTGTATTGGCAGGTGAATTCTTAACCTCTGAACCACCAGGGAAGTCCCTAAAGATGCTTTCTGTGTGGGAAGGTTTTGCCTGTCAAGCCATTCACATTGTGGTGTAAATCACTGAATTTGCAGGCCTGTTCTTATGGTCACCCTGTTCTTTGATGACAAAGACCCTAAGCCTCATAATTGGCTTTGAAACCTGGTCCAGTGTATTCAGTCCTTTTGCTCTGACAGTGCTCCTGGTTTCAGGGGCCTGTCACCTACTTTCCTTAGAGACTGTATTCTTCCCCTGTCATAAAAACAAGACATGCTTATAGAAGAAGATTTGGAACATATAGAAAGGACAAAGGAAAATTCATGTTATCTGCCACTGGGAAAATAATATTATTAATACTCAATTATTACTATTGTTAATACATTAATATAGTAATAATATTTATACTTTTTATTATCTTGCAGAACTTTTTGTGTATATATTTTATAAAGACCTATTTGTATGTTTGAATCCCTTCTTTTTTAAAAATTTCATGTATTTGAAAAAAAAATTTCATTTATTTGGCTATGCCAGGTCTTAGTTGTTGCATGTGGGATCTAGTTCCCTGACCAGGGATTGAACCCAGGTCCCCTGCACTGGGAGAGCGGAGCCTTACCCACTGGGCCACCAGGGAAGTCCCCGAATCCCTTTTCTCAGTTAACTATTACAAGCATTTTTAATGGCATATGTTTTTTTAAAGGCATCTTAAATAACCTTATAATATTCTATTATGGAGTATTTATTCTTGGACATTTAGGTTATTTCTGTTTTTATTTCTCTTTAGGATAATGCTGCAGTGAGCATATTGATATAGAAACCCATGTTCTAAGGTTTGCTTGTATCTTTAGAATAGCTTCTGAAGAGTAACAGGGTAATTTCTGGACCAAAGGCATAAACGTTTAAAAATTTTTTCATTGAAGTACAGTTTATTTTCAGTTTTCTGGTGTATAGTAAAATGATCCATCCATATTTTCTAATGGTTCATAATGGGTTGTACTGATTTCTGTCCCGCGCCCCCGCCTCCTGAGGTTCGTGTCATTTACCTTTGCCGATGCGAGAGTGCGTTGCGGTGGCACTTTACTGGGGCCCACATGGCACTAGGCGCTGGGCTAAGTATCTAATGTTTATTTTCTCATTTAATAATAACCTTGAAGAGCATGTATGTTTATTAATCATTTATATTTCTGTTTTTAATCCTTTGTCCATTTTTTTTTCTTTGGGTTTAATTTTTCTCTGCAGTTTGTATGAATTCTGTATGTGATGATTATATACCATATTACCTGTTTTTGTAGATTTCTCCCTTTTTGCTTACCTGTTGGTATTAGTGACTTTATTGGTCATATATAAATTTTATTTTTTATGTGATCCAAAATATAAGTTCTTTGTGGTGTTTTTCATTGCTTTTGTGCCTTGGCATGGGTTTCTCAGGTGGCTCAGTGGTAAAAAACCTGCCTGCAATGCAGGAGACGTGGGTTTGATCCCTGGTTCAGGAAGACCCCCTGGAGAAGGAATTAGCAACCCACTCCAGTTCTTTTGCCTTTAAAATCCCATGGACCGAGGAGCCTGGTAGGCTACAGCCCATGGAGTCGCAAGGCGTTGAATGTGACTGAGCAACTTCACTTCACTTGCAATATTCTTGCTGGGAAATCCCATGGACAAGAGTAGCCTGCTGGGCTACAGCCCATAGGGTCGCGAAGAGTCGGACACAACTAAAGCGACTAAGCTCACACACACTTGCTTGGGCCTTCCTTCCTGGATTCTAGGACCAGCTGTTAGCTGATATTTTTCTGTGACTTTTGTCTGATTTCTTTTCTTACTTTTCATCTGCTCGGAACTTTATTGTCATATGTTGCCCAGTGGTCTCTGCACTCCGCTCCTACTGCTTCTTTGTGAGCCCAGAATTTTTTTTTCCCCACTTCTTAGCATTTCACTTTCACTGTGACACCAACAGCCTCTTAACCACAGTCTGGTCGAATCATTTCTGTGTGTCTTTGCCAGATTACACCTTCCTAAAATGTCACTTAGGACATGCCACTCCTGGTGGCCTACTGAATAAAATCTGAGCCTGCCACCAAGGCCTGTGGTGACTTTGCCCTGCCTCCTTTCTCTCCTTGTCACCTGGTTCAGTGTGCACCCTCTGGTGCTGTCCTGCTGGCCCCCCAGGTCCCGGGACACCCTCCCGCCCGGATACCTCCTCACCCCTTCCCCACCTCCCCTGTCCCACCTCTGTCCTTTCCTGCTGCAGGGCCTGTGGTCCTTGGTCCACACCAGCCTTTCCAGAGGGACTGTGCTGATTCTCCACCACCCACTGAGTAGGGGCTCTTTCGTCTTCAAACCCCTATTTTATTTGTTTCTAACAGTACTTAATATACTTCACAAAAACATTTATTAGGGTGTTTTTTTTCTTGTTAAGAATGCTTAATTTATAAGTCAAAATTGTACGCATAAGTTTACTATCGTCCCGTGTTTGGTATTATCAAGGCTTTATGCTCTTACGTTTGGGTTAATATATTTTGATTCCAGTTGAATGCTGCCTTACTTACTATATGGGCTTCCCTGATAGCACAGTTGGTAAAGAATCCACCTGCAATGTAGGGGATCCTGGTTCAATTCCTGGGTCAGGAAGATCCACTGGAGAAAGGATAGGCTACCCACTCCAGTATTCTTGGGCTTCCCTTATGGCTCAGGTGGTAAAAAATCCACCTGCAATGCAGGAGACCTGGGTTCGATCCCTGGGTTGGGGAAATCCCGTGGAGAAGGGAAAGGCTACCCACTCCAGTATCCTTGCCTGCAGAATTCCATGGACTGTATAGTCCATGGGGTCGCAGAGAGTCGGACACAGCTGAGTGGCTGTCACTTTTCACATAGTTACTGTATAGCATTTCTGTAGCACAAGTTTTATTTGTAAAACAAGTCAAGTCTTTGCCCAGTTGATGTCAGCCTTCCCTCGGCTAGAAAGCTGACTCCAGATCCTTGACCACCTGTTCTGCCCCAGCTCACAGGCAGGATCACAATGTGACCTTGAAGAAATCTTCTCTTTGGGCTTCTGTTGTTCAGTCGTGTCCAACTCTTTGTGACGCTGTGGACTGTGGCATGCCCAGGCTTCCCTGTCCTTCACCGTCTCCTGGAGCTTGCTCAGACTCATGTCCATTGAGTTGATGATGCTACCCAACCATCTCATTCTCTGTCATCCCCTTCTCCTCCTGCCTTCAATCTTTCCCAGCATCAGGATCTTTTCCAGTGAGTCAGCTCTTCACATCAGGTGGCCAAACTGCTAGCATCAGTCCTTCCAGTGAATATTCAGGGTTGATTTCCTTTAGGATTGACTGGTTTGATCACTTGCAGTCCAGGGGACTCTCAGGAGTCTTCTCCAGCACCACAGTTCAAAGCATCAGTTCTTTGGTGCTCGGCCTTAGTTTCCTGCTTTATAAAGTGAAAATAGTCCTTCTTGCTCATTAGATTCTTTTTTAAAAAACATTTATTCTCTAATTTATCATTTATTTTTAGCTGTGCTGGGTCTTTGTTCCTGCACTCGGACTTTCTCTAGTTCTGATGTGCAGGCTTCTCACGTGGCGGCCTCTCTTGTTGCGGAGCTTCGGCTCTGAAGTGTGAGCGCAATAGTTGTGGCCCGTGGGCTTAGTCGCTCCGCAGCATGTGAAGTCTTCCTGGACCAGGGATCGAACCCCTGTCCCCTGAATTGGCAAGCAGGTTCTTAACCACTGGACCACCAGGGAAGTAAGTCCTCATTAGAAAATGAAATAGTCTTTGTAATTTTTTGTTTCTGAAAGGACTGTTTTGATGATACCTGTACAAATAGTTACTTAAACAAAATTTGTGTTTTTATACATATACCTATTATGTCCTTGTTCCTTTGCCTCCAAGACAGACATATCTTTTTGTACCTGAGAAGAATTAGCTATAGGCCTCCTGTCTAAAATACCTTGAAAGGCCTTCAGCTTATGAGTCTATTGCTTGTAAGTAATTTGCTGGTAAGATGATTTTAGCAATCCGTCCTGTAAGACGGATGAACAAACTTTTTTGCCTCTTTTACTAAGATTGCTCCACAGTATCTAACTCTTAACTCTAATACAAAGATCTTCATTGACCCAATAAACCCATCATAGGTTGAAAATATCGTAAGTTGAAAATACAGTTAATACATGCCTAACCTGCTGACATCACGGCTGATCGTCGCCCACCTTAGACACGCCCAGGACACTTCCATTAGCCTACAGTTAGGCAGAGTCATCCAACGCAAAGGCCTATTTCATGATTAAGTGACTTGTCGATTGTGTCATTGACCGAATACTGTACTGCAGGTGAACGGCAGAAGGGCTGTCTGGGCACAGAGTGGTGTGTGTCGTTCGTCCGTTGTCACCATCACGGGAGGGTCTGCCCCACGTCCCAGCCCGGGAAGAGAGAGGTTACAGTTCAAAATTCGAAGTGCAGCTTCTACTAAACGCACGTTGCGTTCACACCATCGTCAAGTTGAAAGATCTTTGAGTCAAGCATCTTTTTATTTTTTTAATGACTGTGCTGGCTCTTGTTGCTACTCAGGCTTTTCTCTAGTTGAGGCGAGTGGGGCTACTCTCTAGCTGTGGTTGCGGGCTCCTCCTCATTGTGGTGGCTTCTCTCACCGCGGAGCGTGGGCTCCGGATGAGCGCGCTTCGTGTGCAGCTGCATGTGCAGTGTGCAGGCTCGGTTGTTCCAGCTCCCGGGCCCTGGAGCACAGGCTCAGCAGTTGTGGCGCACGGGCATAGCTGCTCCATGGCATGTGGCGTCTTCCCAGACCAGGGATCGAACCCGTGTCCCCTGCCCTGGTAGGTGGCTTCTCCACCTCGGAGCGTCCAGGGAAGCCCCGGTCAAGCGTCAGGGACCGTCCTCACTTCGCTCTGTTCCCCTAGCACTCTGTGCCCAGACAGTTCACCAGCAGCGCAGGCCCTGATCCACTGCGGGCTTTATCTCCACACATTGCCCCACCCAAGGGCCAGCTCCATGGTTTGTTCTTTGCTCGTGGCCAAGCTGGAAAAGCCCAGAAATAGAGTCCAGCCCTGGGACTTCATTCTTTACCTCGAGGGTTTTGGAAGTCGTTTTACTTAGGGTGAGCCCTGGGAAAAGGTCACAGTCTACACCACAGACGTGTGTTGTATGAAGGTCTTCTCCTGCCCATCTTGGCTGTGATAGCCATACTGGGTGTGGTTTCTGGTGGCCCTTCTACACATTACTAGTTACCATGGAAACAGAGTGTATGGACAGGGCCCTGGGTTGATCAATTCTCATTGTAGGACAGTTTTTTTTTTTTTTTGGACTACTCTCAGGATTTTGTTTGGTTTAAGAAGAAAACAGCTCTGGAATGGCTCCTGTATGTGCATTAACAAAACATAATGGTCCCTGGTTTCCTTTTGTTATTTTTACTGTTGGTTTTAAGTGTCAAGCCAAAAAAAGGATATTTAGATAAAGGGCATCGCCTGAGTGTCCTTTGAGTTGCAGGTGCTGGGGAGCAGGCATCTGTAATGGGAAGCTATTACTAACTACCCTGGAAATGAGGTCTTGAATGAGCCATAACCACACCTTGTGTTTTATCCATTGTCTCCCTCTGGGGAGCAGAACACTTTATAAACATTAACTCTTTTACCCTCTGGGCACCTCCACTTAAAAGGTAAATAAGACTGAAGGCTCTTTCCTCTCCAATATAGATGAGGAAACATCAGCCGGGAGAGGGAGATTACTGGCTGGAGGCAGGGGAGGCATTTGCAGCCCAGGGTGTTTGGCATGTCCTCCCGCCACCCCCCTCCTGCCGCGGCAATGGACCCCAACACCCTGGTGGCCTCTGACAGCCAGTAGCTGCCCCGCAAGGTTCCCCTTTCTGCCAAGGTTCCCCTTTCTGCCTCTCGGAGGCTAGTGGGGGTTGGGCCCTTTGTCTGGTGTGGAATGTGAAATGCAGCAAAGAGGACCAATTGTTCCTCACTGCTTTGTGCTCCTTTATAAGAAAGAAGAAATCAATACACATTTTCTCCTGCATGCACTTGGCAGCGCTCGGCCTCCCTGTCCGCCTCTCCGTCCTGCAGGGGAGGCAAAGCCGTGCAACACAGCGGACTCCCCAGCTTCCAGGGGCAGAAACGCGAACTACTCATTTTGCACAGAGCAGTCAGACTTTTAAAAACCAGTCCTGTAACTGGCTGAGGTCATCAGACTGCTGACTTCAGTGACTGGCTGGTGATCCGAGGTGCTGGAGTGGGGAGGCGGCCCCAGGGTAGATACCCAGAAGCTCCGGACCCCTGGGCACTCCCCTGGGGAAGGTTTCCCTGGCAGGTGGCTGGGAGAAACCTTTTTTCCAAATCTCTCTCTCGATACACAGAAGAGAGGAGCAAGTTCTTTGAAGGAAGACATTAAAAACCAAACAGGATTGACAGGTGGAGGGCATCAGTTTGCATTTTGTCATTTAATGGAAATAAACTGTCCAAACAGGACCCTTAAGGTAGGGGCCTTGTAGAGAGCTGAGACAGGAATCTTGCAGATTTTATTTTTTAATCAGAAAATGTGGTGTTGATCCCTATAACTTTGTAGCTTCCTGCCATTAAACAGTTAAGTGTGGGACATGACTTATAACAAAGGTAGTTTGTTTTTTAAATGTTTTTGAAGTACAGTTGGTTTGCAGTGTTTTAGGTATACAGCAAAGCGATTCAGATATATGTGTGTATGTATGTGTGTATATACATAAATAGACACATATATCTCTTTTTCATATTCATTTCCACTGTAGGTTATTATAAGATATTGAATATAGTTCCCTGTGCTGCACAGTAGGTCCTTGCTATTTATCTGTTTTATATATAATGGTGTGTATCTGTTAATCCCAAACTCCTAATTTCTCCTTCCACCCCTTTCCCCTTTGGTAACGGTAAGTTTGTTTTCTACATTTGTGGGTCTGTTTCTGTTTTGTAAATAGGCCGCTTTGTATCGTATTTTTAGATTCCACATGTAATGATACTGTGTGCCATTTAACAAAGGTAATTTAGGGGGCAGAACAGCCTCGCGGGGCCTGGTGAGGTCTGCAGGCAGGTTCTTGGGTACAGTGCTTCCTTCGCACCCAGGAGATCGCTGGGGCTGGAGTGTGGATGGTTTACCAGGGAAAGGGAGGAGGGCCGAGAACAGAACCCAGGGAAGGGCGGTGGGGGGAAGAGAAAAGGATGAGGGCAGAGCAGGAACAGCCAGGGTCTCCCCCTGTCTCCCCCTGGGCGGAGGCGTGGGGGGGCGGGGGCGGCTCCTGGCCCCGGGCCCTGCAGTACCCTTGTGTCCTGCGGGCTGAGCTGAACCCAGTGGCTCGGCATCCCGAGCTGCTTTTATGTTCGGATAAAAAAAGTCTCTGCTTTTATGTTCGGATCAGGACTGGTTTTTTTTTGGTCATGTCAGCCCTTCAGCTTAGCACCAGCAGTAATGGAATGCCTTGCTGAAACTCCGGGTTGACCACAGACGTCTTCGCTGATTCCTGTGTGTTTTGACCCCCTTGGAGTAGCTGAGAGAAGGATCACACACCGCCCCCCACCCAGGCCCTGGGTCGTTGGGCAGCGGTCTTGATAGGGATACAAATGTAATTCAGTGTCAGCCTCCCCTTCCGTGCGGCTGGAGGAGGTGATTCACGTCTAAGCAGTGAAGCATCCCGTGGCTTTTAACAGGAGCTGTTAGAGGGGCTGCTGCTTGAACAAGGAGCTTCATCTTCCTGAAGCCAGCAGTCACAAAGCCGTAAACACAACACCGGCCAACTCTATTGCCAGGATCGTGGTGGCCTGACGTTAATATTAAACATCTCCAGCAAGGCAGAGAGCTCCCCAGCCCAGCCACAGAATAAAAATAAATAAAAATAAAGAGAAAACCCCGCTAAAAGCAGTGAGATGATTTGTCGTCCTTCCTCTGTGAGGCCATTTGTCTTCTTTCGCATCAAATCTGTTATAAAACAGTCAAACTGTGAAAGTGGAAATCATCCCAGGAATATGGAATATTAACGCACAGGAGAGGAGGCGACATCCCTTTTGTCGAGAGGTCCCTCCTCACCCTGCGGCCCCACCTCTTCTTTTTTGCAAGTCCCACCAAGGTAAATTATTTTTCTTTAAAAGAATTTGAAAGACTTGAAACTAGTGGTAGGATGACGGAAGTTTCAAGTGTTTTGCTTCCTTGTTTAAGGGGAGTGAGTTTGTAACTGACACGGGAACAAGGAGGGAACACGGGTGGGGAGAATGCTCCGCAGACTCACCCCTCGCGTCCTCTCACCCATCGTTCCTCCTTCAGTTCCTTTGTCTGGGGCCTGAACCTGCGTCTTTGAACATTTATAAATCTCGAGTCTGATCTTTAGGAGACAGGCCAGAGGTCACATGTCACCATCTGTAATTTAAAGCTGTGGGGCTAAAAGCATTTGCAGAGGTTTGAAGGACCCAGTTCTGACCTGACCAAAGGAGCGAATTGGAACAGACCTTCCAGAGTCTCCTTCAAGCGCTGGGGAGGATGGTGAGGCGAGCAGAGGTGATGGGGAATTTATGGCCAGTTTGCCGGAGCCGCTGGTTGCCTGGTCTACTGAGAAGTGCGTCGTGTGCTGCCACCTTGTGGCAGATCTGGGCAGCTGCGGCGAGCTGTCCTGTAGCTTATGCAGCGTTCAGCCTGCTTCTGAAGGGAGGTTTGTCCAGATGGAGGTAATTAGTGATAGGTAAGGGCGTTCTCTGAGTTACTGTTACTCTGCTCACTTGTCCCTGTTAACAGCCCTCGATGAGAGAATATTGCTTTTTTCTCTTTTCACCTTTCTTGGCTTTTTCTGTGTATTGTTTTAGGGCATGCAGTTGTGCTGCATTTCAGGGGAGAAGCCACTCTTTGTTGCTGGGGATGCTGGGAGGAGAGGGAGGGAGTTAGGTGCTGACCTGTTGGCTTTACCCAGGAACTCTGAGTTTTCTACGCTTGTGATCTTTTTACATCACTGTGAGTGGCACTCCCTCCTTACAAGATGCACTTCTGTGGCTTCACTGGCATTGCCTTCCTCACTGTCCAGGCTTCCTGAAAGACAGAGTCTTGACCCGGGGCTCTGCCCCACCCCCGGTCCCACCGCTGTGTGTGCACACGGCCCCCCACCCCTGATCCCACAGCTCTGTGTGCACACGGCCCCCCACCCCTGGTCCCCTTGTGTGTGCACACGGACCCCCACCCCCGGTCCCCCTGTGTGTGCACACGGACCCCCACCCCCGGTCCCACTGTGTGTGCACATGGACCCCCAACCCCGGTCCCACTGTGTGTGCACACGGTCCCCCACCCCCGGTCGCACCGCTGTGTGTGCACATGGCCCCCGGCGCCTGGGGCAGCCACCTGCCATCTGGATCCACACAGTTGCCCCTCTTAGGCCATAGAACCAGTTCTCAGACATCTTTTTCTCACCTGTAAAGTCTCTGATACAGAGTAGAATGGATTTGGGTGAGAGGAAGCAGGAGGAGTGAAAGATGCAAGAAGGTGCCATCTAGTCTGTAGTGTTTAGGAGCAGACCCTAGCAGCTGGGTTAGGAGGACCCCTTGGTTTGGTGCCAAGTGATCATTGGCAAGACAGGTTTTTCCAGTTGGCTTGTGGAATGCCCTGGACCTGCCTGCACACAGAACAGAGAGACTGGGAGCTCTGTGAGGGCAGGAAAGGATATGCTGAACACAGAGGCGATGATAGAGCCTACCCTGCACGCCTGGGCCTCCTGGACCGTCCAGACCCTGAGGTGGCTCAGAGGGTGCAGACGCTGACTGTTGGGCAACTGGAGGGCTCAGAGGGGTTCTGCCAGGCCGGCAGAAGAACCCCAACTTTGGCATAGCGGGATGGACTGTTTCTTTCCACCTGGAAAAGACCAGACTTAGGAGACAGCAGTAGTTGAAATGCTGCCCCAGGGAAGAGCTGTCCCTGCGGCTTTAGACGGCTGGGCCATGGGTGGGGCTCCCACAGTGGCAGAGGGTGGCCCAGCCAGAGGAAGAGTGTTTCCACATCTCCAAATGGAGTGGGTTGTCCCAACAGAGTGACTCCATATGGTCACCTTCCCAACTTAGTTTCTGCCGTGTCATTCCTATTTTGATAATCCTGCAAAAACCTAACAGATAAGCATTCACATGTATTTTGTGAATCTGTTATACCTGTGTGTTACACTCTGAGACCAAGGAACCATCCTCACCTGATACAGGTTTATAAGCTTCCACAGCACTAACAAGTAAAATGGTTTGAAACACAAACATAAAAAAATCCTGCATCAGTAACATCACCAATAATTATTAAAAGCCCATCTGCTGTCAGCAACCACGGTGGTCAGTGTAAGTTTCTGCTTCGGCCGTGTCTGTCCTGACACGATTTGGGTTTAATCAAGGTTCTGCTGGACACGAGCGCTATTGTGATCAGAGCCTTAGTCTCCCTTTCCCTTTGTGTGTTTCATCATCCTTGGATTCGCAAGTGTATGTCTAAGACGTGGAGTCCTGCAGAAGCACACGGCACAGGCCCTTCGGTGTGCAGGGCCGAGGCGGGGATTACCGGGCAGGGTGGGCCCTTGTGGGATGCATCTTGTATATTTAGGGAGGAACCCCCCACCTCACCAGTGGTGAAGCAACTGATGAGCAGTGTCAGATTAATCAAGGACAAATTCTGCATACAGTTTTAATCAGGAAAGCAGCAGTTGTTTCCACTGGCACTTTTGGAAGAATGGCTGGAGTCCCGGCATGTCGTACTTGCTCGGAGACCAGGAGGTACTTTTGGAGGTTGTGCAGGTTTCTTTAGGGAGCAGTGCGCTGGCTGCTTTCTCCTCTGCCTGCTTTTCAGGCCACAGGGCCAGGTGGGTGTAGCTTGGAGATGTCCAGGTTGTGGCCGGGGCAGCTCCTTTGGTCCCAAGTGCTGCAAGCTCCTGACCTCTGACCGCACCCCCGCACAGGTCTCTGTGGGCTCAGAGTGCCTTTGTCCTGGGCTGTGCTGCAGTTGGTGAGGAGTGCGTGCGGCTGGACTGCACCTTGACACACGTCCACCCCCTTTTCCTTTAGGGCCCTGTTGAGCCTTGCCCGCCACTCAAGTGATAGCATCTCACAGCCAGCTTGACTGGGCACACTTAAGTCTCTTTACCTCACATAATAAATAAGCTGAATCCTAGTACACACACACACATACACACACACACACACATTCTGTCTTTATGGAAAATGGCTGCTAATCCATGATCATTTTTTTCCAGAAACAGGTTTTATGATAATATAGTAAAAATATTAAATTAGAAAATGCCTCACTAAGGGTTATAAAACCTTACTACACTAGAGATAGGTAATTATCCCCTCTACAGCCTAAATGACAGTTTAAAAGAAATAAAAATGTTAGTGCTCATTACTTGCTTTTGTAGGTTGCAATAAAGGGTAAGTTAAATTTTAATTCAAGGAAGAGCCCCTGCTATCGACCTTCTACCTTAGGTCCAAGTCCTGTTAATTACTCTGTGGGTTATTCTCCAGCATGATACCCCATTAATACATTTCCGACAGTGGACGTTCCCACTGGCCATTGAGGCCGAGAGTGTGGGGGCGGGGTAACAAAGGGGGGAAGGTATTTCAGCTCGGTGATTCAAATCCGGACTCTTAATGTGGTAAGGAGCAGGAATTATGTATTAAGGGAAAAAAACCCAACTTCATTATGCATAGCCTTAAGGGGACCTCAAGTATTAAACTACACGCTTACCCGGGAGAATCGGGTGGAGACAAGGTTAACCTGAAGGATTGATAGTTTAGCTTCTCTGCCTGGCTCAGTCCCGGGTAGGAAAGATGCTGGGGTTGGGACGGGCGGCGGGGGGCGCTCTGCAGCAGAAGGCCGGCTGGCCCTCTGTCCCACACGGCTTTTCCTTACCCGGTCCTGGTCTTAGTTTTGTTTTCCTGGCTCTGGGAGGGGGACCCCAGTGTGTCCTGTTTCCTTCCACATGCTTTTCCCTCCCCCGAGCCCTGGGTCAACCACCCACCTGGGGTGGGGGCACCGCTCAGTACCCACCCCGCCCCCCCACCTCAGTCTTCCCCCCGGGCCACAGAGAGATCTTCCTCCCCTGGGAAAGGAGATGCAGGGAGTTGGCAGGAATCAGTCTCCAGCTCTTTCCCGCAGCGGTCCTGGCCAAGCGGAGTTGCAGGTTCCCCTCCTCCCTTGCCTTTCACAGTTGCTTCACTGGACATGAAGCCCCTCCCTGCCCCAGAGCAGGGGAACCTCAAAGGACCAGTCAACATATTAGGGCAGGGACCACGACTGGCCGCGACCCGGGTCCAGGTAACAGAGCCCTGACGGCCAGGTGGCTCCCGGGTCTTTATTCTCAGCAGAATTGCAGGAGAACCTAATTGAGTTGTCAGCTGATATATCATTAAAACTAATTTTTGGTGGGAGAGCACTGTGAGATTGGGGGAAAAGGGCGATTAATTCAGAAGGAATTGAAAGGACTGAGTGTCACTGCTATAACAAAACTCTCCTTTCCCACATCTGCTTGTTTTCATGGCAAGGTTTCTCATCACTGATGGCTACGAAAGCTAAAAAGCAGGACAGAATCGCTGCTGAACCTGCTTTCATCCTAGCGATAAATAATACTCATCCCTGGAATGGGAATGGAGGGGGAAGCCTCATCCATGTCATTAAGAGATAATTTCCAGTAACATTTTACACATATTAAAATGTACCAAAATTATACCAAACTTTATTTTATTGTTATCGTATATATCAGTTGTAGCCTAATAATAATTACAGTGATAACACAGTCCAGAAGTATAATTTTTCAAAATTAACTTAGAGCTTTATGGTCCCAAGAAATGAAAATATTTTTGTTTCAACTTTTTAAATTTCAAAAAGTGCATCAATTTGCATACTTATTTTTGTGGCCAAAAAGTATCATAGAGTAATCAATAAAAGACTTTCAAGCATAAATCAATTATATTAAGACAAAAACCTATAGGGAAAAATCAGATGGAAATCCGAGTTTAAGAAGAAACGGATGCTGTAAAATTTCCAGGTTAACGAGTTTGTTTACTTGTTTAAATGAGCGGTGATGGATATCAGATCAGTATAGCACATAGGGTCCGTGGGGTGCATTACAAACAGGATGCAAGTTTTATTTTAAAAGTTAGTATGCACAGTTTTCTGATGATTATATCCTTTGTGCCTATTAACATTTATCGAGAAAAATATTATATATCAATTTAAAAATGTGCGCAGGGGCTGTGGGATTTTGGAAAGTTGTGTAGGGGCTGTGCAGAGAGGTTGAGGACCAGACCACAGACCCCACCCTCATGGCGGTGCGTTTCCCACCTCCGCCCCGGGCAGGCCCTCTGCAGGGAAGAGGGCCGGGAGCCGAGCCGAGCAGCTGGAGTTTGGGGGGCTTCATCCTGGTCATGTTCTTGGACCCCAGGAGGGTCAGCTTTGTCCATCTCTAGAGCTTTAGAGTAGGCCTGAGGGTCGTGGACAATAGGTAGGAGATGGGAACAGAAAAGTCTCTGAGGAGGCTGTTGCCACCTTCTTGGTGAGAGATGGTAGGATCTGAAATGATGGAGCCTGGAGGAGCAGGGACGTCTGAGATACTTTGAGGGTGAAAACAGTCCCTGATTGGTGGTCGTGGGTGAGGAGGACTTGGAATTGATTCTCAGGTGGGAATAATCCCTGACTTGTGTTTTTTCTCTCTTTGCTGTAAAATATATTTTAAGAATGCAGACCACTCTGCCGTCCAGGTTGCTTTGCCATGAACAGCTGCATATGTTTGTCAGCCTTGCCCACCTGAGTGTGAAATGATGTTCTATCAAAACATGGGTTTCAGCATCTCCCTCTCCGCTCCTGACACGTGAACCCTGCTGTGGGCAGTGACTGCCGCGTGGCCCCGGCGGTTCGCTGATGTCGCGGCGCGGAGAGGAAGCATTTGCTCAAGGGTAATGATGGGTCTGGCGCGGGCGAGGCTAGAAGGGGTGATTATGAAAGGGCTCCACAGCCGCAAAGCCACACCGTCCTCTTTGTCACGGCGACCCTCCCCTTAACACTGTTTAATTTCTTTGCGGAAATGGCCGCAGAGACTTGCACTTATCGGCAGGTAGGCAGGCCATCGCGTGAGCAAGTCACGCCTGGCCAGGGCAGGGCTGTCTTCTGTGTGATGGAGCCGGGGATTCAGAAGCCACTGCCTCCGGAAGGAGGCTGCCCACCTGTCATTTGCATGCGGTCCGAAGCTGCCTTCCCCTTGTGTACAGGTCGGGGCCGTCTGGGCCCGAGCCGGGCAGATGTGTATTGCTCAGGGACAAAGAGACCCTGTGGCTCTGGGCGGACCGCAGCCTTTGTTGTCGGCCCAGGGGCACCCCGGTCGGCTGAGGGTACCGGCAGGTTCCTGCCATGACGTTCCTATAATAGTATGGGAGACCCACTGTTTTCTGGCCACTTTCCCTGCCTGCCCCGTGGTCCCTGGCATGACAAGGTTACTTTACATTCGTTGCTTCAGTGGTTCCTTCTTTAAGATTTTTCCATTTTCAGAGTTTCAATATGCTAGTCCTGCTGCTGGGGTTTCTAATCAGAGTGCCTCTGTTGGGCTTCCCAGGGGGCTCTGTGGTAAAGAATCCTCCTGCAGTGCAGGAGGCTTGGGTTCAGTCTCCAGGTCAGGAAGATCTCCTGGAGAATGGGACGGCTACGCACTCCAGCATTCTTGCCTGGAGAATTCCATGGACAGAGGAGCCTGATGGGCTGCAGTTCATGGGGTCGCGAAGAGTCAGACATAACTGAGCGACTAACACTTACACTGTTGGTACCCAAAACTGTAGCAGGGTGAATTCAAACAGACTTGTAAGATTTTGTGTTGAAATGTAGCTGGACCAGTAATAGCTGTCTGAAGCATGGGGGGTTTTTTGCTCCTTTTTTTGAAAATTAGATTTGCTGATGATGACTCTCAGGTAATAAGAGCACTTCTATCAGCCAGCCTGTCAAGGATGGCAGGCTGTGGCTTTTGACAACAGAGTGGGTAAAGCTTTCTCCCAAGCTCGTTCACTCACTGGTCTGTGACCTCTGCCCCGTGCCTGCCCTCCTTCCCCAAAGGTAGAGGCTTGGTCCCTGCCTCCCTGTGGTGTGACCCGCCTGGAGGCTCGTGGCTCCTCGAATCCCAGGGAGACCTGGCCCTCAACTCAGGGAAGAGTTTTGGGCTGCTGGGGCCCGGGGGCCCTCGACCACCCCTGCCGGGCGGCAGAGACACAGGTGCAAGTCATCTGTTCCTTTTCAGGGACCCAAGACCCTGGCATGTTACGGGTATTATTTTTTTTCACGTCAAACCCAAATTTAGAAATAAATTAGCCAATCAAATTACCTATTCGATGGAGGATAGTGGAAGGGCGGGGTTCGGGGAAGAGCCCCTGTGCCCAAGCAGCTGCACGCGTGCTGGTAATTGGAATCTTGTTGCTGGGTCATTTTCATTGTTTTTCAAGTACTGCCAAGTCCAGGAAAATGTATGAAAACTAAATTATATCCCCTACATCCCATGTCTGATTGAATCCTCCTCGTGTGGCAGTCTCATACATCCTATTAAAATATTCAATCTTGTTTTCTTACTTGAAGAGCTTGTCTGTAAAGGGCAAACTTATAGAAAACTGGTTCCCTGGAGACAGGGTATCCAGCCACGCCGGACTATTTACATATTCTGCTGTTTGGCCCATTCCAGGTTCTTCCCCTCCTCTGTGTTTGTGAAGAAGAGCTGTGGGATGCATTTTTAATTATGCAGCTGTGTTTTCAATTGAAGACTCAGATTGGGGTATTTCCCAGCTTCCTGGTTCTTTTCTAACCTTGAAAAGTTAAACCAACGCATTAACCAGTTTGTTTCATTTGTCTTCCAGGACAGAGCTGTATCGATCCCTTTTTGGCCAACTCAACCCCCGTGATGACAGCCACGGGGCCTGACGGCGCCTGACGGCGCCCATCTCTCCAGCTCGAGGCCTGAGGTGGGGTCGCTGCACACCCTGTCCCGGTGGAAGGCTGAGGAAGCCATGGGCTGTAATCCTGGGAATATGCGCTGTCCAGAAGGCAGCCTGAGGCGGGCCAGGAAGCCTCTCCCCACCGTGCTTCCAGAAACAAAGGCCGCTCCCCCACTCCCCACCCCATAGCCTAGAACCACCACAAATAAAGAGTATTTTTACTGTTGCCGCAGCCACATGTGATTCCTTCAGCAGCACCAAGTGAGTGATTCAAGCTCCTGCAGGGTGACAGGCTCTTTGTTTCCCCAGCCCAGTGGCCTTCTCTCACAATATAAAACTTCACAGAAGGGGGACTTCCCCAGGGGTCCAGTGGTTAAGACTCTGCTTCCAATGCAGGGGTCGTGGGTTCAATCCCTGGTGAGGGAACTTCAGTCCCACATGCCTCAGGGTACAGTCAAACATTCTAAAAAATAAATAAAATGAACCCAGGATTTGGGAAAGAACAACTTCACAGAAGGAATAATCCCGGGGCAGAGGCTGCTCTCAGGTGGGTAATGTTCAGCAATTGATTGTGGCTCTGAGGAGCAGGCACACCCGCCCCGCACCCTGTCAGCTGCGCCTCGGTGGAGGTATTTGTCTGTCGTTGCTCAACAGCAATCTCTGACTTCTTTCTTGTTTCCTCTTTTCACACATAAAGATTCTTCCAGAGTCCTTTTCCATTCTCACCATTCCTAAATCACTTTATTAAGATCAGCTCTGGTGTAAATCCAGCAGGAGGAAATGATTCACTTGTTTTTCATCCAAAGGTCAAAAGCTGAAAATTAAATCCCCATGAGGGGGATTTATTGGCCTGCTGTGGTCAGTATGCAATGAGCTGATCTTGCATAAGTATGTGTACGTGCCCACACGTGAGGCTGACCATCTCCCGGGTCCTGTGCCCCCTCTTCAGAGCTATGGGATTAAAGGAATACTGGCTCCAGGCATCTGAGCGCAGTTGTAGGTAATGTCTAGTCATTGCTTTTACAGAGTCAGGTTTTGGTATTGTTTTAAAATGTCAAAACCAAGTGACAGATTTTTGTGCCCAGGCATCCCACGTTATCCTTGACTCGGTCCAGACACAGCGCCAAGAGGCTGGGCTCCAAATGAAGTGAGTCCGAAATGCAATCTGCATCACAGTTTAGTATTAAGGTGAGCATCTGGTGGGCTTGGGGTGGGGCAGAGGTGGGGAGGAGGAGGGTTTCTCTGTCTCACAGTAATTGGACCTTGGTCCATCCTGACGTGTTTTTCTCCTCTTGGGCTTGACTGTCAGGAAAATGTTTAATTTTCAGTGTGTCTCCAGTTACTTAAAAGATCAATCAACAAAAATAGATTTCCCTCACTTTCACTCCCTTCAAAATGATCACTTTTAAAAACACAGATCATCCAACCCCATCCATCCAACTTGAGGATCCCGGATAACGCATGTTAGAAAAGCAGGTGAATAACCTCTTCACTGGCCACCCAATGCAGACCCACGTTTCCTAAAGAGACAGAACCTTTGTCATAGTCATTATCCAATGGAGAAAAAGATTTAAACAGGTACTTCAAAATGTTTGGAGTCCATCAGGTTTAATTAGAATGAATTAAAAGCCAAAGAGATGAGAAAGTGGACAGAATTTTCAGTTAAGGGAGGCTTGCATTTTAAAATTCAGAAGACCACCCTCCTTCCAGCCAAGAATAAATTGGATACTATTTTAATTGACACGGATACTGCAATTCAGTAACTGTTACCAGAAAGATTAGTTGATTGATTTGCATTTTAATAAAACTAATACTTTACATTTTGGTGGCTAATGCTGATTTTGAAATGAGTTGAGAACCGTTATCAAAGAGTTTCAATCCGGGGCCCTTTTTTCAGTGTTGACTGAAGCATTTCTCCCTTTTGTGTGAAGTTTGCTTATTTCCTTTTCATCCATTTTGACACCTCCTTGCACGGCGCTCCTAAACCACAGCCCCTGAAGACACCACCAGAGCCACGAGGAAGCCACAGGCCCACCCGGCCCAGGTTTGCGCATGGGGCCAGAGCAGGCCGTGGGCTGTTCCCTTCAGGATGGAGAAGATAAGGCTGTCTTCTTGTCTTAGTTTATTTCACGTCAAAAATTACAGAAACGTGGAAGGAGCAAATGAAAATAAGACTTGGCTATAACCCCATACTTTGGTCACCTGATACAAAGAGCCAACTGTTTGGAAAAGACCCTGATGCTGAGAAAGATTGAAGGCAAAATGAGAAGGGGGCAGCCGAGGATGACATGGTTGGATAGCATCACCGACTCAATGGACTTGAGTTTGAGCAAACTCCGGGAGATAGTGAAGGAGAGGGAAGCCACGCCTGGTGTGCTACAGTCCAAGGGGTCGCAAGACATGACTTAGTGACTGAACAACAACAAAAATGATCCCTCCACTCAAAAAGATCCCCTTCTTGTTAACCTGTGTTCCTTCATCACCCTCGCCTGTGTATACACGCTGTGGTACCCAGTGGCCTCTTCTCGGGGTGGGGGAGGGTCCAGGGAGCAGTGCAGGTGGGAGGCTTCGTTTGTCCTTCTGGACTGTTTGAAATGTTACCCTTTTCAAAGCAGCAAAAACAAAATGCACGCGGCCCCCTCCACCTAACATCCATACACCACCCATTGAGAACCACCCATAGGTTGCACTCTGCATTTTATTAGTAGTACTACAAGAGAAGGTGGTTTCCACGTTTTTAAAGATCTCACTGAAGTATTTTAATTGCTAACTAATAATTCCATTAGTCTTTGCCTACTAAACCAAATTCCCCCTCTTGTTGAACACTTAGACTGTTACACTTGTTTGCTATTATGAATATTGTTTCAGGAGAATATTCCTGCATAAAGCTTCTTTGTTGTCCTTTGAAATTATTGTTTTTCTTGGCGTGGATCTTCGGGAGTAAAATGAACCAAGTGAATGAGTCCAAATACTTTGAAAGTTCTGACAGAGGCTTGTTCTAGGGCCCACCTGCTTCTCACGTGCCGTAGGCTGGGCCGTCTGCAGTGAAGGGTGTTGAGAGGCAGAGAGGAGGTCGGCCCTGGACTCTGATCCTGGGGTTTATTTCTTGCTCCCCAGGGAGCCCTTGAAATCAGCGTCCTCCTCGGGGAGGATTAAAGAGCTGCGGCCTCTCGTGCTCCGAGATGCTCCAGTGAAAGATGGTGGATAAATAGGAAGTGACACTAGCCTCTCCCTCCCCGGCCCCCGTGTGCGTTTTCTAGCCGCTGGATCACACGCTGTTCCCCCCTCTCCCCACTGGCTTCCTGCTCTTGCTACCTTCAGCGCTTTCATCCCGGCGGTCTCTTTGGTGCGTTTTCCTTGCCTTGCGTGAGTTTGTGTTCCTCCCCACACTGCCTTTAGGGTGTAGCCAGACTCTCCATGGTCACTGGCCAAGAATGCATGTTGAGCATCGTTCAGGAACCCTGAGAGCCCACAGAACACCGGGGAACGTCGGTTCTGACAAGTTCAGCAACAACTTCTGTGTCTCCAGTTTAGGAAAGCCGATTCCTTTCAGTGGTTGAGTTTCCTGGTCTCCACATACAACTCGTCCGGGATTACTGCCTCTTGGCCTCTTACCATTTCATCCACAAGGAGCTGACTTTGAGGCTCAGTGGATCCGAACCTTCCCCACCATGGTGCGGTCACCGTGCATGTGAGACAGCAAGATCCGTGCCTCCCTGGGCCAGGCTCACAGGCGACACAGCTACTTCTCAGGGGCGAAGGGTGTCGTGGGCAAGCCCGAGGTTCCTGCTACGGAAGTGTGGGTGTTCTGTGCCAGGGCGGATGGCTCCCCTCTCCTGACATCCTGATGGGCTGCACTTGGCGTTCAAGAAAGGCACGTACAAGCAGTGAGCCTTGTCTAAAGTGAATGAACTTTGTGTTCTGCATCTGAGTTTGTGTTTTTAATTTGTGTGTGTGGGTGTGTTTGTACTGGGGGGACAGTTGTGCTAGGAATTAAGTTGAACTTGCCTTGGTCATTCTTTCTGTTTAAATCTTACCTGTCTCACTTTCTCTTTTTTTCGTTTCTTTTTCTTCATAACATTTTAAAAATAATTGCCAGTAATTTGGTAAGTTCATTAACTAATCCTTAAGTCCTGGGGATCCATATCACCCTGCTGACTTGCAAATATTCAATTTGTTCAACAGCTGTGTTGATGAAGCCCTCATTACCTGCTCCTTGTCTGGAGAGGAGAGGGATGGTATAAATGCAGAGTGAGTATGCCTTATCTAACTTTTGTTTTTCTTGTCTGTCTATAGATTTCCTTTACCAGCCCCTTGCCCGTCATGTGGGGTCTTTCAATAAAGTCGTCGCCTCAGCGGCATTTATATTCCTGAGAAGTTTGCTCGGTTTATTTCCCTGGTCCAGGGTTCTCAGTCCATTTGTTGAGGTCAAGGACACTGAATTCTCAGGAAAGAAAATTTAAAAGAATGGAGAGAGAGAGAGGAAAAAAAATCCCAGATTACTGATAGGGAAGAAATGGAATCTAAGGTCCCCAGCAGGAACGGTAACACATAAAGATTCCTGCCCAGCCTCCGCCCGCCCCGTCTGCCTCTTTATGGCGGGGCTGGAAATGAGCCGGGGTGCCCTGGACCGGCAGGCTCCCCGCCCCATGGTGCTGGCTGCTTCTGCCGCCTGACCTCCCCTCCCTGGGTGTTGAGGGGTGTGTGCCCCGGTTCTCACATAGGCTTGGAAGCACAGAGTTCGTCCTGCAAGGGGCTGGTGTGACCTTCTGTGTCAAGGACAGATATGAACAGAAGGTGGTGGAGTGGGAAGAACATTAGATCAGAAGTCAAACCTGCCAGGGTGTGACCTGGAGGAAGCCTGTTGACCTCTGAGCCTGGGGTGGGGCAGGGGCCCTCCTCACTGCGATGAGGGTCAGCCACCCTGGTTCCTGAGGCCGCCCGGTCCTGAAGCCGCTGTCTGCATGGAAAGGCGTGTCTTGCCTTGGGTCTAGCACGGATGCAGGAATGCTTTTCTCTCCACTCCTCCGGGTGGGTGTTGACCTCTTGCTGTGTGCCCGGTGCTGGGGGAGGTGATGGTGGCGGAGGACTGTCTGGACAGGTGACCTGAGCCCCAGTGGGGACTTTCTGTCCAGTGAGTCCTGCAACCTCTAACTTCAGTCTGATCGGACCCTTAGCTGCACTGGATTTCCTTGTATTAATGGTGGGGCTCCAGCCCTATTTCAGGCCAGGGTCACTTTCCCGGGCTCCGGTCCTCCAAGGTGAGAGCTCGGCCTCGTAGGAGGGCAGCTGCCGCGGGGCTCATGGGCCCTGGCGCTTGGGGCACTAACACCCGCCTCTGCCTCTGACAGCGCAGGCCCAGGGCGCCCGGGTGTTGGTGTGCAGGTGAGGCCGATGCTGCGCACCAAGTGACGCGGCTCCCCAGCTTCTGCCTCCACCGCGAGGGCACCTCCCAGCTCCGTGTGGCTCCTGCTTCCTCGTGGCCGGTTTGCCTTCCGCTCTCCTCTGGGGAGTCCCGGAGAGCCTCTTCCAACCCCGAGAGCATCCAGAGCGTCTAGACCACAGCCATGCAGTTGCGCCTCCCGGGAGGATGGTAGAACTGCCCGTAGTCACTGGCGACGTGTGGCCTTTGAGCCCTTGCCGCGTGACTGGTGGGAGAGCGAGTCTACACGGGTATCTCTCGGTCTTCCACGTGCACGTGTGCTAGGTCACTTCAGTCGTGTCCGACTCTGGGCGACCCCACGGACTGCAGCCCACCAGGCTCCTCTGTCCATGGGATTCTCCAGGCAAGAGTACTGGAGTGGGGTGCCATGCCCTCCTCCAGGGCATCTTTCCGACCCAGGGCTGGAACCAGCAGCTCTTAAGTCTCCCGCACTCGCAGGCGGGTTCTTTACCACTGACCCACTGGGAGGCCCTTCACGAGTCTCAGCAGACGCCAAAGCTCGAACCAAGGGAAGTGGAAACAGACGGGGCGCCAAGAGCTGCCGCGGTCCGGAGGCCCCGAGTGCAGCCAGCCGGGTCGGTGCCTCACTGCAGGCCCGGGAGGGTGACCCGGGGTCTGGGGAAGCGGGGGTCTCACGCCTCGACGCCCAGTGTGGCCACAGGACAGATGGGGAGCTTGGGCGCGAACCGAGAGCCGGCTCCCTGAGGCCAGAAAATTATTCTCCAGTTTGACTCTTGTGTCCTTTAAAGTTGAAGCGCAGGGCACTTGGTTTCAAGAGTTAAATGTAAGGCTAATACGGGGCACTTTCAGTGTGATAACTTGGAGTTCATATTGTTGGGGGAGATAAGCAGCGGGAGCAGGTGCTTCTTGAATTCACTTATCAGCGCTCCGGCTGCCCAGGCGCTCTGATGCTGCGGGCGCGTCTCGGAGTGAGGCTTCTTGGGCCCCCAGGGCCACCGTTTCATCTGCCAACCTCGCAGGTGGGGTGAGGCCTTCATTCCCAGGGGTGCGGAGCGGGGAAGAGGAGGCGGGGGTCCCCGGCCGCCCCGCCCGGAGCTCGCTCAGCCCCTCGGAGAGGCTGCAGTTTAAGGTCACAGCCTGATGCTCGTGGAGGAGAGTGAGAGGGGAGGGACTCGAGGCCTAGTTCTCGGTTATATAATTAAGCCGAGATGTTCCTTCCTGAAGGAACAAAAAGAGGCCAAGGACAGCTTAATTGAAACCTGGAGATTGCTTCTCCAGGAGCGGCCTGAGCAAGCGGGCCGAGGCAGAGCGTCAGCCCTGGCGGGTGGGCCGCGCGACCTCGCAGGCCCTGGGCCCTGGGCCCGACGCCCGCCTCCGTGGTTGGGGGGCGCGGGGGGCGTTACTGGGCGCGGGAGCCTCCCCTTGGCTTCCTGGGAGTTGAGCCTTTAGGTTGTTCAGGCCCCAGTGGGGAGGTATGGAGGGGAGCTGGCCGCCCTCACTGACCCTTCTCTCACCCTGTGGGTCCCTAAACGGCATGGAGTAGCCCCACCCACGGACGGTCTCCAGTGCCTTTAAAAGGTGCACCCCTCTCGTTCCTGAGCGGATGAGTGATGGCGCAATGGTGATGCTTTACTAGCTGCAGACAGGGCTGCTCCTGAGAACCCAGGCGTGTCTCATACCTGTTCATCCACTGGCTCCAGACGGAAAGGACTTTCCTCCCATCTCCTTCCCTCTCCCCCACCCCTAGAAGAGAATTTCAACTTTAAGACAAACAACTTCATTTACAAGTGTGTCTCTAATTAGCTCCAGAATTAGGAAAGCTGAGTTTTCCCCCATAGATCGGCTAAACCCTCGAGGGAGACTGGTGGGATAGAGAGAATCGCGTTTCCAATTATTTTGTTGAATTGCTAATTTAGTTATTGTGCCTGGTGTAATTGTGATGGGTATTGGGTGTGCAATTCAATTTGTTTTAAATATTTGTGGGAAGGCTGATCAGTAATGGAGCTGACCTATTTTGTGGCCCAAATTGAGGGAAAAAAAGACTAAAACACAACAGCCACAAAGATATAGTTTGTTTCCATTTTTATTTTGATCTCTCTTATCCCTCTTAAGACCACTGATGCAACAAAAGGATTAAATTCAAAGATGACAGCACTTTGATCTTCTCCCTTTGAAAGCTTAACTGTCCTTGGTCGTTTAATATGCAGATATTTTAGGGTTGGCCTCAGATGCAAGGCTGGAGTTGAGAGGTTCTGCCTCCCAGTGTGTGCCTAAAAGTGGTTTGGGGGCTTGCCCGTGTGTAAGGCAGAGGAGGTGGCGTCTGTAGCCCCGGGAGCTAGTTGGTCAGCTGCTGGGGCACCTTCCCTCCAGGCAGTGCTGCTCTCAGGGGCCGGAGACCCCGAGCCCCACCCAGGCAGGGCTGCACCTGCTCTGTGCTCCTGTGACCAACGTTAGGTGTGAAGTCCTCTCACCGCTGACTCTGACGCCGGAGGGGCTCCTTGATGGCCAGCCTCGTCTGAATTCCCCTCTTCAGGGTCTCCCCACCACTCAGCCAGCGTCTGGGCCGGGGGAGTACCTGTGATGTACACTCTTTACATGCCTCTCAGGTGCCCAGTCAATCAGCCCGGTCTGGGCCAGGAGCAGGGCTTGTGGGCAAGAGCATCTCCCGGGGCTCTGCTGGGACTCGAGGTCGTAGGAACAAAGTGCAGGACTCTGCCTGCTTCTCGGGAAGCGTGCACGAGAGTACCAGATGGTGCAGCGGCCAGTGCTGCGAGCAGCCTAGGAGCCCCCCACCAGGTCCCTGCAAAGCCTTCTCAGACGCAGGCAGGATGTGGTTGGGCAAGATCAGAGGGTGGCAGACCTGAACAGATTTGGAGGAAAAGTAGTAATAAAATGCGTCATAGCCGAAAAATGATCCTAAAAAGATCATCCTGTAATTGGATTAACTTAGGCACCAGGGTCAGTTTCTGTACTTAAGCTGCCGAATTGAAGTTTACACTTTGTTCCTATGTGAGAGATCACCAGGGCCATCAGAAGGCACTTCACACGCAGGTGGTCTTGTTTCTCTTTGAACGAGCCTTGCTCCACGGCCTGGGAGGGAAGAGCTGTGGGCACAGCTCTGCATGAGGAGGATCTGAGTCCTGTGGGAAAACTAACAGGAAGATGGTCAGTGCACAGGCAATGCTGACTGTAAACGTTTCCCTGGGAAGTCTGGGAGGCTGTCGCAGAGCAAGCCAGCAGCATCGGGAGGAGGAGTTAGTAAAAACAGCAGAGGCAGAAGGGCAGACTGTTGGGTATTGCTGGTAAGGTTAGTGCACCCCAGCCCCTTGCTGGTTACAGTTTTTTTGCAGCTTTGATATTGAGGTGTAATTTACATGCCATAAAATCCACTCATCGTAAAGGTGCAACTGGGGGATTTTTAGTAGGTTTGGCAAATTGTGTTGCCCGTCAACACACTCTATCCATTTTAGAACATTTCATCACCCTAACAGCTAACTCTGTGCTGGTTTGCAGTTGATCCTCAAGCCCGTCCCTGCCTGAGGCAATGACCGGACTGCTTTTTGTAGCTATAGATTTGTCTTTTCTGAATGTTTCGTATAAATAAGATCACACACTATGCAGTCTTTGTGTCTGGCTTCTTTCACTGAGCTTAAGGTGCATCCACGTCAGAGCATGTGTGGGTAGTTTGAGTCTTTTTATCACAGATGGGCACCACATTTTGCTGACCTCTTTGCCTACTGATGACCACTTGGGTTGTTCCAGACTTGGGCCGTTACGTGTGAGACTGACGTAAATAATCACAAGTCTTTGTGTAACCTGTTTTCATTTCTCTTGGCTGGATACCTAGGTGTGGAGTTGCTGGGTCACGTGGTAAGGTTACATTTAACGTTTTGAGAAACTGCCAAACTGTTTTCCACGGTGACTGTGCCACTGTACACTCCCAGCGGCCGTGTGAGTTCCAGTCGCTCCACGGCTACACTTGTTACCGTCTGCATTATGATTATAGCCGTTCTAGTGAGCGTGGGCTCTCACTGTGGCTTTAATTTCTATTTCCCTAGTGACTAGTGAACTGCTATTCATGTGTTTGTCGGCTGGGTTCAGTTGCCAAGTCGTGTCTGACTCTTTGTCATCCTGTGGACGGCAGCCCACCCGGCTTCCCTGTCCTCTACCATCGCCCAGCGTTTGCTCAGATTCACGTCCATTGAGTCGGTGACGCTGTTTAACCATCTCATCCTAGGCCGCCCCCTACTCCTCCTGCCTTCAGTCTTACCCAGCATCAAAGCCTTTCCAATCACTCAGCTCTTTGCATCAAGTGGCCAAAGTATTGGAACTTCAGCATCAGTCTTCCAATGAATATTCAGGACTGATTTCCCATAGGATGGACTGGTTGGATCTCCTTGTAGTCCAAGGGACTCTCAAGAGTCTTCTCCAGCACCACAGTTTGAAAGCATCAATTCTTCGATGCTCAGCCTTCTTTAAGGTCCAGCTCTCACACGTGTACATGATTACTGGTAAAAACCATAGCTTTGACTATACGGACCTTTGTCAGCAAAGTGACGTTTCTACTTTTTATTCATATATTTACCTTCTTTGGTGAAGTGTCTATTCAGATTTTTTGCTCATTTTAATTGAGTTGCTTGTCTTATTGCATCATAAGAATTCTTTATATATTCTGCATACAGATACCCTATCGGAAAATGACTTGCAAATATTTTCCCCAGTTTGTAGCTAGTCTTTGCATGTTCTTAATGCTGTCCTGTGGTCACATATGGATGTGAGAGTTGGACTATGAAGAAAGTTGAGCACCGAAGAATTGATACTTTTGAACTGTGGTGTTAGAGAAGACTCTTGAGAGTCCCTTGGACTGCAAGGAGATCCAACCAGTCCATTCTAAAGGAGATCAGACTTGGCTATTCATTGGAAGGACTGATGTTAAAGCTAAAACTCCAATACTTTGGCCACCTCATGTGAAGAATTGACTTATTGGAAAAGACCCTGATGCTGGGAGGGATGGGGGCAGGAGGAGAAGGGGACGACAGAGGATGAGATGGCTGGATGGCATCACCGACTTGATGGACGTGAGTTTGAGTAAACTCCGGGAGTTGGAGATGGACAGGGAGGCCTGGCGTGCTACACTTCATGGGGTCGCAAAGAGTCGGACACACTGAGCAACTGAACTGAACTGAATGCTGTCTTTTGAATCACAAACATTTAAAATTTTTGATGTTCTAATTTATCAGTTTTTTTTCTTTTATGGATTGTTTTTGGTGTCAGATCTAAGAAATCTTAACCCACCCAACCCAAGGCACCAAAGATTTTTCTGTTATACTCCAGAAGTTTTACAGTTTTCACTCTTATATTTAGGCCTATAATCCATTCTTAGTTAATTTTTGCATATGATGTGAGGGTCTAAAACTAAACTTTTTGCATGTGCATATCTAATTATCCCAGAATCATTTGTTGAAAAGATTATTTTTCCCCTCGTCGAATTGCCTTAACTCATTTGTACAAAATCAATTGACCATGATGTGAGGATTTATTTCCAGACTCTTAATTTTGTCCCATTCTACTTGCCTGTTTTTATACCAGTGAAAGTTTTTTATAATTGGGTAGTTTATGTTCACATTTTTATTAAAATCATTTTGGCTATTCTGGGTTTGTTGTATTTCCATACACATTTTTGGACAAATTTGTTAGTTTCTCTAACAATGCTTGCTGGGATTTTGATAGGGATTACATTGAGTCTATAGATCAATTTAGGGAGCAACGCCATCATAGCAATGTTGACTTCCATTCATGAACATGGAATATCTCACTTCTATTCAGCGTTTCTCAGCAGGGTTTTATAATTTTCAACATACGAACCTTGCGGTTCTTTTGTCAGATTTATTCCTAAGTATTTTATTGTTTTCGATGATATTGTCAATGAAATGTTTCATTTTTGAATTGTTCCTTGCTAGTGTATAGAAATGCCATTGTTTTTTCTGGTGGTGGTTTAGTGATCTTGTCCCTGTGACTTTGTTGAATTTGTTTTAGTTCTAGTTTTTAAAAATAGATTCCTCAGAGGATCATTCCATCTGTGAAAAAAGACAGTTTTAATCTTTCTTTCCAATACATGACTTAAATTTTCATTTATTTAGCCTGTTCCACTGGCCCGAACCTCTAAAACTATGCTGAGTAGAAGTGGCAAGAGTTGACATTTTTGCCTTATTTCTGATCTTAGGAATAAAAACATTTAGCCTTTCACCATTAAGTTTGACATTAGTTGAGGTTTTTTTTTTTTTTTTTCCTGGAATGGGTGTTGGATTTTATGAAATGCTTTTTCTGCATCTGTTGAGATGGTCATGTGGTTTTTGCCCTTTGTGCTTTTAATATGGTGTATTAGTTAATTCATTTGTATGTTTGCCCTCCTGGGAAAGATCTCACCTGGCTGTGTTGTATAATTTTTTTGAAATACGTTGATGGATTCAACCAGCTAGTATTTGCTAAGAATTTTTGTGTCTTACATCATGAGACATATTTCTCTGTAGTTTCCTTTTCTTGTGATGCCTTTGTTGGCTTTGATTTCAGGGTAATACTGGCCTCTAGAATGAATTGGAAAGTGTTCTTTCTTCTTTTTTGAAAAATGTTTGTGAAAGATTCATATTTCTTCTCTAAATATAGCAAATTCACCAGTAAGACCTTCTAAGACTGAGCTTTTCTTTGTGAGATTTTTAATTACTAATTTAGTGTTTTTTTTTTTTAACCTCTTATAGGTCTATTCAGACTTTGTTTATTCCTAAGTCAGTTTTGGTAAATTGTGTCTTTCTAGGACTTTGTTCATTTAAGTTGTCTAATTTGTTGACATAGAGTGGCTTATACAATTCCTTTATTATCATCTTAATTTCCATAGGGTCACTAGCAATATCTCCTGTTTCATTTCTGAATCTGGAAATTTTGTCTTCTTCTTGTCAATTTAAAAAATCTTTTCAAAGCACTAACTTTTGATTTTATTAATGTTTCTCTTTCTTTTCTGTCTCATTAGTTATCACTCTGATCTTTATTTTTTATTCATTCTGCTTACTTTGAGTTCAGTTTGTTCTCTTTTTTCCAGTTTCTTAGGATGGAAGTTATTGATATAGGAATCTGTTATTGTTGAATTATCTATTTTTTCATTTACTTCTGTTAATTTTTGCTTTATGTATTTTGGGACTCTGTTTTAGCTGTGTATGCATTTGAGGAAAAAATGGACACAAAAGTTACCGATAACTACATTAAGTTTGAAAAGACTAAACAGGCCAATCAAAAGACAGGGGCTGTCAGACTGGATGCAAAATAACTCAACTCTTCCGGGTCCACAAGAAACATACTTTAGATTCAAAGACAAATAAGGTTAAAAGTAGAGAAAACCCTGTATCATAAACAGGATGGAGTGGCTGCATTAACCCTGGAAAAATATAATTTAAATATCGCTGAGACAAAAGGAGGAATTACAGTGATTAAGCACTGACCTCTCAGGTGAAGGTGTGAGTCGCTCTGTCACATCCGACTCTGCAACCCCATGGACCATAGCCCGCAAGTCGGACATTCCCTGTCTTTTGACTGGGACTTTCAAATTTCGTGTAGTTATTTTTTGTTCATTTTCTCCTCCCTTATGTCTTCTTTTGTGTTAAATACTATGCTATTTTAATTTCATTATTGTTGCTTTTGCTATATATATATATTTTAAATTGTGGTAAAATACTTAAAATTTACTATCTTATTTAAAAATTTTTTAAATTAATTTTTTTGGCCACACTGTGTGGCATGCGGGAGCTTAATTAGACCAGGGATCAAACCTCTGCTCCCTGCAGGGGAAACGCCGACTGTCAGGGTAGTCCTTAACCATTTTAAAGTGTATGGTTTAGTAATGCCAAGTATATTCCCACTGTGGTGTAACAGAGCTCCAGAAATTACTCAGCTTGCAAAAGCTGAGATTCTATACCCATCAAGCAATAACACCCCGTTTTCCTCTCCCTCTGCTGCTGCTAAGTCACTTCAGTCGTGTCCGACTCTGTGCGACCCCAGAGACGGCAGCCCACCAGGCTCCCCCGTCCCTGGGATTCTCCAGGCAAGAACACTGGAGTGGGCTGCCATTTCCTTCTCCAATGCATGAAAGTGAGAAGTGAAAGGGAAGTCGCCCAGTCGTGTCCGACTCTTCGTGACCCCATGGACTGCAGCCCACCAGGCTCCTCCGTCCATGGGATTTTCCAGGCAAGAGCACTGGAGTGGGGTGCCACCACTGTGCATTCTTTTTCATGAATCTTGGCTACTTTAGATATCTCATATAAATGAAATCCTACAGTATTTGTCTTTTCTTGTGACTGGCTTATTTCATGAAGCATCATGTCTTCTGCTTTCAACTATTTTGTGTATATACCTAGAATTTGGATTGTTGGATCATATGGTAATTCTATTTTTAATTCTTTTGAGGAACTGCCATATTGTTTTCTATAGTGGTTGCACCTTTTTACAATCTCACCAACAGTGCAAAGGGTTCTAATTTCTCCACATCCTCACCAACAGTATTTTTTTTTTCCATAGAAGCTATCTCAGTGGTGTGAGGTGATATCTCATTGTGATCGACTTGCATTTCTCTAATGATTAGTAACGCTGAGGTGCTGAGCATCTTTTCATGTACTTTTTGGCCATTTATATAGAATCCTAAGGGAAACATCTATTCAAGCTGTATGCCCATTTAAAAATCAAGTTATTTGGGTTTTTCTGTTGAATTGTAGAAGTTCTTTATATATTCTGTATATTAACTAAGAGATGTATGATTTGCATTTACTATGTATTGTTAAGTTATTTTCTTAATGGTTGTTCTAAGGAGTACATTGTAAGCTGAGATAAATACTAACTTCTGGTAAAATATAGAACTTTGGTTTTTATATAGCTTGGTATTTCTTCCCCTTCCCTTTGTCATCATATTTATTATATTTTCATATGCTGTAGACCCCCAGAATAGAGCAATATAATTACTGTTTTATGTAACTGTATGCCTTGGAGAAGACTCTTGAGAGTCCCTTGGACTGCAAGGAGATCCAACCAGTCCATTCTAAAGGAGATCAGACTTGGCTATTCATTGGAAGGACTGATGCTAAAGCTGAAACTCCAATACTTTGGCCACCTCATGCGAAGAATTGACTCATTGGAAAAGACCCTGATGCTGGGAGGGATTGGGGGCAGGAGGAGAAGGGGACGACAGAGGATGAGATGGCTGGATGGCATCACCGACTTGATGGACATGAGTTTGAGTGAACTCTGGGAGTTGGTGATGGACAGGGAGGCCTGGCATGCTGCGATTCATGGGGTCACAAAGAGTGGGACACGACTGAGCAACTAAACTGAACTGATGCCAACAAAGATTCGTCTAGTCAAGGCTAAGGTTTTTCCAGTAGTCATGAATGGATGTGAGAGTTGGGATTATAAAGAAAGCTGAGTGCCAAAGAATTGATGCTTTTGAACTGTGGTGTTGGAGAAGACTCTTGAGAGACCCTTGGACTGCAAGGAGATCCAACCAGTCCATCCTAAAGGAAATCAGTCCTGAATGTTCATTGGAAGGACTGATGCTGAAGCTGAAACTCCAATACTTTGGCCACCTGATGCGAAGAGCTGACTCATTGGAAAAGACCCTGATGCTGGGAAAGATTGAAGGTGGGAGGATAAGGGGACGACAGAGGATGAGATGGTTGGATGGCATCACCGACTCAATGGACATGAGTTAGAGTATTTTACAAAGTTAAAAGAGAACACACAATTTACTCATGTATTTGCCTTTTCGAGTACCTCTCTTCTTATCTTTGTGTGAATTCAAATTACCACCTGAAATTACCTGGATGATTGTCTTTAATGCTTTCTTAATGTACTTGTATTTGGTTTTGGCTGTGCTGGCTGTCTTGCTGCACAGGCTTTCCTGTAGTTGCGGCGAGCCGGGGCTGCTCTTGGCTGCGGTGCTCGGGCTTCTCATTGTGGTGGCTTCTCTTGTTGCGGAGCATCGGCTCCACGACCCTTGGGCTTCAGTAGTTGTGGTGCAAGGGCTCAACAGTTTTGGTTTGCAGACTCTAGAGCGCAGGCTCAACCACTGGGGCGCACAGGCTTAGTTGCTTCATGGGATGTGGGGTCTTCCCGGACCAGGGATCAAACCCGTGTCTCCTGCACTGACAGTGGATTCCTTACCACTGAACCACTCGGGGAGCCCAGCTTTAATTCTTATAAAGCAACGTATCTAGCAATGCATTCTCCCCCTTCGTTGGTGGTGGTGGGGGAGAGGGGAATGTCTTTATTTCATCTTTGTTTTGATGGATCCAGGATTCCTGGCAGACTGTTGAAGAATTTACAGTACTGTGAATATGTCGGCTCACTGCCTTGGTTTCCATTCCTGCTGCTTGTCATTTTTGTTTCGTTGTTCCTCTGTACCTGGCGAGTTGTTTTTCTCTAGCTTCTTTCCAGAGTTTGTCTTTCAGCAGGTTGGCTGTGAAGCGTCCAGGTAGAGATCTTTCTGTGTGTAGCCTCCTTGGGAGGTACTGAGCTTCTTGGATCTGCCCGTTGTTTCCGTCCTGTAGGAAGGTTCTGGCCGTGATTTCTTCACGTATTCTCCCTCCCTGTTTCTCTTCTCTCCCATGGCATGTCTGTTACACATCACTTGTTGTACCTGATGTTGCCGTATGGATCCCTGAGGCTCGTTCATTCTTCATTCTCTCTCCTTTCTGTTCTTCACACTGGTTACTCTCTACTGCTCTATCTTCAAGTTCAGATTCTTTCTTCTGTCTTCTTGAGTCTACTACTTAGTCCCACTAGTTAATTTTTCACTTGTTATTATACTTTACAACTCTAGAATTTTTAAATTGTGGTAAAATATACGTAACGTAAGCTACCATTTTAAGTTTTTAAAAGAACAGTTCAGTAGCATTAAGTACATTCACTTCATTTTGCAACCGTTACCACTGTCCCTGTCCAAAACTTTTTCATCATCCCAACTGAAACCCTACACCCATGAAATGACGACTCTGTTTCCTCCTCCCACAGTCCCTAGCAACCCCTCTTCTTCTTTCTCTCTGAATTTGATAATTCTAGGATACTTCATATCAGTGGAATCACATAATATTTCCTATTTTGTTTCTGACATAATGTTCCTTCCGTATCTTCAGGGGTGAAGGCTCTCTTCTTGTCTGCGTTCATCTTGCTGTATCCTCACATGGCTACGTAAGTACTTGTTCGTATGGGCAAGAATGCTGTCGGCTTTTCTTCTAATTCAGGGCCTAGATGTCTTTCTGTCTCTCTCCACCCCAAAAGGCCAATCACAGAACCAGCATGTTTGGGATCAGGCCCACCATTCAACCTCCTCTGAGCTGCCGTCTGTCTCATCTGCTTAAAAGTTGCTAATGGGCTGAGCCCACTAGGTGGATCTCAGTCCTCTCAGAGTTGAGGCTCCATGATCATTCTGCCCCTCTACCAACCACAGGGAATCCCATGTTTGGGGAGATTTTGCTTACTGAAATACTGCTTTTATGAAGATCTCCTGTCCCCAATATTTATTATTATTAACCTCCCATTGGAGCTTTTGGCCAGCATGAGGTAGCCAGGACCCCTTCCTGGGTAGGTAAATATTAGCTATCAGGAAAAAAACAGCATCATGAGCTTTTGGCACCCAACCGAGACACATGTAAAATTTCTAGAGTATTGAAAATAGTAGACAGACGCCCATTAATATGTCTGTGCCTCCTGGGGTGGCCTGGGCTTACTATCCTGGGTGACTCCTCCGGCTCAGGGACATCCACACGTGGAGCTGAGCTTGGAGCCAGATTTCTTGGTGCCCAAGGCTGTGCTCTTGTCATTCAGTGAGACTCATTTCTACATCTTTATGCCATCTCCCTGTGCCCCCAAAGCATCAAAGGTGCCCCACTCTCTCCAGGAGCATGCTGTTTGCTGGCCCAAAGTTCATCGTGATCTGTTGCCTGCTTGCTTTCCAAGTTTCCCTGTCCTCCCCCAGGCGACTGCTGTGCCCCTCCCAGCACTCCTGCTGTCTCTGGAGTAACTCTGCAAATGCTGGGACCTGACTAGGGACGCCTGTCTTAGTGTCCCAGCTGGAACTTCCATCTCTCTGCCCGTAGGCTTTGGCCCTTCATCGTCTGCACACTCGTGGTCCTTAGCACTTTCAGCCTCAGCATGTGGATCGGGACAGGCCTGAGTTTTACCCTTCTTGTGCCCAAGCTGAGGAGCCAGCATTTTTGTTTAAATTTATTATTTATTTGGCTGCACCAGGTCTTAGCTGCGGCACGTGGGGTCTTCTAGTTACAGCACACAGGATCTTTAGTTCAGGCATGTGAACTCTTTAGTTGCCACACGTGGGATCTAGTTCCTTGACCGGGGATCAAAGCCGGGTCCCCTGCACTGGGGGCTCGGAGTCTTAGCCGCTGGACCACCACGGAAGTCCCGGGAGCCAGCACTGGCGTGAAGGCTCACCTCCCGCTCAGCACTTCTCCAGGCCTTTCACCACAGCCTGGCACTGAGCCTTGCCCGTCAGGCGCGTGGGGCGCGTCCTCCCTGGGGTGGCCCTCATTTGTCGCTGTGTTCTTGTTTTCCATCTGGGGAGAGGGGTGGGCCCACGTTAGATCGCAGAACACTGGCTCTTTGGTCTGCTCCTGATTATCCCAAAGTAATACCACTGGCTGTTTCACATTTTTGTTCATTAAAAACATGGATGAAGGAAATGTCGCTCCCCAGCAGACGAAGACGCTGTAGGATCAGGCAGATTCCTGGAGGCAGCGGCAGGATCTTCCCATTCCTCTCATGACCTGCCTGGGAACCACTGACCAGGGCTGGCTGGGCACAGGGTCGGCACCGGGTCTACACAGAGTCTGACCAGGAGGCGGGAGGAGGGCCCAGGCCTCTGTGGGGACCAGCACTCCCCGCCGAGGAGAGCCGCGGCCTCCCCAGGGCCCTGAAGCTCCCTTCTCCCTCCTTTCTAGAACATCTAGCTTGGGGTGGTTCAGACTGATAGCTTTTAAATTGTTTAAGCTCATTTTTGAAATAGCCCCCCCTTTGCTTTGCTGTACATCCTCAACAGCGGTGGACACTGCAGTGTTTAATAGTCAACTAAGGCCACTGCTCCTCTCCTGCCTCTTGTGGCCACGCCTTTCTCTGCAGATGTTATTCCTGCTTCAGAGAAACTGAGGCAGAGGCTGAAGGCACACAAGTGCGAGCTCCCTGCCCCTCCTGCCTCTTTGTGCCCCAAGTTAATGTTCAAAAGGCATAAAGTCGCCAAATCATTCGGAGAAGCTAAAACTGCTCCCTGTGACAATGGTTTGCTAGTCAATTCACCCAGAAAACAACACAAATCGTGTCAACTCAGAGGTTCAGATCTTCATGTTCATGTCAAGACCAGTGAAACCACCCAGCCCGTCAAGGGAAGGTGGACCCGAAACCCGCCCAGCCTGGGAACGGCATCCCTGTGCTCAGCCTGGGTCACACTCTGCGGCGGGGCTCGCCTGACAAAGCTCCCTGGAACCAGAGCAAGGTGCTGGGCCGACGTGACGCACGGTGGTGACTGGTCTACCAGTGGGGAGGTTTATTTCAACGGAAAGGGAAAAGAATACATTTGACTGAAGCGCCGTGCTCATCAGGCTGCGCATCCACTGACTCCTCAGTGAGACCGGCGAAGGCTGCTTTGTGACTAGGGGGACAGACAACGCGGTGAACTCAGGCGGGCCTTGGTGGGTCACGCTCCTGCCTTGGCAGCCACGCGTGTGCAGTGGTGGCCTCGTGTATGAAACGACTGTGCTGACTTGTCCTTAGACAAGAGCCCTGTGCAGGTAAAGACCTAAAGTGGGTGCTCTGGGGATGAAGGAGTGAGCATCACTGAATTCTCGAGACGAAGCGTTCATTTAACATGTCACAGTTTGGTGGTGGAGAGTAAACATGCGTCACCCACCCAGCCCCTGAACAAACGCCAGGGCAAGCACAGGACCTCACACCACCTATAGGCGTGTGGAACTTTATTTATTGTAGAAAAGTATAGAGGAATAATCTGGTCAAAGATGGATCCAATTCTTGCTGGGTAAGCAGACACCAGCCACAGTGGACACTCTTCCTGGACCGAACGTCGTCCCCACCTTCTCCTGCCCAGGATGGCGCTGAACCCTGCAGCAGGGCCGCCGGGCTGAGGCTCCGGGGCCAGACGGCCACACGTCCGGCCCCACGGGGCCTCTCTGCACAGGCGGTTCCCGGGGACGGGGAGAGGGGCTCTCAAATTGTGCGTGAACTGGAGGGTTAAGGCTCAAAACTGGAGCGGGTACGAAGGCATTCACACCCCTGCTTCTCAGGCGTCTTACTGAGTTCCTCCTTGGTCATCAGCGACAGATGCGATAGCTGCGCTGTAGGAACCGGATGCTCGCCCAGCCCTGCTCACCTGCCACTCTTGATTTAGGAACACCAGCAGGTCCGGGATTGGGAAGCTCTTTCCTTGAATATACTGGTGGTTGAAAAGAAACTCTCCATTGCCCGTGAGCAGGCCCCTGCCGCTGGCCGGGGAGGGGCCCATGAGCCCGGAGGACAGCAGCACCATGAGGGGGTCGTAGTCAAGGTTCCGTGGGTCCTGTGTTCCCTGGAAGCCCCCCCACGGGGGGGAAGGCCAGTTCCTGGAGCCGAGGGCCCTGATGTCAGCGGGGCACCTTTCCATGGCTGCACGCACTGCCTGTGCGTTCGAGGAGGAGATGAAACCCAGAGTGAGCAGGAGCGCCCGCTGCTAGAAGGGTGGACCCGGGAACAGAGGCCGGCCCCGCAGGCATGCCTCACCCCGTGACTGTCAACGCCCAGCTGGATGCTGCCAGCCTTCCGCATCCTACAGAGGCTAGCCAGCCCGCCCTTGCCGCCTGGTTTCCGTCAGGGACAGGAGGCAGCTCCCCAGCTTCTCCTCTGCCAGCCTGGACGGTGGCACCGCCAGTGGGGCCCCGGGCACCTCAGCTGGCCATGCGGTCGCCCCTGGGGCCGTGGCAGGTCAACCTCCCTGAGGTCATTCTCAGAGAAGGGGACCCGGGCGGGGGCCCCGAAACCAGTAACCGTCACTCGGTTTCTCTACTTCTCGATCACAGTTTGGCCCGTCTTTGAGTTCCGCGGACCTGCAGACCTCACACTCTGATTTGCCTTCCTAAGCAGTGCCTTGGTGCGAGGAGACTGGGTGCCCGGCGTGTACCCGGCCGGGTGCGGGATTGGAGAGACAGCAGCGCGAGGATCCCCCTCCCCGCTCCTGTCCCGGCCCTCCTCTGCTGCCAGTGGCCGCAGGCTCACGGGGCCAGGGCAGCCCTGCTCGGGCGCAGGAAGGCCTCGTGGTACGTGCTGTACCGTCATTGCCTCTTAGGTTCGGGGTGGGGACGGGCCTGCGGCCACAGCCAGGGTAATAAATACTGAACGGGGTGGTGTGGCCCGCGGCCCGACATGTCGTGCGGAACCGGAGTACATCGCGGGGAAGCAAAAAGCCACGTGACTGCAGCGCTGGTCTCCTGTGCCTGCTCATTGCGGTGGTTTCGGGTGTGACCAGCGCTCTGGCCCTCGGCGCCAGAGGCAGGGCGGCGATGGGCAGAAAGCTCTTCCTACGTTGACGGCGAGTCCATCGTCGAGAGGATCCGAACGACTTCTGCTCGCTGGGTGGGCGAGATGTGCTGCGTCATGTGGACGATGGAATCCATGGCGACCTCTGGGTTGGCCTGGACCAAGCTGGAAGGGGAAATTGGGGTTGGTGAGACCGAGAGAGACAACCGTGCCTGGATCAGTGGAGCTTTAGAACCGCCGGAGAACCTGCTCCCGGGGTTCACCGTGGATCCGGCAGCCCCTGCCTCACCTCGTCTGTTTTCCTACTCGAGACAGGCCCCCCCCGCCAATAGCGCGGTCAGTACCGGATGAACTGCAAAAGCTCCACTATGTCAGAAAGTGCGGAAGTAACTTAAACCAAAACCAAGACTGGGGCATGTCACAATGATAGTGGGCCCTGCATGAAGCCGCTCCCACTGGCTAACCCTGGGACATGTGGGGCATCAAAAAACGAGTTAAAATCATTGAGAAGATGGAAGACACTCACTGGTCTATACCAATAATGAATATATAAGAAATGGGGGCGTGGAGAGGACTTTTGCTGGCGGGAGAATCGGGGTGGTCACAGATGACTGGAGCGCGTGCAGAAGTTGGAATGTTACCATTTTGCAACCTCGCTGTAAACACTGGATTGGGCATGACTCACCCCCAGTGCTAAATGTAAAGCAGAAGTTCTGATGAGCAGGAATCTGCATGGCCTGTGTCTCTCCACAGACTGGTTAGTAGGTTTGAGGAGAAAGATCAGGAGTTGGACAGTGGGGGAGTCGAGCAACAGCTCGACCAGGAGATGGAAGCTAACATGGGGGCCGGCAGGTGACGTCACGCGCCCTCAGACGTGGCGCCCCGTGGGCCCCACCCTCACGGATGTGACATCCGGGCTGCGAATGCACAGCCTGAATCTAACCATGAGGAGTCACGGGGCAAACTCAAAACGAGCAGTGGTCTACAAAGGGTGGTTTAGATACAAAGGCGTGGTGGTCAACTTAGAATCACTTTACATGGTTATGTCAGGGACTAGCCCTATTAGCAAAGGCACACTGAAGCACTGGGGGTAAAGGGCCATGACGGGCCGTGACAGATGTAACTTACCTTTAAATGGTTCCGACAAAGGAAGAAATGCACATATGAGAGTGCTTATTCTTTTTACATATAAAACACACACAAATGACACAGCAAATGAAGAATGGGAAGAAGGGACAGTTAGGGAGCTTGGGATGGACATGTACACGTGCTTTATTTAAAATGGATAACCAGCAGGAACCTCCTCAGAGCACAGGAAACTGCTCCGTGTTAGGTGCAGCGTGGAAGGGAAGGGGTCTGGGGGACCGTGGACACGTGTATGTATGGCTGAGTCCCTCTGCTGTTCTCCTGAAACTGTCACAACGCTGTTAATTGGCTGTACTCCAATATGATGTAAAGTTTAAAAAAAAACTAAAAATGATACAGCAAATGAGGCAAAATGTAAATAGCAGGCACGTCTGGGTTCAGATTTGTTCTCTGTACTGTGTTTAGCTTTGCAGTTTTTCTGTAAGGGAAATGTAGTCGAAATGAAAAGTTCAGAAAAATGTCCCCTGCAGTCTCTGCCACCCAGCCCGTGGAGGAGACAGGAGCCTCTAGAACACAGCTCCCTCTTGGCTGGGGGAGGGGAGGAGGTGGTTTCCTAGGAAACCAGGATGCAAAGAGCTTTCCTCCCAGAGCCATTCACCCAGTTTAAGGATCTGCATCTGGAGCTAATAGTTGGACATGGTGAGCTCAGCCATCATCCCTAAGTGGCCCTGGGGACCAGCCGCTGAGTGAGTACGGTGCTCCTGGACTCTGCTCTGATCTGATCAGTGTCTCAAACAGAAGGGGCCAAAAAGACCGTGCGGCATCGTCATCTCGCCGTTCGTGCAGAAGTCGCTCGTTCCCCAGAAGTGAGCCCGCCTCTGCTGAGGAGGCCCCTCCCTGGGGTCTCACCTGCGGATCTGCTTGAGGACGTAGTCTCTGCTGATGTACTTGATGTTCTCTTCAATCACCGAGCGGACGCCGTCTTCCTCTGTGAGCTGTTTCTCCAGCCACTCCACCAGATCCTTGTTGTTGTCCCAGACATAGGCCTGCGAACAGATGATGCCTGGTCAGATGCCAGGGGCCCGCCCAGGCTGGACACCCTGACTGTTCTACATCTGGGAGGGCCACTGCATTAGTGTCCTCAGCATAAAAGAGTCATGCCCAGTTCCTCCGTGACGGCTGTCTCTGTAGGAGGCGGTGGAAGCAAGCCTCAGGACAGGAGCCGTCCTCGCCCTCCCTGGCCAGCTTTCTGATGTGACATGCACGCCTGGAGAATCTACCTGGGCACCGAACAGAGGCATCCGTGCTCACAGGGATGCTGGTGCCGCTGTTTTGTCTCTGACTGTTTAGTCAAGAGCTGAATGGGCATGAAACACGTGTGGGACTTCCCAATTTTGTCTCTGTTTAGTCAAGAGCTGAATGGGCGTGAAACACGTGTGGGACTTCCCGATGGTTAAGACTCTATGCTCCCGATGCAGGGGCCCAGGTTCAATCCCTGGTTGGGGAACTAGATCCCATACACCACAACTCAGAGTTCGAATGCCAAAGTCAGGATCCCAAGTGCTGCAGCTAAGACCCAGGGCAGCCAAATAAACAAACAAATGCTGAAAAAAGAAAGAAAGCAACTTGTGCTTTTTGAGGAGCTGAGACACGATTCCTAAGCATAGGACTCCGGTCGCCTCCGGCCATGGAGTCCGAGGCGGCCAGAGGCGAAGGGGGTCCTGCCGCCGGGTCAGAAACCTAAACCCCGGTTCACTGTGCAAGTTTCCCGAACGGTCAGGACGTCCATCACCCCGAAAGTCTCGACACACCACCTCTCACCTCCTCCTTTCAAGATCATTTAGCCAAGCATTTCCCAGGTAGTTGACTCCATAATAATTCAGGAGTGTGTTAGAAACCTAATAGCCTTCTCCTGGCTCTCGTCTCCTCTCATTTTCTTTACAAATCATTTAGGAATCGTTTTGTTAATGGTTTCCGGAAAACCAAGTACTGCCATTAGGGCTCATTCATATTTATGTCATTTTGTTTGGGTAATTAAACACAAAGCTCGTCATTTAAAGGTGCGCTATCCTCCTCTGTTATCACTAACCGAGTCAAAGTCAGAATGACAATGAGTTTGGCGCTGTAATTTAATAGGTGGGCGCATTAGGGAGCTCGGGAGGTGGCCCAGGAAGCCTGGATACCCGCGAAGGCGCCCGCACCGCGGCTGGGGTGCAGGGGGCCTGCCAGGCGCGGAGGGTGCATCCTCACACACCCCGCTGGAGGCGGCATGTGGGAGGCCAGGAGCTGCGCTGCTTCCCAAGGGTCCACGCCGGGCCTTTAAAAACAAGGGTCTCTTCTCAGACCCCCCCACCCCCCGTCCCCATCTCTGCCTTGGCTGGTGAGCCCGCGGGGGCTGGTTGGTTATTATATACCTTGTAACTGACTTCCACGTTTCTAACGGGTCTTAAGGAGTCCTTCACAGTGGGACAATTAAGGAGCCCCAGGATTAAGGATCAGTGAGGCGCCTTTTCTAGTTCTTTTGTCCATTTCCTTTGCTGGCCCCAAATTTGCCCATCCCTGCTTGTCATCACTGGTGAGAAGGTCAGTTCTCCTGGTCAGGGCGAGGCTGAGGGGAGGTCATGCCCCAGCTCCGTGCATGGGCAGCATGCTGGCACCCTGAGGCTGAACGGCAGGCGAGTACTTTGTCCTGAGAAAAAGGAGGCACCACACCACTCTCCATCGACAAGGGTCGGGGTGGCGATCGTCCCCACGGCGCGGTGCTCTTAGCATCACGTGCCAGCCCGTCCACCCCACTCGCGGACGGCGTGCTGACGTGCCCATCTCCACCGTGGTAATCTGGACTTCTGCACATGCCCTTACTTACGAGGATTTAGGGGGAGGAAGAAAGAAAACAATGCATGCTTCTTGGGTTTCAGAATGGGGGGGTGGGGAAACCTAGATTTACCCAAGAATTCCAAAGCCTTTAGTTTAGGAGAATATTTAATACTCTTATTAATCATTTTTAATCCGTTTGCTTTTAATTAAGAAACAGCATGATGCTTTCCTATCAACATATGCCAGGGAGCAGATTAATTGTGGCTTAAGATAACTCTCCTTGATTGGTGTAATGTATTAGCTAACGAGATGCCTGCTTCTAACGATGCTCAGACGCTGCGCTGGCAGGCCCGCTGCCCTCCAGAGAACATGGCTCTCCCATCCCCTCCTGCAGCCACAGAGTACGCTAGGTGTTCAAACACTGGAAAAGTTCCCAGATAGAATTAAAGCAATACATTCCCAAGGTTTGGAAAATGTAGGCCCCCTTATATGAACGGTTTGCTGGTCACTCAAAATATGAGTGGACAATGACCCCCAAGTCCAACCCTGGTCAAGTGTCAACTACAGCACTGAGCGCACAGCAGCCACGGGGTCACGATCCTGGTCAACAGCGTTTTTAGCAAGAATCAACAAACGTAGGCACTGCAGCCCCACGCGGATTTTTTTAAAATAACAGACCTGGGAGGGTTTGCTCTGCTATTGTGAGCAAGCTTCTCCCACCCAGGGCCAGGGAGTCTGCAGTGCCTCATTTGCCCTCCCAGAACAGAGCCATGAAGCTCGTCACTCCATCCAGCACGGCCGATGCTCTGCTGTCATCATTTCCCTGAAAACGTGCCTGACTACTCCCACTGTGGATTTCAAGCAGCTGCAACATGCTGGGCTGCTCATCTCATGACGGGCCTGGCCCCGTATGTTACCTGCCTGCACTCATCCCAATCGCAAAGTTTTAATACCAGTAAAGTATTAATGATTAAAGGTCAGAACAGCATGGCCTTACAGTACGTGTTCAGCAGGCACTTTATCTGGCTGTGCATCCGTGGGTCAGTATCTCTGGCATTACTCGGCTCACTAATTATGTGTAGTAATTAGTCTATCTTACAAAATCTAAATGACTTGTTGGGAAAGTTTCATTCCTAATGTATCGGATTGCTGTTAAGGCCTCCTTACGTGGTGGTGCAGCAGGGCCTGGGGGTGAACAGGCCGCAGGCTGATGGATGTGAGCCCGAAGCCCAGGCCTCATAGATAATTCACCTCGTGAGCGGCCTGGAGACGCCCCTGCGAAGTGATTTTCTTTTCCCTGAGGCTTTGGAGGACGCTAGTGGTAGCCCCGTGGGCTGGGGCGGCCGCTGGGCCTCGTTTCTGGGAGCCGCCCCAGCCCCAGCCCTGCTGCCCAGGTTCCACCTCACCTCCTCCCTTCCTGGCCCTAAATCAGAAGTTTGGTGCCCAAGACTTGTTCACGGGAAGCTTGGGGACAGTGGAAATCAGGTGGCCCTACCAGTGGTGCTTCTTCCTCTCCCGACTTCACGAGGGCCTCCACTGGCCATTGGTCTCGTTTGGGAATGCAGAAGAAGAATGGATTTGCAGCTTCCTGGGTGGTAAGGGAGCACCATGGCATCCTGGATCTTGGACAGATTAGGGCCAAGTCAAGGGCTTCCCTGGTGGCTCGGCAGTGAAGAATCCGCCTGTCTCCAGAGGAGTCCCCAGTGCAGGGGACTCGGGTTTGTTCCCTGAGTCAGGAAGATCCTCTGGAGAAAGAACTGGCGACCCACTCCAGTGTTCCTGCCTGGGAAATGCCATGGACAGAGGAGCCCGGTGGGCTCCAGTCCATGGGGTCACAAAGAGTCAGACACGACTGAGCAACGACAACAAGAAGGCCGAGAGCTGCTGAGTGCACGGGGCGCCCGGCTCTGTTTCTAGCCGCGCTGTTACTGAGCCCGCCTTCGAGCACGCCACGCTGAGGGGCCAGGAGGAAGCCGAGCTCCAGACACGGGGCTCGGTCCTTAAACAGTGTCGTTCAACATGCCCCGACCCTTGTGAGACAAACAACATCCCTATTTGACACGTGAGGAAGGGACGGTTAAGTACGTCTGAGCCAGCACATGGCAAAGCGGGGATCCAAAAAGTGTTACGATTCCAGAAAACACATCCTTCTCAATTTCTTCTACTGGAGCTTGGATGGGGTTGGGGGTGGGGTGGGAAGTCAGCCTGTCTGAAAAACCACACACCTTCAACTGTGGATCTGAGAGTCAGCAGAGGAAACGTGCCTGAGAGACATGTGTGCCTTGCTCTTACAGCCAGATTGGACCTAAGCTCTTGTTATCTTTTCAGGGAACTGTGGCGATGCTTTTCTTCTCCCTGCAGTCACACTACGAACCGTAAACCCCACGATTTCCTACAGTGGGACTGCCCCTGTGGATTCAAACAGTCCCACAACTCATGGCAACAGATTCCTCTCAGGGAGACAAAAGAGCTCTACTCCTCAGTTATACAGCATCACAGTGTCTTCAGACTTGCTGTCCCAGAATCTCTTTATTCAGGACTAAGATTTAAAGCAAAGAAAAGGAATTTCTATGAAGAAAAGAACGTACAGCACGGCCCACAGGCACCCACACTAAGCGCCCTCCTCACCAGCAGCCACAGTGAGGGTCCCAGGGGCCAAGCCAGGCCCCAGGCCTGGAGCGCCGGCAGCGCACAACGCCCACCCCGTCTGAAGAACCGGGGGAAGGTGCGGGTTTTGAGGTGCTCCCAAGCACCGAGCAGGCTTGGCCCCTCCGAGGCAGCCACACAGCTTTTCAACAGGACAACACTCTGCTCTCAAGGGCGCTGCAGACTTTATCACCTGCCTCCCACTAACCCGAGTTCTGCTGAGCCTGCAGAATCCAGAAAGAGGTTTCAAAGCCGCACAGAGGGATCGCCCACCCTTCCTCTCTCTCTCCCCCTGCCCTGACTGCTCCGGGGGACGCTGTCTTCTGTAGATGGGGGGAGCGATACATTTGGGTCCCGGAGCCTCTGGTCTCCCCTCCTGAGCTGGGGTGTCTTCTGCACTTGACCTTCAGCCAGGAGCGTGTCCACATGGGTGGCTGTTCCCTCCATCGACAAGGGAGGGGTGACCTGCTTCCCCGCCAGGCCACCCCCGGGGGGCGGGGGGCTGGGGCGCCCCCAAAGGGCCTGTCGCTGGCTTCCGCTCAGAGGGGGCCCGCCTTTCCATACCCTTGTGCCCGTCGTGGCCGTCAGTGACTAAGGCGGGAGGAAGGCCCTCTCCCGGCGGCCCGCGCATACTCCATTTACCTGGCCGGTCGCTCTGAACTGCACAACCACCTCTTATTTTACACTTGCGTGACTTTCAATGCCAACTTCCACACGAAGTTGCCAGTGGCCACTGACATAATCGACTGACCTGAACCTGAACCGCAAGTCGCAGAAGGCTGTCCTCCCCGGCTGCACATCCGAAACATTTATCCAAGGCAGTAAAGAAGAGGGGGGACTTAACACAGGGGGATCTCAGAATCACCCCGACCCACTGACTTTAAAACTGACAGCAGGCCCTGGAACTGCTTCCTGGGAACAGTCAGCGGAGAACTCAGGCGACACTTCCCGGGAGGAGGCCGGCGAGCCTACCATCCGGCCCTCCAGGCAGCCCCTCAGCAGTGCTCTAAGCTAGCAGTCACCAACTGTTTTCCGTCACACGGCTACCGGGAAGAGAGAAGTGTATTTCCAGCACGTACTACCCATATGCTGATAAAATGTATGTATGATGTTTATGATTCAGTCCAGATAGTCACTATGAATACAGGTTGACTGCTTCTTCTTAGTAAGAATAAATAGAAATAAAAGTTCCGACTTTTCCTGCCCATCTTCCCGTGGACAGTCTTGTGCAGCCCAGGGTTCCAGAGGCAGGAGCTGGGGCCTGGCTGTCCCGGCCGCAGCCCCGGGGCAGGATGGCTGGGGACGCGGCCTCAGTGGGTGCTGAGCCCAGCCCGCCCCGCACTGTCACCCCCGGGAGCTGTGGACCTGAGATCGGAAGACCTTCAGCAGGAGCCTTCGTGCCCACGTCAGGGTCCCACCCCTCAGCACCGCCCCTGAGGGGTGGCACGCCTCACACAGGTCCCACTGCCGTGAGACACTCAGCGGCTCCCGCAGAGCCCAGGACAGCCCAGCCCCTCTGCACGCTCCCCCAGCCTCGCCACCCCAGCTCCGGGCCATCCCGAGTACCTGCGGTGCCCCATGCGCGGCACCCCCGCCATCAGGCTCGGAACGTGCTGTTCCTTCTGCCTGAGACGTTCCTTCCTCCCCAAGTCGAGCTTTGCCTCTGCTTCCTTCCTACTCTGTTTTCAGGTCTCTGCTGAGACATCACTTCTAAAAATCTTCCAGACTCTGCCCTCCCTGCCCACAGAGCGGGTCAGACTCTGCTTTGCCATGGTTTGCCATGGCAGGTTTGCTCAGTGGGCTCAGCGAGGACAGGAACAACGTCTGCCTCTCTCCCTGGCCAGTATTTATTGATCGGAAGCATTCAGGAAGGTTTGCTGGATGACTGAATGAGCTGCAAGGAACGCCTGACCGCCCCTCTCCCAAGCCGTCAGGACGTGTTACTGTGGGGAGGACATAGGCTGAGGCCCGTACCCCATCCCCTTCCGAGGCTCAGAGACTCCCAGACGCTGAGCCGGGCGGTGCTGGGGTAGGGGGTAAGGAGCGGCGCGAAGGCCCCTCCGGGGACGCGCACCTACCTTCACGGTTCCCTCCACCTCCACAAACCAGCGCCTTAGCATGGCCTGGATCTGGCCGTCTGTCAGCTCGGGATTGGCATTGTGGATTTTCTTCTTGACCAGGTCCTCCAGCAACAGCCGCCTCAGCCGCCAGTAGAAGAAGGTGCGTGAAGTCTTCCAATCCAGGATGTCCTACCCCGGGACAACAGAAAGCTCAGTCTCCCGAGCTCGGTGCCCAGGCCGGAGGCACTCCACAGGCACAAACCCTACTCTCCAGTAAGTGCCTCGGAGACCTGAGAGCCGGCCATGAGCTCCCAGCCCCTGCAGATGTCTCCCTGGTTCAGAGCCACAGCCCCGCGCATGCCCGACTGCAGCACCGTGCAGGGATGGGCCTGGCTGACGGCAGGCCCACACGTGACCGAGATGTTCTGGGGCGGGGGGTGTCTCGAGTTTCCAGATAGCCAGTATGTGGGGCTGGTTTTGAGCAGATAGCTCAACTTGCATGCAGGTTTTGGTTTCCCCGCTGGCCCAGATGATAAAGAATCCTCCTGCAGTGCAGGAGACCTGGGTTCCATCCCTGGGTTGGGAAGATCCCCTGGAGGAGGGCATGGTGACCCACTCCAGTATTCTTGCCTGGAGACTCCCAGGGACAGAGGAGCCTGGCGGGCTACAGTCCACGGGGTCACCAAGAGTGAGACACGACCGAGCGACTAACACTTCACTTTAAATGAGGACTGGCTGCTGCTGAACTTGACCCTGGAGGAACCCACAGCCTGAGGACCCCTGGGGCGGCTGTCCCCAGGGCACTGCGTAGGACTCAAGATTCCCGCCAGTAAAATGGAGCCCGCCTCCTGAGTCGTCCCCAGGAACCTAAATCATGAACTGTTTTAGGACGATTACGGGCATAGCAAAGGGACAAGGTCTCCTCTGCAGAAGAGAACACGGGCTCCTCCACACACGAGCCGACAGCTCCCTGCGAGGGAGCCCGTGTGCGCGCGCCAGGCGGACGTGGGCTGGCGGCATGTCTCTGACAAGCCGGTCTCAGAAGCAGGGCTGCGTACTCACGTTAATGACCCCCTTCTCCTGCATGCGGCCCGGGGTGTCGTGCAGGTCTGCAAACTGCACGGCCACCTGGTGGTAGATGGGAAGGAGGAACTCCTCTCGCTCCTTCAGCTTGCTCTCCAGTTCCTTCCGCTCAGCCACGCTGAGCTCGGGGGTACCTGCGAGGGGACAGACCGTCAGGGGCAGGGGGCCATGGTCCTGGGGGCTTGGGGGCCCGGCTCTCTGCTGTCTTCGCTGCCTCTGCTGATAACTGGACCCCGCAGACACCAGACCTGCCATGGGGCCCTTCCCGGTGGGGGTGAGTCACGAAAGCAGCCTCCGGGGGGCCCACTCCCCAAGCAGGTGCCAGCTGCCTCCTGGAGGCCTCTCCCCATCTCACCGACAGGAGGCCCCTGGTCCCCACGAAGGCCACTGTCCCGCGAACCGTGAGCAGCCCCAGAATGGCCACCCCACCCGGAGCGTGGACCAGCTGGGGACGCCCTCCGCCTCCGTACACCCAGCAGCAGCGCTTCCCTCCCCACGTCTGGTCACCTGCCCACCCCGCCAAGGACCTGCTGTCCTCAGAGCTGGAGCTGCCTGGCTTCACAGCTCTAAACTCATATTTGGATACTCTTAACCTGAAATTTGTCAGAATCCACCCCAGTGAGAGCCTGAAACACATGTTTCATGCTGGCTCGGTGGATTAGCCTGCCTCCTCGTCTCCTGCCTGGGTTCTTATGGCCAGAGCCAACCCCTGACCACCGTGACAAAGACACTCTAGTTCTTGGGCTAAAAGAAGAGGAGGAGAAAAGAGAAAGGTAGGGGACTTCCCTGGTGGTTCAGTGGCTGAGACCTCGTGCTCCCAATGCAGGGGGCCCAGGTTTGATCCCTGGTCAGGGAAGTAGATCCCGCATGCCGCAACTAAGACCCACCCGGCACAGCCAAATAAACAAAAGACAGTCCACAAACCCCATCTGGATCACCCAACTTACAAGCACGTGGCACCCTCACTCAATAGCTGAGACCGTGGAATTACTTATAACAAGGAGCCTCCCACCCCTACTCAACAGTATCCCAGGAGAGGAGCTGCCCCGTTGTACTTTTTTCCCTAATGACTCTCAGAACGAGACTTGCAATCAATACCGAAAATTTAGCTGTCTGCCTAGCAAGGACGCGTAAGTCTAGCTGAAGGAGCAATAGGTGACAGCCCCTGGTGTTGGTGACAACCTGAAGTGCTTGGTCACCAACGCTGACAAACGACTGCGTGGCCACAGGTGACGGCATGCAGAAGGGAAAGGCCTGTTTTCAGCACGTCCATCTGGAATGGGCCTTGCTTTTTATGCCGCTATGAATCACAAGCCGTAAACAGCCTTGGGCTGCTGAGCGAGCTGTAAGTATCATCCACAAACACATGTTAATAGATCAGGGGTGGAACTCTAGTACCTAGTTTCAGGTTTATGAGGTTTTTGGATACCCAAGCCCACTCTTTTTGTTTTCTTTCTTTAAACCCATCGCTACTTTGAAGCTGCGATGAGCCGTGGGGAGGGCGATCCTTCCTTGGGCTCTCACGCTGATCGATCACATTGGGCCCCTGGCCCTTCAGCAGCCTTCTTTCCAAAGCAGGAGCATGGTGTGACAACAGCGGGCCCCGCACTGTGAGACGAGACGGAGGCCCGTCCATTCCAGTCTGGAGAATTCCTGGGAGGAGAGCTGACCAGCTTCTTCTGAGATGAGACGGTCACGGGTATAATACCCTTGATAGGGAAGCAAAGATCTTTTCTTCTCCAATAAAAGGAACCAAGAGACTCCTTGGAGAAATGGTTGATTCCAGGGCTGGAGCAGGAGAAATATTGAGATGAACTTGGAACATACTGTCACAACATGTGGGCAAGCACTCAGAAACCGCCCGGGCGTGTGACAAGGGTACAGGAGGGCTTCCCCGGTGGCCCAGTGGCGATGAGTCTGTGCCTCTGCTACAGGGGGTGCAAGCTTGATCCTTGGTCAAGGAACTAAGACGCCACATGCCATGTGGCCAAAACAAAATCAAGAACTTCTTAAAAAAAAAAGACACAAGAGCCAGTGTGAAGGTGTTCCAGCAGGCTAAATCTGGGACAATTTGAGCATCGGGCTGAATATTTATGGAATTAAATAAGAACCTGTAAGTCACCCTGACACATGTAATTAAATGGAAGAGAAGGGGAAAGAACGCCCTCCCTCTCCCCAGACCAACAACTAATAGAGAAGGAATGGCAGAATTAGAAAATCACCATTTTACAGCCATCACGGTCATTGATTCTGCCAAGAATTATCAATAGATACTAAAACTAGTGCGTGAGTGTTTGACGAGGAACAGGATATTTACATAGTCTCAAAGTATCTCCTTACAAATTACTTATTAATTACAAAGGGGGAAGATGGAAACGTTACAGTGGATTAACCCAGTGAACAAAGCCTTAAACAAGGAATCCAAGCTGACCAGCACCAAGAGCAGGACAAGCTGACGTCACGTGCCTCTTGACAAAACGTCCTGAGAAGGACATGACATCACTTTTGCAATATTCCTGCCAAAAGTGCATCATCTCTAACCCCAGGGAAACCTAACACAGACCCAAATGGCGGAACATGCTACAGAGTGACCTGGACTTTCTAAACAATGTCAAGATCGTGAAAGTCAAAGAAAGGGCCAAGAACTATCCCAGATTAAAGGAGACAAAATCCTGGAGGACAAATTACAACATGTGCTGAGATTAGATCTCAGATCTGGAACAAACAAACAAAAAAGCTAGAAAGGCTGTAAAGACACTATCAGGACAGCTGGTAAATTTTAATATGAATCATGGATTAGACAGTAGTACTGTATCAATGTTACAGCTTCTGATTTTAATAAATGTATTTTGCTTATGTAAGAGAAAGTCTCTTCTCAGAAACATACACAGAATACGTATGGACAAAGGAGCGTGATGTCTACAAATGATCTCAGACGGTTCAAACAAAGCGCATACATGTGCGGGGAGAGTGAGCGAGGCAGCACATGGATGTGAAAATGGTAAAGCGAGTCAGACAAGATGGCAACAGCAGGTGAATCTGAGAAAAGGGCATCTGACGTCCACTGTACCATTCTTGTAACTTTTCTACAAAATTTTATAAAATGGAAAAAATTAGAAAAATAAGTGCCACTAAAAAAAAAAAGTTTATCTTGGCCCCCTAGTGCGTATAATCAGTTAACCAAAGCTAATACATACAGGGCACGGCTCTAAGTGCTTTTCATCCATTAACCTGTTTAATCCTTACAACGACCTTATGAGGCTGCCATTCCTATTATTCTCATCTTACAGGTGAGGAAACCGGGCCCTGCTTATTTATGTAACTTATCGAGGTCACAGAGCTGGAACGGGGCCAAGCCAGGCCCTGCGTGCAGCAGCTGGGCTCCTGAAGCTTTTGCACATTGTGCTGTGAGTGTTCCTGGCTTATGTGTACACGTGTTTTGGTAGTGGTATCCCTTAAAACTTTAGAAAAGGCTAAATCAGAGGACAGCAGATTCCTGCCTGAGGAAGCTGAGGCGCCACCTCAGTCTCATTCCATAACCAGAGCAAGACAACGTGGCCAATGAACCCCACTCTGTGAGTGGCTAGGACATCGCCCCCTGTTACAGGCATACCTAGAGAATACTTTATTGCTAAAAAATGCCAAAACAAGTACAAAAACATCGAAACATAATATCAAAGGTCACTGATCACAGATCACCATGAGGAATATAATAATAATAATGAAAAAGTTTGAAAATGCAATAAAGCTAGGTATACCTGTAATTGTACTTGTTATGGTGAAATCAAATAATGCTCTCAAGCAGGAGTGCACGCTACAGGGAAATCACTGGTGAAAGGAAGAGTCAATCGATGCAGCAGACCTGACTTTTGTCTTAAGGAACTGCCACAGCTGCTCCAACCTTCAGCAGCCACCACTCTGATCAGTCAGCGGCCATCAACATTAAGGCAAGACCCTCCACCAGCAAAAGGATTCTGATTTGCTGAAGGTGCTCAGATAAATGGTGAACACTTTTTTTAGCACTGAAGTGGTTTTAAATTAGGGTAAGTGCATAGTTTTTTAAGATAGTATACTGCTACTGCACACTTAACAGACAGCAATATAGTAGCAGCGTAACTCTTCTATGAACTGGGAAACCAAAGAAGTCATGGGACTCACTTTATTGCAAGATTCACTTTATCGTGGGGGTCTAGAACTGTGGCTTGGCGGTAAAGAATCTGCCTGCCAATGCAGGGAACAGGATTAGACCCCTGGGCCGGGAAGATCCCGTGGAGAAGGAAATGGCAACCCACTCCAGTACTCTTGCCTGCGAAATCCCACAGACAGAAGAGCCTGGTGGGCTACAGTCCACGGCTCTGAAAAGAGTAGGACACGACTTAGTGAGTAAACAACAACTGGAACTGAACTCGCAATACCCCTGAGGCGCCTGGAGACCAGCAGGGAAGATCACAGCCCTGCTGGGGGCCCAGGGACGGCAGGCCCGAGCGCGTGCCTGAACAGGGGCTTCCAGACCCTCCCAGCACGCCCCCTCTAGGTCAACAACATCCATTCCGATATGTGCCCCGTGTGTAACACACACCATTTACTGAGCGTTTCCCACATGCCAGGCGCTGCACTCCGTGATTTCAGGAACACACAGCTCATAAGTCACCACAGCCCAGACTTGGGTCTGGTCAGCAGCTAACACCGCGGCTGCCAGCAGGCCACCTCAGCGTCACTGAACACCTTCCAAGTTGCTCCAGGTACACCATCTCTAATCCTTATACTGACCCAACCTTACAGACAGGGTCTGAGTACGCCAAGGCTCTGAAATGCGACAGAGACTTGCCCAACTGCACCTAGCTCTTAGGTAGAGAAGTCAGATTTACACTTGGCTCTGGCTGTCTCGGAAGCCTGTTCGTTAAATAGTACTGAAAGCGGCTAAGCAGTGACCAGAGGAGGGCAACTGGCCAGAGTCTGGTCCAGTGTTAGGCGGAGTTAAGAGCACAGCTCAGCACTGGGTGCAGAGTGGGAGGACTTCTGGGCTTAGGAACAGGGCATTCTGGGAACAAGGCCTTGGAGGGATAACTGGCCCCTTTACCAGCAGCGGGGACAAGAAGGCTAGTTCCCAGACTAACAAAATTCTCATCCACCCAGTCAAGCTATTCTAGAGCTCTGAAAGAATAATGAAATAAACCCCCTCCGACAGCCTGGCCCTCCGGAAACTAGGAGGATCCCAGAGCATCCCCTGAAGCCTGCAGGGTCTGATTCCTTTGGCGATGCCTCTGATTGTAGTTCAGACCTACCTCCCCAAAAGCAGCAAAGCAAGGCAAAGACATTAGTAGAGAAGGTATGCATTTTTAAATGCCCGTGAGAAAGATGAGTGTACTTAAAGAGGGGGAATAAAAGGTTTTCTCAATTTTATTTTCTACAAATAAAAAGGCTGCTCTTCAGCTGGTTACAGCACACGGGGGCCCCTCTCCTTGTACAGCAAAGCAGCCAGTCCCGGTAATGATTTAGGGGAGATTAACAAATATGTCAATGTCTATTTTCTGCTTAATTTAAAAGCGGCGTCTATAAAGATTTTTGACTTCTGAACCCTGTTCTCCTGGAAGAAAGGAGGTAAGAATGAGGAGGGGGATAAAGAGTGATTATCCTATCATTGATCGTTTGTCAGGAGCATTTCTTATTCACTGGACTATTGTAAAAAGCTAAGCTCTCGATCAATCCTGTAAGCTCCCTGTACAATTAAATATCTTGGAATGGTTTTCTTTCTTTTCTAGCCAGATTGCAGGGCCTCAGGGTTTTTAGGGAAGCAAGCCGGCGTGTGTGTGTGTGTGTTTAAGAATATGCCTCTGAGAGGAAAGTCATTCTTTCTAGAATCCTACTTTAGGACAAGGCTGAAATGGGAAAAGAGAGGTAGGTCATTCCCATGTCCTTCCGTCCCCCAAAATACAGTCCCCATGAAAACCTAAAAATCCAGCCTTACAATGAAAAATGTTTAAAGAGGGACTTCCCTGGCAGTCCAGTGGCTAAGACTCTGCACTCTCAGTGCTCGGGGCCTGGGTTCGGTCCCTGGTCAGGGAACTAGAGCCCGCATGCTGCAGCTGAAGATTCCACGTCTTGCCACAAAAATCAAAGATTCCGTGGGCCCTAGCTAAGACCTGGCAAGCCAAAGAAATAAATGAATAAGTATTTTTTAACAATGTTTAAAGAGTTAAATGCAAGAAGAGATACTATTAGTGTGATCTAATGAAAGCTAACATTATTGAGATATTCCCATACACTCATGTGTAAGTACTGTTCATCTCCTTTCATCTTCACGACAAAAGATCGCTGTGATTTCCTAGACGGGGAAACTGAAGCACACACAGAAGTGAAGCCCAAGGCCACAAAGGCAGGAAATGGTGGGGCTGGATTTGCACTTAGGCAGTCTGGCTTCAGAGTCCATACTTTTGAAATGAAACAAGTTAAACTGACTTGCAAGTGTCCACAGGACGGCAGCTCGTCAGGTGTCCCCCTGGGGCCAGGACGGAAGGAAAAGCCACCTCTCTCCTCCAGGGGGTCAAAGATGAAGAGAAGTTTCTGAGGAGAACACCGATTTCAGCAGTAGAGGTGTTTCTACCCAGCCTTGACCCTGGGGGAGACAGGAGGTGGTCGACCTTATCCTAGGCATGAGCAGAGCGTCCTATAGAGTAGGATTTTGGGGGGAGGGTGAGACCTTCAAAGTTCAGAACAAAAGTCAGAGTGGTAGGTTAAAATTTCTCCGCTCAGCCAAAGGCACTGGGTGATCTTGCAGAAATTTCTTCCCTTTTCTGAGCTGTCTCTCATTTATGGAACAACCATCCTAATCGGGCAAATAGGAAAAATATTTTATAAAAGAATGTGATATTGAATGTGTGTGTTCTTTTAATTCTTAACTTTTTTTTTTAGTCCTATGAAGAAGCCTATGTAAATTTAAACCCAATTTTAACTTTTATGGGCCCTTCTTCTTCCTCGGAAGAAAGCAATTTCTTTGATTGGTTAAATACTTATAATGCTAGAGAAAAAGGACTAGATCACCCTCCCCACTAAGCTCCTGAATATCTCAGCTCTGAGAACACACACCCATTCCTCAACCTGGAGACTGAAAAATCAGCATAAAAAAAGACTGGAATCTTATTAAGATTCTGAAGTACAAACGTAAGTAGCTGTTTAAAAAGATCTATGTAACCCCATTTTCTATGCTGAAAGAAATTTCTCTACAAAGATAGTAAGATAGGACGCAAAGAGAAAAGAAAAAAAACCACCAACCCTGCAAAACGATTTCTGTACCCATAACGGGTGTGCCTTTCTTTACCCAAAAGCGTTCTTGAAAAACTGTGTAAATCAGATCCTGTTTTTAATGCCTTAAGGGAGCTATTTAGAAGGAGCCCTGCAGTGACTCCTTTGGTAAAGCAAATAATCCTTTTGTAATGGGAATAATTTCTCCCAATGTATCTATTTTTTTTCCTTAAATCCCATTTTCATATATCTGCTTTTCTTCAGAGGGAGCTATACCTATCTAAATACAACTGTATTTGCATATTGATTTTAACAGCAACCCTCTCAAGGGACATTTAACCCTGAGGTTCCTTGTTAGTGCTCTGCTAAGGTGTTAGTCCTCTACTATTCATATTTTTAAGAATCCTTATAGTCAACCCAGAGATTTCCAAGTGGGACTAACAAACAGATATTAAATATATTACTTGTCCCCTGGGCCACCCTGCACACATCCCACACAGAAGGCTCAGCAAACAGCGCAGATTCTCTGGCAGGAAGACTGGCAGTCTGTTTTCCTTCTCCAGGTTGCTCTCCCTAAGGTGGAAGGACAGGGATCTGAGTCACTGGGGACCCACAGGGGAAGAGGGTCCCTCTGACAAGTTCTGACCACCTTGGGCAGGCAGAAGCTTAGGTTCAGTCCCACAAAGGGCCTGCCGGGTCCCTCCGGCCTGATGGACTTGTGACTCACTCCTTTCTGGGAAGAGGCAAGCCCAGATGCTTCAACAAACAAAATCCGATTAGCAGATCACACCAGAAGGACCCCTTCTTCCCAGAAAAAGCTGTCACGACTGCACTAAACTGCACGAGGCCAAAGAGCTTCTGAACTGGTGCGATGAGGTGGGTTTTAAGCTGGGCCTCCTTAAGAGGGGGCTTCCCTGGTGGCTCAGATGGTAAAGGAATCTGCCTGCAATGCAGGAGACCTGAGTTTGATCCCTGGGTCAGGAAGATCCCCTGGAGAAAAGAATGGCAACCCACTCCAGTATTCTTGCCAAGAGAATTCCATGGACAGAGGAGCCTGGCTGGCTACAGTCCATGGGGTCATCATAAAGAGTCAGACATGACTGAAGGACTAACAATTTTCACCTTCACTTCCTTAAGAGGGGAGGCACAATCCCACCCTCACCTTCATGATTTAACCTTCAGCAGTCTTCCTATCACAGAGACCAGGGCTTGGGGGCCTCGATGCCCCCAGGAGGACACTCCACGTACAGCAGAGAGAGGGCCAGAGGCCACTCCCCAGGCGGACTGGTAGGGCTTCTTTCTTGTGTTCAGCTTTCCAGGCAGGGACACTGCTTCCTGCTTCAACAGGCCACACGGGCTTTTCTGCTTACGGCATCCCAAAGAGGACACAAGAGATGGAAAAGCACACGGAGCGCAGAGACTCCATCATCTCTGCTAGAGAGAGCAGCTCAGCTGAGTCCCCTTAACTCAAGGATGCGTCAGTTTCCCGTCATCCTGGTGGCTAAAGGGGAAGCTCAGGAGGGAAGCAGGCCTGAGGATCTTCAGACACGTGGATCCTCACCCGCAGTCACAATATTCCCTCTGCGCCTGGGGTGCCTCAGGCTGGAAGGCGTGGGGGTGAAGCGTAGGTGTGTGTGCAGATCTGGGCAGGGGCCAGCTCACCGGGCTGCCTCTGCCTGCCTCAGACCACCACTCCCAGGGCATGCTTCATCATCGTGGGCACAGCCGGCGTGCAGCATGGCAGGCTGCCCGGCTGTCCGGGAACAGGGCCACCGCCAAGACGTGCGTCTGGAGAAGAAAGAAGCTCCACCAAGCGGCCCCTTGGCCCGGTATTCCTAGCGTTGAGGACAGGGGCTGCAGGGAGCGTACAGTGGCTTTGCACTCGGACCGGATGGCTCCCCCTCCACCTAAATTGATGTGTCACTTCCCTCTGAACACGGGAGGAGGGCGAAGATGCCGGAGGACCGTGCATCACAGCATCAAGAGGCCAGGCTGTGCAGGCCGACCCGCTCCCCGGCCACCCTGCCTGTCCCGGAGGTAGAAAGATGTCAGAGCGAGACGGGGAGGCCTTGGCGGGCTGCGCGCTGCGTCCAGAGATGGAGTTTCATTTCCTCACAGCAACCAGACGGAGGACATGCTCCCCTCGCACTGACTCTGCCAAGCCCTGGTTCTGAGGACTCAGGGTCAGAACCCACCTGGCAATGCAAGATTCCGGGATCTGGGCCGACACTGCATTTTTTGCTGGGGCAGTTATCCCCTTTTCCTTCATCAGGGGCCAATCCACATACTAATTTCATACTCTCTGTTGTAACCAGAGAACTGTGCACGAGTAATTCACCACCACTATCCAGACTAACTGGATAAAATGACAAAAGGTCATTTTCTTAAAAATAAAATCCCGAAAGACATGAAGTTACTGTTCAGTCGCTAAGTCATATCTGACTCTTTGCAACCCATGGACTGCAGCATGCCAGGGTTCCCTGAAGTCAGCTGTTCAAAATAAAATCATTCACTCATTAAGTATTATTAATGAGTAAATACCATTTACGATTTTGACCACAGTCAGTCACCGTGCACTGGTCTAAGTGGCTGGACAGCACGCTCCCCCGGGCCGAGGCCGACTGGAAAGAGACGGGGAGCACAGGACAACATCCACTCCCACAGGCTCCCTCCTGCAGCAGGTTCCTCTCGGGGCAGCTGGGTTCAGATCACAAAGGGAAGCGCTCTTGTTTAACTTTGATCAGGCTCAGTACCCAAGGCAAATCGGAGGAAATCCTGAGAAGAGCGGGCACAGGGAACCAGAAATTCCCTCCTGGGCACAGGCGTATATTTATTTTGTATCTTGGATGACTTATTTAACGCTTCCTTCTGCCTCAATCTCCCAATCTGGAAAACTAAGTCATTTTCACCCATTTTGTAAAAGAAAAAAAGGCATTTTGGCAGTCTGCTTCTAGGCACAAAGAAAGGAGCCAGACGCTGATGTGAACCCCAAAGGAGCTGGCTTTGCGACACTCCTCCCGTGACACCGCCGCTGACCTGTCCTGTCACAAACACGCCTGAATGCCCACGGTCTCCCCATCCGACCGAGAACGCCTGAGAGACGAGACTGCTGCCACTGCTGCTTTCACGTTTCCTTCCCTGTGCCACTCGCTCCAAAGGGGGCCGAAGGCACCCAGAGCGCTCGATTCCAAACGCGGCACCTGCGGCTGCTTCTGGCGACCAGGATGGAGAGGAAAGGATGCCGATCCCCACGTTTGGAAGGTGCTTTGCAGATTCAGAGCAAACGCATGTTCATCCAATCCCGATGCTGACCAGGAAGGGGCAGTGGCCCCCACTCTCCGGATGAAAGAACGGATGCTCGGAGAAGTTCAACAACCTTCCTGCAAGCAACACACCCAGGACTTGCACACATTTATCTCACTCCACACGCACAGGCAGGAGACAGGAGATGCGGGTTCGATCCCTGGGTGGGAAAGATGCCCTGGAGAAGGAAACGGCAACTCACTCCAGTGCTCTAGCCTGGAGAATCCCATGGACAGGGAGCCTATTGGGCTGCAGTCCATGGGGGTCGTAGAGTCAGACAGGACTGAGCAACTAACACTTTCGCTTTCTTTCATTTTTCTTCCAGCTCCACTGCTCATGTCCCAGGCTGCCCCAGGCCAGAGCCTGCTTCACATTTAGCCCACTGAGGAGTCTTTCTCTTGTGCCATTTTGGTCAAGGTTAAATAAATCTGGTTTTCTTCACCGTGGATTGGAAATTGATAATGAGATGATTTGTAACAAATGATTAAATGGCCATCACTTGGGAAGCTCCTCCTCTTCCCCTTCCCACGTTTCAAAAGTTGAAAGGTGCTGGGTGAAGGTGGGAGCGATGTCACTTGCCTCCCAGAGAAGGAAGCTTCAGCCCCACACCCCTCACCCTCCAGCCTCTCTGCAAACAGATGTCAGAGAGGATCCCTCTGCCTACCACCCAGTAGCTCTGAAGGGATGATCACAGCCATTGGGGGGTTAAAAAGAGGCAGTGAACCCCCAGTTAATGAGGAGGAATTCAGCAGGCAGTGTAAGATAAATGGAGCTCTCTCTGCTTCTGCTGGAGTCAGCATGAACTGCGGCCCTGCGGCTTGTTTGTGGCAAATGGAGTGCGCGAAATATCAAAGGGCAGTGATCCAGAAGAAGACCGACTTTGACAAATTTTAAATTGGCCAGAAAGAAAACCAGCAAAAAAAAAAAAAAAGAAGGAAAAAAGAAAAATAAAGAGAGAGAAAATTATGTAATTCGCAGTGTCCTGCAACTGTGGAGTTGCTGCCTTTGTACGGAATGAGGGGTAAAAACTGCAGCAACGATCGCCGGATGCTGGGAGCAATTATGAGCATCTTAGTGAGATGCTTATCGGTGGCTGAAGCTTTTAGAGCTCTCTCTGTGTACAGTTGCGAGGAACTTGCACTTGAGCTGCAGTTACTTTAATTAAAGTGTATGGGGTTGGTCAGAAGTTAATTATCCTGTTTGGAGAAGAAAGGTGGGGGGGAGGAAAAACCACCTCAACAATTCTGGGTGGCAATAGATTTTAGAAACCTGGCCAATTTCTTGTTGTCTGTGTGCAGATCCTATAAAAGGATCAGGCTGTACTGGGTGAGAGCTATTGGCAGTTGTTTCCTAATGGCAAACAATGGGACACGAACAGGGTTTATGGTAGCCCGAGTCGCTGTGTACAGCAAACACTCTGGAAAGCCCCATGGGCAGAGGAGCCTGGAGGGCTGCGTTCGTGGGGTTGCCCAGAGTCGGATGCGACTGAGCACACACGCTCGTGCATGGCTCAGGGCTCCAGAGTGAGGACAGGCACACACCCAGCAGCTTCTGTGTCTCTCAATGGGGCGGGTGTAGAGGGCTCACCAATGGCACTTCACTAATTAAACTGTTACTTGGAACATAAAGAGCTAGCACCTCTTGTTCTACGTCTTCCATTCACTGGATTTCACTACCTTTTAAAGACAATCTCTCTGTTCCTTTAGAAAAAAACAAAATCAAACCAAACCAACAAACAAAAGAACCTCAAGTCATGATCTTTTACTAACACAGCAAAGGTCTCAGTGGGAGACCTGGGCAGAAAATCAGTGTTTTAAGAGACTCGGAAACTCTTTCAGGCTCTGGACTCAACACAGGGCTCCCACGGTGTAGTCCAGTGTTCCAATCGCAAGAGCCTTCCAAAAGCCCCGGAAACAAGTGAGCAACCCGGTAAAAGCTGGATGCGCGGAGCACAGATGCTCCCGGGGCACTGCGGCCTGGCCTCTTCTGTACATGCACAGTGCGCGCTCTCTGCTTCCACTTCTCCAGCTCGGGATGGCCCTAGCGTGCCGATGGGCAAGGCTGTGGCTTTCCCATCCCATGACACGGACTCTTACATCCCTCAGCAATGAGGCGGGCTCGTCCAGAGAGATGAGCAGGAACAGGATACTTAGGCTGACCATGCTTTCTGCCTGGCCGGCCTGCCCCCAACAGCAGTGTACCACTAACCGTTCTGGACAAGGACATCCACAAGCCTAGAAAGATGGGCTGCTTGAACTGTAAGGAAATATCAGAAGGAAAATCGGGTGACTTTTGCCTGTTTAGGGCCCACTTCCCCTCCTATTACACACACTGTTTCATTCTACCAAGGTTCTTACCATAGAGAGGACAGTAAATAAAGATTATCATGAATTTGATCAAATGCTTCAGTACCTCTTCCCCTGGCCTATGAATGCACTCATTACAAATCAGCTGAACGGCTCATTGACTTGCCAGGAGGACAAGCAGACATACCCAATCGCTCAGCCAAGTGGATGTAGACTGGGTCCACCCGACGCATGGTTTTCACCAGATCCTTTCTGCGGAATTTGATTTCGACTGTTCCTTCCGGCTCCAGAACGGATCCCCTGGATCAGAGAGAAAAGAAGGGAGACAAAACAGAAATAGAGGCACTTTAATGAAAGGAGACAACACAGAGAGAGGCCGGTTACTGTCTGTGGACCAGGAAATAGCTTCGCTATGGTTCTGCCCACCCACGGTTCACAGAAGTAACCCCGGAGGGGAAGAGCAGGCACCAGAGAGTCTAAGTGGGCTTCGAGAGAGGCCTGGCAGAAAGCAAATAAATTCATTCTCATTATGACATCAGTCTACTTCCATCTCAAAGGGAGAAGATACAGGTTCCACCATCTACAGGTGAGAAGGGTGAAAGAAGTCACATTTTCCAGAAAAAGAAAAAAAAAAAAAGTTGATGTAGGTGCAGTGACAGTTGGACAATCTCCATCATGCATGCTGTGCAACGAGGGGAGTGGGTGCCGACCAGTCCCACGCACGCACGGCAGCCTGCTGTTTGCACTCGGGCTCACGGGGCCAGGCCAAGCTGGGGAGGAAACGGTCAGCCTGCCACCATGGAAATGACAGGCCGAGGGGCTTCAGGGTCACTTCCAGTACATACTGATGACATTCTATTACCAGGAAGTTCACCCTAAACACCTTTCTTTTAAAAAAACCTTCTACACATTAAAAAAATAATATACATATGTATATTGTTTTACATATATATAATTTTTGACGTGTAGAAGGTTTTATTAAAAAAAAAAAAGAATATATATATATACACACACACACAGTGACTTCCTAGGTGGCGCCTGTGGTAAAGAATCTGCCGATGCAGCAATGCAAGAGACGTGGGTTCGATGCCTGGGTGGGGAACATCCCCTGGAGTAGAAAGTGGCACCCCACGCCACTCTTCTTGCCTGGAAAATTCCATGGACAGAGGAGCCTGGCAGGCTACAGTCCATGGGGTCGAAAGAGTCAGACACGACTGAGCGACTAACACATCA